>NC_045795.1:9587714-10212714 GCF_009873245.2 Balaenoptera musculus
ATTGAAACATGTGCTACTTATTTATAAGGCATTGTTTGGAGATTCCTAAGGAGAGAGTTCAAGGCAGAATAAATTCTGTGATCTGCTTATACAAAGATATCAAATAAACGTACTCACACAAGGATTGATTGCAATACAATTGCAGGTCCAAGCGTACCTTCCATAGAGTGTTGTTTAGATGCATCTTTTTAGAAGATATAACACTGAACTGACATTAATGCCATGTCCACATTTCTCCTAAAGCTTCAAACTTGCAGAAATAGCATCTACAGGACACGGCAGGAGGAGGAGAAGACAGGCAAATGGAAGCAAGTCAACAATTAACTTCTTTGAGGCTTAGACGTGTAACCTGCATTCATAGAATTCAAAAGAAGGAAAAAAGACAGTCTGGGCAGGTCTTGAGTTACTCAAGCCAAAACCAGTTGGTTTCACTTTACAGGGCCCCTGGAGGGCAAGGGTGACTTTGTACCCTGGACTCAATTTTTATCCAATTTCTCTTCTTATTGACTATCAAAAGAAAGAGTCTAGGGATGGAGTCCATCAAAGCCTAGATGTTCACAACTTTCTAAAACTTTAGATTTCTATTCTTCATCATTTTTGTAACAGTCCCAGGCCCTGATCTTATTTTTTCAAATACATTATTCAGCCTATGCAGTCTCTAACTCCTGCAGAGCCAGGAATGAAGTGAGATTAGGACTCACTGATCTGACCAATTTCTGGTCTTCTTTTTACCCAGCTATCTATAGGGTTAGGCCAACTGCAGCGATCGCAGGGGGCCATGGACATATACACGCTACCAGTATGCACAGTGCCATGGTGAAGGCCAGCTACCACCATACTGCCACCATCACCAAGGAAGGTTCTTGGAGATAATGCAGTCATTCATCTATTCAACACTCAACACACACTTCTTGAGTGACTTTTATGTCAGCGAACCAAACAGACCAAGTTCCCTGGTCTCAGGGAGCTTATGTTCCAGTGAAGGGAGACAGAGTAAACAAATAAACAAGGAGATGTATAAAGTAGCGTCAGATGGCGAAAAGTGTCAGGGAGGAAAATAAATCAGGAGAAGTGTCTAACGAGTGACTGGGGAAGGGGTGCTATTTTAGAGTGTGGTCAGGAAAAAGCTCCCAAAAGGGTTGCTGAGTAGAGATCTGAAAAACCTGCATGAATGAGCCTCACTTTAATATGCCTTAAATAGACTAATGAATTCAAATCTTATGGGAATGAGATGCAAAAGATAAAACAGAATCCTTTCTCCGTGGTTCTGGGAAAATAATAATAAGAGCTAGTTTGTATTAAGTACCTTACAAGGATTAACTCATTTAATCCTCACAGCAACATTGTGAGATAGAAATGATTATCGTCCTCCTGGAGATAGGTTAGTAACTCACCCAGGGTTACATAGCTAGTGGATCGTGAGGCTGGATTTCAACTCCAGACCCCTTGAGGTTTGGGGGAGGGTTGTTTTTTGGAACAGCTGTATTGAGGTATAATTGCTATGCAATAAACTGCACATATTTGAAGTGTGAAATCTGAGAATCTTTAGCATATGTATATGCTCGTGAAACCATCATATCATCAAGATAATGAATCTGTGTCTCACTCCCAAAAGTTTCCTCATGCCTCCTTTTCACCACCTCCCCCCAATCCATCCCTTTTCACACTCCCATTTCCAAGCAACCACTGGCCTGCTTTCTGTCACTATAGATGAGTTTGCATTTCCCACAGTCTTATACAAATGGAATCATATAGTATGAACTCTTTTTTCATCTGGCTTCTTTCACTCAGCATAATTAGCTTGGGATTCATCCACATCACAGGTATCGACGGTTCACTTTTATTGCTGAGAAGTGTTCCGTGTATTGGATATACCCCAATTTGTCTCTCCATTCACCTGTTAGTGGACACTGGGCTATATTAATAGCCAGTTTGGGGCTATTACAAATTAAACTGCTATGAACATTCACGTACAAGTCTTTGTATTAGACCCACACTCTTAATCATTACATAATACAGCTGCTCTTAAAAAAAGGTTAAAATAGGACACATAGAGGCTGCATTGTGTGGCAAAATCACGATGAACCAGAACCGAGAATTCTCGATTCCAAAAGCTGTGATGTTTTGCTAGTCCAAGGGTAGTGAGTAGCCCCTGAAAAGTGCAGGTGTAAAGCCTTTCATTTAGATGTCGCCTGGTTTCTCTGTCATCTGAGGAGAGATGGCCCTAGATGACCTAGCACAGAAATCCCTGGTTTGCACTCTCTCCCACATTTACTAACGGTGTGACTGTCGACAAGTCACTTGTCCTCTCCAGAACTCTTTCCTCATCAGTAAAATCCCAGCCAAGTCTAAGGCTTACTCATGGCGCGTAGTAATTTGAGGAAAGCAGTAGATTAGCCAAGGCCAATCTTCATGCCACCCCACTGCTCTTTATTGCTTGCTGTACCCTCCTGACCACAGGGTCCTAGCATCTCAGAAATGCATGCAACCTAAGAAAGCACCGAAGAGAACCAAGGCCCTGGGAGTGAGGGGGGTGCCCGAGGTGGCAGGGGGACCTCAAATCCAGGTGTCCTGACATCATGTCCAAAACTTTTTCTTCTACACCAAACTGCTGTTTGTTGCTTGCTCAAGTTTTATATCAAGCAAGGGTGCTGAATTAAATGAGTGCCGTTTCTTTTCCCACTTTATCATGAGTTAGGGTGGCAATCATCTGTCTCAGTTTGTTTACTATACAATTTGTGATCAAACCACAGATGCTTCAGTCCTCGGGACACAGAGTAACACCTCGCTAGCTAGGTAAATGCTACCAAAAAGCAAACGTTTTGCAGGAGAGGTGTAATAAGAGAGGCAAATAAATGATTCCTTTCCCCTCTGCTATTGGTTTAAGTTGTAGTCACCCAAACTTTAAAAATAAAACCTGAAAAGCATTGTGGTCTCTGCCCCACACGGCAAAAGCACACCCTGTTGAATCAGCTCAAGTCTCACGTTTAACAACTGCTGTTTTAGGTTTAGACTAATTAAGGAATGATTCTTGGTACATGTATTCCTACCGCAATTAAATAACTCACAGTGTAGGATGGAATTGTTCAGGCTTCTTAAAATTGCCTTTCATCTTTCAGTGTTAAAAGATGGATTTCTCATACAGGATGCGTTCTAACTCATGGAAGCCTCAATATATTTGTTTTAGAGTGACTTTTCTTTAGTAACAATTTAAATAACGGAGTAATAGGCTGGAAGAGTTTCTATTTAGGATGGTGAAATATTCAGTGGAGATAAAATTGCTTTATAGATGGCTGGCCGGAATTCAGTTTAGAATTCAAACACTTGAGAATTTCAATACACTTCAAACCCTGAATGGAAGAAGAGATGAGTTCTCACAGGGCTTTGGGGACCATGTGCTGCCAGAAGGGACTGAAATGCTGACTCCCAGCCTCCCTGTGTCATGTCCTGCATACAGCTCGTCCTCGCTTTGCCATGTAAAAAGCAAACAGGTTGGAAATGTTTATGATGATAGCCGTGTTTAGTGAAACTCTAAGTGTTATGCTCGTTTATGCCATCTACGTTTCTCAGCCTCTTATGAATAGATGAATTCCAATGTTTGAACACATTTGCCCCCAATATGTATCATTTGGACAGAGACACTTGCTGTCCTATCATTGAAGGTGCTGGGACAAAAAAATAGGGGCAGACTGAAATGATTCTTACTACCTTCACCCAAGACAGTGGTGGCTTCAGAATATTTATATAGATGGGCCTTGGGAATTTCAGTATGGTTTAAAGTAGAGGCTCGTTGGGGATTTGGTTTTTCAGAGGTGTTCGCATAGCAAGCATATAGTTTTCACTTGGATGTTATGCTTACTGGGGTCCCTATGGCACCAAATCCATGTGAGCCATCATTTGCTACTGGCGAGGTTTACGGCCAAGGTCACTCACCCATGCCAGTTCACCTACAGAAAATCCTTGGGCCCCAGTACATTTGGATAAACCTTCAGTTGGTGAAAGGCTAAACCAGACCAGCAGTAAATATCCCTTTAAGGAGTATCCCCAGAGTGACAGCAAATTCGTTACAAGTAAGTGATGGTTAACCAGCCTCCTATATGGTGTCCATCACTTGGCCCATTGCATGCAGTGCTCTTAGTAACCATTTGTTATGGCATAAATCTCCCCTGTAAAGGAAGGGTCTTCCTTGCACAGTATAACTGTGAACAGAAGCATATAGAAAACCCTGGTGCAGGAGGGCTGACTGAAAGGAAAGAAGAGATAAGCAGTCTTGTCACCCAGCTCATTTCTCCAGGACCCTTGGGGAGCTTGCAGCCAGATGCCACTCCTGCTCTCTCACCACTTCCTGTCTCTCTGCTTGAATCTCATCTAAAGCGGGTGGGAGCTAAAAATCCTTCAAGTGTAACCCTGGGATTCTGGGGAACTGCAGAGCTGTGAATTATGTCAAGACAGGTGAGCCATTGCAACGTGAGTCAGGGACACAGTATTATGAGAATGGGGAGTGAGTGCTTATTGGCTACATGGTTTCCTTTTTGGTTGATTAAAATATTACTGAACTAGAAAGTGGTGATGGTTGCACAACATTGTGAATGTACTAAATGGCACTGAATTATACTCCTTAAAATGGTTAAAATGGTGAATTTTATGTTATGTGTATTTTACCCTAATTTTTTTAAAAGGTATTATGGAGCTGTAGTACGATGTTCCATGAGATACTTTTTAGGGGTTCATGGATGTGCATGACACATTCATTCTCTATCCTTGAAGGGTTTAGAAATGCAAGGTCTGAGGGAATGAAAAGGTCTTTCCTGCTCTTCCATGACCATGAAGATGTCTTTGCTTTGGTGACAAATGATGTAAACAGTCAAATAACTGCTCCACTGGTGGTTGAACTGACACCCGTCAATACATGATGAATTATAGAGGTTGTAAAACATGTGGGAATTCGTAAGATCTGAATGGCACATGTAAATTTCTTTTCTATTTAAGATTATAGTCAGGAACTTATGATACTGTAAATCTGTAGACCTTCTATGCATCTGGCCTTGGACTTTTCTTGCTTTTGCTGGGAAGATAGAAAAATGACTGATAAAAGATTATTATTCTCCATATTTAGATCCTAGTTCATTTTATGGATTATTAGCTTTGCCAAACTGCATGTGGAATTAATTGGAGACAATTGCAATGTTCTCACTACATTGCACCACTTCCTTTCATTAATTAAGAGACATTACCCTCTGTTCTACAGATGACAAAACGGACAGCTCTTCTTTTATTACCAGACAGTAGCCACAGAAAGAAAAGCAGAAATCACAGTGTGTCTGGGCATTAAGGTAGTGATAGAGAGCAGAAATCCCAGTGTAGTGGGTACAGGGAGAGAGGCTGCTTCCAACTTCTGGGCTCTTACGTACACTCAATTCTAAGCGTCTAGTTCAATCTGCCCAATTACAGTTTTACCTCTCTATTTGCTTGATGACAAAAGCCAGCTGCCTGGGAATGGAAAACATATTAAAGAGGATTAAACAGCAATGTAGTTAATTAAGAAAATCACCTCACCATTCACAATGACATATCTATAGTTAATTTTTTAATTAAAAAATAAATGGGAAATAAAATTAATAAAACAACGTCTATAAACATAAACTTTTTAAAAAAACATAAACTGAAAATAACTCCCTTTTTTGAATTTATTAAAAGTGTTGGGGGTTTGTGTATGTACGTGTGTGTGTAGCTGTGTTCTTCAACAAACCATATCTGTCCCCTTAAAATAATAGTGCCATCAGATTACTATAAGGGAAACAGCAGTTCCACGAGCATTTATTAAACATACACTTTGTAAGCCAGATAAAGTAGAAAGGACAAAGGAAAATTCTGGGAGTGGAGATCAAAGGGATATTGAAGACTTCCTGGTGACCTTTGGGTTGAGTTTTTTTCTAGTTCCTCAGTTATTCCCACACTCGCTCTGGTTTCAGGACCTTCACACAAGCAATTGACCCTGCCTACATCACTCTCCCTTTCTGCCCACCTTCCATCTGGCTAACTCCCACTTCTCCTTCAGTCCCCATATAAAGCCACTTCCTCCAGGAAGCCCTCCTTCACCATTCCTCCAGACTAAGTCCTATTACTAAGCACAACTCTCTGTTTCCCCTCCAATAGCTCTTAGCACTCTTTATCATTGTTGCATGTTTAATTATCTGCCCTTGAGCAAAACTATAAGCTTCAAAACAGCAGAGACTATGGAAAAAAACACATGGAAAAACAAAAATGTTTATTTTTGAATGAGTGATGTATTGAATTAATGACTTGGGGGAAAATCAAAATCAAAAGTAGTGAGACTGTTCATGTTTGTATGTCCAGAGCCTGGCAGAGAGAAAGCTATTAATAGCTATTTGTTGAATGATCGAATGAACATACAAATGAGTTAGTGAATGAACAATGAAACTCTAATGCTGTTTCCAATCTTTTTGAACCTTAATTTTCTCCTCTGTTGGCTCATTGTAGGTACTTGATGAGCCCTTCCACATCACTGAAGGAAAAGCTGAGTTGAGTGGTCCAACAGACGTAGATAGATGGTTCTGCATCCTTAGTCAAAACAGACTTCCTGCTCCAGAATATTTGGCGTTTCCTAGGTAATGATGACTAAGACAGTCAAAAACACTGAGGGCAAAGCGATGACTGATTGTGGGTGAGCAGGATGAAGGAGCTAAGACTGATTGGATTTTTTTAAAACAATTCCTCATGATTGTGACATTAGCATGAAGGCTGAGAAATGCAGTTGTACAGATTATGGGTTGAAGGGAACATGTCTAAATAGAAGAAAGTGTGATTAAAGGAAAAGGGGGTATATTTTCGCCAGCTCTAGGCCTTAGAAACAAAACCCGTCGTAATGATTAGAATAGAGTTAGTGGTGGTGATGAGGGTAATGACAAACGTCTCTAAGATGTGTGTCTGCTCGGTGCCAGTCATGATACTAAGAACTTAACATGGACCACCTCATTTACCCTGACAATAATCCGATGACCTAGGCATTATTATTATTATTATTTTATTTTTATGCCTGTATCGTGTCTTAGCCGTGGCATGCAGGATCTTTTGTTGCAGTGCACGGGCTCTGCATTGTGGCGTGTGGGGTTTTGTCTCTCTAGTTGAGGCGCACGGGCTCAGTAGTTGTGGCGCACAGGCTTCGCTGCCCCTAGGCATGTGGGATCTTAGTTCCCTGACCAGGAATCGACCCCGCATCCCCTGCATTGGAAAGCGGATTCTTTACCACTGGACCACCAGGGAAGTCCCTAGGCATTATTTTTATCACCTTTTTAGACATGTGGACTTGTTAAGGGTCACAAGCTGAAGTAGTAGGGTCAGTTTAAACCCTGGCTCTCCCCAGTTCCCAGGTCTGATCCTTGAACCCTATGTTACGTTGCTCTAGGAGAGTGTAACGGAGGCCATGATTCTCTTCCAATCATGGTTGTTTTTTGGGGTTTCTTTTTCTTTGGTTTTTTTGGCTGCACCACGTGGCATGTGGGATCCTAGCTCCCCGACCAGGGATCGAACCCGCACTCCCTGCAGTGGAAACGTGCAGTCTTAACCGCTGTACTGCTGGGGATGTTCCCCAGTTGGGTTTTGTTGTGTGTTATCATCTACATTCTATCAACATGGATCGATAGTTCAGGAAGGGCTCAGATATGTGATTTTTGGCTCCGGTCTCTCTTGAGGTTGCTGTCAGTCAGTGATGTGGGATTGGGGGAGAGGGTGGGGCTTCTGGAAATTCTCTCTATGGTCTCTGCACATGGGCCAGGTTGGGCTTCCTCATAGCATGGTGACCCCAATGCAGTCACCTGCTTACGTGCCAACTGAAGGCTTCAAGAGCAAGTATTCCAGCTAATAAGGTGGAAGCTGCATTGCCTTTTATGACCTAGCCTCTGTGGTCCCACAGAAAGGCTCCTACTGCACAGGCTACAAGCACAATCCAAGCACCCCTCCCCTCCCCCAGATTCAGAGGGAGAGGAATTCGATCCCACCACTTGACAGGGGAGTGGCGAGATTCTAGACCAGTATGTGGGATGGGAGATATAGTTGTGTCCACCTGTGGAAAATATAATCTGCAGCATGGAGATCTGGGGCCGGGGCGGGGGGGCAGGGGTGTAAGAGGGAAGACACACACACGTGGTCTTTACCCTTCGCTGGAGGTTTCATTTAACTTCCACCAAAGAACTTTACAGAAGGAACACGGCAGTCTCTTTACACTTTAGACATGAAGAATGGAGGCTCTACCCACCTGGCTGGTTCATTCTGCACCTGCTCTCCACCAGGCCACTTGATATATGCATTACAGACGTCACCCCAGACTCCCACCCAGTTTATTATCATTAGCATCTCATACGGGAAGAACAGAGGCTAATTAATTTGCCTCCAGTGAGCAGGGGGCAGGCCTAGAGTTCAATCCCAGAGCTCTCTCCACCGCATTCTCCGCCTTTCAAAACCTCACTCGCCCCATTTTTAAGGCCACTGTGTGTCCCCTCTCCCCTCTTGTGTCTTTCTTGGGTCTTAGTCCTTTTTGGACACAGGTCATCACATAAATTCCACACGGTGCTTTGGAGAGAATTAAAGGGTATTTATCTTGTAGAAAGAAAAGGAAACTGCCTACCCCTCTGGGAAACTGCTTTTTTCTCTTGTTCTCACAAAGTAGAGCTGTCACATGGACACTATGCTGAGCTGGCCAAAAAGCAATTTGAAAGATGGCTTCTGAGATTGGCAGTCGCCTTGACTTGGCAGGGAGTGAGGTATTAACTGCTCTTTTATAGATTATGCCTGAGGCCTGAGATCTTCTTCCTGTCAGGCTCTGTCTTCCTTCTGGGAAGCTCTGTGTGAAGCAGCCCCCTTAGCTGTGAACAAGAATCTTTTGACATGCTACCTCTCTTATTTATGGTATTGCAGGTCTTCCGAGAGAACAGAAACAGGCTGGTCTAAGTTTAGCAACCTGGTGAGCTTAATGTGACTTTGGCAAGAAGATCTCAATACAAAGAGTCTTAGTTAGTTGGCCAAGAATAGCAAGGGACAAAATAAGCTCGTTTAAAAAATAATAAATGGAAAGAGAGAGAAAACGAGAAGAGGTGGGGGAGGAAAGAAGAAAATAAAGAAGGAAGAAGGGAGGGATGGACGGAAGGAAGGAAGGAAGGAAAGAGGGAGGGAGGGAGGGAGGGAAGGAAGGAAGACAGAGGTCATGGAAGTCGATAAATTCACCATCTTAATATGTGCCAACAGCAAACTGAGTAGAAAGAAGGTGTGGTGAGATAGCAGAAGAGGGGTTCACACAGGCACTGTCATCATTTGAGCCCCCTAATGGCATCTCCAGTGCTTTATTATTATCATGTAATATCTAATAATATGTAATACTAAGAGTAAACATTGTCCATCAGTTAACACTGTCACTGTGTCAGAGTGATTATAGACATGATCTCGTGTAACACCCACAGTAACCCACAATATTGCCATCCCTTTTTACAGATGAGGAAACTGAGGCCCACAGGGCAAGTACTTTGCTCAGCAGTTAGCCCTGCTCTGGGCAACGTATTGTAAATCCGCCAGGTGATGACCAAGGGCTGGTCCCTGAGGGCACGGAGAGCATGTCCAGGCTTGAGTCAAAGAGAGTTAAATTTTCTCAACTTAGCCGCTCTTCTAGCTCCCCCCCACCCCCAACCGCCAGACCTTCCAGGGCAACCCCTCCTCCAAGCCTGAGGCTGTCCCAGGCTCCAGAGTCTCCAGAAACCGCCTCAGTAAGAGGTTTTCTGTTGACACTAAGGCCATTATGCTGTGTCTGTGGGTGGAAATACGTATTTATTATTCGAAGCATTAAGTGTGTTTTCCCTTCATTTCATTGAAACGAGAATTTATTAATCCCTGAGTACATGCCGTTTATTTAGTGGTGTTGTGGAAACAAAGTGGAGAAAGCAATTAATAAATTTGAGCAACTGACAACCTAGCAGGAAAACAACTTGTATCTCAAGCCAGAAGCCAGTGAGCACGGTCCCTGGGCACCCATGGGCAAGCCATTCTCTGGTCCCTACACTTTTTTAAAAATAGATTTTATTTTTTAGAGCAGTTTCGGCTCACAGCAAAATTGAACAGAAAGTACAGAGCGTTCCCGTATACCCTCCCCCACCCATGCACTGGCCTCCCCCGTTGTCAGCATCAGGCACCAGAGTGCTACATGTGTTGCAACTGAAGCACGTACACTGACACATTACTACAAGGGCGACCCTGACACATCTCTATCACCCAAAGTCCTTAGGTTACATAAGGTTTCATCCTTGGTGCCGTCCATTCAATGAGTTGGGACAAATGTATAATGACATACATTATCGTATCATATAGAGTAGCTTCATTGCCCTAAAACTCTCTCTGTGCTCCACTTATCCCTCCCGTCCTCCCAACTCCTGGCAACCACTGATCTTTTTACTGTCAACATTGTTTTGCCTTTCCCAGAATGTCATATACTTGGAATCGTGCCTTATGGAGCCTTTTCGGATTGACTTCTTTCACTTAGTAATGGACGTTTAAGGTTCCTCTGTGTCTTTTCATGGCTTCATAGCTCATTCTTTTTAACGTGAATAATATTCCACTGCCTGGGTGCACCACAGTTTATTCATTCACCTGCTGAAGGACATCTTGGTTGCTTTCTAGTTTTGACAATTACGAATAAAGTTACTCTAAACATCTGTATGCAGGTTTTTGAGTGGATATAAGTTTTCAGTCCGTTTGGGCAAATGCCAAGGAGTGCAACTGCTGGATTGCAAGGCAAGAGTATGTTTAGTTTTGAAAGAAGCCACCAAACTGCCTTCCAAAGTGACTGTGCCATTTCTCATTCCCACCAGCAATGAGTGAGCGTTCCTGTTGCTCCACATCCTCATCAGCATTTGGTGTCGATCCCCCTACTTTTTAAAGCACGACTAAACTGAATTATGTGGAAATGACTCAAGAGCCAGATATAAACCCCAAAATGACTCTGAGCAACGAAACTAAATGTCACATCCTGTGATATTGATGGGGCAGGGTTTCTCATGCCCTTACTCAAAGCCACCATACTCTTATTCTGCACAAAATATTATTAAGTTAGGTTTTCTGTTTTCTCAGCCCACTAAGAATTGGAAGCATTGAAGAGATGGAGAGACTAAAACTGTAAAACAAGACACATGCAATAGCCTGTTGACAAATGAGTTAACAATCAAGTATGCAATCTTGCGTTCTTTAGAAGCATACCTGCATATCTACTTGTCATAACCAGTGTTTCTAAGAATGACCTTAAAACACCTGTTGAAAGAATGAAATGGCATTCAAGATACCACAGCTATTAAAAATCGAGGCTAAGTTCCTACCTTGTAGATTTGTTGTTGGAATTAAATGAAATTTATGTAAAATGCTTAACACAGTGTCTGGTACAGAGTAGTACAAATAAATATTGGCTGCTATGTAATGATGGTGATGGTAATGATGGTGATGATGTACCATGTGGTTAGACAATTAGAAGAAGGAGAAATGGGAAGAAAAGAGTAGTAGAATTCCTTAGGCATTTATTGAGATCCTGTTATATCCCAAGGTGAATTCAAAAGTAAGTGGTATGTGGTTCCCCTTCTTGAGGAAATCTTTGTCTAGCATAGCATATAATTATAATAGAATGTGATAAATGTTATAACACATCTATTTATAAAAGTGCCATGATAACACAGATGAGTTGGCTGTTAATTTTGCAAGATCAAGGAAAGCTACAGTAAATATTGGAGCTAGGCTGGATGGATTTTGCTGTTTGGTGAGGGGTAGGCATTTTAAGGAAGGACATTCCAGGCAGAAGGAACAGACTTTAAACAAAGTCATGGAGTCACGGAAATCATGGCACAGTCAAGAATGTAGACCTGGGTAAAATCAAAGAATGGTTAGCCAGGAGATGGGCCAGAAAGTTCCCAGAAGGCCAATTGATGATTGCCTTATATCATGACAAGGAGTATGGATTTTATTTGAAAGTTAGCAGGTTGCTATTAAAGGCTTTAAGCTGAGAAGCTCCATGATTTTTTTTTTTAATACTTATTTTGGCCGTGCCAGGTCTTACTTGCGGCATGCAGGATCTTCGTTGCAGCACGCAGACTTCTTAGTTTCGGCATGCATGCTGGATCTAGTTACCTGAACAGGGATCGACCCCGGGCCCTCCTGCATTGGCAGCGTGGAGTCTTACCCACTGGACCACCAGGGAAGTCCTGAGAAGCTCCATGATTAATGTCTGCTTTCAGTGCATGTTCACGCTGAAGGCAGGATAGAATATGAACTTGAATGGGTGGAGAGTGGAGGCAGGGAGACCAGGCACGAGTTCTTGGGTTCATCTAGATTATCGCAGAGGTCCTCAGACTTGAAAAAAGGTGAGGGGCTGGGAGAAGAGGACAGAGAGAGGGGGTACATAGAAAGGACAGTCAGCATGACTCTGAGGTCCCTAACTTGGGCGATTGGGACAACCCAAGGAAGGAACTTTTTATAAACCTGAGGTTTATTTTTTTAATCTTCACGATCCTCTGGTGGCACGAAAGAAGCTGAATCTTTAATACTATTTCAATTCCAAGCTTATTTGATATTTTCTTGCTCCACCCAAGAGAACACCACTTGAATTATGCCATAAAGCTAGAACCAAATGAATGCAATTCATTTTTCTAAAAGTTCCAAGTAGAGATAGACAAATGTGTACTCACAGAACAAATTTCAAGCCAAAATGACCGAATATAGCGTGAAGCTGGGACATCTAATGTGGTAGCCACTGGCCCCTTGTGGCCATTGAACACTTGAGATGTAGCTCCTCTTAACTGAGATGTGATGTGAGTGTAAAACACATACAATTCATATCAGATTTCAGAGATTTAGTATGAAGAAAAGAATATAAAATATTCTGTTAATAATTTTATATTATTACATGTTGAAACAATATTTTTTTAAGATTTTTAAAATTTTAATTAATTAATTAATTAATATATTTTTGGCTGCGTTGGGTCTTCGTTGCTGCGCCGGGCTTTTCTATAGTTGCAGCGAGCAGGGGCTACTCTTCGTTGCGGTGCACGGGCTTCTCATTGCGGTGGCTTCTCTTGTTGCGGAGCACGGGCTGTAGGCACGCGGGCTTCAGTAGTTGTGGCACATGGGCTCAGTAGTTGTGGCGCACGTGCTTATTTGCTCTGCGGCATGTGGGATCTTCCTGGACCAGGGCTCGAACCCGTGTCCCCTGCATTGGCAGGCGGATTCTTAACCACTGCGCCACCAGGGAAGTCTGAAACAATATTTTGAATATACTGGATTTGAGGTAGGAGGTAGATGGGCCCCTGGGCTGGACAGCTGGTGTTTGTCAAGCAGATATATTACCAAAATTAATTTCACCAGTTTTTTTTTCTTTTTTAATGCAACAGCTAGAAAATTTTAAATTACATACATGGTTCATACTGTATTTCTGTTGGACAACACTGGTCTAGGAAATTTGATTTTTGCAGTGTCAATATTGAAGGACTATATGCAGATCAAAGGTATATTTTGCGTTATTGCTTTTCTTCCCATTACTAGTATGGGTCTCACTGTTGTGGTCCGAACGTGGGTTGGAAAAGAATTTCCAGACTCTAGGCAGAACGTAAAGAAGATAGAATTTATTAGAGGGAAGGGTCCCTGTCAGAACAGCAGGCCGACTTCTTAGTAGTCTGGGAGAGTCGAGCCTGAACATGTGCTATTGATCAGTTTTTATAGCCAGAAAACAAAGGAATGGTCCGAGGTGAAAATTTCGTTTACTGATTGGTGGAGGCACATATACCTTCCTTCTATAGGGTGGGAGTGGGACAGGGCAGATGCCTTTCCTTATTTGGGACAGGTCCCGTCACCCAGGTGGGCTCAGGAATTTTGTAACAATCACAACATGGTGGGGAGTCCGGTAGGGGGTGTGACTCTGACACTTTTTCAGGCAGGGTTGTCCTTTGTCCTTGGAACACCACACTCACCACCTGATGTTTTCTAATATTTTACTATATAGCCTTATTCTCATTAAGAAAGAAGTAGTTACCACAGCAGCTGCCACAATACATTGTATTTACCACACCTGGAGAGAGAGGTATAAACAGATATCAATCTGTCATTCAGGTTTACACATTCATGTGTTTTTGTTTTTGTTTTTTCCTGTGTATCTTGGTCTTCCTTTGTAAAACAGAGCTCTGAGAGTAGGAAACTTGACTTCTAATTCTCACCTATATTACTGGCTTTCTTTGGGTCTGGACAAAGAGAATAATAATTATCCCATGCCCACTTCAGAGGGATATGTGGATAGATAGTTACAAAGTATTTTGCAAGCTATTCTTTGGGCACAGTATCAGTCTAATGTCACACAGTTTAATATAGCAATGGTATCTACTGTTAGTACACTGGTGGAGTCTGGCAGGAAAGACAAGGTAATTTCCTTGGGTGGATGTGAGTGAGGAAATGCAGAAGGGAGAAAAGAGATCAGACCAGGAAAAACCAAAAGAAGGTGACCAATGTTAGCATTTGTTTCCCTAGACTTGAACAGTCCTTTTGGAGTATATCCCATATTCAGCACTGTCTCCACTGGCTGGGAGGAGACTGGGAGCCCAGATCCTCCAAGGCATACAGTTCATCTGTCTTTGACATGGAAAGAGCAAGCAGGTTGGAGTTTTTTAGTGTTGATTATTTCATGATGCTTTCAATGTTATGCTCATTTATGCCACCTAAATTTCTCAAAGATCTCATTCGTGGGTCAATTCTGTTTTGACATACTTGCTCCTCAATATATATCATCTGAACAGAGATGACAGATGCTAAGAAGGGGAAAATGGGACTGAAATAATTTTTTTAGTTTCACCCAAGACAAGTGCTGTCTCCAAAATATCCATCTAGATTGGCCTTAAGGATTTCCACATTGTTGATAGTAGAGAATGGGGTTTGGCCATTAAGTGGTGTTTGCATAGCAAGCATGCAATTTTCAGTTGGATGTTATGCTTATTTGAGGTGGCTGGAGGAGGGTTTAGGAAGATCAAGGTCAGGGCAGGGGGTTGGCTAAAGACCTCTCAACCCAATCTACCCCTTTGACATTTCAGGGAACTTAGATACTGTGGCTAAAGTAATAAACATTCTAGGTTTCGGATTTCATCTGCACAGGTGCTATAAATCTACTTGAGGCTTTTCAACTGATGATGCACTCTGTCATTTGCAAATCCACTCACTGATTTACCTAAATCTACAGACAGCCGTCCTAAACGAAAATCAAGGAAACTGCTACAGTTACATCTTGAGATGTTACATCTTGAGAAATCCCTGCTAACTCAGCATTGGCATTTAGGAAGTCCTCTGCCGGAGAAAAATCACACCAAAGGGAAATAAAAATACACTGCAAAAATGCAGCAGCTCCACTAAAATTTCTTCTCTTTTTAAACATTTTTTTTGATGTGGACCATTTTTAAAGTCTTTATTTAATTTGTTACAATATTGCTTCTGGGTTTTTTATGGGTTTTTTTTGGTTTTTTGGCGGCCGGGCATGTGGGATCTTAGCTCCCCGACCAGGGATCGAACCGACAGCCCCTGCATTGGAAGGCAAAGTCTTAACCACTGGACTGCCAGGGAAAGTCCCTCCACTGAAGTTTCAAGAAAGATTAATTTTCATTGTTTGGTGTTTTGAGTGCCTCTCCCTCCACGCCGAGGAAGCGGGGGAGGGGAGATAGATGGGGGAGGGGAGTGTGGTTTTCTGATCAGAACTCAAATAGCACAGTTTGAATTATATAATGGAGCTGCTGTGAGTCAGGTGACAGGCTCACTGAGTAATTCCCTGCAGAAGGAGACAAACTGCATGTTAAAAAGCTCAACAAATACTCAAAAAAAAAAAAAAAAAAAAAAAGCCCAGGCCGTGAGTTCCAGACTTGCAAGCTGCAGTTTCCTCTGAATTCTCTCCGGGCTGAAACAGCTGGGCGGGCTGGCTGAGTCCCAGGACTCATAGAGGCTGCGGAGAGGCAAAGCCGAGTGCAGGTCGGGGGTCTGGCCTGGGTTCCCGGGTTACTTTCTGTTTCATTTAGACATGTGCCCTGTTTCTGAAACTGGTGGCTTCCAATGTCAAGGAAAACGCAGGACTCCTTGGAGGCTCCAGCCAGGCTTTTAAGAACCGGGGCTTTGTAAAGGTAAGAAGCTATCCGCGTCCTGCCGCCTGGGGGTTGCCGCCTTGGAGGGGTCTGGGTGCGAGCAGGGGACGCCAGGACTCTGCCAACTTGTTCTGGGATCTGAACGAGGCTGGAGAAACCTTCTGCGGAGGGGTTTTAAGGTTAGGAAAGGGATAAGATGGACCCTTCCCGCCTGGATGGGTGGCCCCCCCAGTCCTTGGTGACTTGAATTGACCCCCAACTCCTGTCTGCGCTCTTCCCTTCCCCAGTTCCATCCCATGAGGGAGTTGCTCTCCTGTCGGGGAATTGGCATGGGCTGGCCCGGGGCTGGGAGGGAAGGAGAAGGGGCTACCCGGCACGGAGAGGCTGTCTGAGCGTGTGTAGCATGTGTATTTCAGAGCCTGACACTTGAGATTTGTTGCTCAGGCTAAGAAAGCGTCGTTTTGGGGAGCCAGCGAGCAGAGGCAGGGGAGGGTGCCTGTGTGAGCAGAGAGCTTTGGGAAACCTGTGAGGTAGGCATTTGAGGCTTAAAGCATTGCACTGCTGTTTGCGTGCTTGTCAGTCGGATTTTATATTGGTTTTGTATTTTGTTCAGTTTGGGGACTTTTCCCTTTTTGGAGCTGCCACTATCAATTGATTTGGTTTTTCAGTCCTCGGACTTGCTTCACTGGATGTCTTGAAACCCACTGGTGCCCTTGTAGCTGTCTGGAAGTCAGAGATCGATTAGGAAACTGGTGCTATTTTTTTCAGATCAGGGAGATTCACTTGCAAATCTCACTGCCGTGGAGACTTGCTGGGAGTCCTGAACGCCTGCGGAGGCCGCCAGCGCTTAGGAACCTAGGGAAGTTTCTGACTTAAAGAGACAGGAGAGGGAAAATTGAATGGGCAATTGTTAATTCCCGGAAGGTGGGTGCAGGGAGAAGTTGTCAAGGATCAAAAAGAAAGATGACTGGGAAAATGAAAGGATAAGTAAAGGATGGGTTTGGTGGGATCCCAGCTGGGGCTGTGGCATTTTGAGGTTTGCAGCATGGGGATAAAAATCAATAAGCAAACTGATAACAGCACACTTGGCATGAGTAAGATTCTTTTTTTTTTTTTTTCCACTGGGTCCTAGAGAACCTGAGAAATAGGCAGGCCGTGAGTTTGGAAGAGTTCTTTTTTTTTTTTTTTAACCTCTTTATTGGAGTATAACTGCTTTACAATGGTGTTTTAGTTTCTGCTGTATAACAAGGTGAATCAGCTGTACATATACATATATCCCCATATCTCCTCCCTCTTGCGTCTCCCTCCCACCCTCCCTATCCCACCCCTCTAGGTGGTCACAAAGCACCAAGCTGATCTCCCTGTGCTATGCAGCTGCTTCCCACTAGCTATCTATTTTACATTTGGTAGTATATATAAGTCCATGCTACTCTCTCACTTCATCCCAGCTTACCCTTCCCCCTCCCCATGTCCTCAAGTCCATTCTCTACATCTGCATCTTTATTCCTGTCCTGCCCCTAGGTTCTTCAGAACCTTTTTTTTTTTTTAGATTCCATATATATGTGTTAGCATGTGGTATTTGTTTTTCTCTTTCTGACTTACTTCACTCTGTATGACAGAGTCTAGGCTGGAGAGGATGTGGAGAAAAGGGAACCCTCTTGCACTGTTGGTGGGAATGTAAATTGATACAGTCACTATGGAGAACAGTATGGAGGTTCCTTAAAAAACTAAAAATAAAACTACCATATGACCCAGCAGTCTCACTACTGGGCATATACCCTGAGAAAACCATAATTCAAAAAGAGTCATGTACCACAATGTTCATTGCAGCTCTATTTACAATAGCAACCTAAGTGTCCATCGACAGACGAATGGATAAAGAAGATGTGGCACATATATACAATGGAATATTACTCAGCCATAAAAGGGAACGAAATTCAGTTATTTGTAATGAGGTGGATGGAAGAGTTCATTTCTAATTGCTATTCTTCTTGACCACAGAAGGTGCTCTAAACAAAATATGGGGATGTTAGAACCAGAGGGAAAATGTGCTTAGAATGATGCCTACAAAGATGTTTTCAAGTTTCTGCTGCCCTTCCCTTCCCTTCTTTCCCATCCTACTCCCAGTTTTGGGCAAATTATGTGATTTGAATGTGTCTAATATAAACAACTCCTTAGACTGATACAGTTATCACTGCGAGAGGATATTTGGGTACTAGAATAAAAATGATCTTGAGTCAGTGGTTCTTAAATCTTTTAGATCATGGACCATATTTGGGAATTGAAAAAACTTAGCTGACGGTGAATTTCTACAGTCCTCTCTCTACTGTGGCCCTGACACCCCCATCTTCTGATGCTCAACAAACAAAACTGAACAATGACAGCAAAGCCAAAAGGCATAGAATAACAAGGTTTCTAATTAAAGCCCACTTTTGAAATATCGATAGCATAAAATTATAAATATTCATAATATAAGAAAACAGTTTATGGAGCCCCTTTTGCAAGCCATGGTAGTCCCTCAAGAAAGCACCACTTAAATAATTAATGTCAGCACAGTGAGTTCCTTTTATCCAGATTTCTATCTGTTGAAACTTGCTGGAAATCTGCGTTTCTGCACTTCAATAATATAATGAGGATGGAAATTCATAAGGGTAACCTCCAGACACCACAAGATCCATCAGTGCCTTCTAAATCACAGAAGAGTACATGATGCCCTGAACACTTTTAGTGTTGAGTGCACTTTCTTCCTCTCTAATTCTCTAAAATTTGGTAATCTGCTTAAATTGTGGTGCCCACATTTTTCACACCAAGACCCAGGACTTGTGGTCTCACGGAGGATTTTTACGTTACTTTCAGGGTGAGGGACAGTTTGGGAAATGCAGTTCAGATGCCAGGTTGCAGTTTAGATGTCCATTTCGGGGACAGTTCAATAGTTTATGGGACAACTGGTCAGAAGGTATGAAATTGAGAAGCTCTTGAAAATCCAGTTCTCATAGAAATACAGATGCTTTGGTTAAGAGCATAAGTTTTTTGGTGTTCCGATTGACTTGGGTTCGAATTCCAATTCTGCCACCTATTCAGTGAGTGACATTGGGGAAGTTTCATGACCTTTCTAAGGCTCAGTTTCTTCCTCCGTAAAATTGGATAGCGACAGTACTTACCTCAGAGGTTGTATGGGGGTAAATAAAATACCGTGCAAATACAACAGCACCTAGTATGGTATCTGGCACTGTTGGTGTCTAATAATCAGTATCTGCTGTTACTATTGTTATCACTTTTGGTACCTTTTGATATGCCAGAGACAAAGCATATACTGTGCAACTTTATTTATTTATTTATTTATGACATCTTTATTGGAGTATAATTGCTTCACAATGTTGTGTTAGTTTCTGCTGTACAACCAAGTGAACCAGCTATATGTATACATATATCCCCATATCCTTTCCCTCTTGTGTCTCCCTCCCACCCTCCCTATCCCACCCCTCTAGGTGGACACAAAGCACCGATCTGATCTCCCCGTGCTATGAGGCTGCTTCCCACTAGCTAGCTATTTGACATTTGCTAGTGTATGTAAGTCAGTGCTCCTCTCTCACTTCATCCCCGCCTCCCCTTTGCTGTGCAACTTTAGATCAACATTCGTGATCCTCAAAATGTTCTGGAATTAAGTCATTAGCACGTCTATTCCTCTATATGAGGAGGCATCATTATCCCCATGTTTTACACAGAAGAATCCATTGAAGTAGTTTAAGGCACACAGGACATCAGTGGCAGCATCAGATGGGGGATATTGGTCCCCAGACTCTGTGCCCTACCCCTGGATCACACCACTTTTGATGGTCCTGCTGGGGGTCCACATCAGGGGTGGTTTAACAAGGGCAAGGTAGCCCTTGTCTCTAGAAAGCCTCAGATAACCTTCCCAGGGAAGTATTGTAGTTTGGTGCTGAAGGCTTGATTTTCCCTGCTTCAGCCCTCCTATTAGTTGTGGCCCTGACCTTTTCTCCTCCTGAACTTGCTGAGTGCAGAGTCCCTACAGGTGTCTCCTATTTGGCCAGCTCATGCCGATGGGTGGTAGTGACCATGAGTACCCAGTTCCAAGTGTCCACTGGGGACAATACAGAATCTGCTACCCTTGTTCAAGCCCTTAAAGACTGTGTTTCTATTTTCTCTTTGCAGATTTCTAACATAGGGATTTAATGCCTCCCATAAAACAAACTCCCCATCACATACTCTAAAGTCCAAAGACAGTCATGTAATTAATCTAAAGGGTAAAGATGTCAAAAGACCTTTACTTTTGCATTCCATAGGTATTCAGCTTCCTGTAAAATTCAGAATCCACTGGTACAAGGAAGGGGTTAAGAGAAGGGATTTCATAAAAGGTCTTCTAGGTATCTCCTGGGTTTCTCAAGGAAACTAACTGAATAAAAAATCCCACTTGGGATAGGTCATAAAATGGCAGAGTGAAGAATAACGTAGAGTGACTTCTTCTAAGAAACCTACCGCAAAGACAACACCAACGTCTAAAATTAAGAGAAACAGAAACAAATCCAATAGAATTACAGAAAAATAAGATTCTAGATTCAAAAATAACAAAGCAAATTTTGAAATGTAAAAACACCCCGAACTTGGAAATATTATAATGCT
This sequence comes from Balaenoptera musculus, assembly GCF_009873245.2. NCBI lineage: Eukaryota > Metazoa > Chordata > Mammalia > Artiodactyla > Balaenopteridae > Balaenoptera > Balaenoptera musculus. The sequence continues at coordinate 9,608,501 of NC_045795.1, forward strand.
AAGGAAAAAGGAAAAAAAAAGAGTGGAACGTGAGAGAAACAGCGGAGAGAGTGGGAATGAAAGAATTGGTTGTGAGTTCAGTCCTGGGCAAATCACTCAGTTGAATCTGTTTCCTCATTTATAAAATGATGACAACAATTCCTACCCTACACCCAAGGCTACTGAGAGGAACAGATGAGATACTGTGTCAAAACTAGAGAGATGACAGACCCTTAGAACATTCCCCTCCACAATGCTGAGAACTTGAACTCCATCTGACCCTATCAGGCAGGTGTCCATAACTATACAGTAGTAAGGAAAATTGACCCAAAAGGAAAGAATGTGTGTGTTACTAAGAAACAGAATTTTCTTCTTAATAATGCAGAAGAAAGTCACTTTGGATAATCCATAGCTAATGAATAACCAATTACTATTATACTAGGGCTTCCGTAACAAAATACCACTAGCTGGGGTGGCTTAAACAACAAAAATTAATTTTCTCACATCTCTGGAGGCTGGAAGTCCAAGATCAAGATGTCGGAAGAGTTGATGTCTGCTGAGGCCTCTCTTGAGGATGGCCACCTTCTTGCTGTGTCCTCACATGGCTTTTCCTCTGTGTGTGCACATCCATGTGTCTTTTCCTCTTCTTATAAGGACACCAGTCCTATTGGATTTGGACCCCATCCATATGACCTCATTTAACTTTGATTATCTCTTTCTAGGCTCTATCTCCAAATACAGTCACATTCTGAGGTACTGGGGGTTAGGGCTTCAACTTATGAATTTGGGGGAAACACAGTTCATCCTATAACAGCTGTTAATTAAAAGGTATATTCTTGTTCTAGGAATTTAGAAGGTTTATAAAATAAAATGGCATCTGTCTAAAGGAAAATGATATCTCTGAATAACCGTAGGGAGACCATGCCTTGGAAGGTAGCCTGGTAGACCTGGGCCAAGATTCAGGAGAAACTTGACTTTCAGGCATATTTCAACTAAGAGGGAAAGTGAGGACCTTGTGTTTTTCACTTCCACCTGGGTGTTCTGTCAAAGAACTAGCAGATTGTCCCTAGCAAGGTTGCATCTCTATGGTGAAAGCTGTTCTTGGAGGATGGATTTAACATTGCTTGGGATTAGATGCTCCTCTGAGGTCAAAAGGATTATGGCATTTCATGGGTTAGTTTCCCACTTCCTTTCAATATTCCGTCTCTTAAAGGAAGTCAAAAATTGATCCTACCACCCGGGTTCCTGCCATGCTCAGCGTGGTCATGCATACTTTCCACAGTTTCCTCAGTCCCCAACTTTCCCAGTTCCCATTCAGTAGGAACCATGATATTCAGTGATATGGTTACCTGAAATACACACACACACACACGTACACACACGTGCACACACGCACCTTTATTTATTCCACAAACAGAATTTGTGAATAGAGAGGAAGATGATTTGTAAGTGATATGTACACATCACTTTCTTCCTAAATTTCAGATCTTTGATTTCAGAGAAAGGGATATGGGGCCCAGCTCGTGGCTGAGATGACCCCACAAATATGGGAAGTGAGGGGAGCTGATGCCTATTCTAAATTCACAGGCGTGAAAAGGCATGAAGGAGAGAGTGGTGTCAGGGGAGGAGCAGGTGATTCGCAGGTGTACACGGATAAGGGTGGGCATCCCCCCTGCCTTCCTCTCCCCCTCCCCACTCGCAGCTGCCCCTTTAGTTGGACCATTTGCATCCTCTGGTGGGGCACGTTGTAGCTCCCTGTTAGCAGTGTGGATGCTAGAGCCACACAGGGCACATGAGGACATCATGCAAGCAAGGCACGTACCTTGATTTTCCTTTTTAAATAACTGATGGTGGTGAAAAATTATACTGGGAGGAACAAAGAAGCACATATTTAGTAACTTGTAAAAACCCCATTGTGTCCTTTTTCCTTAAAAATAAGGTGTGCTTCCAATGCCCAAGAGGAAAGAATCAGTTCCCCAAGCATCATGGTCATACCTCCTGATACTTCCCGGTACAGTGTCAGCACAAACAGGAACTCACTCCATTACTAGTAGCTTTCCTCTTTCACCAGGATGCATTCCAGAGGCAGGGGAAGTAATGGGTTAGTGCACCAAATCAGTCTGCCCAACTTTCAAACTATTTGGATGCAATGTGCTCTCTAAGTGTCAAGTACTCTCGTTTGGGTTATTAGAAAGGAACTGTTGAAAGGAACTATGATGTAATTCAGAATATATCAGTGCCTGTATTATTTAGCCCTGATTTTAAGGTTCATGACTTGCCAGAAAAAGGACCTAAAGGCTAAAAAGGATAAGGATGCAGACTCAGGAACAAACCATCAGATTTTAAGAAAACCAGTATTGGTTCCCTTTGGCTTTCATGTAAATTAATAACATAGATTAGGAACTCTTATTTAAGTTGGTTTGTTCGTATGTAGACTTTCTCAAATAAAAATGTGTTTGGTAAAGCACAAAATAAAACATAACTACCTTGGAGTTTTTGTTGTTGTTGCTGTTATTATATTTAATCAGTAAGCACTTACTATCTACTGCAGCTAAGGAAAGGGTGTTATGCAAAGAGTTTTGCAAGGTAAGATGAATCAGATCTACCCACATCTATTTAGAGAAATAAAACATGTCCATACAAGTTTTAACAAAATAGAGAAAATGACAACTTCACGAGAACAGAAACAAATGGTTATTGAGGTTGAAAAGAGGGAAATATTAATTCCAGCTAGAAAGGGTTTTAGAAATGTTTCAAACAAGAGTCTTGAGGGCTGAATAGGTATATTTCAGCGTGAAGGGTGAGGAGGCAGAGGACATTTCCAAGAGAGGAGAGGGAGTAAGCGAGAAGCAAAATCATAGAAGAAGGCACACCCGGATTGCATGTGAGGCCAGGAGGCCAGGTCAGTTCTTTTGGAGGAGAGGGTGAACATTGGAAAGAACTTGAATATCAAGCAGAGAATGGCAGGGTTGGAGCTTGAAACTAGATGCAGGGCGGGGTGAATGGAGAGAGATGGTGAGTGCACCCCGCGGTTACATCACTGTTGCGGTGGCGGGGAACATGACAGTGGTTAAGAGTAATGGTAATGATCATAAATAGATCTCACTTGTTGAGTGCCTAGTAGCTGCTGAGCATTTTCTTTAGATTATTGCCTTTAATCTGCACAGCAAACCTCAAGGCAGGTACAAATACAGTCAATCCTCATTATGCACAGATTCTGTATTTGCAAATCTGCCTTATTCGCCAAAATTTATTTGTGACCCCAAAATCAATACTCATGGTACTTTCGCAGTCATCCATGGACGTGTGCAGAGTTGCCCCACATGTACATTCCCAGTGAAGTTGAAGAAGGTGATACTCTGCCTTTTCGTTTCAGCTCATACTGTAAACAAGTGTCATTTTTGTGGTCTGTTTAGTCTCATGCTTTTCACTTTTTTTTTGGCTTCTTGTTGGTGATCTCTCTGTTTAAAATGGTCCCCATGTGTAGTGCTGAAGTGCTGTCTAGTGTCCCTCCATGCAAGAAGGCTGTGATGTGCTTTAGGGAGACAATATGTGTGTTAGATATGCCTTGTTCAGACATGTCATAGTGCTGTCGGCCATGAGTTCAAGGTTAATGGATCAACAATATATACTAAACAAGGTGTCTTTAAACAGAACCACATAAGACACAATAAATTGATCAGTTGATGAAAACATTGTGACCAGAGGCTCCCAGGAACCTAACCCTATATTTCTCCTAGGAACAATGGTTCAGTGTTCACTAATTCCGTTTTCACAGTGACTTCATAGAACAAGGCTACTGTGAATATCAAGAAGACACTGGTTGGGCTTCCCTGGTGGCGCAGTGGTTAAGAATCCGTCTGCCAATGCAGGGGACACAGGTTTGAGCCCTGGTCCGGGAAGGTCCCACGTGCCACAGGGTAACTGGGCCCGTGCACCACAACTACTGAGCCTGCGCTCTAGAGCCTGCGAGCCACAACTACTGAAGCCCGTGTGCCTAGAGCCCGTGCTCTGCAACGAGAGAAGCCACCACAATGAGAAGCCCGCACACTGCAACGAAGAGTAGCCCCTGCTCCCCGCAACTAGAGAGAGCCCGCGTGCAGCAACGAAGACCCAACGCAGCCATAAATAAATAAATAGATAGATAGATAAATAAATACATAAGTAAATAGATAGATAGATAGATAAATAAATAAGACAATGGTAACCCCCTCTCCACAGAGATGTAAACTGGGGTCGGGAGGGAGGGATAAGGACCTTGCCTGAGGCCACACAACCGGCAGAAACCCAGTCTGTCAGATTCGAATGTCATATTGTGATGATATACATTTGTAATAACAAAGGCCTGGACCAGGTGTAGCAATGACGAATGGAGGGGAGGAGGTGAATTACAAATGGTTTAGGAAGTAGAATCAACAGGACTTGGCCACTGATTGCACATGGAGGGCAAAGAGGAGGAGAGGTCTGAGAGGAGTCTGAAGTCAGGTGGAGGTGATAATCTATTGGAATCAGGAGAGCCTGAGGGTGGACAGTTGCAGGAAGGGTAAACAGCAGGTTCAACTGGGATTAAGGGCTGGGGCTTGAGAACAGAAATGCCGGTTTTAATTTTTGAGCACTCACTATACTCCAGGTATTGTTAAGTGGCTCTAGCTAAATGATCTTATTTAATGCTCACAAGAACCTTATAAGACAGGAACTATTATGCCCATTTTACAGATGAAGAGAGTGAGGCTCAAAGAAGTAAAGTAACTTGCTCAAGGACACCCTGCTTATAAACAACAGAACAGGATTCAGACTCAGGCAGAGTGACCCTGGAGGTTGTAATAACAGAGAGAAGTTTTGGAATTTGAGATCTTAGAGGAAGAGAAGCATTAATGTTAATAATACCCTATCTTGTTCTCTAGTTTCTTCTTTTTAATGTTATTTTTTCCAATATTCTGTCTTTACACTGCATATTTTCCTACTTTCATGTTTTTGTTCAAATTCTTCTCTCCCACAAGAATGCTGTTCTTCTCTCCTAGCTTTTAGGTTTTATTCTTTTTTGTCTTTTTATGTTGCAGAGGGGTAAACTTATTTGGTAGCTGCAGAAATTGGACACTTTATGTTATGTTATATTGTGCTGTTTAATTTAAAAAGTTTGAACATTTCAAGGATTCCTAGAATATAATACATGTTACTTAAGAAAAATTATTCTCTGAATATTACTCAGCCATAAAGAAGAATTAAATTTTGCCATCTCTAACAACATGGATAGATCTAGAGGGTATTATGCTGAGTGAAATAAGTCAGACAGACAAAGACAAATATCCTATGATTTCACTTATATATGGAGTCTAATTAAACAGATAAACAAACATAACAAAACAGAAACAGACTCATAGATACAGAGAACAAAACTCGTGGTTGCCATGGGGCGATGAGTGAAATAGGTGAGGGAGAATAAAAGGTACAAACTTCCAGTTACAAAATAAGTGAGTCATGAGGACTATAGTCAATGATATTGTAATAACATTGCATGGTGACAGATGGTAACTATACTTATCGTGGTGATTATTTTGCAATGTATAAAAATATTGAATCACTATGTTGTACACCTGAAGCTAATATAATAAGTCAATTATACTTCAATTTAAAAAAGAAGAATCGTTCTCTTAATCATTCTTACATTTCACATTAATAATGTTATGGTTTATTTACAGATGTTCTCATTAACAGAGGAAACATGATTATGCTATTTGTGTATTAGATTTGGATAACCTGGCATAAAATAACATGATCCTTGTTTGGTGTTTCATCTTGGATATCAGTTACCTTTGAACTTTTGTAAAGATATAAAGTCTCTCATTGTTTCCCAAATCTGTATCATCGAGACTTATTTGCCTATGTCCTTGAGACATTAAGAAATTAAACATTCCCTCAACACTTAGGTGTTAAGTGTTATTTCCACAGGACTCCTAGTAGTACTGTGCCTGGAGATAGAATAGTATCCAAAAACAGAGGGTGTTTCATTTAAGAAGTGCCAGAGCTGTTTATTATATTAAAAAACTTTTAAACAATATAAAACAGGGGGAAAAAAAAAACTCCTGTCGGAATCTTGGGCTCCTTCTTTCTTTCTAAAATGCTCCCCCAAGATGTCCAGAAGATGAGCATTCTTTCTGGCCACCGGGAAAGGGCCCTACAGAGCTGTGAACTCCATCAAAAACGCTTCTGCCCACAGAGCTCAAAGGCCAGACGTTTCGAGAACAGATAGCTTGGATCTCTGTAGGTAAGTGGGAAAGAGTTCACCTACAGGGGAGTTTCTATTCTTTGAAATAACCCAAGTCTGAAACCCTTCCTTTGTAAATTAAAAAGAAACCTCTTGAACTATTCTGAAACCAAAAGAGAGTTGCAATGCTGCTGGCAACTGTACTAGATAGTCAACTGTGACTCTTAGGTGAACAAATTCTGCATTTGTATAGAGATCTGGTAATTTAGGAACAAAGGCGAAGACAAAGGAACCTTAAGGAATCTTTGTCTTGTTCTTAGACTGCCGTGGCCTGAAAGGGAACTGGGGAAAATGAAGCCATGTTTGATTCCACAAACACTTGAAACCATCCTTCAAATATTCTGGACGGAATAAAGTCCAAAGTGTGTTTTGCCAAACCCAAGGGAAATTAGCTCCATATGTTTCTGATTTATTTACAGTTAAATCATCAAAATATTGCTTTGCAAGGACTGGTTATGTCCAAAAAACCTTTTATGAGCCATTTTAAACATTATCTTGAGAACAGGAAGCCCTGTTTTGCCAAGAGCCAACAGATGCCTGAGCAGAGGTTCTGGAGTTGGTTGTAGGGGCAGAGCCCTGGGTGCTGCGATTTCCAAATCTGGCAGAGCAGACTTCATATTGGCTTTGGGGAATCTGTGCTCCACTCACTAGAATTACAGAAATCCTTCAGGAAGGATAACCTGAGGGGAAGGTGACCGCTGGCTTCCATGATTTCCACTCAAACTCATTATCTTTCATGGAATTTCATATTCCTTTCACCACATTCCATTTGCTAAATGATAATTCAGGAGATAACTTCTCTACCGAAATTATAATGTTAGTACCTGAGCCCTTACAAACCTGAGGTAGAATTTCTTAGAAAACAGCGGCTTCGAAGGAGCCGTTGTCTGAACGAATACGACACAAATTTTTTCTCTTTATTTTCAAGTTTTTTGTTTTTTGGGTTTTTTTTTTTTTTTTTTTTTTGCTTCTCTTTCTTTTTATTCTACTTTTCTTTTTCCTTTTCTTTCCCTGGGAAGTTCACCATACAGTATCAATCATCCAGAAGACATTTAATAATAAACTGGTGATTATTAACATTATGTACATGTATATGTGCAATACAAGCCTGGGTTTACTAGTTGAGGGGGAAGGCCTTTATTGAAAATGCTCCTTTGTAAGGGATTACCCACTTTTTTTCTCATTCTCCCGAAACTTTACCCAAAACCAAGCATTCTTTCTCAAGACTTTTTATTTTTTTAACATCTTTATTGGAATATAATTGCTTTACAGTGTTGTGTTAGTTTCTGCTGTATAACAAAGTGAATCAGCTATACATACACATATATCCCCATATCCCTTCCCTCTTGTGTCTCCCTCCCACTCTCCCTATCCCACCCCTCTAGGTGGTCACAAAGCACCAAGCTGATCTCCTTGTACTATGCAGCTACTTCCCACTAACTACCTGTTTTACATTTGGTACTGTATATATGTCAGTGCCACTCTCTCACTTCGTCCCAGCTTAACCTTTTCCCTCCCCGTGTCCTCAGGTCCATTCTCTATGTCTGTGTCTTTATTCCTGTCCTGCTCCTAGGTTCTTCAGAACCATATTTTTAAATTCCATATATATGTGTTAGCATACGGTATTTTTCTCTTTCTGACTTACTTCACTCTGTATGACAGACTCTAGGTCCATCCACCTCATTACAAATAACTCAGTTTCATTATTTTTATGGCTGAGTAATATTCCATTGTGTATATGTGCCACATCTTCTTTATCCATTCATCTGTCGATGGGCACTTAGATTGCTTCCACGTCCTGGCTATTGTAAATAGTGCTGCAGTGAACACTGTGGTACATGACTCTTTTTGAATTATGGTTTTCTCAGGGTATATGCCCAGTAGTGGGATTTCTGGGTCATATGGAAGTTTTATTTTTAGTTTTTTAAGGAACCTCCGTACTGTTCTCCATAGTGGCTGTATCAATTTAGGTTCCCACTAACAGTGCAAGAGGGTTTTCTTTTCTCCACACCCTCTCCAGCATTTATTGTTTGTAGATTTTTTGATGATGGCCATTCTGACCGGTATGAGGTGATACCTCACTGTAGTTTTGATTTGCATTTCTCTAATGATTATTGATGTTGAGCATCCTTTCATGTGTTTGTTGGCAATCTATATATCTTCTTTGGAGAAATGTCTATTTAGGTCTTCTGCCCATTTTTGGATTGGGTTGTTTGTTGTTTGATATTGAGCTGTATGAGCTGCTTGTATATTTTGGAGATTAATCCTTTGTCACTTGCTTCGTTTGCAAATATTTTCTCCCATTCTGAGGGTTGTCTTTTCGTCTTGTTTATGGTTTCCTTTGCTGTGCAAAAGCTTTTAAGGTTCATTAGGTCCCATTTGTTTATATTTCCATTTCTCTAGGAGGTGGGTCAAAAAGGATCTTGCTGTGATTTATGTCATAGAGTGTTCTGCCTATGTTTTCCTCTAAGAGTTTGATAGTGTCTAGCCTTACATTTAGGTCTTTAATCCATTTTGAGTTTATTTTTGTCTGTGGTGTTAGGGAGTGTTCTAGTTTCATTCTTTTACATGTAGCTGTCCAGACTTCCCAGCACCACTACTGAAGAGGCTGTTTTTTCTCCATTGTATATTCTTGCCTCCTTTATCAAAGATAACGTGACCATATGTGTGTGGGTTTATCTCTGGGCTTTCTATCCTGCTCCATTGATCTGTATTTCTGTTTCTGTGCCAGTACAATACTGTCTTGATTACTGTAGCTTTGTAGTATAGTCTGAAGTCAGGGAGCCTGATTCCTCCAGCTCTGTTTTTCTTTCTCAATATTGCTTTGGCTATTCGGGGTCTTTTGTGTTTCCATACAAATTGTGAAATTTTTTGTTCTAGTTCTGTGAAAAATGCCATTGGTAGTTTGATAGGGATTGCATTGAATCTGTAGATTGCTTTGGGTAATATAGTCATTTTCACAATGTTGATTCTTCTAATCCAAGGACATGGTATATCTCTGCATCTGTTTGTATCACCTTTAATTTCTTTCATCAGTATCATATAGTTTTCTGCATACAGGTCTTTTGTCTCCTTAGGTGGGTTTATTCCTAGGTATTTTATTCTTTTTGTTGCAGTGGTAAATGGGAGTGTTTCCTTAATTTCTCTTTCAGATTTTTCATCATTAGTGTATAGAGATGCAAGAGATTTCTGTGCATTAATTTTGTATCCTGCTACTTTACCAAATTCGTTGATTAGCTCTGGTAGTTTTCTAGTAGCATCTTTAGGATTCCCTATGTATAGTATCATGTCATCTGTAAACAGTGACAGTTTTTTTTCTTCTTTTCTGATTTGGATTCCTTTTATTTCTTTTTCTTCTCTGATTGCTGTGGCTAACACTTCCAAAACTATGTTGAATAATAGTGGTGAGAGTGGGCAACCTTGTCTTGTTCCTGATCTTAGTGGAAATGGTTTCAGTTTTTCATCATTGAGAACGATGTTGGCTGTGGGTTTGTCATATATGGCCTTTGTTATGTTGAGGTAAGTTTCCTCTCTGCCTACTTTCTGGAGATTTTTTAATCATAAATTGGTGTTGAATTTTGTCGAAAGCTTTTTGTGCATCTATTGAAATTATCATTTGTTTTAATCCTTCAATTTGTTAATATGGTGTATCACATTGATTGATTTGCATATATTGAAGAATCCTTGCATTCCTGGGATAAACCCCACTTGATCATGGTGTATGAGCCTTTTAATGTGCTGTTGGATTCTGTTTGCTAGTATTTTGTTGAGGATTTTTGCATCTGTGTTCATCAGTGATATTGGCCTGTAGTTTTCTTTTCTTGTGACATCGTTGTCTGGTTTTGGTATCAGGGTGATGGTGGCCTCATAGAATGAGTTCGGGAGTGTTCCTCCCTCTGCTATATTTTGGAAGAGTTTGAGAAGGATAGGTGTTAGCTCTTCTCTAAATGTTTGATAGAATTCGCCTGTGAAGCCATCTGGTCCTGGGCTTTTGTTTGTTGGAAGATTTTTAATCACAGTTTCAATTTTAGTGCTGGTGATTGGTCTGTTCATATTTTCTATTTCTTCCTGGTTCAGTCTCGGAAGGTTGTGCATTTCTAAGTATTTTTCCATTTCTTCCAGGTTGTCCATTTTATTGGCATATAGTAGCTTGTAGTAATCTTTCATGATACTTTATATTTCTGCAGTGTCAGTTGTTACTTCTTTTTCATTTCTAATTCTGTTGATTGGAGTCTTCTCCCTTTTTTTCTTGATGAATCTGGCTAATGGTTTATCAATTTTGTTGATCTTCTCAAAGAACCAGCGTTTAGTTTTATTGATCTTTACGATCGTTTACTTCATTTCTTTTTCATTTATTTCTGATCTGATCTTTATGATTTCTTTCCTTCTGCTAACCTTGGGTTTTTTTGTTCTTCTTTCTCTAATTGCTTTAGGTGTAAGTTTAGGTTGTTTATTTGAGATTTTTCTTCTTTCTTGAGGTAGGATTGTATTGCTATAAACTTCCCTTTTAGAACTGCTTTTGCTGCATCCCATAGGTTTTGGGTCATCATGTTTTCATTGTCACTTGTTTCTAGGTATTTTTTTTTTTTTTTTTTTTTTTAATTATTATTATTTTTAAATTTTATTTATTTATTTATTCATTTATTTATGGCTGTGCTGGGTCCCCGCCTCTGCGCGAGGGCTCTCTCCAGTTGCGGCAAGCGGGGGCCACTCCTCATCGCGGTGCGCGGGCCTCCCACCATCGCGGCCTCTCCTGCTGCGGAGCACAGGCTCCAGACGCGCAGGCTCAGTAGCTGTGGCCCACGGGCCTAGCCGCTCCGCGGCACGCGGGATCCTCCCAGACCAGGGCACGAACCCGTGTCCCCTGCACCGGCAGGCAGACTCCCAACCACTGCGCCACCAGGGAAGCCCTCTAGGTATTTTTTAATTTCCTCTTTGATTTCTTCAGTGATCTCTTGGTTATTTAGTAGCGTATTGTTTAGCCTCCATGTGTTTATATTTTTTACAGTTTTTTTTTTCCTGTAATTGATATCTAGTCTCTTAGCATTGTGGTAAGAAAAGATACTTGGTACTATTTCAATTTTCTTAAATTTACCAAGGCTTGATTTGTGACCCAAGATATGGTGTATCCTGGAGAATGTTCCATGAGCACTTGAGAAGAAAGTGTCTTCTGTTATTTTGGGATGGAATGTCCTATAAATATCAATTAAGTCCGTCTTGTTTAATGTGTCATTTAAAGCTTGTGTTTCCTTATTTATTTTCATTTTGGATGATCTGTCCATTGGTGAAAGTGGGGTGTTAACATCCCCTACTATGTTTGTGTAACTGTCGATTTCCCCTTTTATGGCTGTTAGCATTTGCCTTATGTATTGGGGTGCTCCTATGTTGGGTGCATAAATATTTACAATTGTTTTATCTTCTTCTTGGATTGATCCCTTGATCATTATGTAGTGTCCTTCCTTGTCTCTTGTAATAGTCTTTATATTAAAGTCTATTTTGTCTGATATGAGAATTGCTACTCCAGCTTTTTGTGATTTCCATTTGCATGGAATGTTTTTTTCCATCACCTCACTTTCAGTCTGTATGTGTCCCTAGGTCTGAAGTGGGTCTCTTGTAGACAGCATATATATGGGTCTTGTTTTTGAATCCATTCAGCCCGTCTCTGTCTTTTGGTTGGAGCATTTAATCCATTTACATTTAAGGTAATTATTGATATGTATGTTTCTATTACCATTTTCTTAATTGTTTTGGGTTTGTTATTGTAGGTCTTTTCCTTATCTTGTGTTTCCTGCCTAGAGAAGTTCCTTCAGCATTTGTTGTAAACCTGATTTGGTGGTGCTGAATTCTCTTAGCTTTTGCTTGTCCGTAAAGGTTTTAATATGTCTGTCGTATCTGAATGAGATCCTTGCTGAGTAGAGTAATCTTGGTTGTAGGTTTTTCCCTTTCATCACTTTAAATATGTCCTGCCACTCCCTTCTGGCCTGCAGAGTTTCTGCTGAAATATCAGCTGTTAACCTTATGGGGATTCCCTTGTATGTTATTTGTTGCTTTTCCCTTGCTGCTTTTAATATTTTTTCTCTGTATTTAGTTTTTGATAGTTTGATTAATATGTGTCTTGGTGTGTTTCTCCTTGGATTTATCCTGTTGGGACTCTCTGCACTTCCTGGACTTGATTGACTATTTCCTTTCCCATATTAGGGAAGTTTTCAACTATAATCTCTTCAAATATTTTCTCAGTCCTTTTCTTTTTCTCTTCTTCTTCTGGGACCCCTATAATGCGAATGTCAGTGCGTTTAATGTTGTCCCAGAGGTCTCTGAGACTGTCCTCAATTCTTTTCATCCTTTTTTCTTTATTCTGCTCTGTGGTAGTTATTTCCACTATTTTATCTTCCAGGTCACCTATCCATTCTTCTGCCTCAGTTATTCTGCTATTGATTCCTTCTAGAGAATTTTTAATTTCATTTATTGTGTTGTTCATCATTGTTTGTTTGCTCTTTAGTTCTTCTAGGTCCTTGTTAGACATTTCTTGTATTTTCTCCATTCTATTTCCAAGATTTTGGATCATCTTTACCATCATTATTCTGAATTCCTTTTCAGGTAGACTGCCTATTTCCTCTTCATTTGGTTGGTCTCGTGCGTTTTTACCTTGCTCCTTCATCTGCTGCGTATTTCTCTGTCTTCTCATTTTACTTAATTTATTGTGTTTGGGGTTTCCTTTTCGCAGGCTGCAGGTTCGTAGTTCCTGTTGTTTTTGGTGTCTGCCCCCAGTGGGTAAGGTTGTTTCAGTGGGTTGTTTAGGCATCCTGGTGGAGGGGACTGGTGCCTGTGTTCTGGTGGATGAGGCTGGATCTTGTCTTTCTGGTGGGCAGGACTGTGTCCAGTGGTGTGCTTTGGGGTGTCTGTGAACTTAGTATGATTTTAGGCAGCCTCTCTGCTAATGGGTGGGTATGTTTTCCTGTCTTGCTAGTTGTTTGGCATGGGGTGTCCAGCACTGGAGCTTGCTGGTCATTGAGTGGGGCGGGGTCTTAGCATTGAGACAGAGATCTCTGGGAGAGCTCTTGCCGATTGATATTATGTGGGGCTGAGAGGTCTCTGGTGGTCCAGTGTCCTGAACTCGGCTCTCCCACCCCGGAGGCTCAGGCTTGACACCCGGCTGGAGCACCAAGATGCTGTCAGCCACACGGCTCCTGTTTCTAGAGGATCCACATTTCATCTGGAAAGGACATAAATCTGGCAATCTCACTTCAGTCCTAGCCCTTCCAACTTTTTTCACTTTGTGCTTAGTCTGTTTCCGTTGCTCATAGCGGGCCCCATGCAGAGGCCTTGCCCCAACCCTTCAGACCAGAGTTCCTTTTGAAACGGCTGAGCCAACACCTCAGCTCAGGACAGGACACTGAACTCAAGATGACCTATTTTTGAGTTTTTGAAAAATAAACTAAAATTCTTAGAATTTTTTAAAAAGCCCCCTAAAATGGCTTTAAATAATGTTTATGCTGTTTTCTCTCTCAGTGCTCTTCAACAGTTTTTTAGTTTACTGATCAGCTTCACCTGGGAAATTGTTAGAAATGAAAATTCTGTGAGCTCACCTCACACTGAATGCTCCCAGTGGTTTTCAAATCACACATACATCGGAATCACTTAGGGCCTTGTTAAAATATATACTGCTGAATTCCACCCCTAGAGTTTCTGATTCAGGAGGTCTGGGTGTGACCTGACAACTTGTACTTCTAAGAAGTTCCCAGGTGATGTTGCTAGTCCTGGGACCGCACTTGAAGAACCATTAGTCTATTCTCTTCCCACTTCTCACCACTGACTTGCAGTTGAGTGGCAGGGAAATGGGTATTAAAGCAAGTGGAGAGCATTCCAGGTGCATCCACTAATGGTTACTTGGGGACGTGTTTTAATGACTTAACAAGGATGCCATCTCTCGAAATTCCTGTGGACCGTTATTGATGGCCAAAGAAATGAAGTAGTTTACATAATTATTGGAATGATTTTGTAACTCTGTGGCCTCCACAGAGATTTAGTTTATGAAATAAGAGTACCACCAAGCCCATTTATATAGAACACCTACAATTTTCAGAGATTTTCTTGAATTAGACTGTCTACAGGCTTTAAAATTATTTGTAAGTAGGAACTAAATGCATGTGGTGACATGAGCTTTTTCTGTCATTAAAGTGTAAGAGGACTTTCATTGCATGGGTTCTTGATTAAGGAATATTGGGCGTATCATGGGGAAAATGTCTTTGGTGAGAATTGTATGGTTGACACTAATGGACTATACTGATCTTCAGGCAAATCATGAAGCTGGGGCTCAGTTAAGGCATTTCACCAGAGAGGTCTGCTGGTGGGCTGCTTTGTGATGAGCTGACAATATGAAGAGCTCCTAGAACCTTCTTTTAGAAAGTGATTCTCGAACTTGCAAATGCATTAGAATCACCTGAGAACCTTGTTAATAGCAGATGCTGATTCAGCTGGCCTGGAGTGGGGCTCAAAGCACTTCATTTCTAACAGTCTCCCAGGAGATGCTAACTGCTTCTGGTCCATGATCCACACTTGGAGAAGCAAGGTTCTAGAATAGTGGTTCACGACCCCAGGAAACCTTTAAAACATTCTAAATCAAATTTTCAGGGTAGGACTCTGGCATAAGTATTTTTTTTTTTTTAATTTTTATTTATTTATTTATTTTTGGCTGTGTTGGGTCTTCATTTCTGTGCGAGGGCTTTCTCTAGTTGTGGCAAGCGGGGGCCACTCCTCATCGCGGTGCATGGGCCTCTCACTGTCGCGGCCTCTCTTGTTGCAGAGCACAGGCTCCAGACGCGCAGGCTCAGTAATTGTAGCTCACGGGCCTAGTTGCTCCGCAGCATGTGGGATCTTCCCAGACCAGGGCTCGAACCCGTGTCCCCTGCATTGGCAGGCAGACTCTCAACCACTGCGCCACCAGGGAAGCCCCTGGCATAAGTATTTTTAAAGTACCCCAGGTGATCCTAGTGTGAAGCCAGCATTGAGATGCTCTGACCTGGAAAAGCAGAGTTCGTTTTTCTAGGCTGCCTCTCTCAAAGTCAGATGTCTCACCTGAGTCTTTGGTGAGTATTAGATTGCAGGGAATTCATACTTGACTTTTCTAATAAGAACCTGAGTGCCTATTTCTATGTTGCTGATAAAAGAAAGAGCCAGATGCTTTAGATTCCTGATGTGCTGACTGCAGAGTTGACGTTCAGCTGTGAAAATTTAGCAACTGGTCTTGTATTCTCTCCCCTATGGAGGGTCTCCCTATTTACTCTCATAAGTGAGCTACAGATATAACTAGGGGGTACAACCAACATTTTGATACTCAACAAAAAATGTGTATATGCTTGAGTACTTAGACATATATTTGAGAACTCAGAATCCTGCACAAAAAAAAAATCAAGTCAAAAATTTGCTTTAAAAACGTCAAGAGCAGATGTTACAATCCACTTGTCTCCAGCATAAAATAAACATAATATTACTTCTGTGGAACATCTGATTCTGGTTATAACTGCACCCCAGTGGACCTTATTGGATGAGTCACTTGCAAAGCGCACCCGTCAGTAGCTGAAGGTGCTATCTGTGATTTGGTAATTAAATATTGTACACTTAAACATGAGGGACTGGCTGCCAAATACAATTATTTCAGTTGTAGCCTAGTTGAAGCTGAACTTCTCTTTCTCACAATAATTAGCCAACAGGTGCAGTTACTACTTTTTTTAAAAAATAAATTTATTTATTTTTGGCTGTGTTGGGTCTTCGTTGCTGTGTGCGGGCTTTCTCTAGTTGCGGCGAGCAGGGACTACTCTTTGTTGTGGTGCGTGGTCTTCTCATTGCGGTGGCTTCTCTTGTTGCAGAGCAAAGGCTCTAGGAGTGCCAGCTTCAGTAGTTGTGGCATGCAGGCTCAGTAGTTGTGGCTCGTGGGCTCTAGAGTACAGGCTCAGTAGTTGTGGTGCACCAGCTTAGTTGCTCTGTGACATGTGGGATCTTCCCGGACCAGGGCTCAAACCCATGTCCCCGGCATTGGCAGGTAGATTCTTAATGACTGCACCACCAGGGAAGTCCCAGGTGCAGTTACTTCTTAAGTTCACTCCTCATTTCTGATTAAAAAAAAAAGAGGGCTTCCCTGGTGGTGCAGTGGTTGAGAATCTGCCTGCCAATGCAGGGGACATGGGTTCGAGCCCTGGTCTGGGAAGATCCCACATGCCACGGAGCAACTAGGCCCATGAGCCACGACTACTGAGCCTGCGTGTCTGGAGCCTGTGCTCCGCAACAAGAGAAGCCGCGATAGTGAGAGGCCCATGCACCGCGATGAAGAGTGGCCCCCGCTTGCCGCAACTAAAGAAAGCCCTTGCACAGAAACGAAGACCCAACACAGCCAAAAATAAATAAATAAATAATAAAATAAATAAAAATAAAGGAATTCCTTTAAAAAAAACAAAAAACTTTATAAAAAAAAAAAAAGGAAAATCCAAACTCTGGCAAGGTAGAAAAGGATGTACCCCTATTTATCCTGGTAGATGTTTACAGACCCAATTTGTCTAACAACTGTATCAAGTTATTTAAATATTAAATCCAAAAGAAGAGGACCTAAGTGCCCAGCATATTTTAGAAGTTCAATTAATCCTCCCCAAAGCCATTCTTCTCCCATCCCATTTTTTGGCCAGTAGTATTATGATGACAGGTGGTAAAGCATTAAGATTTTGGATGCCATATACATGTTTCCCATTTCATGCTATGGATAGTTCATGGGCATGAATCTAAGAATGACAAAAACAACGATCATTGCAAAAGTTGTCTTCTAAACCACATCTCTGTGAATTTAAACTGTATAGAAATGATCTGTAGAATGATCGGTAATAGAATGGACGTGGCTGGGACAGTCATGAAGAGATATTTCTTGTTCTTCAGTGCAGTCCATCCACTATTTTGAGCCCGTGTGCTCTGCCCTGGCCCTTGGAGTTAACCTAATGCATTCACATGCCAGAGCGAGCAGCACAAACCAGCTGGTGCTGGAGGAAATATTTTGGGATCCCTTTTGTTACCAACCAGGGTTCTTTGGCCTCCTCAGTCAACAGAAATTGATCAGGAGGGAGCTAGAAGAAGTAACAGGTTCCCTTGCTTGTTCACTCAGGGAGCAGGACGGGGCGAGCTGGTTCCTTACCTGCTTTTGCTCCCGGCTCTTCAGAAGTCACAGTTGAGTTCTTAGTCTTTTTGTATCTTGTTGTCTATAATTTGCTCCAACTGCTGCATGCGTACAGTTGTTTTTAGTCCCTTCTAGTTTCTTTGTATTTTATTGCTGGAGGAGATGTTTATCCAGGTGCAAGCACTGCAGCAAAGGGTCCCAGGTCCCAGCCTGTCTCACTTTCACTTGTTTCTTCTCTGATTTCATCTTCTCCCAATGCTAGCCTGGTGCTCCTGGTATTCCAGGGCCTGAAACTCATCTCTTGACCTCTTTGGACATCATACTTTACCTGTGTTCTTGTCAGTACTTAGACTTCAGATTCTCTCACAGATGCAGGTTTGGCCACCCTGTGGCTTACGACATCCCCTACTGCCCCAGTTAGAAATTTCCTGCCCAAACTTATCCCCAGGGAACCCATTCCCACAGTGACAAAAGCCAAGCCCACCAGCAACAATACCACAGACCACCTAGAAGCCTGGGGTAAGCAAAATGAAAAGGATCTGGCCCTCAGATTACTGAAGACACCTATGTGGTATGGAGGGAAGGGGAAGGGGGATGGGAACCACCCTCCATGCACTAGGGAGCTGATGGGCCCCCGGGGACTTTGGGTCCATGTATATTCATCTCTAGAACAGTGGGCCTTCTCACCACTGAGACCAGAGTTTTGGAGTGGGGCTGGGGAGAAGTGAGAAGGGGAGCATTTAAATTTGTACATTCTTGAAAAATCATGATTTGAAAGTGTACCCTTTAAATTTCAGTTCCCTGTAATACTGGAAGTTCTAACCAATAAAACCCAGGTCCCTTCAGGGATAGAAAAAAGACCCTGTTTTTCATTTTTGAGAAAAGCTGGTATAGAATTTTGAAGTGATAGCCAGTAAGCTTGTGAGTGTCTATTTGCTTAAATAGTGAAATTTTCTTCTTGAGGCAAGGGTGAACCGCATTTGGAATCCATCTGAGGGAATATAGCTTGTGGCTGTGTAGGGCTAGGGTGAGAATAAGGAGTGATGGTAAACGGGCACTTGTTTTCTTTTTAGAATGTTGGAAGTGTTCAAAAATTAGATTGTGGTGATGGTTGTACAACTCTGTAAATATACTAAAATTCATTGAATTGTACACAAAGTGGGTGAATTTTATGGTATGTAAATTATGTCTCAATAATGCCATTAGAAATCAAAAGGCATCTTATAAACCCTGATAAGAAGTTTTGATGTTCTCCCAGTTGAGGCAGGAAGGTATTGATGATGAGATTCATACACCTGCATTTTAGAAAGCTCCCTGTGGGATCCACCTCTGCTGTGCAAGGTTGAGGTGAAGTAAAGAGAACTGGCCTCTGTTGAGCATCTGCTGTAAAATAAACACTGCATAGACCCCTTATACACATCATCTCATTTAAACCTCACGACAACCTACTGGTACCTTTATTCTAGCTAGATGATTTATTGCTGTTGCCATAGAGAAGTAATCCTATTGGATCTGAAATGCAGACAACCACTGCTCTACCTATGAGACAGTTAAGGCTCAAGGAGGTGAAATAACCAGCCCAAAACACACAGACAGTAAGGGGCAGAGCCAGGATTGGAACTCAAAGGATGTCTGATTGATCTAAGGCTTTGCTTTTTCTGCTCCACCCTGCTGCCCTGAGATTGGGCAAATTAGAATGCATGGCACAGGTTGAAGGAACCCCTTGGTAGATTGTTCAGCGTTAATACTTTCACATACCCCTTGTATTAGTTTCCTGTTGCTCATGTAACAAATTATCACAAATTTAGTGGCTTAAAGAAACACAAATTTATGCTTTCCAGTTCTGGAGATCAGAAGACCAAAATCAGTCTCAATGGGATAAAGGCAGAGTTGGTTCCTTCTAGAGGTTCTTGGGGAGAATCCATGTCCTTGCCTTTTCCAGCTTCTGGAGACCAGGGTTCCTTGGCTCCTGGTTCTTTGTTTGCAATGGGATCACTGCAACTTCTGCTTCTGTCATCACATCTCCTTCCTCTCTGACTTGACCTTCTCACTTCCCTCTTATAAGTACCCTTGTGATTACATTGGCCCATCTGGATAATCCATGATAATCTCTTCATCTCAAGAGCCCTAATTTAATCACAACTGCAAAGTCCTTTCTACCGTGTAAAGTAACATATTCACAGGTTGGGGGACTAGAATGTGAATATCATTGGGGGGGCATTATTCTGCCTACCCCACACCCACCCTAGAAACCTATGTTTGAAAGGCGTCTCGGAATAAATGTAATCTTCCATATTTTGACCTTGAACATAAACTCAAAGGCTGCTCTTTATTCATAACAGCCAAGATCAAGACTTGAATCAAGTAATACTAATTATTTGTCTCCAATTTGTCTCTTGAAACTTTAGAAGAATAAAATAAATTAAAAACTTGATGAGGTGCCATTAAGTATATTACTTTCCTTTGAAGGTGTTATTATTAGTCGATAAATTGCAGGATTGCTTTAATACGTCAAGCCCTCAGAGAGATCTCACATCAAAGGAATGTGGACGTTTGGACAAATGAGAACGAACGCACACATAGAATAATATTTATATTTGCTCACAAACTGTTTTGAGGCATGCTTTCTCTTCTACAGTGTCATTTAAGACGACTATGTGCTTCATAAGGCACTTTTTAAATAGGTCATGGTCTTATTTTTTAAAGGTTCTCTGGTGTCTGTTTGGCTCTAGGTTTACTTCCTACAGCAACAGCTGAAATTGTCAAAGTCAAGGGCCAAATTCCAGCAGAAGATGAAGAGCAAAACCTTGACCCTGCTGACCAAAAGCAGAGCACAGAGAAAGGGGTTTTTCTACTATTATCCAAGGGTCTGGGGCTTGAAAGCGTTGTTCTCCCAAAGGTGGGAAGACTTACCATATTTTTCATATACATTCAAAATATTGAGTGGTAGGAGTTTGAGAGTTGAAGAGGATAGAGATGTTCCTTTAGCTCTTATGAAGATTTTCCTGTATCTTCTCAGCTCTCCTTAACTAATAATGATACCTTTCTCTATAACTCCTGTCACCCTCACAGAATATATCATCCTCTTAATTTTTTGTTCTCTTACACTCAGCATATCACCATGGACTTTTTCTATTCTTCAATTCAAATCCTGCCACAGACTTCTGCTAAAAGTAGTATTTTGGTTCAAAAATGTCCTTGGTCCTTAGCCAGATTTAAGTCTCACTCTCCAAATAGAATCCTGGGGGGCTCAAGGTATTTGCTCTTTGCCATTGACTGCTTATGCGACCTTGGGGTCAGTCTGTCTGGATCTCAGTGTTTCCATATGAAAATCAAACCTATCAGGGTTGTCTAATAGGACTGTGAGGTGCCTTTCAGTTCCAATATCTTAGAAGCTGAGAACATTTAGTGGTTATGGAAACCATGGGTTAGACTTTGGTTTGGGGTTTCCAAGAAGTTGATGCAGAGATAAGATTTTGAGTACAAGTAGTTTGTCTGGGAGGTGCACTCAGGAAGTACCGGCAGAAGTTTGGGGAAATAAGACAGAAAAGAGAAGGAGAAAAGAGAAGACAATAAAAGGTGTATTATCAAGCCAGTTACCATTGTATGCAACACACTTTCAAGTTATTCCACTTGAGAGATGTGGAAACTGGGTATTTATTCATGTACTCTTTCTCCATCATTGGTTGAATGCTGCTTTGAGGGTCATTGTCTCTCCAGCACTTCTTGCTCCTTTTCTCCTATAGTCAGAAAAAAGCCCTCTGTGTAGAGTTGCAGGCTTTCCCAGTAAGTTTTCTAATTACCAAGAGGATATGGGCAGGGTGCTGACTACATCTGCTACAATGTGTGTGAGACCTGTGGGGGAAGTATGGGAAAGAAATGGTCAATTGGGAAGTGAGAAAGCAGTGGTCTGATGTTTTGGTTTCTTTTAAACTTGCCATGAATGTACCAGAAATTCCAAGCCATTGTTCTATAATGTTTAGCAGTGTGTGCATGCTACCTTCACAGTGGGCATGGACAAGAGAATAAATTTGTAGCTAAACATTAAAGAAGAGCTCACCAAAATCCTGACCAGAGTGAAAAGGGTGTATGTTAGTAAATTATGGATGCTTTATATAATTTACATAGAAATACTCTTAAAAAACGACGTTGCAGGGACTTCCCTGGTGGTCCAGTCGTAAAGAATCCGCCTTCCAATGCAGGCGACGTGGTTCAATCCCTGGTCGGGGAACTAAGATCCCACATGCCACAGGGCAACTAAGCCCGCATGCCACAACTACTGAGCTCGCACACCTCAATGAGAGAGAGAAAAAAAACCCCATGCCACAACTAGAGAGAAGCCCGCGTGCTGCAATGAAGACCCGATGCACCCTCCCCCAAAAAAAGAAAGAAAATAAATAAATAAATAAAATATTTAAAAAAAAACACTACGTTGCAAAAATCTGCAATAAAATTTCCTCTCGCTACCCATTCTTCAGGATATCACATAAAAATGTTATGATGCTGTGACATTTTAACTAACAAGGAACTCATTTTTAATTGCTTAGTATCGAAGGTTCAGTTTGGCCAAGAGCCTTCTCTCATGTTTTATGGGTCTTTCCTTTAATGCATAGCCAATGCTTTGTGTAAAATGGGCCAGTTGGTTCTATGATCATCCTTTGCTCCTTAAAAAGCTTCAGCATTCAGATATGCTCTTAGAAATAGGATAATTCAATTCATTCTTCCCCTTCTGAACTTTCTGAGAACCCGACTTGCCAACATCTATGAAATATAGAAGAGGCTTAGCAATCAATCACGTGGGAGGAGGTGATGGAAGAGGAAGGCTGGCCAAGCAACTCTAAGCTTCAGTCATTTTGTATTTCAGGACAAGAGAGCAGGATTGCTGACTGTTAGATTTCCTTTGAGAGGTGGTATGTGAAGGGCATATTGAATATTCTGTTAAAGCCAAGTATAGGTGTAACTTCTTTAGGAAACAGTCAATCTGGTAAAAAGTGAAACTCCTTGGGTGAATATTAAATAAGATTTGACTTACATGAAACTTAGACTCTTAGAATACAAACAGAGCTTCTAGAGCATCTAATTCGACT
This sequence comes from Balaenoptera musculus, assembly GCF_009873245.2. Taxonomy (NCBI): domain Eukaryota; kingdom Metazoa; phylum Chordata; class Mammalia; order Artiodactyla; family Balaenopteridae; genus Balaenoptera; species Balaenoptera musculus. Next base: position 9,630,987 of record NC_045795.1, read on the forward strand.
CTCTTATTTGACTCAAGAAGAAACCAAGACCTTAAAAGGTTCAGAGATTCATCCATCAGGACCACAGAGCTTATGGATTCAAGTATTCTGACACCTTGTCCAGTGTTCTTTCTACCCCACCACATGGCTATATATCTCCCCCTCTTCCTTCTCCTCCCCATCACCCTTCCTTCACCCCCACCCCTCTCACACACACACACACACACACACACACACACACACACACACACACACACACACACACACACACACACACACGAAGTTCATTTAAACAACAAAACACCTAACTTGAAAGGACAAGGATCTAGGATTTATTTTTTTCACCTTATCCCTACATGTAACAGCTTCATACAAAACCCCCCAAGAAAGTTATGAAGTTGCCCTTGGCTTTACAATGATAAATGTAAAATATTGAAATCCTCCAGTCAAATAAGGTCTGCAAGGATTTGTGCTGTGGAATCTGTTTAACACTGAGAACAAAATAACTGACTGTTACGGAAGGACAGAGGTTGAAGGAGCACGCCACTAATGGAGAAAGGGGCTGATGTCACAGAAAGTCTTCTCCAGACCTTGTCTCTGTTTGATCTCCACAACATACCATAGAACACTTAGTTTAAAAAAGCAACATTTCCGTATTGTCTGTCCTGCTTCTCTCAGCTTCTCTTTCCCAGACCCGCTCCAATGTCGTTGTCATTTAACATCTCTGAACCTCAGCCTCCCTGTGTCTGAATCATGCATCTTGTTTTGGAGGGGTCTTTCTAAGAAAACATACAAAAATGTCTGACCTTGGAAATTTAGGAAATGCTATGCCCCTGTGAACACCTTGCTAGGTCCCCTCCCAGGGCCTTGGAAGGGACTCTTGCCTAATTTAAGCATCATAACCGTCACGATAAATCTGCCCCTATGTCCCATTGTCCTCCACCATGTTTCCTTCCATCCCAATAGATCTGGCCCGTATCTTGTCTGGCTGGGTTGAGGGCAGCAGCCCTGGCTTGTCCCCTGCCTGCCTGGAGTCCACTGCATGGGTCCACCCTACACTGGCTGCCCAAGTAAGTGTTCAAAATCTAAATCTAATCATGTCACAGCCTCATGTAAATTTCCCGATTCCCCCAGTATCTTCAGGTTAAGCCCAAATTCCTTAAAGGCATCCGAGGCCCTCAGGAAGGAGCCAGTCCTTGTGTTACTGACCCAGGTTCTTGGACCCTTTAATCAATAGAAATTGAGAAGAGTCCAGATGAGAAATTCAGGCAAGGCTTTACTGGGACTCACGCTGCAGCACAAGAGAGTGAAAAACCAGTAACAGGTTCCCTTGCTCGCTCCCAGAGAAAGGGGCAAGCTCGTTCCTTAAGTGGGGTGAGCGTAGGGGCTGACCCGTGGGCTGGGCCAGAAGGGTGGCTTAGTTGGTCTGCCCACCCCCTTGGTGGTGCTGTGTGCAGGGATCATGTGCAGGACCCTGATTTTGCTCCCAGCACCTCAGAAGTGGCAGGTGGATTTTTGGTCTTTTTTGTGTTTTTTTAAAAAATAAGTTTATTTATTTATTTTTGGCTGCGTTGGGTCTTGGTTACTGTGCGTGGGCTTTCTCTAGTTGCGGCGAGTGGGGGCTACTCTTTGTTGTGGTGCGCGGGCTGCTCATCACGATGGCTTCTCTTGTTGCAGAGCAGGGGTTCCAGGCGCGCATGCTTCAGTAGTTGTGGCACACGGGCTCAGTAGTTGTGGCTCGCGGGCTCCAGAGCACAGGCTCAGTAGTTGTGGCACACGGGCTTAGTTGCTCCACGGCATGTGGGATCTTCCCGGGCCAGGGCTCGAACCTGTGTCCCCTGAATTGGCAGGCGGATTCTTAACCACTGCGCCACCAGGGAAGTTCTTCTGTATCTTACTGTTCATAATTTGCCCTAACTGTGCATGTGTGCAGTTATCTTTAGCCCCTTGTCGTTTCTTTGTATTCGGTTGCCGGAGGAGACATTTGTCCAGGCACAAGCCCTGCAGCAAAGGGCCCCAGGCGCCACCCTGTTTCACTTGCTCCTCCGGTGCTTTTTTTTGCCAGCCTCACCTCCACACCCCAGCCATCCACAGTGGCTGCAGTTCCTGACGCAGGTCGGGCTCTCCTGCCTACATGCCTGCCTGTTCTGCTCCTTCTCCTCCGTGTCTGTCTGTCCTGCTCCCAAATCATCTGACAGTGAGGGCTCTCCAGGATCCCCAGTAGAGATGGTTCCTCCTTCCCTCACTGCGCTCACCTTCACATACCTGTGTCTTAACTCCTGGGACACTTGATTGTTCTGATGAACTTCTCCATCTCTCCCCCCTACAAAGCTTGAGGACAGGAGTTAAGAAGCTGAAGAAGAGAGTGGCCTGGAGACCTCTCACCTGAAAGGTGAGGCCAGATGGCTGTCCCCCCTCCCCACCTCCAGCCCAGCCACTGAGCACATTGTTCCTGAGGGATCAGGGGCTGCCATGGCCAGGAACGGTTGTATTTCTCTTTCTTCAGGTGGGGGAAGGAGAGTGAGCCCTCCTTTTCTTTTGGCTACTTGAGAAATTCCACCTGCCCCCGACTTTCTCCCTTTGCACTGATTCCTTCTAATCATTATGATAATCATCAAATGTGTTTCTGAAGCCATTAAGTGCCTCTCTCAATGTGGCAATGCTGTTCTAGGCACAAACTAAGAACACAGAGCAGCTAGTGGATCTTACCTTCAGGAGTTCATAGTGCAAATGTGCTTAAGACAGAAAAGTCCTTGAGGTCCAGGGGACCCTCCTGAGCTCTGCTTTGCAGCTGGCGGTGGATCCTCAGATGTGGGGAGAGACTCCGCGCCACCCCCCCACAAAGACTGGCAGCGTATCCAGCCTGCGTACCCCTGCAAGCGTCCCTTGCTTGCACTGTGTGGGGCTGGCATAAGTTGGGTAGCATTGTGAGCCTCACACACAGGCATCATTGTTTCAAGAAACATCCCCTTTCTATGTTTGTGCTGGAGGAGATCCAAGACAGTGAGTTTTCCTTTCAAGTAAATGACCCCCACCAAAAAACCCCCATGCAACCAATGTTAGAGTGTATTCTGGGAATTCTCTAAGACACTGTGAGTCTCTCCAAAACAAAATCAAAGGATGAAAGTTTGCCCATCCTTTAGCTGTCAAATGCTTGCTAAATAACACAGCTGATCTGGAATGACTGATTTAAGACTTGTTTCTCCTTCCGAGGATGGCTCTCCAAATGGTTCCTTTCTGTTTGCACAGGAATGAAATCACTCTCACAGTTAGCATGATTTCTTAGCCATGAGTGGAGAGAATACTCTTCCCGATAGATAGAAATGTTCAGTCGACTGCTGGTAAAATGATAACATAATTATGATAGGCTGGTCAAATTATGGAGAGTTGTTTTGTGTCGCAGCAAAAGGAAGGTGGGAGAAGTCCTTGATGTAACAGAGTTTCTTATCTACAGTGTGAAAATGCTGGGGCCTCTAAAAGCTTACAGAAAAAAAATCATAAATCGTGTGTGTGCGTGTGCACGCGTGCACCCGCGTGTGCAACAAATGCTAGAAGGGTTTATCACTTTGCCTCTTTCACTTGCTTTGCTCCTACACATCCATCCCCCCAGAGGCCTTAAAGTGACCAGGTTGAGAGGATGATTCATTATCTCCCACCCCTCACCCTGCCCTCAACCCCAGCACTGCCCAGCAGCATATGTGATGCGCTCCCCGTAGAGGGGGATGTGCTTTGTGCCTGGCGACCTCTCTGCTTTTGCTCACACTTTGCTCCGTGCTAAGAATATTCCTTTTCCCTCCAGGTCTAAGTGTGACCTTCCCCAGGATTACGTACTGATCCACCAAGCCAGATGCTTTCCCCTCTAGTAACAGTTGGTTTGGGTCTTTCTTACTATGCTAATCATAGTCATTCTTTGCACTGCTATTATTCTGCTATTTGTGTTCTCGTTTTCATACTGTACATTCTGGAAGGGAATGAGCTTTCCTTGGGTTCTGCCACCAAGACAGCCCAGTACAGTGCCTGGCACGTGCTTAGCAGTGTCCAATAAACATTGGATTGAGTGTGTAGGAGAGTTAGGGGCTGAAACTGTGGCGAGTTTGGATTCATGATTCCTGAGTCCTAAGCAGAAAGACCTCTATGTGTGGTCGTTGCAGGGAGGATAGGACGAAGTGGGCAGGTTTTTAAAAAAAAGCCCACTGCATGTCCATGAAAACTGTCACTTGAGACTCCCATCTCCTAAGTCTTCTACAAATTCTTTTTACTGTTTCCTGGAGACATGGGTGCAGACCAAAGATAAAGATGGCCGGGAGATAGTCTTGCTGTTATTTATATGCTTGAAAATAGTTTTCCTTAGTCTTATTTTAATTTTTCAGAAATTCCCAGGTAGGACTGAATCTGCCTCCACAACTTCTTTAAAATTAAACTTGCGCATCAGTATTCATAGCTCCACCTACTCTTCCTCCCGTTTTTGAGCTGTGTGCAGGTTACACAGATGTCTGGGGATGTGCTTCCATTCTGTCTGACATAAACCTGACCAGCTTCCCCCGAGTTTACTGGTGGGAACGCTCTCGAACAGGGTTACAAATTGGAAGTCCTTAGCCATGCAACCGGCAACGGTGGGACCCGCATAAGTGCTACATTTTGGGAGATGGTGTTAATACTGGCATTTTCCATGGCTAATTTTGGAATTGCCAAGAACTTTGTGATTTTTCAGGGCAGGTTTTGTGACTATAACTGTATAAGGTACTCATGCAAAAAGTAACCTGAATGAAGATGCTAAAGGCAGTACCGTCAAGACCATTCCCCACCTCTGCCTTCCTTGCAAAGCGAACTAATGTGAGTTGCTCAGCCACATGTCTTCTTATTGTTGCATGACTCGGCTCTTCCTGGTTCCTCCCATGAATAGGAGGAAAACCTCTAGACTAAAAGAAATGACACATAAGTCCCTTCTTCTGGTAGAATGTAAGCTATCTGAGAAAAACGCACCTTGGAAAGATTTCTATTTTGGTTATTTAGGAAAAATTCTGCAAAGCATCCCCAAGCATAGGTACTTTTCTTTACGTATTATTTAAATTGTAGACATTTTCACCCCAGTTAAAGGGTTAGGAGTTCTCCAGTTCAGAATCTTACTGTGGGATAGCTGTCTTGACCCATGTTCATTTCCAGTCCTCACTTGGGCATCTCATGATCAGTCGACCAGAAAGTTCCTGAACTACAGAAGGAGGAAACGTCAGGGTACAAACCACAGAGAAGTGGACTGTCGTAGTAACTTAATCGTGGGCCTCAACTTGTCTTGACATATATATTTATATACATATTTTTTTTTAGTCCTTTGTGTTTTATCCCCAGGGCCTTGTTCAGGTCAGAAAAATTTAGCAGTTACTTGACCCGCATCAAATTGTTTGCATCCCCGGAATTCATGTTCCTACATCTATTTGGCCTCTCTTCTTTCTTTCCAAATCTCAATAGGCCTCTTTTCCTGATTGTCTTTGGAAGGAGATTAAACGATAGCATATTGACTTGAAATTGAGTAAACTGTAAAGTCACATTTCATCTAAGTGGTGGGTCCCAACATCCCTATTCTTTTTTTTTTTTTTCTTTTCTTAATTGAAGTATAGTTGATTTACAATGTTGTGTTAGTTTCAGGTGTATAGCAAAGTGATTCAGTTATACATACACATCTATCTATTTTTTTTTCATATTCTTTCCCCTTGCAGGTTATTACAAAATATTGAGTAGAGTTCCCTGTGCTATACAGTAGGTCCTTGTTGGTTATCTATTTTATGTATAGTAGTGTGTACGTGTTAGTCCCAACATCCCAATTCTTAAACCTTTTCATCGTGCAACTTATCCTGAATAATCCGGCCTCTTCTTGCTATGTGCTGCTGCTTTTGCAACACCATGCACCTTATATTCTTCCACCTGGAACGGCCCAAATTTCATTCCCCAACACAACTTTTTCAACCACTGCTTAAATCTATTTTTAGTCCTTTCCTCTGGGACATGAATGATGACTTTTCTACTGCCTGTCAGCTATTTACTTATTGTAAAGATTAACCTATCTAAAGCTCCCTTTCTAGGTTTGCTCTCAAGGGATAGTTTACCTGCATAAAAAAACACTAGACTTGAAATCAACCAACTTGGGTCCAAACTCCAGATTTTACCGCAATTAGAGCCTCTATTCTCTTGTCTGTCCAGTGCATCAATTCTTGACCTTCAAAAGAAGTTCTTCCTTTGTAGCTGCAACAAATGAGGTGTATATTCACAATAAGTGTGCAAGTAAAGATCTTATATTCAAGGTAAATGAGAGAGTTTTAAATTTCTTCTTTGATCATTAAAGCTAGGAGCCCCTAAAGATAATGAAGACCAATTTCTTGATTTTTACAAGTGAGGAAAGTAATGTCCCAAGATTCCACAATCAAATCAGACACTTACTAGTGAAGCTGAGAACAGAACCCATGCCCCGAGATTTCCAGTCCGTTGGGTTTTTTCCTATATAATATTCTGAGTTCGTGGAGTCAAATCAATACAAATTAATTTAGTGCTTGCTGCAAGGAACTGTTTTAAGCACTGAATAGAAAGAAAGAAAGCCTAGTTTCCACTCTCAAAAAGACTATGAACAAGTAGGGCAGACAAATATGTCACCAGCTAACTAATACAAGGCAGGATGAAGGAAATGCTAAATAAAGGCAAAATATGTTTGTAATTTTTTTAATTCAAAGAGGAGATGGCATAATGGGGTCTTCATGGTTATGAAAAATTTGGATACATGGAGAAGTAGGGGGTAGGAAGCACATCCCAGGCAGAGGAAATTACAGAAGTAAAACTGGAGACTTGAAAGTGCGTGGTGTGGACTGGAACGTAGACTACTGTTAAGTAGAGTATAGGATTTCTAAGGAGATATATTTAGAATTTAGATTAAAAACATAAACAGTTTGGGACCGTATCATCAAGAGCTTTGGTCCTTTAGGTAGATGCACAGGCATTGTGGGTATTTGAGGAGGCTGGGGTATGAGATAAGTTAACACCTAAAAATTTAGTCTAGGTTGGGTTGGAATGGCCAAAGGGCATGGATGGTGGTAATGGAGAGAAGAGGGTAGATTGTAGAAACATGCCATGTCAGGCCTGAATGTAAATTCACAATTCTAACCTTAGGAACATATATCATTGCTCACTTCTAATCTGTTCCCCCCTGGTGTTCCAAAAAAGAGTATCTTTCAATATACTATTCACCTCCATGGAGATACAGATATGTACAAACATATGTAGAAACTAGTTTTATCTAATATTCTATAACTGAAAGGTATAAACTGGTTAGTGTCTGTGAGATGACAAAATCAAAAGTAGTGATCATATTGAAAGTCAATATGCAAACATTTAATCTCCTTCCAAAGACAGTCAAGAAAAGAGGCTTACTGAGATTTGGGGCAAAAAAAAAGAGAGGCCAAATAGATGTAGGAAAATGAATTCTGGGGATGCGAACAGTTTGATGGGGTTCAAGTAACTGCCAAGTCACTTTGACCTGAACAATGTGATGCCAGTATATTAGAAACCCATGGAAGACTGGGGTTGGGGAGCAGGATTAGTCTTACCTGTGAGGATGGGATTTAAGGAGAGCTTCACAGGTGAGGTGGTATTTGGACAGCTCTTGAGTCATGCTCATTTGAGAGGACCTAGCAGCACCATAACATTCAGAGGGAACGATGTGAGTAAAGGCCAAAGGATGTGAAAGTGGTGGTGGGAGACACATGTGAAGGACACCTACCAAGATGCTAAATGGGGCTGCCTTAGAGGGGTAGGTTTTTCCTACTTCTTTGTATAAGACTATCCTTTACATATTTTCTACAACAAGGCTGTACTGTATTCACAATCAGAAAAAAATCTATATATATGATTTGAAAAGAAATGTAGTTTGGAATATTAGCTCACAGTCAGTGATCTATTGTGACTGGGTTAAGAAGGATCCAGAATCCTAAAGACTTGGATTTTATTCTATAGGGAAATAAGAAATGAGAAAGGCCTTTTTATCGAAGAGTAAATTACCAACTGAAACACATGGAGAACAATTCAAAACGGTATTTGGTTCAGCTCCAAAATGTGTTATATCAACATATGCTATAGGTCAGAAAAGAAAATAGCATTGCAGACCAGAATGTGAATGATAGGCTTTATGGAAAGACATGGAATCAGAGCTCATCTTGAAAAGATTTGTGACGTTTAGATAGAGGTTAAAAACATGGAAGAGGATATTTTAGGCAGAAGTGAAGTGTGAGCAAAAGCAAAGTGATGAGAACAAATGTTTCTGTTTGGAAATAATGAGATCTGGGCTGCATAGGTGAAATCATGGCAGATTAAGACAGCTTCTAGTTCCAGAAGAGAGGTTTTGGACTTGATTGCGTAAGCCAGGGGAGATTTTCGAGCAGGAGAATGATGGGATAAAAATAGTTCTTGAACAAATAGGGCTCATTTGGCAGCAGTGTTCCAGGAGATGGGGTGGGAGAAGCACTAATAATCTCCATGTGGGTGATGACAGTGGCAGCAGTAGGAATGGAGCAGCAGAGGTAGCACATTTTACAATTAAAAATCAGTTGAATGGATGAAGATTAGCTAGAGATCGAATGAGAGCAAAGAGCTCGTGGTGCCTCCACTGTAGAACAGAATTCTAGAGTCCTGAAGATTACTATAAATTGCTATAGTATCCCAGTCACGTGAAAGGGGCAACACCCATCCCCATCATGTGGGCCTGAATGTCGTGGATGTTTTCAGCAATTGTGCTGGATTGGATTAACCACTCCCTTGGTGGCCCATGGTGGGGCATTTATAAAAGGGTCACTTAGCCTATGACCATGGGAAAGTGCAAACCTATCTGATAATAGGGCATATCTCCAACTCTAATCTTATACATATCAATGTGACAGCCAACAAAGGTAATTAATGTGAATAATATTGGAAATAAAATGGTTTGGGCTCCAATTTGCAGTGCATATTTGTGAGCAAAAGACACAGGGAATAAAGGCACCCTTTCCTTCAGAGCTTCTTAAAAGATGGAGGGATTATTGTAAATGATTACAAATTAAATAGTCTTCATCCAGACTGATTGTTGTAGATGACCTAGAAATCATCTCAATCTATTTTGTGCCACAAAGTCACATCACACAGATAACCAGCTACCATGGGTAGGTAGCAAAAGGGTGTGAAAAGTGCTTGGATGCCTTGTTAAATATTCATAATGAAGTCTTGAAGCAGAAGGCTCCCCTTCAATCCTCAGCTACAAAATTGCAACAGTACTGATGGGGGTGATGTATTATGAATGCATGTAAATGACATGTCCATGAGACAGTTGTGGAAAACTACCACCAAGATACAAAATGATAATATCTGCAAAGTATTTATGTATCCTTTTAATTCGTTGATCTTACCTCCTCACTGTGTAGAGTACATTTTCCCTCTTTTTAGACAAGAAATCTAAAAAGATTGATGACGGGGTGGGGGGTGGTGATGGGATGAACTGGGCGATTGGGATTGACATGTATACACTAATATGTATAAAATAGATAACTAATAAGAACCTGCTGTATAAAAATAAATAAATAAAATTAAATTAAAACCAAAAAAAACCCAAAAAAACAAAACCAAAAAATAAATAAATAAAAATAAAAAGATTGAGGAGAGGTTAAATGATTTGGCCAACATCAGGGCAGCAAATGTATAGTGGGAAAAAATCTAAGTTGACCAAGAGGGTCATGTTCGAAATTTTGGGGACCAGGGATGCATCAATTAACCAGTCTGTCTTGCTTTCTTTTGCTATAAAATAAAAGAGCCTACCCATCTCACAGGGTTTTGAGAGCATCAGAGAGATGATGGATGTGAAAGCAGGGTTCAAATGCAAGACACAATCAGTGTGACTAGAATGGAAAGCTCCCATATACATGTTTGAACTTCACACAACCCACTAAGAGATATTGATCCCCTAGAACAGTGTGCTTCTTGCTCAACCTGCTGCTGCAATAAAGGCTTAAAAGGAAACTCGTGTTTTTAACCACTCAGTATGAATATTTAACACGGCATCACAATGCCTGCCATAGAGCTTTGTGTCCTATACATGGTAATTAGCCATCAGCATATGGAATACTACTACATGAGGTGACTACCAGGTGGACAAACCATTCGTTCATTTTCCAAACATCACTGCTATTCCAGGCATCCAGGCACTGGAGATATAAAGAAACACAATATGTAATTATTCTCCGTAGAGTCTCCAAGCCTACAAGGGGAGAGGAAGAGAGAACCACATATTCACAAAGCCAAGTGAGAGCTGAGGCACAGAGGGAAGAATGAATAACTGTCCACATGGGCAAGAAAGTCTCATCCAGGAGATGACCTCTGAGCTGCAGGTCATACCAATATCCAGGAGACCAGCTAGATAGGATATTAAGACTGTGGGCTGTTTACAGCAATATAATTCCGGGTGCCTGACTCAGGCCCTCCATCCTAGGATAATCCCTTCAGTCCCCTACCCCATCGACCCCCACTTTGGAGCATTTTTCTTGACATTTTCTAAGACCTCATTAGGCACCTGGGACTGGAGGGGTATCTGAGTGGGGAGCCCTGGACCTGGACCAGAACCCATGTGGACCTTGGATGCCTGTTTCTCCTTTTTGGCATATTCTCCAACCCTCAAACTCCATGCCACCCCATGCCTGGCATGTGAGGTTGACCAGATGTCCCAAGGAGCTCAAAACTCCCACTTATAAGTGGGTGGTGGGCCCTGTGGCCTGTCTCTTGTTCCAGAAGGGTGGCCTGCCTAGCAGATTCCTCCCACTTGCCAGCTATTTCTTTCGTAAATCAGGTGAGATCAGTGCTAAAGTGCTGATTTGGAGTGACTCAAATAGTTTCTATAGGCAAGGACCGTGCATGCTCTAGGGATGGCTGTGGTTTGCAAAGCAGTAGCATGCGTCTCCACAAGCTTGCCCCACATGGGAAAATTTTCCACTTACAGAGCTGACCAATAAGTCAATGCTCAGTAATTACAACAGCTCGTTCCATTATGACGAAACTACTTGTCCAATAGAATGCTTTCTGAAGAGGCCAGCAATACAGAAAAGTTGGCTTTTGCCATTTCTCTGATTTCATTAAAAATATTCTGTTCAGCTCTTCGGTTTATTCTCTGACACGGTCCTGTTTGTACATCTTTTTCTTCCTCTAAAAAAAACAAAAACAAAAAAACAACTGTAACTAAAGAATTCAAACTACTTCATCAGCATTGTGTTGCTGTATGGAGCTGGCCAGCCTCGGAGGAATCTTCCAAGACTTGAATGACAAGGCACATTACCCAAAGCGGCCAGCACACTATGGTGAGCCCGAGAAGGAAGTGGACTTAGTTTAATTAGATTAAACGATCATATCTGAGCCAAGGAGCTCAGATAATGAAAATATCAAGTACTAACGTGATAAACCTTACAAATTTCACATCAAAATACATGGCCTTTCTCAGTTGTGGCATTGACATAACTATGTTCTTGTGTGTGTGTGTTACTATCATTAAAGGTCTTTCAGTAGCGATTAGTATTGCTATTTTTTCACATCCAAAATTCACTGACAACACATGCATTGTTATTTACCATGTTCAAAAGGTAAACAACTAACTTAAAGTTCAAGAAAAGGGCGTGTTCTGGGTTAATAAAGGACAAGGCTTTTCTTCCCTCTTTCTCCCTCCTCCAATTCCCTGCCCCAATCCCCGATGATAGATGTTGAAGGACAAATCAGAGTGCCTTCCTCTTGCACTGTAAGCAATTTGAAAATGAAGCACCCTGGTATTTTTAAGAAATTGAAGATCTGGAAAGATGTTAATTAAATCGCCAAAAAGCTTCTTGCCTCATTTCACTGTACTGCATAACTAGGTAGCCAGAAGATATATATAGCACCTGGGTGCTATTCTTGGGTTTTAATACAGTTTTAATTATTTAATTTCAACAATGGTTTGAACAGTGAGGAAGAAAATTAGTTGAAGACCCGGTCAGAACAATCAGGTATCACATACGTCTCCAAGTGTCTTTTTCCAGTCCTCTGAATTCTCAGACACATCTCTTATCTGTGCCTTGGAAATATTCTACCTTGTGCTGCAAGTGACAAGTTGTAGGAAACTTTTACGTAGATGTCAAACTCACCTAAATTAAAGCCATTCATTCATGCATTCATTCACTCATTCATCCATCTAATATTTACCAAGCTTCTGTTTACAAAGTGCCAGGACTATGCTAGAAGCTACGAGAGCAGAGCAGAGCCAAAGGATGGGTAATAAACTGTGGTCCTTGCCTTAGAGATGCTTATTGACCAGTGAGGGAGACAAACATGTAGAGACTCAACTAGAAGGACTTTTAGCAGCACAGCTGGCTGAACTGATGTTCCACTGGGGTGCCTGGCCTGCATGTACACCCTAGACACTGAGGGCTGGAGTTTCAGTGCCCAGTTCAGGGACAGGAGAAGTGTCCTTGGCCTTGCTTGAGGCCATGAGGTAAGACCCTGTTTCAGGGAAGTTTCCTCAAGGGTCTGCCCATACTTAAACCAGGAAATAGGAAAATGAAGACAAGAAAACTGTCTGTAAGGGCAGGGAGGTAGTGAGGAACTTTAAGCTCTGGGAATGTGAGTAGAGGCAGTAAGGCCCCTGGGAGAAATTCAAACTGCAAGCCTGTGCCACCCTTTATGTGGTATTCAAATATATCCTGCTGATAGGATTTGGGAACCCCAGCACCAAAAGTGAACATAACTTTTTGTCCTGGGCCATTGGAATCACTGGGATACTGATAGAAGCAAATGAAAAATTACTCTATACAGAATTAAAAACCATCCTGTTGAGCATAAATTCACAATGACAAATTCCAAATCACATGAAGAAATAGACCACAATAAGGAGAGTCAGCAGATACAACAAAGGAAGAGCTAGAAATAGGAGAAAAATCTATTTCTAAAGGTTATTGTAAAATGTAGTTACTTACAATAGGAAAATTAAAGAGGTAATAGAAGTCATCATGAAAGAATAGACCCCTAGGAAAAAACAAGCAAACAAAAGACAGACTAGAAAAGGAAAAAAATACATCTAGAAATGAATAAACAATATAGTCTTTGAAATTAAGCATGAAGTGTTTGGATTAAATAGCAGAGTGGACACAGCCAAAGAGAGAATTAGTAAACTGAAGGATCTGAGGAAATCACTCAGAAGGAAACCTAGAGCAATAAGAAGAAAAATATGATGTATTAAGAGACCTGGAAAATAATAATAATAAGTGTACCTAACTGTTGTTAAGTCCTTACTGTATACCAGGCTCTGTTCACATTGCTTCTCTAATAATTAATAATTCATTCAAGCTTCATAATGACCCTCTGGGGTAGGTACTGTTACTAGCCCCGATTTTACAGATGAGAAAACTCATGCAGGGTAAAGTTAAGAGGTGGGAATTAGGGTCAAGGAGGGAACCAGGCATCTTCTTCCCAATGAACTGCTCCAAAGTCCCATTTCCCCATACTCACCTGGGATCCACCTGCATTGTCTCCTTTTGGCTCATTGTGAAGCAGTAACCAGTGCAGCAATGCATTATTTAACATCACTTCCCATCCTTCTTTGCTTTACTCCTCCCTTTTATCACTCTTATAGCCCTGGCTTTGTACTTTTGAGATAAATTGTTAGCACTTAATTGATGTCTACCATAATAGATCATTGATAAAAAATATTATAAATTAGTGAATTAAGAGAGTATTATAAGCACACTATTTAAAACCATGGAGGTAAATACCATAAGGAATAATTCTCCCCCAAAAGTTGAAAATTGTTATTTCTGGGGAAGTGAGACTACTACATTTAGCAGTATTAAAAATTTTAAGCTATTTACATACACTTCTTGGATAATTATAATTCAGTTATACAAGATTGATGCTGAGCTAAAGATGTTTTCAGACAGACCCTGAGTTTACTATTCATAGACCTTCAGTAAACAAACTAATCACATATTATTCAGAAAGAAAGAATTTGAACCAACAAAGAAAGAGTGGAATTCAAGAAGCAGATATGAAGTTGACAAGTATGTTTGTAAAAGTGAAACAAAAACAAAAGTGCTGGAATGTTGGAATGTTTTTTAAATAAGGGGGATTACAAACAAAGTAAGATCAAGGCTATAATAACATGGAAGATGGAGAGGGGTGATTGGATTCAAGCATTCTGGGGTTATTCATGATATATTGGCCTGATAGGTAAGGCCAGAATATGTTAAATATTTAATGGTTACTACAAAGAAAATAGAAATAAAACATATAACTTCCGAACCAAAGGAAGGGCGAAAGGAATAAAGAAAACTCTATCAATCAGAGACCAAGAGGTGCAAAGACAAGCAGAAAGCCCAAATAATAGGAATTTTAAAGCAGAACATAGGTGACAAATGTATATAACCTCATCACAGGAAAGAATTTCTTTAAAAGTCCGAAAACAGTACAAAACATAAACAACTGATCAAAATGGACAAAAATATGAGCAAGCAATTTGCAGAACAAGAAATGTGAATACGTAACAGGTAATGAGGATATAGAGATTAAATCATACTCAGCATACTGAAAATTTAAAATATTGGTAATACCAAGTGACAATGACGTGGAAATGGAAACTTTCATATGCTATTGATGAGATGGTAATTGTTACAATCACCTTGAGAGCTATCTGTCAATGTCTAGTTGAGCTAGAGGTGTGCATATCCTATGACACAGCTCTTCCAATTCTAGTTATATTCCTTAGAGAAACTATTGCATAAGAAGAGCACAAGGACTTCCCTGATGGTGCAGTGGTTAAGAATCTGCCTGCCAATGCAGGGGACACGGGTTCAAGCCCTGGTCCGGGAAGATCCCACATGCCGCGGAGCAACTAAGCCCGTGTGCCACAACTACTGAGCCTGCGCGCCCTGGAGCCCACACACTGCAACTAATGAGCCCACGCACTCTAGGGCCCACCCGCTGCAACTACTGAAGCCCGTGCGCCTAGAGCCCGTGCTCCACAACAAGAGAAGCCACCGCAATGAAAAGCCCACGCACGGCAACGAAGAGTAGCCCCCGCTCACCACAACTAGAGAAAGCCTGCACACAGCAACAAAGACCCAATGTAGCCAAAAAAAAAAAAAAAGAGCACAAAAGAGAATTTCATCAGGATGCCCACTGGAGGATTGTTTGCAATTGCCAAAAACTTAGATACCAGCTAAATAATCTTCCATGAAGGAATTCATAAATAAATAGTGATATAATCCTATACTGGAATACTAATACAGCAGGAAATATGAATGGACTACATTTACATGAATCCACATGCAGTAATCCTAAAACATAATGTTGAATTAAAGAGAGAATATTACAAAATGATTCTTAAAATGTGATACCCCTTATGTATATTTGAACCCACAAAGCAATATTACATAATGCTTGCAAATGTATCACATATGGTAAAAATATAAAAATAGATGGGATACACAAACATCAACTTCAGGATAGTAGTTGCCTCTGGGAAAGAGGGTGGGAAAAGGGAAGATTGACGGTCTTTGGCTATACCTGTAATTTTTAACCCTTTATATTTTTAAAGCCTAGAACACAATGTTCACATTTTAAAAACTCAATAATGCACACATGAATAGTATAGTATTCACTATCTTTTTCTGTATCTTTGACATACATCATAATTAAGAGTTTAATATTTACAGGATGTTACAGTAAGCTTTCAATCAGCAGTCGGTTCCAAGGTGGCACTGAGGAGAGAGCTGGTAGCTCTGTCTGCCCGAGTGTGCTGAGTACTCAACGCTGTGGTACGAAGAATGAGAAAGAGGCTCCTGTGAGAGGGAAGGGGAAGGTCTAGGAGGAAGAGGAGGAGATGGCATGTGGGATAAGGCATGGCATTGTGGGAACTGTGAGTGCCCCGGAGTAACTAACCGTGAAGCGGTAGGAGATACGCAAGGTGGTGGAAGATGTGGCTACAGAGGAAGATCAGACGTGTCTTAGCTGTTGGCTGAGATTTGATATCTTAGAAAGGTTAAACGTTCACTGAAAGCTCTTACTTAGAGTGTCATTTTCCTTTTCCAACACAATTGATTCTTTATGTTTCTTTCCTCCTCGACACTTCCAATAGTTGCAGTTTAACATCTCCTAGAGTCAAAGAACTGCATTTTTGGAAAGACCTTAGCAAATCATCTACTAGTCCAATCCCTTCATTTTATCCACCAAAGAACGTATTGGTCACTTTGAGGGCAAACTACTCTGAAAGTTTTTATCTTCTTTGCAATCCAAGTTAACTCAGTTGGCTTTCTGGAAGAACTAATTCCTAGGAAAGATTTAGGAAAGAGTCAGGGGAAAGACTGTGTCCAGAGAAGTTGTTCACTGGTAGAGGATTTCATGAAAGTAATATTGTGATATATACAGATGGGTGCTTAATAAATTACAAATTATTTTGATGAATTCTTAATTATGATAATTAATAAAAGAAGTTGTCTCTAATTCATTTTCTGAAGAATGAGATGGGGTGCCATCTCATTCTACCCCTAACTTTGGGGATTTTTATCGTAAATGAGAGAATTAAGATAAAGAATGCATAAGGCTTGACCACTGTATGCGGAAGATGAAGATCATAGATAACACAGAGGATTCCAGGCCAGGTGACTGGGAGGAACGGGGGACCTGGGAAGGAGCAATGGTTTGCACAAGGAGACAGTGAGAATGGTTTGCGTTCAGATTGTTGAATTTCAGAATATGACTACACACTCCAATTTGATTCATGCCCCTTCCACAGCACCACAGCTTGCAGTGGCTCAGATAACCATAATCAAGTCCTTCTCAAGGATTCTCTGTAATGTTCTGAAATATGGCTTCTACCATAAAAGGACAATCTCTTCCTTTTCTTGATTCAAACTCCGTCTCTCAAGAAAAATTTGGCAGCCTGAAAAGTGAAATCTAATAAATAGAATGCCCTCACTTTAGGGAAGTTCTCTCTTGTTTCTGGTCTCTTCTCCTCTCACTTTGGTCTGAAATCTTTGTTTCCTGATCCTCCATGTCATGCCTGAGCCATAGGTAAATCAGAATGTCTGTGAAGAATTCCTCTAATTTATGAAACTAACATAATGGAAGACTCCGTCCAGGTGAAACTGACAGGCGATTAGGGTGGAGAGTAGCATTAATCTGGGTTTGAAGATGAAGATTTTATTGACTCATTCCTTCTTTGCTCCAACAATCAGTGATCTCAACAGTTCTGGGCAGTCTCTTCATGTTATCAGACTTTGGCTTGTATTTATAAGTAACACCCAAAACTATCCATTTGCAGTTAATGGACCCATTCTTTCCTGGGTTACCGATCTCTCTCCTCTTTATACAGTTTTGCGCTGAGGTCATTTTGGAGAACACAGCAGCACACTGCTCATCTTTAGCAAACAACAGTGTCTCAGGTAAAGGCAAAAATGCCCACCGCTTTAGCTCAGCTGTCCAATTGATTTCTTGACTTGGCAGGATGCCAGCATTCACTGCAAAGCATTTTATACATTTTTGTTCGCTTTCCTTCTTAGTTGCCAGTATTTATTCGAAGGAAAATAGCTCAGCTCTCTCTTTATTCCAGTATTACTTGTGGAAATATCTGTATCTATCCTTATTTACATGTTAATGAAAAATTTAAGCAGAAAGCATTTCCTATGAGTCTTGTGTGTTTCCCGCATTACTCTCATGCTTAAAAGCACAGTAACACAAATTACAAAGCCTGTTTCTGACGGAAAGTATCCCTAAGATTGAAGCAATCAATGTTCAGCTATTGGTTCATCCTGTGTAACTGTCAAAATCTAAGCTTAGTGTTGCCAATACCTGTCTTGGGAGTTCAGTCTAAACGAATTGAATGATGGGTAATAGTTCCCAAACTATGTGCAAAATGTTCTGAACAACTCAAGTTGACTTAATGGGCGCCATTTAAAAAAAACATAAGCAGATGCTAATCTACAAATACGCTAGTGTGCCCTGTATGGGCTCAGGAGCATATTAACCGGAAAGCTTTACGACTGATGCTTGTAATTCATACGCATTAATACCTCTGTGCATGTCTGAGAACTCTGGAACATCAGGCAGGCTATAGAGCAATGCCTACACCATTCTCTTGCAAGCAAAGCAGGAGCGTTTTATTTTTAACGTAAAGTTGAGATTAGGATTTAGGAGAGTAAAAGGCTTCTTTGCCTTTAAGGACTTGATAGATTTGGGGAACGGGCACTAGCCTGAGAGGCTTGGTTGTTTCCTTGAAATCAGGGGAGCTTAACCTGGCTCTCTAGGGCTCCCCTGACATATTGTCAGGAAAAGAAAGAGAAAGGGAGTGTGGAAAAAAGGAATTCGCATACTTAAAATTTTTGAAAAATTTATTTAAAATAGTTTCTATTCATTAGGTTTGGTAAAATATAACAGTATATTGATTTAATATCCATGGATTCTGAATGTCTCCTTCATTTTTTATCATAACTCACACATTTTCTAAAAACTGGTCATTTTTGTCAAGGTTTAATAATTTTGTTTTTTTCACCTGCTGAGTTTCAAGGGAAAAAAAGACATGATTTTAAATGGTCTTAAAAATAAATTACTTACAGACTGGGAAATGAAAGAATGTTCATTTCAGTAATTTTTCTTAATCCATAAAATGGAAAGATGGATTTACTTCCATTGTAAATGGGTAGATCCTAGTGAATGTAACAGGTTTGCCCTTCATCTTTAAGGAAAGTCCTGCAGGAATTTCTTCCAAGGTTGGCTTGGAAAGGTATTTTTACCTTCAATATAGCCTCTTCCCTATGTGCAAATTTCTGGACAGCAGCATGAAATCGTGGAGAGGACTGGTCTCTGAATGGGAAAATCTGCATTCATTTCAGGTCTGGGGCCCAACCTTGTCCACATTGGACAGCTTTGGGCAACTTCTTTCATCTCTCTGCCTTCTTCCTTGTCAGGTGGTGGTCAGAACACCTCAACTCTTGGAATTGTTATGAGGATTCAATGCTAATTTTTTAGTTAAAAATATTAAAAAATATATAATTTTATGACATTTAGTGTTCATATATAGTATTTACTACATTTATTATCATGTAAATATATTTTATAAATGAATGCGTACATTAAAATATTTAATGTATACACTAGTAAAAAGCCCAGCAGAGTTTTTTAAACAAACTAGAAGCTAAGTGCTATGTCTCTCTCTGCCTGCCTGCTACAATGGACTGTCTTCCCCTGCAAACTAATCCTTGTGATCCTTTGTGAATGGCTTTGAAAGCATATCTTTATCTATGTATACTGTGTATCTGTTCTTCTACTCTTAAGTTCCAATAACTCGCTCTAATATGATCTCTCTTTAGACTCCTCTTAGCTTTTTAATTTCCCCTTCCATTCCTGTAAATAACATGTCCTTTTACATGTAAGATGGCAACAAACTGTTACAATAATTTGTGTGGATAAAATATGTATCACAGAGGAAAAAAGCTCTATTGACGTAAGATGTATAAAAATAAATAGAATTCCTCTTCAGCGTGCTTCTCTATTATAAAAAACTCTTCTGGAAGCTCATGAGATCCCAGGATCCTGGCGTGTTGGGAAGGTGAGTACAAGCTGGCTTGTTAGAAGCAGAGATATTCCTTTGATCAGTCACTTCACAGGTCTTAGTGCATATTGTAATGCGTCCCTCAGTGAATTAGACTATCTTATTTTCCGAGAGAGAAATAATTTGCATGTCACACATTTACACACCCGCGATACCCACTTAGAAGCTCCCTGTAGCGGACTACTGACAGCTACCCTGCACACTCAGTTGTGTTTCATGTATAACCGAAGTTCTCCCACTTGGAAAAAGGGCCAATCTACATTTCTTGCCAGCACTACCTTATCCTAGTACCTGTTCCTGCACCTGCTCTGTCCGAACACAATTGTGATTCTGTCCTAATGGCCGATTATCATTAGCTGATCATGAGCTTTTGTTAAACAGCCCTGAGGGGCTCAACACACTGTTGATACCATCCTGCCCTAAAAGGATAACAGTGAGTATTAGCTGCTGTTTTCAAGATTGAAAGGGCACGAATCTGCCAATAGAGATGATAGGTAAGAACCTGTGTGTCCTATTTTTACCCCTGTTCTCTTTACTACCAGCAGCTAAGCTCTGCATGGCAGGCAAGGTTTCTGTGTCCTGTGCCTGCCGTCTCATACCCTTTCTTGGTTGGGTTTCATGATGCCATATGCGTCGGCCCTAAAATAGTGTTGAGGGTCCTCTGAAGAAAAACTACCTAGCAGTTCTCTGTGTGTCAGTGGGATGGTTGGAGAAGGAAAGGTGTGCTTGGCTGTTGAACATATTTTGGATCAGATTTCTACTTGGCAGAATGCTAATTGTATAACCTGGGGAACTTATTTCATTGTATTGAGATTCTGTTTCCTGAAGCATAAAATGGGAATGATGGTTCCACCTTACAGTGTTGGTGTGATGATTAAATGAGGTGATCTATAATATACAAATGCATCCCCACACATCCACACACGCATTTGTCATTGATGTATTAGTCTTTTTTTTTTTTAACATCTTTATTGGAGTATAATCGCTTTACAATGGTGTGTTAGTTTCTGCTTTATAACAAAGTGAATCAGTTATACATATACATATGTCCCCATATCTCTTCCCTCTTGTGTCTCCCTCCCTCCCACCCTCCCGATGTATTAGTCTTGATAGGCTAGATTAATCTTCAGTAAAAACAACTCCAAAATTTCAGTGGCTTAAAGCAACACAAGTTCATTTCGCATACTACATGACCCTTGCCTATCAGCAGGCAGGTTCGTTTCACTCCATAACCCAAAAGGAAGCAGCAGCTATCACCTTGAACTTCAGCTCATTACACATAGGTCAGAACTGGTCACCTGGTTCCACCCACCCTCCAGGGGATCTAGATGTACAGACTACAATCCAACCATGTACCTGAAGCCTGAAGACAGTAAATCAGAAATATTTGGAGGACAGTATTAATGCCTACAATATTTGTCTTACAAAAATGAGATAGAATTGTAGTCAGTTCTCTGAACATTAATTTTCTTATTAACGATGCATTGTGGAAATCCTTCCAAGCCAACTTGTTTAAATATAACTCATTATTTTTAGTGGCATCATGCTATAAACATACTATAATCTATGCAGCCATTTCTTTATTGGTGGACTTTGTTTTATTCCATTGCAATATAAACACACCTATGTTATATTCATAACATCTTTATACTCTGGGGCTTTTATTTCTATAAGATAAATATCCAGAAGTATCTAAATCTGCCAAAATTAACCTGGTTCAGAAAGGAAAGCATAAGGCTATGTGTATAAGCCTATAAGCCTCAGTTTAAATGGGATTTGTCATTTGCAGCAAAATGTAAACAAACTAAATAGTTCAGAACAACAGACCTCTCACTTAACTAAACTTTAACAATCCACAACCTGTACCTATCTATCCTCTCTTTTACCCTGGAAATAAGCAGAAATATTCGATCCCAAATTTTTAAATTTAGACTAAGAGCCTTCTTTGGACACTGGCAATACAACCTTTAAAGATGCTTGACTTAAACAAGACTTTGCAGAAAATTTCCTGCCTTCTTTAATCAGAGTCACAAAAATTCTATTCACTCTGAAAGCATGGCCCATTTTGGAGAAGATCCTCTTATTTGGACTAAAGAACTAGACCACTCCAGTCCTCTTCCCACCCATGGCAATGCAGAAAAAGAAAGAAACATTCCAAAATAACACTGTAATCAAGAAACTACAGAGTTCACTCTGATGGTTTCCCCTTGATCACCTCTTTTTCCACCTGTTTTGTGTAACTGCTTCCAATCTGCCCTTCTCATTAGGTTGCTATCTGCTAAGTATTTGCAGAACAATTTGCACAGAACAATCCCTTAGTAAGCATAATTATCACAAGCCTAGAAGGAAAATTGCTTTCTATTCAGAGTTTTAGGAGAAAAATAGAAAAAACAAATCCTTAGCTAAAATTAAAAAAAACACACGCACACCAAAAAACTTCTCACATCATTTAGGTGTCTTAACTATATTTTTAAGAGCTTAAGTTCTAAAAACAGAGATATGAAATTGTTTCTTCAAACCTACTGTCCACTGTCCTCTTCCTGGCTCTTATACCAAAAACCCGTCAGGTTGGATTAAGAAGAAATAATGAGGAAAAAGCTTGGGCCAAAAGAACTTTTGCTATAGGCTCTTAAACACAGTTTGAAGAAAAACATTGGGGTAGAAAGCCTTCTTTTAGGAGAATCAAGGCTTGCCAATTGTACAGCTGGTTTCTAACCTCTATCTGCAGGAGTGACATTCAAAATATTTAATAACTAGACTTGGCAAGAGTCAAAGAGACTATTAGAAAAAGATATCAGCCATAAACAATCCATACAGCTGTACCAATGCACAAGGGCTGAATATGAGCTTTACTGATACATCACTGAATTGCCTAAAGAATTTTAACCAGTCTCCCACAGCAAGCTCTGCTCATGTCTCCTTGCTCAGAATATAAATGCCGTATACTAAATGTAAAAAAGCCTGGAAGCTGTATCCCCGTCTTAAATGACAGTCTACTTCCATTCCACTTCACACTTCCGTTCCAGCATCAGCAAAAATAGAAACAAAACACTAAAACAAAAACAACATAACACACACAGACGTAGCAGTAATGTTGCACAATTCTGTGTTCGTGAACCATTTGGAAGTAATTTTTAAAGCTGTTCTTAAATTTGTACTTTGTAGATTAGCTTACAGTTCTGGCTTTAACATAGTACACATTTAGATCAAACTTAGAAAAAAATAGATGCTATTCCTCTGTGAGAAATATAATAGATGCTCTTCTTATATGGGAGTTAATAATTAGGGAGTGTGTTAGTTTTCTAGGACTGCTGTAACAGACTGCCACAAAGTTGGTGGCTTAAAACAACAGACATTTATCTTCTCGCAGTTCTGGAGACCAATTCTGTCTCTCCTCTGTGTGTCTTTTATAAGGACACTTGCCATTGGATTTAGGGTCCACCCAGATAATCCGGGAAGATCTCCTTACCATGAGATCCTTAACTTTATTACATCTGCAAAGAACCTTTTTTCCAAATAAAGTCATATTCATGGATTCCAGGGATTTGACATGGATGTATCTTTTGGGGGCCACCATTCAACCCACTGTAGGGAAGATAGGAACAAGAAAGGAGATGGACAGAAGCAGGAAGAAAATTTACTGGATAGCTTGAGTTTAAATCAAAGAAAAAAAATTAAGGAAGAAAAATATGTTTAATCTTTTCTTACATCAGATACGTATAGTGATATTCTTCTAAGTACATCTCTCTGAATGGTTCCGCTGCTTTGTCTTGTATTGACATTACTATTTTGTATTTTGACTCTTTTTCATAAGAGTTAAAGCACTATATGAGCATTTCCAAATTCCTACCCTTAACTTTGATTCTGACTTCCTTTGAGCCTAATAACTGTTGAGCATTAAAAGTAGGATGGAGCACAGACAAGCAGAAAGCAGAACAAAATCTCAGTTTGCAGTTGCCTTCCCATCATCATAATGGTGGCGTCATCTGGAAAGCTCAGTTTTCACCCCCTGCCTTGCTGAGTGTAACTCTCCTGCCAGACTAATGACCATCCTTGACTATCCCCTTCCCCACTATGAACTCCTTCTAGCCAATGAGCTTGCCTTCACCCCACTGCCACCACCACTCCCACCATTCTGACCCCAACTGCTGCTGATCAACTTTCCCAGGGAAATTCTCCTTCATCACCTCCATCTCTTCCACATTAAATCACCGCAGAACTCCCTTTACACACGCTCACACTCAGATAGTAAATGTACTTTTCTCCATGGCTGCTCCTAATTATAAGTTTACACACATGTTTTCAGTTGGGTGTGTTTTGTTATATGTCCTTTCATTGAGTGCATCCTCTCTCCTCTTAAATTTTAAGCTCTGCAAGATCAGGGGTCCTATCTGCTACTTTCTTCAGAATCAAAATGTGTGCTCCACTGGTAGGCAATTAATACTATTACTGGGCTGATTCCTAGCAGGTGCTTCTCAAACCTTAATGTGCCTCTGAATCACCAGGAGGATCTGTTAAAATGCAGATTCTGGGGTAGAGCTTGAGAGGCTGCATTTCTTCTATCCCATTTAGATCATCTGGGTAAAAAATCACATGCAAGTCACATAGGCTCTGTGTTGAGAACCCCTGAGGTAGGTGATAGAAATGCTCTGGACTGTCTTTCCCTTCAATGTTTCCCTCCTTTCTCTTAAAAGTCAAAAAAAAAATGCCACAATACTATCTATATTTTCCAAGAATGCCGTAGGATGACCATTTATTTTCTCCCACTGTCAGTGAAGGGAGATGATTATCAAAGGCAGCAATAGAGCTGAGCCGTAATTACAGGGATCATAATTAAACACAGGTTTGTCTTATGGGATGCGACCAACACAGACTCTGTATGACATGTCTCGGCATCGAGAGCTATAGGGACACTAGAGTAATGGGTGGCAGAAGGCGGCTTCGCTGAGGCAGCATTCAGGGCACAGAGCAGGATCGAGAAGAAAATGCCAGACAGGTGTGCACACCTGTTCTGCTGTCTGCCGCGGGTCAGAGGAAAGGGGGTGCTGGCAGCCAACAGACACAGGCATCTTCTTCCAAACTGCAGCCAGCACTAAGGTATACTCCCCTCTCCACCCACCTTCTGCTGTAACCATAGAAGACTGGCCTTCTCAGCCTTCGAATTCAGCGCGAGACACGAGCATTCATATCTTCTAAGAGGCGCAAGGTCTTATAGGACTTGCAGCACTGATGGAAATGTTCTACCACCTGGCCCGCCTAATGCAGTAGCCACTACGTACCTGTGACTATTGGGCACTTGAAGTGTGGCTAGTGCAACTGAGGCACTGAGATGTAATCTCATTTACTTTTAATTTATTAAAGTGTACATAGCCACATGAGGCTAGTGGATACCATTATTGGCCAGCATAGTTAGAAGCTGCAGATTCAGGGAAGACTGTTTAGGAAGATGAAGCACCGAACAAGGGGACAGCTCTCTGAGGTTCACCTTAGGCCACCACACACTCAACTTGAATAAAGGGCCCCCGAGCTGCAGGGCATCACCATCAATATTTGAGACTAAGCTGGTGGTCGTGTCAGTGTTCTCTCTACTGCAGCATAACTCGGCCAGTTAAGATAGAGACACTTGAGCTCTTAGGTCTGGTTTGGTATTCAGCAAGCGAATAAGACTGCTGTGGGCTCCGTTGTTTTAATACGACCCTGCAGGGTTTCTGCAGGTCTGTTGTTCTTATCTGTGGACAGAGAGGTGGGAAAGGCATGCAATTTAAAAAAAACTCATTTAAGAAAAAGATGTATATATAT
The DNA here is from genome assembly GCF_009873245.2 of Balaenoptera musculus. Taxonomy (NCBI): domain Eukaryota; kingdom Metazoa; phylum Chordata; class Mammalia; order Artiodactyla; family Balaenopteridae; genus Balaenoptera; species Balaenoptera musculus. The sequence continues at coordinate 9,656,383 of NC_045795.1, forward strand.
TTTTTCTTTTCAGAAGGTAGTTAAGAGGTGATACAATTTGGGAGAGGGATCTAGGATTTGAAAAAGAGAATAACAAATATTTGCCCAAAACACAATGCAATAAATTCCCTCATACACTTCTCCAGCAGAGCATATGCGTCCTTGGCCACCTCTAAGAGGAGGCTTATAATCAGTCAGGGACCAAGTGATGTGAATGTGACATGAGAAGAAACTGAGATTTATCTGTGGCTGCTTTGGCTGGTAATCCAGGCGAGAAGGGAGGGGTCCCCGAAGGCCCCGCTGGGCACAGGGAGAGACTGGGTTGTGATGTAATTAAAGAGAGCAGAACCCTAATCCTAGGATTCCCTGACATCTCCTTCTAGAGCAGGCCATGGCAGCTGGATGCCTGGTGTTCCTAACTACAGAATGCAAATGAAGCTTGGAATGTGCTGGTTTGGGCAGAATGCTTTGCAGATGAGAAGTAATGTAAATGACCGGGTGGGAGAATTGGGGTGATCAGAAGCATATTATAACACAGTCATTTAATACCCCCAGTGGGTGGTCGACTCTTTTCTCTATGAGGTGAGTTGTAGGTGTAGAATTTGCCCAGTGGGAGGAGAGAGTAGCAACGACCTGCCTTTTGTGGTAGTGGAAGACACAGGGTATTTATGAAATTCACTTTGGAGAAGTTCCTGGAAACAATTGGTGGTGATATCCTTTAACTGACACTGTTTCAGTGGCTCGAAAGCGGACAAGGGCTCACAGGGAATGGGGCATGGAGGGAATAACAGGCGTGGTGTCAAGCACACCTGGCTGTAAACACCTGTTTCCCCACTTAGGCTTTGCATCAAGATCACCTGGGGAGCTTGTTAAAACTACAGATTCCTGGGCCCTGCGCTGACCTACTAAGACAGGATCTCATGCCTTGAGGCCCCCAAAGTCTCTTTTTAAAATAAGCACACAAGGTGATTGTGCTACGAGGCTTCTGTAAGCCTTAGCTCTCCAAAAAGTGATGTAGGATTCACAATACCAGAGTCAGGATTATCGTGTAGATATAGCGTCATTAAAAAAAAAAAAAAAAAACCTCAGGAAACATGCAGATCAAACAAAGGCTAGACAACTTGTAGCTGTTATTATTATTGAGCCATGGGTTTGCCTTAAGACACTGTTCTTTCTTTAGAGCTCTCAATTGATGTCATTTGCCTTGCTAAGCCTTATTCACTGTGCTAAAACAGCGGGGAATCTTCAGCCAAATTAGCTGGGATCCCAAAGTTGCAAGTTGTCGTTCCTGAGGATTGACGAAAGCAGCCTTTTCTGTCCCTTTTCGCTCTAAGTTTTAATGACACTGGTGTGAGGCCCCCCCTTCAGGTCGGGGAATTTCTATTGAACGTGAGAACATCAATTATGTTGTAACAGGTTGTCGGCTCCAGTGAAAGTCAAGGGCTGTGGGTTGGACCCACCCGAGAATGGTAATCTGTTCTGGTCCCAGAGAGGCGCTTGCACCCCGAGGGCTCCCAGCGCAGCTGCCTTCTGTGTGGTGTATCTTGCTTTCATTTGGCAGCGGGAGGCTCGAGGAAAAGGGGGAGGGGAGGCTAGCGTTCTGCCCTTCAGCTCGAAGAGAGCGAAGGTAGCTGCAAACCCGGCAGGCTCAGGTCGCTGGCGCTGAGACGTACGGAGGGTGGGGCTGCCGGTGGAGGAGGCGCGCGTGAGGCCGCGGGAGAGGCGGGAGTGGAGCATCCCAGGTGGGACCGCCGAGCGCCTTCCGGAAACCCTACTCGGGCGTCGGGATCCGGATTGGCTCGGGCAGGGAGGTCGGCGAGGTCAAGCCCCTTTCGGCGCCTTCTCCTGACCCGCCCCGCCGCGGGCGCGCGGCTCTAGAGACGCGGGTGCGGGGCGCGGCAGGGGCATGCTGGCCAGGCGGCGGGGCGCGAGTGGCAGCGCGCGGGGGCCGGAGCAGCGCCCGGCCCGGGACGCCCGGGGGCCGGATGGCGGAGCCCACGCGCGCCGCGGAGCCGAGGAGGTTTGCGCTCCGCTCGCCGCGCTGCAGGGAGGGCGCGGTGCCAGGCGCGAGCTCCCAGAGACCCAAAAAGAAAGCTTTTTATTTGCTGAGTTTGAAGCCCCTGAAGGAGCCCGCCCCCAACGACAGCAACAACAACGTGTCCTTTGTGATCCATTGTCAACTAGGCAAGGAGATCAAACACATTTGCAGCAACTGCAGTCGTGGGGAGGACGCCCGGGACGGTGAGTGCCGGGGCGCGTCGGGGCGGCGGCGAGCGCGGGAGGCGGCCGTGCCGGTCCCCAGTTTGGGGGCGCCGCCGTCGTCTCTGCCCGGAGAACTGCGGGGACATCCGCCCGATAGCCAGGCGTGACGCCCGCCCGTCCGGCACTTTGCAGAGTGCTGCCCGGAGCCAAACCCGGACCGCATCCGTGCACAGACCCTTGATGGAAATGCTCCCCTACAGGCGGGGTTTGAAACAGTTAAAGCGGCAACTCTGGGATTTTTCTCTTGGGGAAGGTGGGGCTTTAGGGGCTTCATCAGGGGCAAGATTATTAGCTTTAAGAAGATGCTTCCGCCAGTTTTCTTAGCTTTCTGGGCTTCTTAGCTGTTCTCCCATCGTTGCGTTAGGATAGGATATAAGCTTTGCTGGGCTGCGTTACAGATGTGGGCTTCGGGTGGATTCACTTTGGAGCGGTGGTTGGGCCTCGGCCACAGCGCCCTGGAGACTAGACTTGTGGAGTTGTTGAATGATGTCCGCTCCGAGTAGAACATGGCCGTGATTTTTGGAGTGCCGCCGCTGGTCCCTCTTGCGCTGATGCCTAAGGGCCAAAATGTGGGAGGTGGCGGAGGGGCGGCAGCAGCGGCTTCCTCCAGGTGTGCCCTGCGAGCCAAAGAGCTCCCTCCGAGAACGATCCGGAGCGGGGCGGGGAAAGGGGGCCGGGCTGCCGGCGGCTCTGAGCAAAAGGAGCCACGGAGGAGGGACAGCGTTGCGCGGACCGGGCAGAAGCCTCTGCAGATGTGGACGCGCCCGTGGGGCGGTGCATTTCCCAGGCAGTTCGAAGCAGCTCATAGAGCAGACTCCGGAGGGCCACTGAAGGTCTCGGAAAAGTTTTAGGCAGCAGGTTTTGCAGGGAAAGCATTAGCTACTGGCCAGCCTGAAGCTCATCGCCTGCCTTGACACTCAACAGCTGCGTGGGCAGGCAGATTTTTCCCATCCACCAGGCCGCTTCGCTTGTTGCCTTTGGAAGACGCGTTATCACTTAGAATTTCTCCGGTTCCTGCTGGCCTCTGAGGTGCAGCGTAATGAAGCGACTGGTTTGGCTAATGTCTTTTCAGAATTAGAGTCCTGCTAGCGTAATTATACTTTTCTTTGATTAAACTGCCTGAGAGGCTGTGCCGGATGGCACTAGGCATCCGAGGGGAAAATCGTGCAGGAGGAAGGAAGGCGCACAAAACACGCTGAGGCAGCTCCTGTTAGGTTTGGGGGAGGATATCTGTTTATGAGAAGCACACACTGACATGCGTTTGGCCCTTTGGTTACTCTATAAGCTGCTGACGCCTAGGGAATATAAATGGATTAATGGGGCGATCTAAAGCCAGACTTTTACCATCTAATGTAATACAGCATGAGATGCAGGCTAAAATATTTATTAAATGAGTCACTCTGATGACTGAATTGCTTCCCAAATGGGCTACTTCCACAACCTTGGGGGTTTATTTAAATTAGGATCTCTGAACGTTGCTACAGTAAGGAAAGGTCTGTGTCTACACTCAAGGATGTGTGTTCATGTGTGTAATTATGAACACCATGCTTCCGCTTCCAACATGCATCATCCCTACCACCTCAAACACTCCAGAATGTCTTAAGGGGCTACTTATGGATGTTCACATATTACCTGATAGGACTAAAGCATTTAATTTCAAAGGATTCTTGTTTAGGGGAGACCTCATGTTGTGGTGCCTAATTTTTGCTGAATTCTACACTTGCTAATCCTGCCTTCCAGTGTGGGGTGTGCTTCATTAGTCACTGAAATAAAATGAGGTCAGGAGCTTAACCCTTCTACTTTTACTGCCAGAGCCCAAAGCAGCACTGCCCACTGTGAAGGGAAAGGAAGTTCAGATAAATTTCACTTTCTGCAGAGATTGACCTTGAATGATGGTTTGTCATGAGTGGATGTTCTGTGAGCTAACTCTCCAGAAGCTGTTTTCAATTTGAGTCGTCTTGTCTGCATGCCAGGAGAGCCAGCTCTTTTAAAGAAAATGTGTAGTAAAGATTGTAGTAATGCTCACAGATTTGGTAGGGCTCCGTAGAGAAGGACATTTCTTGCGGTGGGGTGTACCTGCCTTGTGTCCAGCACCATAAATATGTTAGGTTTCTCCTCAGCACCACTGAGGTCATTTAGTAGCAACCAAGGACAATACTGGTCCAGCTGGAAAGCCCTCACTTGAAATTTTACACAGGGAAAATTTTATAGAGGCATTGCTCACTGAGTCTCATTCTTAATTTCCTCATATATAAAATATATTGAAACATATTTAAAGCGTATTTTAATAACTTTCAGTCTAAAGACGATCTATAACTAAAAGTATTTGGCTGATATAGACTAAATTTTAAAAGAAAGAGTATCCCTGGCTCAGTGAACATATGAAAGTTGAAATGACATTTTGGCACTTGCCATTTTACTTAAGAGTATTTTTTTAAGTTCCGGGTGTCCACTAACTAGTACTAAGGATGCTTTGCTGACCTTATTTTTAAGTAGAAAATTACTTTAAAAAATTGTAGAATACAGTTTACCATTAATGGCCAAAGACAGTTTGTGTTTCCTTCATCTTTGCTGTTTTGGTTCAATACCGAAGCCATTTTCAGATGAGGAAACAAGCTTATGTAGCACTTTGGTGTAAAGGCCACAAACAAGTGAAGGGTAGAAAAAACACTGAAATCCTTCTCTGTTCGTCTTTGAAACTAAGGTGCTTTCCACTGTGCCTCAAGTTGATTATTTTTTTATATGGCACCTATACTGAATGTAGAAAATTAAGTACTGTTTTGTGTGTGTGTGTGTCTGTGTTACATACATGTGCAGTCTTGATAAGCCAGGTTTATTAAGCTATAGAACTAGAAGAAACTACACAATTTCCTAGTACCTTTAATTTTATCTGCCTTACATACTTGATAGAGAGGCTAGCATTGGTAGGAATAGAGGGAGAGAAATTTTTAGCTAAATAGATTAGAAGTTATGAACATTATAAAGCTGCAAGAGGGCTTCCCCGGTGGCGCAGTGGTTAAGAATCCGCCTGCCAATGCAGGGGACACGGGTTTGAGCCCTGGTCCGGGAAGATCCCACATGCCGTGGAGCAACTAAGCCCGTGCACCACAACTACTGAGCCTGCGCTCTAGAGCCCGGGAGCCACAACTACTGAGCCCACATGCCACGACTACTGAAGGCTGGGTGCCTAGAGCCCGTGCTCCACAACAAGAGAAGCCACTGCAATGAGAAGCCCACGCACCGCAACGAAGAGTAGCCCCTGCTTGCCGCAACTAGAGAAAGCCCGCACGCAGCAACGAAGACCCAACGCAGCCAAAAATAAATAAATTAATTTTTTAAAAAAAGCTGCAAGAGACATAGCTAAAGTATCACCTAACTTATATTGGAAGTCAATAGGAGAATATGATTTAATTTACAAATAGTTAAAAATCAACTCTAGGGAGAAATCTATTCTAGAAAACAAGGTATTTCTCTATATAATTTCATATATATTTTCTATTCTTATTTGAATTCCTTTTGAGTCTGTTAGTAGTGAGGAATTATTGTAGGAATTACAATGTCATTACTAATTGTGTATTAAAATGTAATTTCAAGTAATTTTTAATAGAAATGAAACATTTTAAAAACAGTTTTTAGAAATATTTTGAAGCCTCTGTCTTATAGTGGCCTGTGTAAAAACTAATCAGATGATAGATTTAGAAACAAGACATATATATATATTTTTACCATCTTTATTGGAGTATAATTGCTTTACGATGTTGTGTTAGTTTCTGCTGTATAACAAGGTGAATCAGCTATATGTATACATATATCCCCATATCCCCTCCCTCTTGCGCCTCCCTCCCACCCTCCCTATCCCACCCCTCTATGTGGTCACAAAGCACTGAGCTGATCTCCCTGTGCTATGCAGTTGCTTCCCACTAGCTAGCTATTTTACATTTGGTAGTGTATATATGTCCATGCCACTCTCTCACTTCGTCCCAGCTTCCCCTTCCCCCTCCCTGCATCCTCAAGTCCATTCTCTACGTCTGCATCTTTATTCCTGTCCTGCCCCTAGGTTCTTCATGACCATGTTTTTTTTTTTTTTTTTTTTTAGATTCCATATATATGTGTTAGCATACGGTATTTGTTTTTCTCTTTCTGACTTCACTCTGTATGACAGACTCTAGGTCCATCCACCTCACTACAAATAACTCAATTTCATTTCTTTTTAGGGCTGAGTAATATTCCATTGTATATATGTGCCACATCTTCTTTATCCATTCATCTGTCGATGGACACTTAGGTTTCTTCCATGTCCTGGCTATTGTAAATAGTGCTGCAGTGAACATTGTGGTACATGTCTCTTTTTGAATTATGGTTTTCTCAGGGTATATGCCCAGCAGTGGGATTGCTGGGTTGTATGGTAGTACTATTTTTAGTTTTTTAAGGAACCTCCATACCGTTCTCCATAGTGGCTGTATTAATTTACATTCACACCAACAGTGCAAGAGGGTTCCCTTTTCTCCACACCCTCTCCAGCATTTATTGTTTGTATATTTTTTGATGATGGCCATTCTGACTGGTGTGAGGTGATACCTCATTGTGGTTTTGATTTGCATTTCTCTGATGATTAGTGATGTTGAGCATCCTTTCACGTGTTTGTTGGCAATCTGTATCTTCTTTGGAGAAATGTCTGTTTAGGTCTTCTGCCCATTTTTGGATTGGGTTGTTTGTTTTTTTGATATTGAGTTGCATGAGCTGCTTGTATATTTTGGAGATTAATCCTTTGTCAGTTGCTTCGTTTGCAAATATTTTCTCCTGTTCTGAGGTCTGTCTTTTCAGTCTGTCTTTTCGTCTTGATTATAGTTTCCTTTGCTGTGCAAAAGCTTTTAAGTTTGATTAGGTCCCACTTGTTTATTTTTGTTTTTATTTCCATTTCTCTAGGAGGTGGGTCAAAAAGGATCTTGCTGTGATTTATGTCATAGAGTGTTCTGCCTATGTTTTCCTCTGAGTTTTATAGTGTCTGACCTTACATTTAGGTCTTTAATCCATTTTGAGTTTATTCTTGTGTATGGTGTTGAAACAAGACATTGATTGTAGCTGCTACTCAGTGCCTTTTACATGTGATTAATCAATATTTCAAGGTTGTTTTCATTTCACTAAATATGATTTGTATTCTTCAAATATTCATAGACAAGTTCACTAATCCATTAACTCACTAGAGGCATTTCCAAATTTTGTTTTCAGAGTTAGAAATATTTCACACGTTATTCTAGTGGATTCCAGTGTGAACTTTTAGAACAAAAGCAATTTGCTTAATACTTCTCTGTTACTCTGTAGGGTTCATTCCACAAGACAGCTTTTTAGGGAAGAATGCCTTATGAGTTTCTGTGGGTCAAATCCTTCTTTTTGCAGATGAGAAAACTGAGGTGCCTAAAGATTAGGTGAGCAGTCCTCCAAAATTCAGCCACCGTTTGGCGTCAGGGCTACTAACAGAACTGTTCCTTCATGAAGAAGTTTCTAGTGGTGGTCCAGAGGTGGCTCCTGGAACCTCACTGCCTGTTTTCAAATAATGGCTCCTCCACTTGCTAGCTGGGTGACTTTAGGATACCACGATATTATCTACTGCATGGCGTTGTGAGGATTAAATGAGACAATTAGCACGAAGCACTTAGCATGGTGCCTGGCAAGAGAAAGTGCTGGAGAAATATTAGCTGTGATTACTGTCATCTGTATTGTTACCGCCAAGTTCAATTTTGTCCTGGATTTTTCCTCCTGCTATTGTGCGCCCTTTGGTCTCGTCCGTAATTAAACATCCCTGGATTGGGTCCAAGATGAATGCACCAATTCTGCTCTGTATTTAACAGTGAAAACATGTATTTCTAATAAAAGCAAGTAAAAGTGAGATTGGGGAAGAGCCCCTTCAACATTGTGCATGTCAAAAGTATTTTGTTGTGCTGGTTTTAGAATTTTAACAATCATGACCAGTTCATTCTAGATAAAAGGGCTCACGTATATGTCTAAATTTACAATGACTAAGCACTTTTTGGCCAGTCGGGCATTCCAGAAAATAGGCAAGGTGAGATCCAGTTGTTTCTCCGGAAGAGGAAAAGTGAAGAGCTGGATGAAGTATTGTTACTGTTGTACTGTACTGTTCTCCAGAACAATAATTATTGGAGAAATCTATCGACATGGGCCCAATGGACACTGAGAGTAAAAGGGACAGCTAGGGAAGATGTGACCTGAAGCAAGGGGTAGAGGCGGGAAACGGCTTCCATGAAGTCAGGAGAGCTTAGGAAAGGCTCTAACTTGGGCAGGGTGTAAAGGTTGTTTGGAACCCTGGAAAGAAAAGCATGTGCTCGGACAGTGGTGAAGAGAGTGAAGAAGGGCTTAGTGGGGTGTTAGGAAGAGGTGTAAAGAGGGGGGGAGTTCTAATGAAGGTGGGCTCTTAAAATTCTGCTAAAGTTTCCACGTATAATCGTCCCTCAGTATCTTTGGGGGATTGGTTTCAGGCACCCTCTGCAGGTACCAAAATCCAGGGATGCTCACGTCCCTTATATAAAATGGCCAGTGCAGTGAATACAGTCAGCCCTCCGCATCCGTGGGTTTTGCATCTGCGGATACAGAGGGCAGACTGTACTCACACAACTGACCTATTGATTGATTCTCTTACGTTTGCTTATAAAATTAGCAGGTTGTGTGTGCAGGGCCCCCTCAGATACCAAGAGGTACAATAACCAGTTGTTGCCTTTGAAGAATCGACCTTAGAGCAGCAGGAAAGTAAACTGCTAAATTATTGGAGGAAGCCATTAACTGTGTAAGGCAGGAGGGCTTCCCAGAGGAGGTGATATTTGTACTAGGGCCTAATGGAGGAGTTTTCTCAGATAAATAAGGAAGGGCATTTTGGTAAGAAAAAAAAAATGCAAATGTTTTAAATTGCAAAAGAGCATAGCTTGCCCAGAAAAGGGGAGAAGTTCAGCAGTCAGAATTGGTGGAATGTAGGGAAAAATGACATGAGGTAGTCTAGAAACATATGTTGGGGCAATTCTTCATTTTTTTTCTGATGATATATTTCTGCAGCATTTTTATGTGCCAGATTAAGCATTGGGAATATAAAAATCGGTAAGATAGTGTGGTCTTTGTGCTCAAAGACCTTAAATGTAGCACAGGGACATAGGTAGACCGATACATGCACAGAAGTTTTAAAAGTGTTTGAGAGAGGTAGGTGTATGTGTTTTTTTTTTTAAATAAATAAATTTATTTATTTATTTATTTATTTATGGCTGCATTGGGTCTCATTGCTGCGCACAGGCTTTCTCTAGTTGCAGCGAGCGGGGGCTGCTTTTCGTTGTGGTGCGCGGGCTTCTCATTGCGGTGGCTTCTCTTGTTGCAAAGCATGGGCTCTAGGCGTGTGGGCTTCAGTAGTTGTGGCACACGGGCTCAGTAGTTGTGGCTCGCAGGCTCTAGAGTGCAGACCCAGTAGTTGTGGCTCACGGGCTTAGTTGCTCCATGGCATGAGGGATCTTCCCGGGCCAGGGCTTGAACCTGTGTCCCCTGCATTGGCAGGCGGATTCTTAACCACTGCACCACCAGGGAAGCCCGAGGCAGGTGTTTTGGAGGCAGAAAGTAGAGAGTGTCAGGCCCGACTTGGGCAAGAGGGAAATCAGGAAAATCCTGGTACAGTTTATGAAGGAGTTCATATTTCATTCAGTGAGCACTGTAAAAATGTTAATAAACAGAAGTCTCAATTAAGTAGAGTTGGGAGACTGGACAGGGGAGCTCTCATGCCCTGGGAGGATAGCAGAGCCCAACAGGAAAAAGAAAGTCTCCTCTTCTTGCCTGGCAAGGATTCAGCCAATGAAAAGCCAGGGACTCTTTGTTTACTAAGCCCTCCCAACTTCCTTTTCCCTTCTATGAAAGCATCCTCCTTTCCTTGCTGTTTGGGGACCTTCACAGGTTGTAGACTCCCAGTTGCATTTCTCTGCTGATCCTGAATAAATCCTTCTTTTTGCTGGAGAAGTGACTGGCAGTCCGTTTGTTTTAGGTCAGCGACACCGAAGGTAGCACAGGGATTTTTAAGCAGAGGTAGCATGATTAAACTACCTTAAAAAAAACAACAAAACTTATGAAAAATTGTACACATATACGGAAGTATACAGGCGAGGATAATGATCTCTACAGATTCATCAGCCACATTCCCCCACTCCTATATTATATTGGAGCAAATTTGAGTAGGTTTTTGTGATGGTGTTGCTGGCAGAGCTTAAGCAGGGACCAGACAAGAAATGGCCAGGGTCTGACACTCATAGCCAAGAAAGGTCATTTCAAGACCCTAAGCAGTAAGTGTCAAAAGACCAAGATTCTGCTATCCTATTACAGACTCATAAAAAGGCCCAGTAACACTTTCAAGCACCAGCAGTTCAAAATCAATTTGCCTTATTTTCAGCATCACTTTGAACTCATATGTAATTTTGCAAATAATTTCCCCTTCTGCTCTAATATCTTTCTGATTTATAGACATCTATAAATATTCACTCAGTTTAGGAGAAGAAATGTTTAAAATATTTGTAAAATCTATAGCTTAAAATATACCTATATGTCTAAAGGAGATTTAAAAAGATCAATAGATAAAATGTATGCATATAACTGTATTGAGAGGGGAAGGATCAAAACTTGTTTGCTAGCCCCAAATATTCATTTCTGTAGTTTGCTAATTAATCCAAATGGTAAGAACTTTTTGGACGTGAAAAGGTGTTTATAGAGTTTGAAGACATGGCTGAAAGGAGGGGGCATGATGATTTGATTTTTGTGTAGGTTGTAAAGTAGGGGTCCAGTTTAATTTCTTTTGCATGTAGCTGTTCAGTTTTCCATTTATGAAGAGTGTCCTTTCCTCCTTGTATACTCTTGGCTATACTATGACAGATTCTGCTTATACACTAATCAGTTGATGGGATTTGTGTTTCCATTTTTTGGCTATTATGAATAATTCTTCTTTGAGCATTTATGTACAAGTTTTAGTGTAGATGTATGTTTGCATTTCTTTTGGGTATATACCTAGGGGTAGAATTGCTGGGTCATCCGGTAACACCATGTTTAGCCATTTGAGGAGCTGCCAGGTTCTTTTTCAAAGTGGCTGCACCATTGTACGTTCCCAACAGCAATGAAGATAAAGTCCCATTTCTCTACATCTTTCCAATGACTTTCATTATCTGTGTTTTGGATTTTTGTCGCCCTGGAGGATTATTAAGAGAGAGAGTGAGAAGGTTCTGAGTTGATGGTCAAGAAGAGAGTTGATTCAGTCTGTTTAAGAAAACCGATAAGTTTAGAAAACGTAGACACATAACTCTATTTATGTTACACTTTATAATTTGCACATATTATTTCCTTGTAATCATCAGAACAACCTTTTAAGGTTGGAAATACTATTGTGACCGTTTTAGGGAGGAGGGAACAGAGGATCAGTGGTCATGGCTTCCTCCGTGTCACCTGCTGTTGCTGCTGTACCTGGGCCATCCCTCTGGTTCCATCTCTGCAGCCATGGTTGGCTGCTTCTGAGATGTGAACCTCTAAGAAGAGACTACTTGTTTTGGCCAATGAGGTTTCACTTCTTAAAGTGATTAATTAAATATGAAAGTGATTCTTTCAGGAAAATTCAGGTAAAAAGGAACACCAAAAGCAAACTGTCGGTTCGTTAAAAAGCGTAAGAGGAAATTATATGTTGGAGAGTGCGTTTGGTTAGAATTGGGAAACCTCAGGGGCCGCTGATACCCTCTACCTGCTCTCAAGTCACCTCTGTCCTGAGTTTCTTCCACCTGTGAGATCATTATTTCTCTTCCCTGAAGATGTTGCGATGCCTAAAACCCATCTAGATCAGGGGTTGGTAAGCAGTGGTCCCTGAGCCCTCCCTCTGTTTTTGTAGTGGCGAATGTTTTTTTTTTCTTTACAATTACAAACGGCTGACAGAAATCGAAAGAAGAAGAATATTTCATGACACAAGACACTCATACGAAATTCAGATGTCAGTGTCCATAAATAAACTTTTGTTGGAGCACAGCCATGCGTAATCGTTTGCGTACAGCCTATGGTGGCTTTTGCACCGCAGCTGCAGAGTTGAGGAGCTGCAGCAAAGACCCGCACACCCTCCAATATTTAGTTCCTGGCTTTTTCAGAAAAATTTTGCTGACCCCTGATACATCACAGTTCCTATAATTAGGAGATACCGATACTGACCATTTTAACACCACATCTAATCTTAGGATTGAAAGGGACTCAATCACATGTCAGTGTCATTCACCAGAACTGCAGTTTTAGTCCTTTTCAAAGGCTAAATGATGTCCTAGTGTACGCAGAGGGACAGATTTAAAATGCAAATCAAGCTAAAAAGAAACAACTCCTCCGAATTGGGCTTGTGGAGTATCTTTCCTTTCCCCACTCCTACTCTGACCTTTATGTGGGTTTCAGGCTGGCCCATGTGACAAAAGGGGATGGATTTCTAATCCCCACCTAAGAGCTAACCGTCCTGACTCTGCTTTTGTTTCGGTGTGAACTTTAGAACAATCGCCTCTGCTATTTTGCCAGATGGAGATTTGCCTCCATAGTAATTATTTTGCAACCCACAAAGGTAATTATAAAATCAAATAATTAGCTTCTAAACAAGCTGTAACCCCAGCAGTGACTCTTGGGAGGGGAACAAAGTTCCTGTTCTTTAATTTTCATTTTTAGGACTGTCAGCTTCTGCTTCCCTTGCCCCCTTACCTCAGTTCTTGAGTTATTTCAAGTTCAGTAGCAGCCTTCAATGAAGCATTAGCTGCTTTTGAGGCAACCGTCTTAAACAGTAGTACTGCTCCAAGGTTATGAGCGGAAAGACAGAGAAGCAAGCGAGGAAAAGGAAAAGCAAAGCCTGATTTAATTCTTCCAGTAATAGGAAATCAACTTTAAAAAAGGAACAACAGCCTACCAGACTCCATGCCTGGCTGGTTGGAATTATTGGGAGCTGCATGGTAGTGAGGCCTCAAGATTCTGAAGGTGTTTTCAGGAAGAGTTGGCACCACGATTTCCTGGCACAAAGTGAGGAATGCAATCTGCCACACAGTTAGCGACCGTCCATCACTGACAGACTGGGCACATACCAGAATCTGCCTATTTCTTGAGAGACTTAGAGTCTGTTTATGGGCAAATGTTTGTCTAACACGTGGCAGCAGATACTGTAGATAATGTTTACATGTTTGGAAACTTACTTGTCTGATGAACTGGGCTACTCCACGTGATGGAAGTGTATCCAGAAGCAGATCTTGGCTACGGGCACCATGATGGATTTGCTACATATTCAAGAAACGCCCCTTCCAAGGACTTCCCTGGTGGCGCAGTGGTTAGAAATCTGCCTGCCGGTGCAGGGGACACAAGTTCGAGCCCTGGTCCGCGAAGATCCCACATGCCGCGGAGCAACTAAGCCCATGTGCCATAATCACCGCAACGAGAAGCCGCCGCTCGCCACAACTAGAGGAAGCCTGTGCGCAGTAACGAAGACCCACCGCAGCCCAAAATAAATAAAATTAAAAAAAAAAAAAAAAGAATCGCCCCTCCAAATATCAGTAACTCACTGATTGATGGGTCCCTTCCCCAGCTCACTAAAAACGCCAAACAAGCCACCGACAGGAGCTTATCATTCCCCAAATGAACATGCAGTGAACCTTTTTGCTTGCCCAAAGCCCTAATGTTTTCATAGCCGGAATGAATAGTATGCTGCAGTTTCCAGCTAGCCGTGATATGAATTTTTCATGCACTATTAAGCAGGCTGTGGTCAGAACGCCACCACCCAAAGTAAAACTGAAGACAAAGGAACAGATTTTAATATTTGCAGCTGAAAGAGCCCTTTGCAGTGGAAGTAGAAATGATGCGCTATTGGACCCCTCCCATCCTTGCCCCGGTCTTTGAGGTGGCATCAGGAACGTACATGCAGATTTCTTGTGGTAAGACAATGGAAGTAGCTTGGAATCCTGGTGAGTGTAGTAGTCATTGGGCTGTGTGCCTAGGTTAATTTTTCAAGTTTTTCTAGAAGGCAGAAGAGGGAATACATAGAAAAAGGAGCATCTATGTTCAAGAAATAAAAGTAAAGACAAGAGACATAACCAAAGACAAGAGTTACTCTTTGGAAGAGGAAACTTATGAGTATCTTAGAAGACCCCCATATATCAACCAGATAAAAAGGGGATTGCTGGTTTAGGCCGGGGGAGGGCCTGCCCTCACAGAGTGCCACAGAGTCCTAGAGCTTTCCAAAACTACAGTTTTTTTGTTTGTTTGTTTGTTTGTTTTTTAAAGATAATTACTGTTTATTTATATATATTTTTATTTTTGGCTGTGTTGGGTCTTCGTTTCTGTGCTAGGGCTTTCTCCAGTTGCGGCGAGCGGGGGCCACTCTTCATCGCGGTGCGCGGGCCTCTCACTATCGCGGCCTCTCTTGTTGCGGAGCACAGGCTCCAGACGCGCAGGCTCAGTAGTTGTGGCTCACGGGCCTAGTTGCTCCGCGGCACGTGGGATCTTCCCAGACCAGGGCTCGAACCCGTGTCCCCTGCATTAGCAGGCAGATTCTCAACCACTACACCACCAGGGAAGCCCCAGAACCACAGTTTTAAAGTTGTTCTTTGCTCTGCTACATTTAGGTGAGATACAATGTAGAATGATTACTTGCATTTCTACAATATAAGCATCAGCTCATAACTGGGGACATTATATCCCAAATTTTTATCCTGTGAAGATGATGAACATCTAATAGAGCAGCTTGTGACATAAATAAGGTATAACCAAATAAGGTGTAGGTTTTGCATGTGTATGTATATGGTACACCCTAGAATAGAGTTAATTTGGGGGAAAGTGTATATATTGGCTGAAGATTTGCATTACATCACGTATAAACGGGTAGTAATATAACATCTTTAGCTTCAAATTATTTCGCGAGGAATGTTTAATCTCGTGCCAACATGAATAATCACCTCTTTAAAAAAGGCAACTGCTCAAAATAAAATTGGATCAGGTATACAGTCCTTTTTGCTTCCTCCTTAACATTGTTGATGGAACATTGTTGAAATTCACCATTGGATTTAAAAGCAAGTGTTGAGGACCAAACAGGAATGACACTTAGCATTTAAACCATAAGTAGATGGGTCAGTGTGTGTCACTAGCTCAAAGTACATAACTCGCCATGAATGAAACAACACAAATTTACTTTGAAAATATCATAGCCTAAATTACAGTAAGATTTAACTGGGAGGATTTCCACCATGCTTTTAGAAAGCAAACATGGCTTATTTTTATTGCAAAATCCTAAGAGTGCAATTCCTGGCAGTGTTTACCAGAGAGAAGGAATTAGCAGCCTCCAGGGGAGGGTTAGGAAAACAAAGCATCCTCTGGGAATCCGGCTCCTAAGTCTTGGTGCCAGTAACCTTGGTACAAACTGGCCTCAGACAAACTTCAGTCTTGGCCTTTGTTTTCCTTCTTGCGAAAAGGGGTGAAGGAGAGGAGGATCGTGCTTGTTTTTCCAGAGGGTGTTGAGAATATTCAGGAGGCTTCTGGAAATTTTTCAAAAATAGAAAACACAGGGGGTTTTGTGCTTTTAAATCCGTGGTGCTAGCTTCCACATTCTAAAGGGATGAAGGAACTGGGTTTCTCTTTTCTCCTTGTATTCTCCTCTCTGTTTGTGGTGATGGTTGGTGGAAGGATGGAGGACCGAAAAGGCTTCATGGCTGGTAGGACTGGGAAAACAATAGTCACTTTCTCTCAAGGTGAAAGAGCAGAGGAATCCCCTGAGCTAGATGAACAGATGACTCTGCCATCTGCTTCTGGCTGCGTGTGGCCTCCCCCCATACCCAGCCGAGCCCTTTTCAGACTTGCAGGTCACGGAGCTGTGAGATCTGAAGAGCAGTCTCCTGAAGGCTATTCCAGAAACCCAAGTACCTTGCCCATGGCCGGTCCCCCTGCCCAAAAGACAAAGGCTTCCCAGTCAAGCCAGAGCGGGTGGGCTGAGGCCCCTAAGGAATACAGATCCTCTTCAGAATTCAGTCCTCTGCCATCCGACTAAATCCATAGGTATCACAGCATTTTTTTAAGTGTACACATATGTCCGTGACTTAGGCATAAAAGATGTTAGAGTGGGCTAGTCAGGAAGTGGGTGGGAAAATCGGGGTACTTTGTACCTTCACCTTTGCTTTTAATTTACTCCTTTTGCTTCCTTATGGACATGCAGGGTACTATTTTGATGGGTTCCCCCGACATACAAACGTTTAAATTAGCCGTATTGCTTGTGGGAAAATAATAATTTTCTGCCTGGCATCTATATATATTGAGGTCTGTACTCTTAGAACCAGTCCAAGGTAGCAAGGCAAAAAAGACAAGTTCTCCCATGCCATTTGGAAATATGGCCTGCCTGAATTCCAGGGTCTGTGCCATTCCAACAGAGACCCGCGGAAGCACTGATCTTCCTGCCAAAGACCTCTTACGGTAAAGGAGGCTGTGTCACGCTTCTCTGCTATTGAGCTTCGCAAAGCAGCTCTGATTACAGTGTGAGAAATTTTGAAACTCAAGTTCTGAAGTTCCGTATTGGGAATTGTTGTCAACTTTAATGAGATGTTTTCCAAAATGTGTTCCATAGAACACGTGCTCCATGGGATGGTAATAGATGGTATGTGAAAAATTTCAAGATCAAACTAACTTGGAAAACTGAGCTAGTAAACAAAGTTAAGTAGATTGTTTTAATTTCTGAGCCCTTGGTGTGCCCATGTGCCTAGTGAAACGTCAAGAGCAGAGTGTGTATACCTCTTTACCCAAATTTATTTTTTATCATACACAGTGGTTTTTTTTTCGAGGGGTGGTGAGAATCACAGGTGCTGAACGCCCTAGAAAAAAGTTAATGTGTGGCTTCAGAATCCTCCCATAGAAAATACTACATTGATTGACTCTTTCCCACTTGTGAAAGATACAGAATCACACAGAACAATGAGGTTTGTTCATTTATTCTTCTTTCGGACCAGAAGCTATTGGCATTAAACTTCATAGTAATTGGGAAGAAATACTTTCACTTTTGCTGAACATGTTTAGTGATTTTTGGTTAAAAGAGTTATGAATGCAAATTATTATACCTTTGTTTCAGTCAATCCAGGAATTAGGTACTTTCTCTATTTCCCTAGTTAGGCTGTGTGATAGAACCATATGGCAGGTCTGGGGTTTCTGGAGACCTGTGATCTCAGTGTGGAATATTTTAGGTCGATGTTTCTTAGTCTCATGACTACTGACATTTTGGACTAGATGATTCTTTCTTTGGGGCGGGAAGTGGTATTCTGTGCATTGTAGAATATTTAGCAACATCCCCGGCCTCTATCCACTAAGTGCCAGTAGCACCTACTATCTTAAAATGTACCTGGGATTTGTTGTAATCAGGTATGGTAAGGGGACAGACAGGGAGATAACTGCCTTTGAAAGAAGAGTTTATTACAGCTCCTAAGGGGAAGGGGCACTCCACCCATGTAGCACCCCCTGGGGAAGTACCAGGGTTGGTCAGGAGGCAGAAGGACTCAGGAGAGAACGTAGCCCAGAGTTTTATTGTGTTTTTCGCAGAGAAGGAATGGGTGAATCAAGGTAGGCAAGTCTGAGCAAGTTTGGATTGGTTAGTTTGAATAATTTTGACTGGCTCAGGGTTGTAAAGGTGGTCTCTAGTTGTTCAGTACGTGGCCCTGGGGTGATTGAGGGCAGAGGAAATACTCACTTGATGTGTGAGAGTTAGATCCAGGAGATGGCTGGGGGGGGATAAGCTTTGGATTGCTTGGTTTGCGTAGGAAAGGTGCCCTGGCAGGCAAGTTGTTTACTGTCTCTAGGAATTAGCTAGTTCTGGGTGGGGCAGCCTCTCCAGGCTCCAGGATGTCAGAGCCTCATCAAGTACAGAAAATATTTTAAAACATGCTTCATACACCCACCTCCCACTTGTGACAACCAAAAATGTCTCCAGACGGTGCCAAATGTCCCCTGGGGGCAAAGTTGCTCCTGGGTTAAGAATCACTGATTAACGGCCAGAGTGGGCAGTGCCAGCCATGAGTGGGTTCACCAAAGCAAGAGATCAGTGTGGACTAAATCCCAGGAGGAGGGTTTGTGTGAAGGGGCTGATGTGGATTGGCAGAAGTCAGGAAGGAAGAAATCCTAAGTGGAAGGGTTCACAAGAACAGGACCAAGGAGGGGAAGGAAGCCTAAGTGTATCATTGTTAGATAATAACAACAATAACGTCTTAGTCTCTTGCTCAATGCCAAGCCGTGTGCCAGTGATGGGAAATATGGGCTTAATCTTCCCAAGAGCCCCTTGAGAATAGGTACTATTTATTTCAGCTTGGCAGAAAAGAAAACTGAGCCTCCGAGGGATTAAGCAACATGCTGGTCTCACCGGTCATAAGTGCTGGGGTTAGGATTTGAAATCAGGTCTCTTTTTAATACAAGGTAAAGTTAAAAGATATTAAATTATAGGCAGAAGTGCCTGGACTTAAACGGATGTGCTACACGAAGTGATGGTAGATTCTTCAGCAGAGGAGTGATAACGTGCAACGAGTATTTTGGTTCAGCTCGTGGCATTAGCTCTGCAGCAGGCATAAGGAATTGGTTGCAGGTGGGCTGGGGCAGGGTGGGGCCGAGCAGGATCAAGCAGTAGAGCTGCGATGATCAGTGCTTAGCTGAGGGTAGTGGCAACAGGATTGGAGCAGAAAGGGGTGTCAGAGATGTTTCTTGGCAATAGGAAATAAAGGCTGAAGGGATGAAGAAGAGAAGGTTACTCCATAGCGTCTAAGGCAAAAGCCTAGAAGAACGGTGGTCCCCTCCCATCCCCTTCTCCCCAGTGGGAAGGGCACAGGTGTAATAGAAAGGCAGGCTGGGATCTCAGGAACAGGGTAGAATATGGGCTCACTTAAAGATTTTGGTTTTAGTTCATTTCTATGCCTCATTTTTACTTTTCATAGTACTGTACACTTGTTATACTTTCTGTGAGTTAGGCACTGCTCTTTGTACGTTCCATATATGAACGCACTTATTCCTCACGATGACCTCTGAATGCAGTCTCCATCTGGCAGATGAGGAAACCAAGGCTCAGAAGGGTTTAATAGCTTGCCCCAAATCTGGCTCCAGAGTCATGCCCTTTAAGTTCTGAGCTTTGCAGCTTCTGGAGCACGTTATTAATGCCCAGCCGCTAGGCATTTTGGCAATGTTATCTCCTATCATCACTGGGTACACTTATGTACTTCTTGGTTTTCCCAACTACAAAATGAAGGGGCTGAGCTCGTAAATCCCTTTTAGCTCTGTCGTTCCATGTCTGAATAATAGTTCTACTTATTGAACAAGTGAGACCGAATTCTGTTACTTATTATAATGGAGACCTTTTTCTTAAAAAGAAATGTCTTCCTTTCCAAATGTCTTCCTTTTGAGGCCTTGGTTGGCGCAGGAAGAGATACCCCTTCCCTGGAATGCCAGGCCTCTGGCATGGAAAGCCACTCTGCTTTCTGTACACCTGTTTCTCGTACTCACCTGTGAGCTCCTTGAAGGCAAGATGGTGTTTTATTCATTTTTGTATTCCTGGCTCATAACGTGTTCCCAGTAGAAGATCAATAATTTTGTGTTTTGTTTTTGCTTTTTAATGATTTCAGACCAAGGAAATCAGATTTCATACGTTGCACTTGGTATGACATTACCATGATTCAAGGAAACTCTTTCCTGAAGAAAAGAATAGTATTAGCCCTCAGGATGGCTACAAAAATAGATGACACAGGAGGTCACATTGAAAGGAAAGGAAGCTTCTTACCTGGGAAGTAGAAAGCAAAGGGCTTCAATGCCTAATAGTATGAGCACAAGTGTCGAGTTGATGTTACTTACTATTGAAGAGTTTAGACAGTGTCAGCAAACTTTTTCTGTAAAGGGCCAGGCAGTAAACATTTTAGGCTTTCACCGTTAAGATCTCTGTGGCAACTCCTCAGCTCTGCTGCTGTAGCCCAAAAGCAGCCACAGGCAATAAAGAAATGAAAGAGTGTGACTATGTTCCAATAGCATTTTATTTACAAAGACAGGCAGCAAGCTGAATTTAAACCGAGGGTTATAATTTGCCAACCCCTGGTGTAGACTCTCAAGTGTGAGAGAGGGTGCAGATCCCAGCTGTGCCACTTGCTAACTGAGTGGTTTTAATTCAGAGTACACCTCAGTTTCTGCATCTGTAAAATGGTGACTCTTTTTTTTTTTTAGATAAATTTATTTATTTTGGCTGCATTGGGTCTTCGTTGCTGCGCACAGGCTTTCTCTAGTTGCGGCGAGTGGAGGCTACTCTTGTTTGCGGTGCGCAGGCTTCTCGTTGCAGTGGCTGCTCTTATTGCAGAGCACGGGCTCTAGGCGTGTGGGCTCAGTAGTTGTGGCTCATGGGCTCTAGAGCGCAGGCTCAGTAGTTGCGGCACACGAGCTTAGTTGCTCTGCAGCATGTGGGATATTCCTGGATCAGGGCTCGAACCCGTGTCGCCTGCATTGGCAGGCGGATTCTTAACCACTGCGCCACCAGGGAAGTCCCTGTAAAATGGTGACTCTTAACAGCATCCACACTTAGGGCTGGGATCAAATGAGATAATATAAATAAAGCACTTGGCACTGACCCTAGAATACAGTAAGCGCTCAGTAGGTTGTGGCCATTACTGTAATTATCCTAAGTATTCTTTATATCCTCCTGGCTTTTTTCCTTCTTGCTTTGCATTGTAGTAAATGAATTCACATTGAACTCATGCTTGTGAGTGCTATGGTCAGATGTTTTATTTGCAGCCCTCTTTTTCTATCTGCAGATTTTTGAGTTTAAAGAATAATAAGGAAAATGGTATCTGTAGTTCCTACCTATGAGGATTGTATAAAATTCATGTGTAGTAATGCACACAGTGCCTGGGACATGGCACTCGATATGTCATAGCTAATAGGAAGAGGAAGAAAAGAAGTTGAAAATGTAAGATTTTAAAATGAAGACTGTAAAGAAATTCGTTAATTAGAAATCTGGAATTTCAATTAAATAGGAATTCTGATGGGGAAGATTTTAGCATTCATTGTGCATAAATGACTTAGTTTTACATTTGGAATCAATTAATTGCTTGGCTTTGTTAATCAGTGATTTCCTAAAGTGGAATCCAGTGCTCATAAACTGGGAACTTTAAAACGAGTCGAGATATTTGCTTTTCAAAATGATTTGTTTATATTATAGCAAAAACAAGATAAATCACACAAGCAAAACAGCTGTCTGTTGGTCGTGAAGCACAGTCTGTGTTACATATTGGGAGCACTCACTACGAACAGTCACGTATGTGCTGAGCCAATGATCCAACAGTAATATATGCAAGAGGTGAAAGCAGAGCTTGTTGATCGGGGCCTGGCTTCTTCTGAGTCATGTGTTGTAAGTTATAGGGAACAGGATTTCTCAACCTTGGCATTACTGATATTTTGGGTCACATAATTCTTTATTATGGGAGGTTGTCCTGTGCATTGTAGGATGTTTAGCAACATCCTGGCCTCTACTCTTAACTGGCAACTACATTTATAAGGAGAAAAATCTGTGGAGAACAGCAGCTGATTAACCAAATGAGCTAAAATTTCTGCACAGTCGTGTAAATACAGCATTGGTGCATATTCTTGTCACCAAAAGGGCCTGTGGCTTCGTTACTCAATGTCCCCCTCCCTCCACCAGATCCCCCCAAATTAGGAATAACTCAAAATCATCTTCAAACTCTTAAACATTAGATTTTTAATGTCAGCAAAATATTTACCACTGCTTTTTGGCAGGGAACTGATAATAGAGGATATTTTTCCTTTTTTGTAGCCCCAACTAAATTGTAGACATGTAACTGTTTGAACTTATTTTTCACTTTCAGGATACACTTGACCTATTATAGTTACTGTTAACATGATAGCACTATATCATGATATCAGGCTAGTATAATAGCACCAAAGTATTATTGCCAGAGTTTTATGGACAAGTTGTCTTGTATGGGTACATTCTGTTAAAATGTACCATTATATCATTGATTCTTTCTATAAACAGCCATACATAGCATTTGTTGACAATTAGACAAAAAAAATTTTAGGACCAACACATAATGTTGTTTATTTCCAGCTGTTTATCCTCATTGGTCAAGCTCAGAACCAGACAGGAAAATCCTGTATATGGTATTGATTCAATCTGTCAGAATTTTTGAAGCTTACTTCATGCAAATCTGACTACTGTCATTCTGCTTCAACTTTTACAGTTTGAACTGTTCTAGAAAAGAACTTTCTTGGTGCTATAAAGATAGAGCTCGCTTGCCTACTTCCTGTCTCCTTAGCTCTCTAAGTGCTAGTTTATGTTTTTTAATAAAATGGTCTCTACTGAATATGATAGAGCAAAAGTGTCTCAAGAAATATTTCTGCTAAAATTTCTGTACGACCTACCTTCAAGAGAATCTGAAACTTGTTTTCTCCATGTCTTATCTAAGCCATTAGGTGATTGTGTGTGTGTGTCTCACAATATTGTGAGTCCTTCTGCGGAGCTGAGTCTCATCTTTTTCTAATTCACAAAGCTGCACAGAGTACAGATGCTCAATAAATGTTGAACTGAAATCATAAAAGGCGGTTTGATAGGGAAACCAATTTTTGTTAAAGTACTTAATGTAGAAATTTTTTCCCTCCAAACCACTTCCCCTCATATTTTATCTTAGAAGTTCAGTTATTGCTCTCTTGGTGAGCTGAGAAAGAGCTAAAAATAAACAGCTGTTTTTTTTCCCCCAGTGGGTGTGTAGCCGAGTTCTCCAGATAATATTCTTTAAAATCCTGTTATTGGCTTTGGGGTTGTGGTTATGAGCATCTGAGTGTTACAGAGAGGACTTCTTTGTGAGACTTAAATTTCCTGTGTCTTCTCCATTCGTGAATAAGGATTCTTTTAACCCGGTTTGTCCTCCTGAGTTGAGTCTTCTCGAATCATTCAATTCTGTTACTGCATCTAATTTTTAAGTAAGCGTAAAAGGAAACAGTTATATTTGCATTTGAGCCAGTATGAATGGCAAAAATTTACTTTTCTGGGGAGCAAAGAGCCAGGAAATAGATGAAGAAATTACCTTCAATGTTCCTTGAAGGATAGTTCAACAAATATCAAATACTGTTAGAAAACCTGTGAAAATATTGACTTTATGGTGTCATATTTCTTTCTCCTTAGTGGATCTACCCCAGATCTCAGGCAATTTCTGTTTACATACATGCCCCTGAAGCCTTCATAGGATGCATGGAGTGTTTGCTTTGTGCACTGCATGATAACGGTGTGAATGTATTTGAATTACTCTTTGCTTTTGTAGTCAACTTAGCTCTAAGATTAAAATCCAAATTATTTTCCCCAAGACAAAAATTAATTTTAACTATGTCTTATTAACCTAGTGGGTTAATAAGGTAGTGGCTTTTTTTGTTGTGTATTAATCTATAAAGACTATACTTCCTTTTTTTCAGTAGAGTGCCATTTTCATGTAAATTAAATCCTATAGAATAAAGATGAATTCGGCATCCAACTAAATTTGAACTTATTATGTACCCTCCTCTCATAAAGAGCCCCTTCCCTCCCCCGTCCACTTTTTAGAAAGGAGTTGACTATCTCCTTTCAAAATATTAATATTCCAGAAAAGTTAAATGTGGTAGATTTTTTTTTTCTTTTAACCCAGGAAACCATTTTAGTGCACTGTTCCAGTTTTTGGTTAAATTCCTACAACTCTTCTTTAAAATGAAATAAATTTGCTAGGTAAGAATTATAATTAGTGGAATGTCAAGGTAATATTTTTACATTTAAAATACAATTTTATGATGAATTTGTAATAATAATAGTAATATTTGTTGGGATCTTAACTATGGCCAGGAACTGTATTCCACATGTAAGTACCTTATCTTATGTAATACAAAAACCTGTAAAGAAGATGATATTATTCCCAATTTAAAGTGGAGAAACTTGCTTTAGTTCATGAGGCACATGTCTATTCACTCCAAAGTCAGGCTTTTAAATGCTGCATCACATGTACCCCAGTGATAGCCTCTGGCAGGAGAGGTGACATTCAGTTATCAGTAATTCCTTTATGCCCTGTACACTCAACCAGACCTCCACTAAGTACCACTTGTAGATTTCTGTTACACTTAACCACAATTGCAATATTCACATTACAATAATGGCAATAAACTTTTCATAATTTAATAATCACAGTGGCTGATATGCTAGATATAAATGCTTCACATATATTCATTCTTTATAACAATTTAAGAGACAGGTTCTCTTACTTCTTCTCTTGTACAAGGGAAGATATTGGGGCTTTGTACGTGGCTTGTAGATGGCAGAGATGGGATTACATCTAATCTACCCCCCATCAGAAAATAGAATTATAGAGAAATTTGAGATCATCTCTGACTTTATGACCCAAATAGAACCACTGTTTAGCCAAGTTTCTTCTTCCAGATTCTATGCTTATGCATAGATAGATAGGTAAGTAAACCTCTCTTTTAGAAAAATCAAATTATACCATATATAATACTTGGCAACTTACTTTCCACTGAATAAGAAACCATGGCAGCTTTCATGTCAATAATTAGAGGTGTCCATCATCATTTTTAATGGCCACATAGTTTATGTTCAATGCTTGTCCCTTAATTTAGTTAATCCCTAGTGATTGGACCATTTGGGTTACTGTCTTTTTATGCTAATAAAATGCACAGGGAGTTTAGTTTGTGATGTTACCCTTCAATAATATATCAGAGTTGACCCAGGTCAACAGATCTCTTGTGGCATATGGGACAAACTTTTGTGAAAAGCCAGTGACTGAGGTGAAGCAAAAGCCCCAGTTCAGTTAGATTTGGGACAACACTTACAACTAAGACAACTCTTCTAAGAAACAGGAAAATGTGAGAGAAGTCTCCCTGTGTCATTTCTTCCCTATGGCTTTTAGAGGTAGACACTGTCTCCTCCGCCACAGCCCCACGTCCAGCCATGGCTCTGCCTGCAAGTAAATAAAGGATGAATCTCAACTACAGTTGTTTGTCCTCACCATGTGCATTCCAGGGGATAGGCTCTGGTTTGAGTATATATAATATTTCCTATCGTGTCTTTTTCTGAGAAACATTCATGCATTTATTCACTCAAAAAATATTCACTGATCATTTCCTAGGTGTCATAAATGGCCCTTGCTCGCCAGCGTAATCAATCTAGTAGGGAAGGTCAATTAGGATGCTTTTGGCTACAGTAAGGGAAGAAAGACCCTGGACATCTTGGCTTTAAACAATTAGATCATCTGTTGTCTAACATAATAAATTCCTAAGTGGGGCAGGCTCGAGCGTGATTCCATTGCCCTGTGATTCTCTCCTCTGCCCTCTTTTGCTTCAGGACTCCATCCCCAGGCTGGTTGCAAGATGCTTATAACCATTCAGACCTTACATCCTGACGCCACAGCGATCAGAGGTAGAAATAGAACTGTCTCTTGGTGCCTTTCTCTAAGAGGAAAGAAGCCATTCTTAGAAACCCGACCGCCTATATAGGCACCCCTTACAGATCTCAATGGCCAGGTATGCGCGGGCTACCCACCCTTCAGTCAATCACTGATCAGAGATCCACCCACTAGTGCTGGGGGCGGGGCCTCCAGGAAGCTTGTGGTCCTGTGGAGAAGGGATAGACAGGTGAGCATGATGATGTGGGTTCTGTTAGGAGGGAAGATGGGCAGAAAGGTGTGCAACATTCTCTGTTAAGGAGGAAGGTGGCGTTCAGAAGTGAAACAAATAATCATCCAGGCAGAGGGAATGGCAGGTGTAAAGGCCTAGATGCAGAAATGATGTGTTTCTTGTTGTGTCTGAAGAAAACAAAGATGAGCTGGGTCAGAGTCAGTGAGTGGGGCAGCTCGTGTCCCTCAGTCATTAGGAAAAAAAGTAAGAATTTAAAAATAAACTCTAAATTCTTTGTGAATTCAAAACTTCTTATGGGGAAAAATGAACCAATGACTTTCCTTGCTGAGACCTCTTTAGAAATTGAACATCTTTCATGGAGAAGAATAATCAAAGGTCCTCTAAGGAATTATTGACAGGACAAAAAGAATGGGCCATTTACCTCTGAAAAAAGACTAATGGAATTTAATTTCTGTGTTCTGAAACAAGTGAAATTGAGAATTCCTTGTGAAAGAGGCAAAAAATATATAAGCAGTTTCTTACTTTTTTTTTTTTTTTTTTTTTTTAGTTTCTTACTTTTTGAGTAAGGGTCAAGGCAAGGCCCAAGTTAGAGCTACTTATGGTAATTACTCACACATGGAAAAGGGAAAGAAAACAGGGATGTTTAGCAAGGACCTTCATTCTTGCTAAAATATTTTTTTCCAGAAGTACTATTTAGATTTCACACAGTCACTACACAGATGACAAATGGCACTGAAGAATTGGTCTGTGAACTAATGGGAGGTAAATAAGAAAACTGTGTAATGTTATCAGTGGAAGAAAATGAGAAATCTGAGCTTAAGAGGCAGCAGACTCAAGAAATGATTCTTCAGTGGAACGTAAGGTTTCATAAGGTTCTCTGTCATCCTACATTCAATAGGTAACTGAGTGACTCTTATTATAAGATCTCGGAAAGAGCTCAAGGGAGGAAAAAATGCTGAGAAGTGTATGAACCTTGATGGTATTACTGGAGGGGAAGACTGTTTGAAAAGGGTTGAATCCAGTAACCTACACACCCTGGTCTTGAGCATTCTCAAGCCATCCAAGAGATACGAGGTGTGCCTGACAATTGACCCATCTCTAGACTCAGGAGCCCTGGACCACTTTAATTCCTGTGTGAGTTGGCATATTCCGGGCAAGTCAGTTGACCCCTCCGTGTCTAACTTCCTGCATCCGTAAAAAGGGACAAAAAAGACACTGCCTTGGCATTTTCCAAATTTTGTTCTGTGGAACACTACTGTATGATGAGACCTCAATCGTGTCCCACAAGGAAACACCAAACAACCATATTTGTGTTTAAATTAAGTTTGGGAAACAAAGGGTTAAACAAAAGGTTTATCCCGGACCTTCTGCAAGTCTTAAAAAGGCTAAATTGTGATGTGATTCTTTGCGATGAGAAAATAGTGTGTTAATCATAATTGTAAGGAAACAAAGTTAGGAAATTTGATACCCTACCTACATAATGTGGAGGTTTTGAAAATCTAATGAGCTAACAGGTGTAAAAGCACTTGGAAAGAATAAAGCACTCCATGAACATTAGACATCTTTAAAGAATTCTCAGTGATTTGTGGATTCGGGGGCCGGCTGATGGCGCTGAAGTATGACTTAATTTTCTACACTAGGGATCATTCTCCTTAACCAGCCACTCGAAGGCTATGGATTCAACTGGGAGTAGGATTCAAGGCTTCTGTAGGAGTGCTCTATCTAGTATGTTTCTCCAAGTGCGATTCTCGGAACGCTGGCATCAGAATTACCTGGGCTGTGTATTATGCATTCACATTCTGGTTCAGCAGGTTTAAGATGGAGCCCAGCGATCAAAAATTTCATAGGTACTTACTTCAGTTGATTCTTACATCAGTCTGGAGGGTCTCAGCATAGTTCAGAGATTCCAAAATTTTAAAAATTCATGTAATTCCTTAAGGGACATCCTAGGGTGAAGAAGAGGTAAGCGACTGTAGCCCTAGAGGAACCCTCATTGGCCAGGTGGTCTGCCTGGTACCAGAGGAGACTTTTATTGAGCTCCTCTTCTATGCCCCCAAAGAGTGTTTTGTTTTGTTTTGTTTTTAACTTATTTATTTATTTATTGGCTGTGTTGGGTCTTCATTGCTGTGTGTGGGCTTTTTCTCTCTAGTTGTGGCGAGCAGGGGCTACTCTTCGTTGTGGTGTGCGGGCTTCTCATTGAGGTGGCTTCTCTTGTTGTGGAGCACGGGCTCTAGGCACTCGGGCTTCAGTAGTTGCAGCACACAGGCTCAGTAGTTGTGGCTTGTGGGCTTAGTTGCTCCGCAGCATGTGGAATCTTCCCAGACTAGGGATCGAACCCGTGTTCCCTGCATTGGCAGGCGGATTCTTAACCACTGCGCCACCAGGGAAGTCCCCCAAAGAGTGTTTTTAAGTACATACCTGTTAATCCTTACAAGTCAGTATTATCCTTATTTTATAGGAGAGCAGACTGGTGGTCAGTTAATTTGTTAGAACTCTTTTGGTTGCAAGTGAAAGCGAACCCAACCCATCCTAGCTTAAGTAAAAAAGAGAATTTATTGGTTCACGTAAGGCAAATGTCCAGGGTTAGAATGGTTCCAGGCATGGTTGGATCCAGGGGCCCAAATGATATAATGAGGTCTCATTCTCACCTGAGCCATCCCTCCCTCAGCCTTTTTTTTTTTCTCTGTTGGCTCAATTCTGAGGCAGCCTCTCTCCTCAAGATGGCAGAAAGATTGCCAGCAGCTCCATGCTATAGGGCAAGTTTTGGCAAACTGTAGTCCCAAAGGCTGGCTGCCTGGGTAAATAAAAATTTTTTGGAACACAGCCATGCTCATTTGTACATGATTGTCTGAAGCTGCGCTCATGTCGCAACAGCAGAATCGAGTATTTGTAGCAGAGGTGTATGGCCCATAAAGCCCAAAGTATTTATGATTTGGCTTTATGGAAAAAGTTTTGCTGACCCCTGCAGGAGAAACCAGGTTTCATTGTGGTTTGATTTGAATCTGAGAGGCACTATTTATTTACTTTGAGACCGAGGGTCTGAGGTTTTAAGATGATCAAAGAATTTACATTATTTAAAGATTATTACTTTGTATTAACAAAAGACTTGAGAGTTCGTTTACGATTTAAATACACAAGTTCCATTCCCAGCACAAATGTGTAGATTAAAGGAACGATAGAATGTTTTATAAGTTTTTTTAGTCATTACATGCTTTGGTGGTTGAAGGTTAGATTCCTGGGAGGTGAAACAGGAATTTTGTTTTGAATATCTCAGGAGGAACTTTGCAGATAACATATACTATCTCAATAAATACAACACAGACCTGTGTAAATTTAAATAAGACATTTCCCCACCTGTCCAGTCTATTAGCAATGTTCTTTGTCCCTTGACTGTCTGTGGCCGTGGAATGTGAATATCCTCTCAGCACAGTTCTTAGAAAATAGAAAGTATTTGATGTAATAGAATTGTTTCCTTTCAAAGCATATGAATTACCATTGCGCCCTAGAAATTATTTTAGCATTAATCAGGTCTGAGCAAAGGTTTTAAAGTTTATGGCCCCTGCTTCGACGAGACTTAGAGCCTAATATGCAGTCCCAGTTGAAAGAGCACATCTATCAATAGCCCCAACAAAATCTGTAATTGAGTCTCATTGCCTGGCGGGACTCAATTGCTCATCCCTGAATGAATTACTAGGGGTGGGAGGGTGGGTGGAGAATGAAATGTTCTGATTCGCTGGCGCTGGGTCCTGTGCCCACCTCTGGTGTCAGGAGTGAGATCATCCTTTACTGAGCCGCCAGGACTGGAAATGGAGGCGAGGTGATAGATCCTCTGGAGGAAAATCAGGAAGCCCAGGCCTCCTGCCTGGAAGGCAGAAAGAACCCTTATCCACCAACAACTATTAGGCAGTAGATTCTAGATCTGAACCCACATCCTCCTGGTTTCAAAACTAAGATTCTTACCACCACCGTACACAATGTATAGCCTTTTCTAAGTGAAGCAGGTCTGAGCCTTTTCCAGGCCAAACTGGCACCTGCTGAGTTCCTAATTGTAGCCTGTGGCATAAGTGCTTAATAGAGAACCTCCTACACATGGTTCCGAATGTGCTAGTGACCTCGGGCGGGTATCCTCCAGGGCATATATGCTTGTATTTTACGCATATGCATTTTATATATGTGTATATTTTATGACATTTTAGGATAAGATTGGTGACACCACTTTTCTGTTGCTAGAGTGGGATCAATTTATATTGGCATCTGTTTTGTAGCCTTTGCAAAAAGCAGCTCGTTTTCTCCCTGTCCCTGAAGCCCTCCTATTACTTTAATCACTAACACAGGGATTTGAAAAGCCAGCCTTTCATAGTGTAAGAAGGGATTCTTGAAAATAGACAAGTCTTCATTTAAAGCCTGGGTGTCTCTTTCCTGAGAATCACATCTTCCTGTTCATTAAGTTTCTCCTCAGTTTCCCCACCTGTAAAATGGGGATAATAATAACACTACCTCATAAGCTTAATGTGAGGATGACATAAGGTAATACATATCGAGGGTGTAGGTCAAGTGCCTGGCAGACTTAAGTGACTAAAAATGGCTGCTGTTATTAATACTGTTATCATCATCATGATTACTGTCATCATTGATGTGAACGCCCACGGAAGCACCATCCTGTTCAGAATCTCTCTTCCTGTTACAAGGAACTGATACCCTGTTCACAGTCTGCAGAGTTCTGTAGACCATGTTAGTCATAGCTGCTTATACAGTGGCCTACAATTTCAGAACCAGTACAGCTACCCTCTTCAAAAATCAGTATATCTTAGGGCACAGGATTTGGGGACAGTCTCATATTCCTCTTGGATTTCAACTATTGCTTCAAGAGCAGATTAACAGAAACATGACTTGGGCCGTCTTTGGTCCCATGGGATTCATCAATTCCCCTCTCTCCTCCCTCCATTCCATGCTGTCATAGCGTCCTTTTGCCAAGGTGCCAGTAAAGGATGGCTGTCCCTGGTGTGGAAGGCAGTGGCATGCCTGGGAAAGCCCTTTGGGGCTCGCTTCCGGCAGTGGGTAGACTACCCCCTACCAGGCAGAAATCTCTGGAGCCAGAAAGAAAGGAGGAAGTTGGCCGGTGCCTGAGCAGATATGCTGAGAAGTATGGGCCCAGGTACATGCAGCCTCACTTTCTTTTTGTACCTGCTCCCAGCCCTCAGGACTGTGTTGTCCTGTGCCATTAAGACACACCCCTTAATGGTTCTTCCTCCGTGAAGAATACCCTTCCTATAACAGGAATGATTAGCAACCGTCTCAATATAAACATTTTCCTGTCCCTCCAGAGGTACAGTGGCTAAGACTCAAATGTCCTAATCATGTGTGATGGTTGCATCTGGAGCGTGGGTACTGTTTTGAGGGGCGTGTGATTGGTTTTTCCTTTGGGGAGACCCAAGTAGAGAAAGCAGCCACCTGTGTGTCCAGGTAGCCGAGGGGCTCCAGAGCTCCTTCCCCTCCTCGTTGGGGCCTGCACTTACTCAAGTTAGCCAGCCTTTAGATTAAGACGGACAAAGCCTTTGTTTAATGCAACTGTGTTCTCATTAACATTGTGCTACCCCAGTATCAGTGTCTGTACCTTAATTCTAATATGCAGATGGGATCCATCTTTGACTTGGTGGTGAGGGATAGGGAGGAGGAGGGTGGTACCCAGAGGGTGGAGAATGTGTAAGGACAGTGAAGGTCAAGGGAAGGCCAGAGTGAGAAGAGAAGGTGTGAACACTATACATCCTCGTCCTCAGCAGTGTTAACGCTGGTGTGTTTTCAGGCATCGTGTTTGTGTTTGCACTGAACCCTTCAGTAGCTCCATGGGCAACGTGGCAGTGTTGCTTTACCTCTCAGCCCTTATGGGCTTACACGTGTTCTCTAAACTGGGCAACCTTCTCTGGGCAAAGGAGCCTCCATTTGCCCCCATGGCCACCGCCTCTGATGCCCAGTCTCCTCCCCTCTCCGCCCCCATCTCCATCCCATTCCTCACCTCCTGGGACTAGGCAGTCCCAGGATTTTTAGAATAAAAATGCATCACCCTTTTGTTTTTTAAAGACACCTCATAGTTAACACAGATGAGTCCTAGGTTGGACAGAAACTCTTCAAAGAGATCTGACCTCTGTAGGAGAGTGTGCCATGACTTCTTTTGGAGTGAAAAGGGAAACCACTGCCCTCTTATGCCTGTTCATTCATAGCAATTCTCCATTTCCCTGTGATAAGGTGTCTCTGTAGAACTGAAAGTGCATTTTAAAAGGGGAAAGCCATCGTCGTCGAGAACTTTCTAAATGGCTAGGGACCTGTGTGACATCGTTTTGCAGCTGTAAGCAAAGGTAATGCTGCTTGAGGCAGAAAGGTGACAGTTTCAGGCTCCGGGCAGCTCAGTGTAGTTAATTGACAGCTATCCTCACCTCCACCCCCATCTTTGGCTCCCATTCCTAGGCTGGTGAGATATCATGAAACCATAACCCCTTCCCATGAGATTGGAAGGAAAAGTGAATGTTATCAGATCCTGCTACATAAGCACTCTGTTTGGGGCGTTGCTTTGGGTTGAGAAGCAAATGTCCAACCTGGGAGCATCTCAGGTCCTCCAAAAATCCTAAGAGTACTTGGCATATGAGGAGATCTAGAGCAGGGCCCCCAGTTGTCCTGGTCCTTCTGCCTCTTCTGTTGACTAGACATCAGATAGCACAGACACTGCGGCTTCCTTTTTTCCAAACTTCTCTGGGGGACACTGGATGACTAACACATTCTAGGCCAGCAGGACACCAAAGTTGGTGCTTTCTTTGGATAAGCCTTTTGAAAACTAAGCCACCGTGAGAAATACCATGGTAAGGTAAAGCCAGCTAAAGTACCCCTTGCCCGCCCCTCCCCACTGCATCCTCTGGGAGCCCGCTAGGAGCAACCCTGGGCCGCCACGAGGGGTGGCTTCAGAGCACACACAGACACAGCTACTTGGGTTCTCGGTAATTACAGTAGTGCATCCATCAGGTATTTTGTCTCCTGCTTTTCTAAAGAGAAAGAAGAATCACCTCCCAGCCATTACCCTCCCTGTGATAAAGCCAACCCCAGTCATGTCATGAAAGGGAGCCCAGACCGTCTGGTCTGTTAGGAGGGTGTTTTTCTGGATGGAAGCACTAGAAGGACCCCAGAGGTCATCTAGTCCAGGCTTCGCCTGCCCCCCTCAGCTCTCTGAATGAGCTCAGCTGCCTAGGTTCCTACCTTTGGGGGTCAGCATTCTCAGTCCTGGCAGTTGACAACTCAAGCTGACTCGTGTCTAAGTGAGCATTTTCTCCAGACAGCCGTCTTCTCTCTCAGCAGCAGCAGGAGGCCACCTGTGAGAGCCGTGGGCTTGGGCAAAGCAGCTTTTTCTTGATCTGTTTCAAAAGAAAGCTGATTTCATAAACACACCTTTGCTCTACTGCTCACCTTCATGCTGTTCTCTCTCCTGTCCCTGCGGTTGCTCGGACACAGACCACTTTATTCTCAGCCCTGTTCTGTTTTCTTATTTTTCTGCCTCTTCAAAACTATTTGCAGTTGGTCTCTTTCCTCACTCTCAAGCCTTCCAAATTCGTTACCTGGTGGCAAAAAAGGTTGAGGGCTAGGCCCTATCATCAGATGGACTCGGGGAAGAAGTCATGTGGATGATTAAACATCAGTCAGTGAAAGTAATCAGGTCTGTTCAAAAATCTGGACTTAAGGGCTAAACATCTTGAATTTACTAATATACTTCTTAAGGCTTCATTTAATGATAGAGTTAAAATTAGGCCTTTATAATGTTTGTCAGCTCTTTGCCACTCTAAATTTTTTAAAAGGCACTCCTAATTTCTTTGAATTGTTTTTTTTTGTTTGTTTTTTAAAATTTTTTATTGGAGTATAATTGCTTTACAATGGTGTGTTAGTTTCTGCTTTATAACAAAGTGAATCAGCTATACATATATCCCCATATCTCCTCCCTCTTGCGTCTCCCTCCCACCCTCCCTATCCCACCCCTCTAGGTGGTCACAAAGCACCGAGCTGATCTCCCTGTGCTATGCAGCTGCTTCCCACTAGCTAGCTATTTTACATTTGGTAGTGTATAAATGTCCATGCCACTCTCTCACTTCGTCCCAGCTTACCCTTCCCCCTCCCCGTGTCCTCAAGTCCATTCTCTATGTCTGCATCTTTATTCCTGTCCTACCTCTAGGTTCTTCAGAACCATTTTCTTTTTTTTTTTTTAGATTCCATATATATGTGTTAGCATGTGGTATTTGTTTTTCTCTTTCTGACTTACTACACTCTGTATGACAGACTCTAGGTCCATCTACCTCACTACAAATAACTCAATTTCATTTCTTTTTAGGGCTGAGTAATATTCCATTGTATATATGTGCCACATCTTCTTTATCCATTCATCTGTCGATGGACACTTAGGTTGCTTCCATGTCCTGGCTATTGTAAATAGAGCTGCAGTGAACATTGTGGTACATGACTCTTTTTGAATTATGGTTTTCTCAGGGTATATGAGCAGTAGTGGGATTGCTGGGTCATATGGTAGTTCTATTTTTGGTTTTTTAAGGAACCTCCATACTGTTCTCCATAGTGGCTGTATCAATTTACATTCCCACCAACAGTGCAAGAGGGTTCCCTTTTCTCCACACCCTCTCCAGCATTTATTGTTTGTAGATTTTTTTGATGATGGCCATTCTGACCGATGTAAGGTGATACCTCATTGTAGTTTTGATTTGCATTTCTCTGATGATTAGTGATGTTGAGCATCCTTTCATGTGTTTGTTGGCAATCTGTATATCTTCTTTGGAGAAATATTCATTTAGATCTTCTGCCCAATTTTGTATTGGGTTGTTTGTTTTTTTAATATTGAGCTGCATGAGCTGCTTGTAAATTTTGGAGATTAATCCTTTGTCAGGTGCTTCATTTGCAAATATTTTCTCCCATTCTGAGGGTTGTCTTTTCGTCTTGTTTATGGTTTCCTTTGCTGTGCAAAAGCTTTTAAGTTTCATTAGGTCCCATTTGTTTATTTTTGTTTTTATTTCCATTTCTCTAGGAGGTGGGTCAAAAAGGATCTTGCTATGATTTATGTCATAGAGTGTTCTGCCTATGTTTTCTGCTAAGAGTTTGATAGTGTCTGGCTTTACAGTTAGGTCTTTAATCCATTTTGAGTTTATTTTTGTGTATGGTGTTAGGGAGTGTTCTAATTTCATTCTTTTACGTATAGCTGTCCAGACTTCCCAGCACCACTTACTGAAGAGGCTGTCTTTTCTCAATTGTATATTCTTGCCTCCTTTATCAAAGATATGGTGACCATATGTGTGTGGGTGTATTTCTGGGCTTTCTATCCTGTTCCATTGATCTATATTTCTGTTTTGGTGCCAGCACCATACTGTCTTGATTACTGTAGCTTTGCAGTATAGTCTGAAGTCCAGGAGCCTGATTCCTCCAGCTCCGTTTTTCTTTCTGAAGATTGCTTTGGCTATTCGGGGTCTTTTTGTTTCCATACAAATTGTGCAATTTTTTGTTCTAGTTCTGTGAAAAATGCCATTGGTAGTTTGATAGGGATTGCACTGAATCTGTAGATTGCTTTGGGTAGTATAGTCATTTTCACAATGTTGATTCTTCCAATCCTAGAACATGGTATATCTCTCCATCTCTTTGTATCATCTTTAATTTCTTTCATCAGTGTCTTATAGTTTTCTGCATACAGGTCTTTAGTTTCCTTAGGTAGGTTTAGTCCTAGGTATTTTATTCTTTTTGTTGCAGTGGTAAATGGGAGTGATTCCTTAATTTCTCTTTCAGATTTTTCATTATGAGTGTATAGGAATGCAAGAGATTTCTGTGCATTAATTTTGTATCCTGCTACTTTCCCAAATTCATTGATTAGCTCTAGTAGTTTTCTAGTAGCATCTTTAGGATTCTCTATGTATAGTATCATATCATCTGCAAACAGTGACAGCGTTACTTGTTTTACGATTTGGATTTTTTTCTTTTTCTTGTCTGATTGCTGTGGCTAAAACTTCCAAAACTATGTTGAATAATGGTGGTGAGAGTGGGCAACCTTGTCTTGTTCCTGATCTTAGAGGAAATGGTTTTAGTTTTTCACCATTGAGAACTATGTTGGCTGTGAGTGTGACATATATGGCCTTTATTATGTTGAGTTAAGTTCCCTTTGTGCCTACTTTCTGGAGGGTTTTTATCATAAATGGGTGTTGAATTTTGTCAAAAGCTTTTTCTGCATCTATTGAGATGATCATATGGTTTTTCTCCTTCAATTTGTTATTATGGTTTATCACATTGATTGATTTGCATATACTGAAGAAGCCTTGCATTCCTGGGATAAACCACACTTGATCATAGTGTATGATCCTTTTACTGTGCTGTTGGATTCTGTTTGCTAGTATTTTGTTGAGGATTTTTGCATCTGTGTTCATCAGTGATACTGGTCTGTAGTTTTCTTTCTTTATGACATCTTTGTCTGGTTTTGGTATCAGGGTGATGGTGGCCTCGTAGAATGAGTTTGGGAGTGTTCCTCCCTCTGCTATATTTTGAAGAGTTTGAGAAGGATAGGTGTTAGCTCTTCTCTAAATGTTTGATAGAATTCGCCTGTGAAGCCATCTGGTCCTGGGCTTTTGTTTGTTGGAAGACTTTTAATCACAGTTTCAATTTCAGTGCTTGTGATTGGTCTGTTTATATTTTCTATTTCTTCCTTGTTCCATCTCGGAAGGTTGCACTTTTCTAAGAATTTTTCCATTTCTTCCAGGTTGTCCATTTTATTGGCATATAGTTGCTTGTAGTAATCTCTAATGATCCTTTGTATTTCTGCAGTGTCAGTTACTTCTCCTTTTTCATTTCTAATTCTGTTGATTGGAGTCGTCTCCCTTTTTTCTTGATGAGTCTGGCTAATGGTTTATCAATTTTGTTGATCTTCTCAAAGAACCACTTTTTTGTTTTATTGATCTTTGCTATTGTTTCCTTCATTTCTTTTTCGTTTATTTCTGATCTGATCTTTATGATTTCTTTCCTTCTGCTAACTTCGGGGGTTTTTTGTTCTTCTTTCTCTAATTGCTTTAGGTGTACGGTTAGGTTGTTTATTTGAGATGTTTCTTGTTTCTTGAGATAGGATTGTATTGCTATAAACTTCCCTCTTAGAACTGCTTTTGCTGCATCCCATAGGTTTTGGGTCATCGTGTTTTCATTGTCATTTGTTTCTAGGTATTTTATGATTTCTTCTTTGATTTCTTCAGTGATCTCTTAGTTATTTAGTAGTGTATTGTTTAGCCTCCATGTGTTTGTATTTTTTACAGATTTTTTTCTTGTAATTGATATCTAGTCTCATAGTGTTGTGGTTGGAAAAGATACTTGATATGATTTCAATTTTCTTAAATTTACCAAGGCTTGATTTGTGACCCAAGATATGATCTATCCTGGAGAATGTTCCATGAGCACTTGAGAAGAAAGTGTCTTGTGTTGTTTTGGGATGGAATGTCCTATATATATCAATTAAGTCCACCTTGTTTAATGTGTCATTTAAAACTTGTGTTTCCTTATTTATTTTCATTTTGGATGATCTGTCCATTGGTGAAAGTGGGGTATTAAAGTCCCCTACTATGATTGTGTTATTGTCG
Organism: Balaenoptera musculus; assembly: GCF_009873245.2. Classification (NCBI taxonomy): domain Eukaryota; kingdom Metazoa; phylum Chordata; class Mammalia; order Artiodactyla; family Balaenopteridae; genus Balaenoptera; species Balaenoptera musculus. Next base: position 9,693,954 of record NC_045795.1, read on the forward strand.
ATTTCCCCTTTTATGGCTGTTAGCATTTGCCTTATGTATTGAGGTGCTCCTATGTTGGGTGCATAAATATTTACAATTGTTATATCTTCTTCTTGGATTGATCCCTTGATCATTATGTAGTGTCTTTCTTCGTCTCTTGTAATAGTCTTTAAAGTCTATTTTGTCTGATATGAGAATTGCTACTCCAGCTTTCTTTTGATTTCCTTTTGCATGGAATATCTTTTTCCATCCCCTTGCTTTCAGTCTGTATGTGTCCCTAGGTCTGAAGTGGGTCTCTTGTAAACAGCATATATACGGGTCTTGTTTTTGTATCCATTCAGCCAGTCTATGTCTTTTGGTTGGAGCATTTAATCCATTCACGTTTAAGTAATTATTGATATGTATGTTCCTATTACCATTTTCTTAATTGTTTTGGGTTTGTTATTGTAGGTCTTTTCCTTATCTTGTGTCTCCTGCCTAGAGAAGTTCATTTAGCCTTTGTTGTAAAGCTGGTTTGGTGGTGCTGAATTCTCTTAGCTTTTGTTTGTCTGTAAAGGTTTTCATTTCTCTGTCAAACCTGAATGAGATCTTTGCTGGGTAGAGTAATCTTGGTTGTAGGTTTTTCCCTTTCATCACTTTAAATATGTCCTGCTACTCCCTCTGGCTTGCAGAGGTTCTGCTGAAAGATCAGCTGTTAACCTTATGGGGATTCCCTTGTATGTTATTTGTTGTTTTTCCCTTGCTGCTTTTAATATTTTTTCTTTGTATTTAAGTTTTGATAGTTTGATTAATATGTGTCTTGGCATGTTTCTCCTTGGATTTATCCTGTATGGGACTCTGTGCTACCTGGACTTGGTTGAGTATTTCCTTTCCCATATTAGGGAAGTTTTCAACTATAATCCCTTCAAATATTTACTCAGTCCCTTACTTTTTCTCTGCTTCTTCTGGGACCCCTATAATTTGAATGTTGGTTCATTTAATGTTGTCCCAGAGGTCTCTGAGACTGTCCTCAATTCTTTTCCTTCCTTTATCTTTATTCTGCTCTGTGGTAGTTATTTCCAGTATTTTATCTTCCAGGTCAGTTTTCCGTTCTTCTGCCTTAGTTATTCTGCTATTGATTCCTTCTAGAGAATTTTTAATTTCATTTATTGTGTTGTTCATCATTGTTTGTTTGCTCTTTAGTTCTTCTAGGTCCTTGTTAAACGTTTCTTGTATTTTCTCCATTCTCTTTCCAAGATTTTGGATCATCTTTACTATCATTACTCTGAATTCTTTTTCAGGTAGACTGCCTATTTCCTCTTCATTTGTTTGGTCTGCTGGGTTTTTACCTTGCTCCTTCATCTGCTGTGTGTTTCTGTGTCTTCTTGCTGTGCTTAACTTACTGTGTTTCGGGTCTCCTTTTCACAGGCTGCAGGTTCGTAGTTCGCATTGTTTTTGGTGTCCGCCCCCAGTGGCTAAGGTTGGTTCAGTGGGTTGTGTAGGCTTCCTGGTAGAGGAAACTGGTGCCTGTGTTCTGGTGGATGAGGCTGGACCTTGTCTTTCTTGCGGGCAGGATCGTGTCTGGTGGTGTGTTTTGGGGTGTCTGTGACCTTATTATGATTTTAGGTAGCCTCTGTGCTAATGGGTGGGGTTATGTTCCTGTCTTGCTAGTTGTTTGGCATAGAGTGTCCAGCACTGTAGGTTGCTGGTCATTGAGTGGAGCTGGGTCTTAGCGTTGAGATGGAGATGTCTGGGAGAGCTTTCGCCGTTTGATATTGCATGGAGCCCAGGGGTGTCTGGTGGACCAGTGTCCTGAACTCGTCTCTCCCACCTCAGAGGCACAGGCCTGACACCTGGCCAGAGCACCAAGACCCTGTCAGCCAGATGACTCAGAAGAAAAGGGAGAAAGAAAGAAAAAAATAAAATAAAATAAAAAATAAAGAAAATTATTAAAAATTAAAAAGTAATTAAACAAGGAAAGAAAGAAGACAGCAACCAAATGTAAAAAAGAAATCCACCAATGATAAGAAGCACTAAAAACTATGTTAAAAAAAATAAATGGACAGACAGAACCCTAGGACAAATGGTAAAAGCAAAGCTATCCAGACAAAATCACACAAAGAAGCATACACATACATACTCACGTAAAGAGAAAAAGGAAAAAATATCTATATCTATATCTATCTATATCTATATCTATATCTATATATATATATATAAAAAGAGGGCAACCAAATCAATAAACAAATCTACCAGTGAGAATAAACTCTAAAATACTAAATAATATAAACATAAAACCAGAAACAAATTAGATGCAGAAAGCAAACCCCAAGTCTACAGTTGCTCCCAAAGTCCACTGCCTCAATTTTGGGATGATTCATTGTCTATTCAGGTATTACACAGATGCAGGGTACATCACGTTGATTGTGGAGATTTAATCCGCTGCTCCTGAGGCTGCTGGGAGAGATTTCCCTTTCTCTTCTTTGTTCGCACATCTCCCGGGGTTCAGCTTTGGATTTGGACCCGCCTCTGCGTGTAGGTCACCTGAGGGCATCTGTTCTTCACTCACACAGGACGGGGTTAAAGGAGCAGCTGCTTCGGGGGCTCTGGCTCACTCAGGCCGGGGGGAGGAGTACGGATGCGGGGCGAGCCTGTGGCGGCAGAGGCCGGCGTGACGTTGCACCCGCCTGAGGCGCGCCATGCGTTCTGCCGGGGAAGTTGTCCCTGGATCACAGGACCCTGGCAGTGGCGGGCTGCACAGGCTCCCGGGAGGGGCGGTGTGGAGAGTGACCTATGCTCGCACACAGGCTTCTTGGTGGCGGCAGCAGCAGCCTTAGCGTCTCATGCCTGTCTCTGGGGTCCGCGCTGATGGCCGCGGCTCGCGCCCTTCTCTGGAGTTCGTTTAGGCGGCGCTCTGAATCCCCTCTCCTCGCGCACCCCGCAACGATGGTCTCTTGCCTCTTTGGCAGGTCCACACTTTTTCCCGGACTCCCTCCCGGCTAGTCGTGGCGCACTAGCCCCTTCAGGCTGTGTTCACGCCACCAACCCCAGTCCTCTCCCTGCGATCCGACCAAAGCCCGAGCCTCAGCTCCCAGCCCCCGCCCGCCCCGGCGGGTGAGCAGACAAGCCTCTCGGGCTGTTGAGTGCTGGTTGGCACCAATCCTCTGTGCGGGAATCTCTCTGCTTTGCCCTCTGCACCCTTGTTGCTGCGCTCTCCTCTGTGGCTCCGAAGCTTCCCCCCTCCCATCCCCCTATCTCCGCCAGTGAAGGGGCTTCTTAGTGTGTGGAAACCTTTCCTCCTTAACAGCTCCCTCCCAGAGGGGCAGGACCCATCCCTATTCTTTTGTCTCTGTTTTTTCTTTTTTCTTTTGCCCTACCCAGGTACGTGGGGAGTTTCTTGTTTTTTGGGAAGTCTGAGGTCTTCTGCCAGCGTTCAGTAGGTGTTCTGTACGAGTTGTTCCACATGTAGATGTGTTTCTGATGTATTTGTGGGGAGGAAGGTGATCTCCACGTCTTACTCCTCTGCCATCTTGAAGGTCTCTCCCTTATAATTGTTTTAACATGGTAATTTCAGAATAATTTTTACTCATTTTTGGAAGATGTGATTATGAAACAGGTTTTTGGTCCTTGTGGTACATTTTTCTTAAGTCGAATAGTGATGCTGATTTTCATACCTCTCAAGACGGTGTGAAGGAGCTGCATCAGATGCCCTCATTCGTTTACTTATTGAACAAACCATTAGGGAGCGCCAACGATGAGAGCAAACTCGTGTCAATCCTGAATAACTTCTATCTTGGTTTTTGTTTTTTGTTGTTTTTTTTTTTTTGGCTTTAGTATATACTCTCTCCCTTTAATCCGTAGCAGAGGATGTTGTAAGTTGGCTGAACTCATAAAAAGCCTCAACCTGGATACTTAAAAATTTTTACCTTTTGTGTCTTAGTCTATTTGGAGACTCAAAGAAAGATGGGAACTCTTCCAACCAAATGCAGATACTCAAATAGACATGAAATTTTGCGTATTTTTTCAGGGGTTTGATCCCCACCCCCGAAGCCCCCTGGGACCCAGACAGGGTTTCATTTGGGCCGCAGCATATGTTTAGAGAGGTACTGGAAGATCATTCTGGGCAGGAGCTCAGGCGGAGGTTCCTGAAGGGCAAAGCAAGAAATGAGAACTTTCTACTGTAAGTTGTGTGGACTCCTTGAAAGTCTCTGAGAAGAGTGGGCTTCTGGAAGAGTAAGCTAGCAGCAGTTTAAAATACAGGTTTGAAGGCAGGAGATTAGGGTTGGGAAGGTAGGTTTGGAGACTTGCAAAATCTGGACAGGTAACAATGAGATTAGCAACTGAAGTAAGAAATTTTTTTTTTTATTAATTAATTTTTATTTATGGCTGTGTTAGGTCTTCGTTTCTGTGCGAGGGCTTTCTCCAGTTGTGGCAAGCAGGGGCCACTCTTCATCGCGGTGCGCGGGCCTCTCACTATCGCGGCCTCTCTTGTGGAGCACAGGCTCCAGACGCGCAGGCTCAGTAATTGTGGCTCATGGGCCCAGCTGCTCCGCGGCATGTGGGATCTTCCCAGACCAGGGCTCGAACCCGTGTGCCCTGCATTGGCAGGCAGACTCTCAACCACTGCGCCACCAGGGAAGCCCAAGAAATTTTTAAAAGGTGATGCGTACAAAAGAGAAAGGGATCTTGTGGGAATCAGATCACCAGACTCTCTTGAGCTGGTGTCCATCCTGGACTCAAAACCTCCTTGGTGTGGTTTCCCACAGTTGTCGCTGTGTGGCTCTTCCCAGCTACTGAGCGTTGTTGAGGGAGCACCAACTCCAGCAGCTGATACGCTTTAAAGAGAATAATTTCCAAACTCAGTGTTGTTCCAGAGGCTGTTTACTTGCTCTATTTGGCTTCTGTTTACTCATTGCAGTTGGTTTTTTAAAGCAGTCTCCTCAGCCTCTCTGTAACCCAAACTTAAAGTCACCTCAATCTTTTTTTTTTTTAAACTTTGGGTTTATTTATTTATTTATTTATTTATTTATTTATTTATTTATGGCTGCGTTGGGTCTTCGTTTCTGTGCGAGGGCTTTCTCTAGTTGCGGCAAGCGGGGGCCACTCTTCATCGCGGTGCGCGGGCCTCTCACTGTCGCGGCCTCTCTTGTTGCAGAGCACAGGCTCTAGGTGTGCGGGCTTCAGTAGTTGTGGCACGTGGGCTCAATAGTTGTGGCTCACGGGCTCTAGAGTGCAGGCTCAGTAGTTGTGGCACACGGGCCTAGTTGCTCTGCAGCATGTGGGATCCTCCCAGACCAGGGCTCGAACCCGTGTCCCCTGCAATGGCAGGCAGATTCTCAACCACTGCGCCACCAGGGAAGCCCAACCTCAATCTTTATCTTCTTCCCATCAGGCTCCAAGAATCCATTTTATCCACTGCGACCAGATTAATCCTTCTGAGGCTCCCATCTGATCTGTGCCATTTGTGACCAGAGACCTCAGTTCAGACGTTCAGTGACTCAGAGTAAAGTCCTCCGATGACGAATTTCTATAAGTACTTGTGATCCCACCTCTTCTCCTCCCTAAGAACCTTGTTTCACAGACTTCTCAATCTCTTCCCTACATCTTCAGCCTCTTCCTCTCCACTGACTCTTGCAGCTCAGCCTGCTGACGTGATCCCGTCTCCCCATCCCCATCCTGACACATTTCCTTCAGCTGTGCTCCATTACCTTAAGAAATAAAATCCGACTCCCTGAAGAGGTTTGCAGAAAACAGAAACAAAAACTGCATTATCTGGTTCCAAAGCCCTTGTCCTTGAGCGACCATTGTATACGTCTGGCTTCTTCCCTTTGTACTCAAAGTTTGTTGAAAAATGTGAAGTGTTCATTATCTCCCCAGTCATGGAAAGCAAAAACTTAATTCTTGCTTCTTTGTCCTCCCCCATGTGTATCCAGAAAATTACCAAGATATGTTGATTCTCCCCCGTGCTGGACTGCATTTTTTTCTCTGTGTCCCTTCTGTCACTGCCCTCCAGACGAGTGTGGTGGCCTCCTCATTACTCTCTCTGCCACCTGTTTCTTCACACTCCAGTTCAAGATGCCATTGCTTTGAAAATTATACTCCTAAGAAGCACATCTGGTTGTGTCCTGGTGGCAGGTCTTCTCGATCAGGCTAATTAAAATTGAGCCCCTCCTCCACCAAGGCACTCTTGATCTCATTTAACTTGTATCATAGTCACTTTTTTCTTTTCTCCCCCAAGTAGAGTATCTTCTACCATACTCTACAGCTGATTTAGTTTGACTGTGTAATGTCTGCTCCTCACCGTACCTCCCAGGGTAAGCTCCACGAGTTGGCATTTTTATCTGTTTTGCTTACGGACATAGCCTAAGTGTCTGGTGCAGAGTGAGCTTTCCATACATATTTGTTGAATGTCATAATGTCAATCCCCATTTTCAAGTTCTCTTCCTTCTCCCTCTGGGTATAGGATAAAACCCAAACGCCTAGTAAACTTCCCCCAGGCTTGCAGGATCTGGCTCCAGCCCCCTCTCGCACCTCTCACCTCTGGTTCCCCATCTCGGCTGACACTCCGGGTTTCTCTGGGTTTCTTGAAGCTCCCACACATGCCATGTTCTTTCAGGCCTCTCTGTTCCTTTTGGATCTCTTCCTCTTTCCAGGAATCCACTCCTCTCTCTTCCCCATGTGGGGAGAACAGTTCCTTTTCTTTCAAAATCTAGCCCCAAATGGCACATGGCACGCCCGGGGGGTGTTTTCCAACTCGTGAAGCAGAGTCAGCTTCTCCTCTTTGCCGCCGTTGAAGTTGGCGGAGTTTCCCGTCACAGCACAGTTTTCCACACTGATGCCTCTGTCTCTTCCGCTAGAGTCTGCTCAGCCACGTCCAGCTCTTCTGTGCATCTGCTCCAGAAACGATCAGCGTCTGGCGCACTGATTAAGTGGTCACTTAAGACAATGATTGAAAAGAGAGGCTTACCCACGCATTGAACCATGTCAAGTCAAAAGTTCAAAGCGGGCTTCCCTGGTGGCGCAGTGGTTAAGAATCCGCCTGCCAATGCAGGGGACATGGGTTCGAGCCCTGGTCCGGGAAGATCCCACATGCCGCGGAGCAACTAAGCCCGTGAGCCACAACTACTGAGCCTGTGCTCTAGAGCCCGCGAGCCACAACTGCTGAGCCCGTGTGCCACAACTACTGAAGCCCGCGCGCCTACAGCTCGTGCTCCACAACAAGAGAAGCCACCGCAATGAGAAGCCCATACACCACAACGAAGAGTAGCCCCCGCTCGCCGCAACTAGAGAAAAGCCCACGCAGAGCAACAAGACCCAATGCAACCAAAAATAAATAATAAATTAATTAATTAATTAAAAAAAAAGTTGGAAGTGCCTTCGCCATACAATATGTCCAAATCGTTACTGCCTTTCCCCCCCAAATTTATGCCCCCCACGTTCCCAGCTTCCATGAATGAAGGAGGCCACTCTGCTGACGCAAACGTGGCCATCAGGAATGATCTGCCTCCTCTCCCTCATCCACCCAGTCAGTCCCGGGTCCTGTTGACTCTTGGCTTCCCAGATGTCACTCAAATTCATCTACTTCCTTTCCGTCTTGCCCGGGAGCCTTTGCCGACCTGTCATCATCTGTCACCGTCACACACGGCCCGGCATATGGTTGAGGGTTCCATGTGTATCTGTTGAATGATTGAATCTCCTGGTTAAAACCATATTGGGTGATAGCAGGTAGAACATCAGGCTGTAAGATCGAGCTTCTGAGAACAGCCTGTGTTGCAAAGTCCAGGAAATTTTTCTGAAGGATGGTGTCAAGAGGCCCAGCAGAGTGGTTCTGGATTGGCCGCAGCTCTAGATGTAATCGGACTTTCTGGAACGGCAAGTCCCTCCCACCTGCCTTGATTTCACCAAGGAGGTTATTTTCTCTGATTATGCCTGTCACAAAAATTCAAGTCAGGGTCTATTTACCTCACTGAGATCTATAGATGCTCACATACGTTGGAAAAGAGTTTTATTCCAAGTGATAAGCGGTCAGAGTGATTGTGGCCCTTAAGAAAGGGTCCCCTGGGCATTATGAGTTTGAAGGTCTTCATGTCCTCAAAATGTCAAGCTGTTGGGATTAGTCTAGATGGTACCTAATGTCACGCTCAACTCTCAATTTACAGGAATTTTTTTTTTTTTTATTAAAGCAAAGCACCAGGAACAAAAAGACCTAGAGGAATTAAGGCAATTGTAAAATCTCATGAAGTGTAAGTGTTTCTAAAAATGGTCAGTGGATTTTAAGGTGGAGGCACTCATTCAGTAGATTCTAGTGCTTCTGCAGGTCTGGGTGAAGCATGGTTGTAGGAAAGAGCATTGTGGGTGGTGGAGATGTTGGCACTGGAATAGACGGTTGATAAATGTTTTCTCCCTCTTTTCTCAGCTGACGGTGTTATAGTGATGGCATCTGCCAAGTCTCATTTGAGAAAGTGCTGGACCAATAGCTACACTGACTGTCATTTGACTCTTCTGATGCCCTGTCCCTGCCTCGTAGGGGAGGCTCCGAGGTGTCAGGGGCGCTCCGTTCCGCCTCCACCTCCTCACCCTCCTGCTCAAGCCTCGGTGAAGGCTGGGCAAATTTGGTTGGGGTGGTCCAGATCCCTAGGGCTGGGCTGACTGTCACCAGCCTTTAGAACACGTTGGTATGACTTCCATTCCAAAAGGCAGAAAGAGAAACGGAAGTTGGGTCATGTGGTTTCTGTTATCTGTAACCATGGCAAGCATTGACCATCTGTGAGGCTCCCATTTTAACACTTTTCTTTCTCTCGCTCTTTTCCATCTCCTTCTCGGGGAAACAAGCTGAGGAAGTGGAGAGGCTGGCGGCAATGCGATCTGACTCCCTTGTCCCAGGTACCCACACCCCACCCATCCGGAGGAGGAGTAAGTTTGCCAACCTGGGAAGGATTTTCAAGCCTTGGAAATGGAGGAAGAAGAAGAGTGAAAAGTTCAAACACACGTCTGCAGGTAAGATTATGTTTTCCTTTGTTTCTCATCGGGCGTTTGTTGACTTCAGCTCTGTACGTTCATTAGTAGAATTTAATTACCCTAGGCTGTCTGAACCAAAGGAAGAAAATCAAGCCTTAGGATTGCTCTTGTGTTTAATAATTCTTCAGAATGATGGAGAATGGCTTTTAGATTCTATGTGTGTTCTCATGGCTCAGGTTTTTGGTTGTTGCTTTTCAATTTATAAAACCACCACTTCTGTTTGATCTATAAATAGCTGAACTTAGAACTCCACCTTTCCCATACCTGTATGCTTTCGTTCTAGCGCTGACAGCCCATTTCTCATTTTTCATCCTTATTTTCCCTGCTCCCATAAAAATCAACACAGGAGCAGAAAGTAAGTTATATATGGTTATTGGCAGATAGGAATAGGTTATTTCATGGAGACAAAAGCTTGAGTAAGTGAAGCATCATTGTAATGACAAAGATAACTATATAGTTTATAGCCTAGTGGACAGCAAAGGAATCTGGGTAAAGTCAGCATGGCAGGGGTGTGAAGAGCTCAGACTCTGGAGTCAGACTGTTTGGGTTCAAGTCCCAGCTCTGAAACTTGGTAGTTGCATGACCTTGCTCAGTTTAACTCTGTACCTGTTTCCCACCTGTAAGATAGGGGTAAGCATAGTACCTTACATGACTTAATATCTGTGGGGTATTTATGGTGGCACGTTATGTGGATATTTTTTTAATAAGTGAGAGTATTGCAGAGGGAGATGTATAGGGAAAGAAACATGAAGAGTTCTGATTCCACCCTGTCGGGTTTGAGATGAGATGATGCAGGAGCCGTGCAGATTCTTTTTGTTTGTTTTGTCCTGATTTTGGTATTTATGTACCCGGGTCATTCCAGGGATACTCTGGGGCTTTTATTTCCTTCTTCCTCTACGTCCTCAAAAATTCAGCCTGTTCTCCCTCTTCCGCAGAATCATCACCTCCTCTATTTCTTGGTCCTCTCCCCGCTTTGGCTCATGTCTAAACTGTGAAATAGGCGATGATCTGCTTCTTGTACATGAATACTCGTCCACAAATCTGAGAATTTTCATGCTAGCTGCTTTGGGGAATGAAAGAGAAGAACAAACATAGGAAAGTTGCGAAAAGTCTTGGAATCTGAAACAGTTCTCATGGTAGACATCCCGAGTTTCATGCTTTCTGACTGTTTCTGAGATGGAAACCGCAATGCCCTGTTGCTGTATATAATTTGTTCATTCCTGAGATTGGAATGAACCTCTGAATTCCATGAATTTCTAAATTGTCACCCCGCTGACATTTACCTGACTGCACCCCACTCTTCACTTGACTGCATTCTCCCTTTTGATCATTGTATAGACTTGTTAAGGTGTCATAAAATGTGTAGGTCACTCACATATTTCTAAACACTACTGAGAGATTTACATGCAAGGGAAAGTCTAAATGGATGACTCCTCTGTATCCCCTAAAAGTGAATAGGGCACTTATATCATTGCCTTGGAGAGGAGAAATCTAAATGAAATATATTTTCAGGCAAAGTGAGGGGTAAGACATGTGAACAGGAAAGAAGAAGGGAATGTTCTGTAAGCACTGGAAAAAATAACAATAAAGATTCCACAAGTTCCTTTATGATGGTCTTCCTGACTTTGCTATGAAAATGGTTTGTAATAATACAAACATCCATTTAAATAATTGCCATTTATCAGCATGAACTCCTGAATGACGGTGTGGTAGATGCATTTCCTCCTGGCATTCAAGAGCTTTGCTTAGTCCATTTGGCAAGACCACAGGGCGAAGCTCTGGTGCTTCCTATGTGAAATGGCACCTGAACCATCGTGCAGACTTCTTTAAGGTGTCGGAGGGCTTCCCTGGTGATGCAGTGGTTAAGAATCCGCCTGCCAATGCAGGGGACACAGGTGCAAGCCCTGGCTTGAAGATCCCACATGCCACGGAGCAACTAAGCCCGTGTGCCACAACTACTGAGCCTGGTTTCTAGAGCCCGCGAGCCACAACTACTGAAGCCCATGCGCCTAGAACCCATGCTCTGCAGCAAGAGAAGCCACTGCAATGAGAAGCCCCGCACGCAGCAACGAAGACCCAATGCAGCCAAAAAAAAGATGTTGGAGAACTTGTCCTTTGATGGATGCAAGTACAATGGCATCAGACTACTCATGAACCATTAAAAGTCTGAAAATGTTTTCATTTAAAACTTTTGAGAGGAAGAATTAAAACATGAGACAGGCAAAGTTGCAGCTTTAATCCTTCTTATTATTAACTATTCTTAGCAAGTTCTTGTGATCTCGATGGCCAAACTGATTAATTTGGCAACCGAATGCCATATTTGTATGTGGTTTTATTGTATTTTATTTTATTTCTTTGTATGTGGTTTTATTTTAAAGAGACATATTCAGCTCCTGAATTAGAGAAAATAGAGGATAGACTATAGTATATCTGTATATCATGATGGATGGTTATATGATATAACAAGCTATTCTAGGTTTTTTAAAGTCAGTGGTTTACACTGTAGTATCCTTTGTTCTTAACTGGATTCAGAAATATTATTCCTTATTTTTGGAAAGAAGGAGAGACTTGCTGTGCTAGCTTTTAGCTCCAAGGAGAAAAATACTGACAATTTAAGGATGCTTAACATGATAAATTGTATATATGTTCAAATAGTACTTTGAAGTACAGACTTTCCTATGCGTGGATAAGAGTCAAATATTAAATATACAAGAGGGTTGACTGTGGGAATATTAATTGGTTGGCCAGTTTTAGCTGTTATGCATTTACTTGTCTTATATGTGTGTGTCTGTAATGTCCTTTCGTATGTACAATAATTTCCACAGTTTTAAATACAAAAAATAAGTCCAGATATTACATTTATATTATGTATTTGTATTTAAAGTTGTGTGCTTTCTTGATTACACAAAAGGACATTAATACAATGCAGACTTGGCCTGTTATTATTTCCACAGTGAGTTAGTTACCTTTATAATTTGCCGGAATTAGCTATACTGTAATTTTACTGTAACTCAAGTTACAGGATGTATGTGTCTGTGTATGAAGCATTTTCAAAGGTGCACCCAGAAATCTTGCTTTGTAAGTTGTAGTAGCAATAAGAAAACTACATTGGAAAATTATGATGTCAACATTTTCCTTAACTTTGGCATCAACAATTACATGAATTTTTCAAAGACCGATCTCCGTGTCCCATGCTGCTCAGACGTCTTCCTATTGTAAGCTGGAGGCTGGTGTCCTTAAACGGCCTTCAGCACTGAACTCTGGTGGAGAAAACACTACAGGACAAAGAGCCTCTCTCAGAAGCATCCCCGCATCACACGACAGTAGGAGTAAAACAGTAATGGATAGAACATCAAATAATGGGTCCTCGGGGAGATCTCAACATGCCTTTCAGCCTGTCCTCAGAGGCCCTGTCCGGGGCCTGTGAAGCAATTAGCCTGACATGTCCAACTTCTTCTGTAGAATCAGCAACAGGGGTCCACGACACATTTCACACCTGCCCCAGGAGCAAAGACAGATGACAACATCCCCTCTGAAATAAAATCGACAGGGCCTCCCCAAAATAGTCAGCTGCAGCCATCTTATTCAGATTCCTTGAAAATGAGGATTGTATTTATAGAAAAGCAGAACTGGCAGGAATAAGCTGTGAAGACGCCACCGAGTTATGCTTTTATTTCCTCTTGAAAGAAAATCATAAGCTGCAAGAGTTGGCCCTGGAAGTCTACAGTGTGCCAAAATTCGCTTTGTGCTTCTAAGCTTTCCTGCACCCCTAGGGCCTTGAGCAAAAAAAAAAAAAACCTTTTCCAGAGTGCCTACCACTTACTGAAACTGGCCGTGGGAGTATGACTGTGAACGGAAACCAGACCTTGTCGGTGAGCTCATGGCATGCAAGGTGTCTCTGGAGAGACAATCAAATTACAAGAGTAAAGGTTAGGATCACAGCTGTGATAAGGACAGTGAAGGGAAGCTACTTGAAAGAATGAGGGGGGCGGGGCTTGAGGGAGTAAGGAAACTTTCCTAAGAAAGAGAAGTTTGAGCTGGGATCTGAAGGAGGCGTAGGAATTTAGAAAATTAGCCTTCCAGGTAGCAGAAACAGCATGTGCAAAGGCCCTGTGGTGGAAGACGCAGGGGTGAGCAAGCTAGGAAAGCAAGGATGACCAGTGGCTAGAGAATGGAAAGCAAGGAATATGGGATGGGCTGAGGATATCTACCTGGCCAGAGGTTAGGATTTCAGACTTCTGTAAACCATGGGGAGTTCAGAAACGATACCCACTTGGCATGTTGCGCTTATGTATTTGCCGAGCACTGCCACCGTCGCTAAAAAAAGGTAACAGTGCAGACAGACATCTCCCAAAGGTTATGGTCTTGAGGGAAAAACAGGTAGTTAAGCCAATACTTACAACAAAGCGTTAAGTGATAGGAGATGCGCAGGGGCTCCAGGAACTCAAAGGAGACAAACCCAACTGAACTATAACTTACCAGGAAAGGTTTCCTAGAGAAACGAATGTTTAACCAAGGAGTCAGGCAGTGAATGTGAGGAAGTCTTCTCTCCCAGTGGAAAGAAGAGGATGTAGGAAAGCCTGGAAAAGAGAGGAGGAGAGATTGGCAATCTATAGCTTGGAAAGAGGTGGTGGTTTGGGAAGGATTGTTGAGCAGGGAGGAGCACAGAGTACTGAGAGATGAGGTTGAAGAGGTGGGCAAGGGTCTGCTCATAAAGGTTCTTAGTAGAACGTCGTGGAGTCTGGGCTTTATCCTGATGTATTATCCTAATGAAGCTATCAGAAGATTTGCCTTTTTGAAAGATCATTCTCCATACTGTGGGAAAAGTTTGGAGTGGTACCCAATGTTATTTTCAAGTTGTTAATATAGCTTCTTCCATATATTTGTGTCTGTAATGAGAGAAAATTTACTTGTGAGAGAATTAAGAAGATACCTCGCTGCTGTTACATCCAATGGAATATTAAGTGTGTCTGTTGATTCTGGTAACAAGGAAACTGGTTAGCAGGTAGTTAATTATACTGTTGCGGAGAGATGAAGATAACCTAGGCTAAAAGAGTGGCATTAGGAGCTACAGGCTGTGAACAGTTGCAAGGGATATTTAGGACACAGACTGAGCAGGACATGATTACAGATTGGATGTGGAAGATAAAGGAAGAATAAGAACCACGCTCTTGTTTCTCTCTGAGCAGTGACATGCCGCTAGATGATGGGTGGAGGTACCACACACTACATCGGGTTTATGGGGAAAATGAGCTTTTATGTGGGGGCATGCTGGCTTTCACGTGGTTCCAAGATACCCCAGTTGGAGGGATATTTGTTGAGGCCATGGGATGAAAACTCCAAAGGAGAATTTGACATGGGAAGCAAAGAGGGGCTGTGGCAGCCCCCTGAGGACCCCTGACCTGTAAGTTATGAGCACAGGCAGCGGCAGAGTCTACAGGGAAGGCAGATGAGGCCCGCCAGAGAATTAGGAGGAAAACCAGGAGGGGCCATTGGTGTTTCCTGACCAGAGCAGGAGAGAGTTCAAGAAAGGAGGAGGGTCCACTCTGCCAGATCCCGGCAAGATGGTCAGGACTGAGAAGTGTCTGCAGTGTTCAGTGACAACTTATCCCTGGTGTCCTTGGGGAGAACAGTTCCGGGGAAGCTGTGTGGCTGGGAGTTTAGAAAGCATATGCTTATGGTGTGAGTGAGAGTTGAGGAAGCAGACTTCTTCTTTTAAGGAGTTCGGCTGGGAGGGAGAAGGAGAAATACAGAGTACTCACCAAAAGGGGGTAGAGCTGGAGGGAGGTGTTTTTTTGTTTGAGATTGGTTGGATTGTGTCAAGATGCAGAGTTCACCTTAACATGGCTTTGGCATTCCAAGGGGAATAGAGACACCAACGCACTGACTGTGGGGCCAAATAACTATATTTCCACACATTTTTCAGTGATGACAGGTCTCATGATCAGGAAGAACAGACATGCAAATAATTAGAGCGCTGCTGAGCATCTGATTTTAATAAGACGTCATCAACTCGTGTAGCTTTCAGCACCTGGCTGGATCACAGTTCTCTTTGTACGATTGGAAAACTCAGTTTCTTTAAAAAAAAAGAATGAGCACGGACAGGCACAGAGTCTTCTTACCTGCGTATCCATCATGACCCACAAAGGGAACATCTAGGGGTTAGAAGGCAAAGTAGACTTAGAGGCCCTATTTTTTTCTTTTTAACAGTTTTTTTCTTCTGTTTTTATTTTTTTTTAATGAATTTATTTTATTTACTTACTTATTTATTTTTGGCCGTGTTGGGTCTTCGTTGCTGCTCGCGGGCTTTCTCTAGTTGTGGCGAGCGGGGGCTACTCTTCATGTTGGTGCGCGAGCTTCTCACTGCGGTGGCTTCTCTTGTTGCACAACACGGGCTCTAGGCATGTGGGCTTTGGTAGTTGTGGCACGAGCGCTCAGTAGTTGTGGCTCTCAGGCTCTAGAGCGCAGGCTCAGTAGTTGTGGCGCATGTGCTTAGTTGCTCCGCGGCATGTGGGATCTTCCCGGACCAGGGCTCAAACCCGTGTCCCCTGCATCGGCAGGCGGATTCTTAACCACTGCGCCACCAGGGAAGCCCTAGAGGCCCTATTTTTAAAGGACATCTCTAGGAGGTACAGGCTAAAGGTTGTGGGAATCGGCACCCTCCTGGAGTGGGGATTGTAAAGATATCATTGTTACCTCTCAAAGTGAGCGTTATCCAGCACTC
The DNA here is from genome assembly GCF_009873245.2 of Balaenoptera musculus. Lineage (NCBI taxonomy): Eukaryota > Metazoa > Chordata > Mammalia > Artiodactyla > Balaenopteridae > Balaenoptera > Balaenoptera musculus. The sequence continues at coordinate 9,709,654 of NC_045795.1, forward strand.
TTTGCTTGCATGTCAAGACTATATGGTCCTTGATGACAGCGATCCTGCCTTTGCCTCTCTGTCCCCCAGCATTAAGTAGAGCACCTGATGCAGTGGGTACCCGAATGCGGTGGCCAGCCAGCTGTATTGTTGAGGTCCTCTGTTTAATAGGTCTGAAAGGGGAGAGCTAAGGACAGTGATTGAAGCATAAGCTGGAAGGTCCCGGCCTTGGAAGAACTTGCCATCATCCACGATTGCTTTTCAGTTTTGTCAGAGTTGTACACAGGTCAGGTTATTTGGGCAGCACTGTTGCTTGGGTTATCTGTTGCTATGGGACAAAACACCCCAAAACTTAGTGGCTTAAAGCAACAAACTCAGTTGTATTATGTCCTGTGACTGGGCCCAGCTGGGTGGTTCCTCAGCTGGTGTCGCCTGGGGTCTCTCACGTGTTTGCAGACAGATGGGATTGGAGTCGTTTGGAGACTAACCAGGCCATGGGGAGAGCTAGGCCTCTCTCCTCCGGGAGAGACTTCTCAGTGCCGGTCCGTGTGGTCTTTTCCCATGGTCTCTCCAGTAGGATGACTCAGGGCCCCCAAGAATGTGAAAGTAGAAGCTGCCAGGCCTGTTAAGACTCAAGTCCAGAATTGGCCCAGTATCCCACTTGCAGTATTCTGTTGCTTAAAACAAGTCACAGGAGCAGCCCAGACTCATTGTTGGAGCAAACGAAACAAGGGTGTGAGTGCCAGGAGCATGGTTCATTGGGTGCCATTTTTGGAAGCCAGCCACCTCCATTGTTGAGGTCTAAGAAAACCACGAGTGCTACTTATTCCCTTCTTTCCAGGGAGACTGTGCTTTAACAATTTTATATTGACAACAACAACAGCAGTTGCTATAATCTGTTGGGTTTTCTGTGAATGTGACACATGCATGACCCTGTCCAGGCGTTACTACTTTACTTTCACAACAGACCTACATAGTGTTATTAAGCCCATTTGGCAGGTGAAGAAACTGAGGCTTAGAGCAGCTAAATACTTTCCAGTTAGAAATGGAAGAGTTGGAACTTGAACTTAACCTGGAATCTTATCACTTACGTTGCATTTCGGATCCATGAGTGTGGGACTCATAATTCAGATGCTTTAAAACGTATCATTCATCTGCACTTAACAGTGATGTGACAGGACACTTTCCTTTTCTGACTTATCTCTAGAAAGCTGAAATGTGAAGGAAGAGAATCTCATCAATACGCACCGACCCTGGAGGTCGTAACGTCTTTCTTGAATGCCCTTAGAGGCAGGGGTTAACAGCTTGCCCATCTTTGTATCACACAGTATCTAGTTCAATGCCATGTACACCACAGACACCTCCTGTTTGTTGAATGGCTAAGAAAGAATAAATTGACACTGGCTGCAAACAAATGCCATTCAAAACCATTACATTTATGTTTGCAGTGGAACAAGATGTCTTTCTGCTATTTGGTACATAGAAACAAAAGACGCATGGATTAGGTAAGCAGACAGTGACCACGCAGGCCTCTGGAGCAGGTGCTAGATTTAGGGCTAGACATTTGCAGAACTGATTCTGAAAGGACACAAGCCTTACAGCATTTGTCATAAGGTGTCTGCTTGGCCACTGACTTCCAAGATAATCGGAAGTTCTATATGACCAGTGGTTAGGGCACAGACCCCACAGCCTGACTGCTGAGTTATCTCGGGCAGGTTATTTGTACTCTCTGAGTTCAGTTCCCTCAGCTACAGTAGGAATAAAACTGGCACTTTGTAAAGCTGTGAGGGTGGAAAAAAAAGTTAGTTGTGGAAGCTCTTAGAATCATACCTTGCACATAGTAAATTTTTTGTAAGTTTTATCTACCATTATTTCTTTTTCTAGAAATGCATTAAAAAGTAAACAAACATCCAAGAGGAACAAAAGACTTCTTATTTCATAGTTTCAGTTTTTGGATGGTGTGTGTGTGTGTCTCAGATGACAATTGTGATGAGCTCCTCTTAGATTTGGGGAATGTTTATTTAGGTACTGGGTGTAAGAGTTTGCTTTTAGACACATCGTACAATCCCACAAAGCTGGAGTTTATGCCGTGTTTTCCTAGGTACCAACAAGTTAGGTCACTAAAGTATTTCCTCTTCTCTAAGAATTTACAATTAAGTGGACACACACAGTGGCCCCTGAGGAAGTGCTTCATCCTGTTTTTCCTTTGCTGCATCGTAGGCAAAAATACTGATGTACGAAGAGGTGATCTTGGGGGAAAAAACAACGAGCATGTAATCTCCTGAAAATCAGATCTCTGTGGCAAGCCAGAATGCTCAAAAGTAGAGAAAGACGTAGGCAGGATACCATGTACTTTATTTTCCAAACCTGGGCATCTTTGACAGTAAAATGAGATGCCATTACTATTTCTGCCAGGATAATAAGCATGAGGTGGGCCCGTGCCAGGCAAGACGGGGAGAATGGAGACTGTAAAGCCACATGGACATAAGTTGCAGACCCTGAGGCCAGTTCTGTTGTGCAAACACAATAGAAGTGCCAGTTAACTTGCAAGGCATAGTGGAAAGAGCCGTCGGGACTGAGACTCATAAAAACATTCAAACAGCCCTCAACTGTCTGCCGTTTCAGTTGAACCCATTAATGGTGGTTGAGTCCCTTAGCATCTTTACAGAAGTAAATTTCTTTGTTCCCAGCCCTCATATTGTGTGTCTCTCTCCTCTCCCCCACTTCTGCTGGGTGTCTTGATTGGAAATTTTGCAGGGCCAGTTTCTTTGGCTAATCATGGATTCTGTCTTCCGTCCACACCTCTCCCCGCAGTTCTTGTCTGTGCCCCTGGTCAGCTCCCAGGCCAGCAAGCACGACGCCTTCCCCACCTGCAGGCCCTCCCGGAGCACACCTGACGCTCTGCTGCCGCCTCTCCCTGGACCAGGCCTGACGGCGGGCTCCACTGGCCCTGAGCGCTTCCCTGCTGGGCTCACCACCTTCTTCCTTCTTTATCCTTCTTCCTCGTGTCCCTTCCCTTCTCATTCTTCCCCTCCCCTTTCCTTCTGGGAGCGCTCATTTGTCCCGTCTGAAGCTCTGATGTCTCCTGAATCCATTACATTCTTAGTCATTTGCTGGCTCCATCCATATGGTGGCAGTGGACTCAGACCTCTGGTGGCAGGTTCAGCCTCTGCCCTGAGGCTGGCCCTTGGCCGGACCTTCCCACCATCACCTAAATAAGTATGTGTGCACCAAATGCCTCATTTCTGCCCTAACAGGCTTCCAGTCTGGAAGCACCCTGACTCTCTGAAATGAATCATCATTCACTTTGGGGACACTGGAAATCAAGCATTTATTTTAGTTCCTTATTCAGTCCAATTACAGTGTGCACTCTTCTCTCACGACTATCGCTTTAATATATAACCACACCTCGTTTTGTCATGCTTCGCTTTATTGCGTGTTGAAGATGATGCATTTTCTGCAGGTTGAAGGTTTCTGGCTACCTTGTGTCCAGCAAGTCTGTCGGCACCATTTTTAAACAGCATTTGCTCACTTCCTGTCTCTGTGTCACACTTCGGTCATTTGTGTGATATTTCAAACTTTTTTATTATTAGTTACGGTGATCAGGGATTGACTCGCTGAAGGCTCAGATGATGGTTAGCAATAAAGTATCTTTAAATTAAAGTATGTATGTTGTTTCTTAGAATGCTATTGCACACTTTAAATAGACTACAGTATAATGTAAACATAACTTTTATATGCACTTGGAAACCAAAAAATTTATGTGGCTTGCTTGATTGTGATATTTGCTTGGTTGCAGAGGTCTGGAACCGAACCACAGTGTCTCTGAACTCTGCCTGTAGAGATTCATCTTCTGTGTTTCCCCAGAATTCTTTGACCTTTTCCCTTGGACTTTATTCACTGTAAACACAATAATAACATATTACCACTAGTAATAACAGTGGTAGTAGAGGGTAGTTGAGTGCCCACTGCATGGCAGATACTGAATGAGCTTCGATATAGCTCTCACAGCCTTAACAGTCCTGGGCAGTTACTCCGAATATCTGTTTTTTTTGGTTTGTTTTATTTATTTATTTATTTATTTATTTATTTTTAAAATTTTATTTATTTATTTATTTATGGCTGTGTTGGGTCTTCGTTTCTGTGCGAGGGCTCTCTCCAGTTGCTGCAAGTGGGGGCCACTCTTCATCGTGGTGCGCGGGCCTCTCACTATCGCGGCCTCTCTTGTTGCGGAGCACAGGCCCCAGGCGCGCAGGCTCAGTAGTTGTGGCTCACGGGCCCAGTTGCTCCGTGGCATGTGGGATCTTCCCAAACCAGGGCTCAAACCCGTGTCCCCTGCATTGGCAGGTAGATTCTCAACCACCGCACCACCAGGGAAGCCCCCCCAAATATCTGTTTTATACATAAAGATAATAAGGCTTAGGGCTAGTAACTTCCCAGGGTCACTTGGCTGGTCAGTGGTAAAGCCCTAAACGATTTGAATGCAAGCCTGTCTCACACCGAAGTCTTCTAGGCTTTGCTCGGAAATTTCACCGTTACACGTGACTTGGAAGCAGAAAGAGTGAAAATGTTAAGATGTATGTATATCTAGGTAGACCGATATTAAACACACTTGAATTCAGAAAGCAGATCCCATTAAGAAAACAAAATAATATTGGAAATAAGACTTGGTGTTCAATGGTTAACGGTGGCCTTTCTCAGGCAGAGAACAGTACCTCTGTGATGTATATTAACTTGTCTTTTAAAAAAATGATTTCTTTTGTGTGTTGGTTAATTTGTGGTGGTGTTGGTTTCCTCGTAAAGTTGTAGGAGATAGAGGAATGACATTAGGCCGTGAATCAATTATGATTTGGGGCTTGTTTGACTAAAACAAATATCAAGTAACCTTAATGAGAAAATACACAGCCCACACATGAATCAGATTGTTTCTGAAGGTCAGTTTTAAAGGTCTTCCTTCTTCTTTTGGTTAGCCCAGGGGTGAGTTAGAGTGGGGGCAATGCGTGAATAGAATATAAACTGTGTGAGGTATTCATGAAATCACATGAATGAAAGAAAGCATTGTGTACCGAGAACCGGCCTTGAGTGGCAGTCTGACCTGGGGAGGGAGGACCTGGGTGGTAACCTCAAATGCCACAGAGGGCTTTCCTGTCTAGTCCCAGTGAGTTATAAGTAAGCGATGCTCTGAGAGGTCTTTGTGGAGTAGAAGTCAGAGAGGAGAGCTGATGATTTCAGATGCATATGTAATTTCGGCATAGAAGACTGTTGTAACATTTAGTCTATTTTTGTCCTCCAATTAACCAAGCGTGAGTTTCTAAAGAGAATGAATGTCCCTTCTGTGGCATAGCAACATCTTCTTGTCCTTGGAAAGGCTGCTTTGTTCCATAGTGCCAGGATTTATGTTCTCTGGCTTCTTGGGAGCCGTGAAAGGCTCTGAAATTGTAGGAAGCTGCTTCCTACCACTGCACCTGGTGTCAAGGGCACACGTGAAAAGGGCCTTTAAATGCTTCCCAGACTCCGGGAAGGGGTTGTTTAATGAGGTAGTTTGAGCAGCATGGTAATTACAGTTCCAGGTGTTTCTATGAAGATTCTGTGAAGCAACTATGAACTGTCATTTTACAACATCATTTTATAATAATATATTCCTAAGTGAAAAAAAAGTTATACAGTTTCTCCACTGTAGCACAAAACTCTGTTTCATGCAGGGACAACTGGAAAGATTTATTAACAGAAAATTTGCCATTACAATGAGGATCATTCTTGCCTGCCTCATGAATGGCTGAAACTTGATAGATTTGGGTCAGGTCGATATTTACAGAGATACTCCTGATAATGGGCCTTCCATGATGGCTGTAGTCACATCAGTTTCTGGTTGTTTTGTAAAGACAACTGGGCTCTTGTGTGTTGAATGCTAATCGTGGATATATAAATATCTCTAAAAAGAGAATGAGTCATGTTATGATATTATCACAAACTGCCTCCCCATGTAAGGTAATTAGTGTCATAATTTTGTATCTAGATTCTAAATAAGAAAACTTGAGTGTTTTTTTTTAAATAAAAAGATTCCATTAAAGCTTGAAAATAGAAAATTCACCCTTCATCCTTGCATGCTTACAAATTATGATCATTTATACATATCTGCTTACATTCATTCATAGTGACTTCACATAGATGAAATCAAAATATAAGTGCTACCGAACTCAACTTCATGTGCCCGACACACAGTGAGGCCAAACAAACCGAAATGTCAGAGTTTGGAGCACAGAAAGGTTTATTGCAGGGCCATGCAAGGAGAATGAGTGGCTTGTGCCCCCCAAAACCCTGAACTCCTTTAGGGTTTCAGCAAAACATTTTTAAAGGCAAGATGAGGGAGGGGTGTGGTTGGTTGTTCCAAAATTCTTGGTGTAGGAATCCTTTGTTCTTTTAGCTGTCTAAGTAGGTCCTGTAAACTTCCAACAAGACAAATACTATTCTCTGTTCTGCAACTTTTTATCTCTATATGAATGGAAAAGTGTTATATCCTTAAAGGTCACAGCCTTGAGAATGGGCTATCCTGTATATTTCAGGCTATAAGCAACATTCTTAACTCAAAGCAAAAGCAATAGAATACAAAGGTTAAAGTAAAAGAAACATCTAATATCGAGTCAGATTTGTTCTTCCCTATTACATAAATATAATTTGATCTCGCTCACATTTTAATTTTTTAACTTAATGTTACGTTGTAGTAGAACTCTTGCTCACAGCGGAGTCACCTTCCTAATGACTGTGAAACATTCCCTTGGGTGTGTGTTGTTATAAATAACCCTGCCACAGACATCTGTGTTTGTAGCATTTCTTTCCTTTGTACTTTTGTCTTTAGGGTAGAGAACTGGTTCTGGAGTACATTGGGGGTAAATATTTTTTGGCCCTTGCATTCCAGAAAGGTTGTAATGTGATGTGGAGGGTAACGACTTCAACCTCAGCAGGGTTGGAATATAGGGATGTGTAGTGGTGTCAAGTTCTAAGTGTGGTCAGTGAGAAATCAAGCAGGGAGGAGTAGGCTGGGATGTCTAGGATATTCCAGCATGGGACAGTCTGTGCAGAGTGGCCCTTGGAGAAGCTCTTGTGATCTTTGGCCTCTATTTGGACTAATTTCTTCTTTTATGGTTAATTTTAAACTCCTGGTATGAATGTTGCAATCCACTTGTAGTTGAACATTTTCCCCATCAAATGATTGAACTTCAGTGAGAATTTAGTGAGAGCCAGCTGGAAGATATCTAGATATCATTACCAGTATAAACTAGCAGAAACCATGACAGACGTATTATTTATAAACGGTCTCTGATAATAGGATTAATAAGAAACAGAAAATACTCCAAGAAATTGTTGGAAGTTTCATAATAGTTCTTTTTCTAAGGTGAATTGTATGAAAAGTGGAATTCCTTCAACCAGTCACCCCATGAGTCTTTACTGAAGTTGAAATGATGCAGACTCGGAACCACAAGCAACTGGGTGTTACTAGACTGTCCATTTTGAGGCAAGGGTAACAAGTACCTGAGAGAGGAGGCTTAGAAGGGACCAGACCACAGGCCCCTTTTTGTTATATTAGGGATTCCAGACTTTATCCTATAGGCAGTGGGTCACCATTAAAGGTTTTAAGCAGAGTTTTAAGCACAGTTCATATTTTCAATTTAAAACAAATTGGCAAAGGAAATAACTAGCAAATCAAAGAAAAATATAAATGTCCCATAAGTATAAAAATATATCACTCTCACTCATAAATAAACACAAATTGGCATGAGTGAGATACTACCATTTTTCGCTTATGATTTTGGCAAAGATAAAAGAAATTGATGACCACACTGTGTCAGCAGGTGCAAGAGTAGGTTGGGAAACAGCCACTCCCATACACTGTTGGTGGAAGGATGAATCAGTGCAAGCTTTCTAGAGGACAGTTTGGCAGAAGTAATCAAAATTTTAAATGCACTTACCCTTGACCTTACAATTCATCCTCCTAACAGAGGATGGTGAGGCAGGAAGAACATTCCAGACAGAAGATGCCACAAAGTTACAGATTTGAGGAGGAGCATGCCCAGGTGGAGTCATACGTTTCCAGGGATTTAACCTACACGTGTGCTTGCAGTAAGATGGATGTGCAAGGTTGTTCATTACAGATTGTGTATAATACCAGAAAACTGGAAACAAGACAAATGCCATCAGTGGAGGACTGGTTATATAAATCATGGTCTTTCTACACAAAGTGCCAGTGAACCACAAAAAAAGCCTAAGGTAGATTCATATCTTCAGATATGGAGATAACCTTAAGATGTACAGTTAAGTGTAAAAAGCCAGGTGAGGTACAGAACAGTGGGTGTATTGTGATCTTATTCATGATAATTTTATTTTTTTACTTCTATATTTCATCTTTTTAATTTTATTTTTAAGTAAAAGTTATATATATTTAAGTTGTACTACATGATTTGATACACATGTAATGGAATGATTATTTCAGTCAAGCTAATTAACATATCATCTACTCATATAGTTACCATTTTTCTGTGTATGATGAGTGCCTAAAACTTACTCTTAGCAAATTTCCCTTAATAATACTGTATTGAATACTGGATAGATTATATGTAGACATGTTTCTGAATAAAATTTTTTTCTGCAAAAATATGGAAGAAACATTTAGGAGTGTAGTGGGCTTTGGGGAACAGAACTGAGTATTGTAGTTAGATGAAGGAGGAGGGCTTGGCATTTCATCGTATTCCTTTCTTTGCATTTGAATGATTGCCCTAAGTATATGTTACTTTTATGCAAAATAATTATAAAAGATACATTCTTACTGAATTTTAAACAGACATCATCTTTTCCTGATTTAATCTTAGTTCATCAGCACATATATCACTAATGTGCCATTTACTTATCTAAGCTCTTAACATTTATTAACTCATATTAATAATCACAGACCCATGTAAGACCAGAACTATTTTTATTCCCATTTTGCAGATGAGGGAACAAAGGTGCAGACAGGTTAAGCAGCAACTTGCCCAAAGGTCACACAGCTCTTAAAGAGTAGAACCAGAACTTGAACTCCAGTAGCCCGGCACCCCAGCCCACTCTACCTTCGTTCAATCATTTTAATTTGTCGACATTGAAACAGGAAGCTGTTTCCTAGAGTAAGGTCTTGGTAATATATACCATTACTTGTTACCAAATTGAAGTACTTTTTGTTTAGTCACTAAACAGTTTTATTTATTAAGAGACTGAGGTTGTTTCTGGCCTCTGTTACAACAAGTGCCTCATTTTCAGATGCAGAATTTGTTCAGCCTTCATCTGCCTACAATGAGGCCATTATATAAGGTGGGAAGCCCCTCCTTCCTCTTTATCAACCCTGGTTTTGCTTTCCAAAAGGGAAATCCACAGAGTTATCCCTTCCAGGCATGCTGTGGGTCCCCACCAATGGGTTGGCTAGGACACATTCACATCTGTCTTCTATCATCTCAAGCTGCAGGCTCCCAGCCTCAGCTTCCTGACTACCCCAATGCAGAAAGCTTTCTAAGCTCAAGGTCACATGCCAAGGGGGTCTTTTGGCTTTCTGTCTACGTACATCAAGCTTGGAAAACAAAATATTGTAACTTAAGCTGGATCTGAAGCCAGGGGTGATAAGATGAATACAGCTAAAACTTTCACTCTTTTCAAACTTACATCATGGAAATGACAGTAACATCTGATCAGGTAAACCTTCTTAGCAATGGAGTATTTGAAAAAACAATGCAAGGGAACATCTTTCTTTTTCTGACTGTCTGATGCTACTTAATGGCTCACGGTGCCCCATTGTTGTGTAGCTGAGGTTTCTCCTCCAAATTCATTTGTTCAACAAATACCTACCCAAGATCTCCTAAATGCCAGGCACAGAAAATTGAGAGCCAAATAAGACAAAAGTCTGCCTACACTGAACACACCCTAATGAAAGAAAGAGAACTGGCAACCAGTAATTCCAAGGCTGCCAAATTAGTGATCATGAGGTATACACAGAGTGTCTGGAAGCACAAAAGAAGTAGTTCCTTGATTGTCTTAATTCAGTTCCAATTGAGAATTACTGCATGGGGAAATGACCGGAAGTCCCCATTGGGAAATACTTGGGTTATTTCAGCCCTTTACCTGTGCGTGCGTGCATGCAACGGACACTTATGTAGCACCTAGAAATGCAAGCACTGGCAGCTATATGAAGACAATATGATAGAGTTATTGCCCGTTGAGATGTTCAACCTTCTAGTGGCTCAACATTTGGTCTTCTATTTGTTCTGTGAGCATTCGTTTTGTACTTACTAAATGTTAAGCACTGAGTTAGGCCCTCGGACAGAAAGATGAAAGAATCCAGTTCCTACCCTTAGGGACTTGAGCCTCGTCCCGCTGGTGCAGGAGGAGAGACTGTAGTAGAGCACGGAGGAGCAAAGAAGACCGAGTAAGGTTCTATAAGGACTTTGGAATGGGCGTTGAAGTTCTGTAAGAGAAGAGACATTCCAGGTACAGGAAGAATGCTGCAAAGTTATAGAGAGACAGGTCCAAAAGAAATGATAAAAGAAACTTGTGTCTTTTTTTTTCAAAGAATTTTTTTTTTAATTTATTTATTCATTTTTGGCTGCGTTGGGTCTTCGTTGCCGCACGCGGGCTTTCTCTAGTTGCGGCGAGCGGGGGCTACTCTTCGTTGCGGTGCGCGGGCTTCTCATTGCCGTGGCTTCTCTGGTTGTGGAGCATGGGCTCTAGGTGCGTGGGCTTCAGTAGTTGCAGCATGCGGGCTCAGTAGTTATGGCACATGTGCTTAGTTGCTCCGCAGCATGTGGGATCTTCCCGGACCAGGACTTGAACCCGTGTCCCCTGCATTGGCAGGCGGATTCTTTTTTTTTTTTTTAAACATCTTTATTGGAGTATAATTGCTTTACAATGGTGTGTTAGTTTCTGCTATATAACGAAGTGAATCAGCTATATGTATACATATATCCCCATATCCCCTCCCTCTTGCATCTCCCTCCCATCCTCCCTATCCCACCCCTCTAGGTGGTCACACAGCACCAAGCTGATCTCCCTGTGCAATGCAGCTGCTTCCCACTAGCTATCTATTTGACATTTGGTAGTGTATAAATGTCAGTGCTACTCTCTCACTTCGTCCCAGCTTACCCTTCCCCCTCCCCGTGTCCTCAAGTCCATTCTCTACGTCTGCGTCCTTATTCCTGTCCTGCCCCTAGGTTCATCAGAACCATTTATTTTTAATATATTCCATATATATGTGTTAGCATACGGTATTTGTTTTTCTCTTTCTGACTTACTTCACTCTGTATGACAGACTCTAGGTCCATCCACCTCACTACAAATAACTCAATTTTGTTTCTCTTTATGGCTGAGTAATATTCCACTGTATATATGTGCCACATCTTTTTTATCCATTCATCTGTCGATGGACACTTAGGTTGCTTCCATGTCCTGGCTATTGTAAATAGTGCTGCAGTGAACACTGTGGGGCATGACTTTTTGAATTATGGTTTTCTCGGGGTATATGTGGCAGGCGGATCTTAACCACTGTGCCACCAGGGAAGTCCCAGAAACTTAAGTGTCTTAAGAGCAGATTAGTTGGAATGCTATTCAAGGTCAGGGGAGAAAGCTATGACCTTCAACTCCCACAGAAGTGTTTGTGAATACTAGATGAAATTTAGTGAGTACTTAATCTGCCAGGTACTATTATTCTAGACGTGGTTCATGCATGTTCTTATTTAATTCTCACCGTAGCCCCACAAGGTATTATCATCCTCCTTTTGCATTTGTAGAAAGTGAAATGCAGGGAAGTTCAGTATCTTGTTGAGGTCACGTCTCCGTGAGTAGGGGGGCCAGCATCGAGCTGGTTCTTTGCCCTCTGAAGCCTGCAGACTTAACCACAGCACCACAGCCACAGTCCTTCAACAATGGCTAGACTTTGGACAGAGAGAACGAGGGGAGAGGCTATTCAAAACAGAGCAAATGGGATAAGCAGAGACACAGCGGTGGAAAGTCAGAAGTGTGTTTTACAAGTTTGACTTAGTTGGAGCGAGGGTTCATAACAGACAGGTGCTGGGACATACGTTAGGATTAGATCGTGGAAAATAGTAAAGACTGCGGAGCTGGGCTTTTATTCCCTTGCCGACTTTTGAGCAAGGAGGTGACGTAATCACAGCTGGCCTGTGGGTGACTCACTGGCAGTTACAGATATAACCGACGGGGACAGTAGAGAGCCTGGCAGGGGGGAGGCCAGTTAGTAACAGTCTAGGCAAGAGAAAATTGGAGCCTGCATGGGGTGGTGTCATCATGAAGGAAAAGGAGAAGAGAGATTTGAGAGACACGGAGGAAGTCGAAATGACAAAACTTGGGAGACAGATATGGGGGCGAGGGAGAATGAGAAATCAAAGATAGCGTTGGAGCTTTGACCCTGGGTGCCTCATGATTGGTGGTACTTTTTTTTAACAGGAATAGGTAAGAGTTGAATTCAGGCGATGAGAAGAGAAAGGGCATTCCATTTTTGACAAGGAATCCTCGTGGCCAGAGAGGGCCTAGAAGGCCCCCATCACACAAGGAAGGAGAGGCCATCTCCTGGGAATACCAGGTGCCCAGGCTGGGTTCCGTTGTGTCTTGAGAGAACAGCTTTAACCGCATGAGGCAGTGGTGTGTGTTTTCTAGGGCTCCCACAACAAAGCACCACAAACTGAGTGGCTTGAACAACAGAAATGTATGGTCTTAGAGTTCTGGAGGTTGGAAGACCGAGATCGAGGGAGCAGCAGGGTTGGTTTGTAGGTTGTGGAAAGAAGATCTGTCCCGTGCCTCTCTCCTAGGTTCTGATGGTTTGCTGACAACCTTTGTCATTCCTTGGCTTGTAGGTACATCACCCTGGTCTCTGCCTTCATCTTCACTGTGTGTGTGTCTGTGTCCAAATTTCCCCTTAGTATAAGGATTCCGGTTAGATTGGATTAGAGGCTCATCCTACCTCGAACACCAACTCATCTTAGTCTAACTCATCACATCTCTAATGGATTTATTGCCAAGTAAGATCACATTCTGAGATACTGAGTAGGACTACAGCGTGTGAATTTGGGGAGAGTACAATTCAACCCACACCAACAGTGAAAGAGATAAAGGCCTTCTTGCTCTCAAAAGATAACCAGGTTTCTCTTCTCCTTAGGCATCTTCTGGAGGTTTGTGAGCAAGTCATCATTGGCTTAACATTTTTTATCATGTCAGTAAGAGCTGAGGTCTGGTGGCGACTCCTTAACTGGACTTGCAAATATTTTTAATTAGCAAAAGAATGTCAGTACCTCACTTATTCCCATGAACAGCATCCTCCTGGCTTCTCAGCTCTAGAGCACTTCTAAGCAATGACAGTCCTTCTCTCAAGAAGGACTTTTTCTCCAGGAAAAGTAGTTCATAGCCAGGAGCACATGCCTAATAGCTAGAGTACTCTCACTTGGGAATAAACTGCTTGAGAGAAAGGACAGGTGAAAACCAGAGCCCCAGCTGGGAGGACCCAGGGTGTTCAGGTACAAAGAGAGTCCCACAGTCAGTACCCAGTAGAAATGGATTTGTGCCCATATTTTTCTGCTTCGGACATCAAGCTTTGTCCATAAAATCGTTTACAGCTTTTAACTCAAATTGGTTTTCTTCTTCTTGGAAAATGAATTATTTCACCTTGTTGAAAAAAAAAATAATATCCTCCAAAAAAATTTTGTTAATTTATCTGGTTTTTCCAAATTCACACTCATCCTCATAAGGCTTATAGGCTGGTGTGTCCAAGCCGGATCAGAGGAAAACACATTTGGATCAAGATACATGGCCCTTCCTCATGAAATGCCAACCCAAGGAGACCTTGGCTGTGCTCTGTATATCAGATGGCTATAAGTTTGGGCATCTCAGATGGATGGACACGCATGAATGAATCACAAACAGCTCTGCCCTGGGTGTTTATAATTCAGATCCAGTCCTTCCCTAAATAGCTCTTTGGTGGTTTTCCATTTTTCTGTTGGTATATTTACATTTATACCCCATTTATATGATTTTCCAAAGCTTGAGGCTGATAGCTTAAACCTTTCCCTTCACTTCCAATTTTCATTGCCCTTCCAATCTCTATAGCCCTGAAAATGAGCTTTTCTGAGCTCCTCATTAATTTTTCACTTCTCTCCCTGAGGGAGACGTACAGATACACAGCACTAGGATTGCAGGCCAAAGAATGCTTGGCAAGCCACTTCTGTGCCCAGTGATAGGTTTCAGAAACATACCTCCAGGGATTTTGACAAGTGAAATGCCCAGAATCTGCTCACACTCTAATTATGGGGTTCCCATTAGTCCTTGAGAAAGTTGCACTATATCCCAATATCAGGGTGTGCAGTGATTTGCTCTTTCTTTTTTCAGTTGGGTGTTACAAGTAGCAGTGCCATATATTAGCAAGGTCACTGGTCTAGCTCTTACTAGCTGTATGACCATGGACAAGTGAGTTCACCTCTCTGAACCTTATCTCTTCATCTTTAAAATGTGAGGCTTAAATTGGACCATGTCCAGATGTCAGTTACATCTAAGCCTTCTCTCATTTTGACAGCAGCCGGGCATTCTTCTCTACGAGTATAAAGAAAGTCGTTTAACCAGTTTCTCTCACTGTCACTATTTCTCTAGCCAAGAGCAGAATCTATGTGTTGGAAAGCTAAAAAATTCACTGGCATCCAGCTTTATGTAAGAAACATGCCCCATAGAAATCCTCCCGTTAGAACAGCTCCATTGCCAGTGCTCTTGAAATTGAATACTGTCTCCTGACCTTCCCTGCCCTCCTTCCCACCAGACCCACACAACCTTCACTCCTGATTTAGAAGATTGAACACTTTTCTTTAGGGACATTTTAAGAAGTTATGTCAAATGCTGGAGTTTCACGTTCTATAGGACAAGAGTGGGCCAGAGACTTCTGAAATAAGCCCAGAGGCTCTGTGAGCTCGAACATGCTCCATGGGTAAAATTAACCTTATTGAAATCTTTACCCAGTTGCCTAAATTGGAACTAGGGTGTGTACAGGGTCCAAATGGATAAGGCTTTCAGGATCCTAAAGTAACTAAATCACTGGTGCACGTGATTTCCTTCTGCAAAGTCCTCTAAAATGAGATAACCTTGCGAATATATAGATGGTCTTCCAAGACCTAATAATTCAAATGCTCAGTGAACAAAATAGGATAAATGCTTTTTTTTTTCTCTTTTTTTCCCCTACTTTCAGCACTGTGCACTGCCTGTGTCTGATGTCTAGAAGTAGTTATCTTGGGAATAAACTTTTGATCAGGAGCCAGAAATGCTGTCTGTGAAAATGAAATTCCCTTACATTGTCCTTGAGGACAATAAACAATGTCACAGGAAGGAAAATATCAAAAGAAAACCTGGTGGAAAAGAGGATAAAGAGGTGTTAGGGATTAGGTAGTACAGCAATGTTAGAACTGTCTCCACCTAAATTTTATGTCCTCTTAGGTTAGAACTTTTTGTAAAAGTTTTTAATGGCTTGCTTCCTTAATAGAAAACCAGAGGATTTTTCAAGCTGAGCTAAAAATGAGAATATTTTTAGAAAAATACAGCGAGCACTCGGAGTACAGACAATTCGTTACATCAACATTAAATCAAAATGTGTTGAATAGCAATGGATTATTCCCCCACACAAGGAGAGAGTAGGATAGAGTGCAGTATTTAAAATACTGGGTAAGAAAATCCTGAGTGTCACTCTTTTCATGTACCCAAAAAGTGTTGAAAATAAAAACATTAGAGCAGTAATTATGATGAGTAAAGTTCTGCCTGATGTCCTTGGTGTATCCCCATTTTCCTTCCGAATTGGGTTGTTCTCCTAGATTAACTCCCCTAGAGTTCTGTTTCTCCTGCATAAAGTGAAAGGTTCAGAATAGATAGTCTCTGAGGCCCTTGCCAGCCCTAATACTCTTTGGTTTTAAATCAACACATATGGGAAAAACATGTCAAATTTTATTAAGTTTTCTGTTACATTCAAATATAGTAACAGCAGAAAAGATAGACAAAATATTTGCAAATATTAGCAAAATATCTCTTTGCACAACACCTTCCCCAGCTGCTGTTCCAGGTTATAACTCTTTGAAAAGGCTGTATGATGTTATCTGAAGACTTATGTAAATAAGAAGCCAAAAAGAAGTGTGGTTTGGCCCTTTAAATGCTATAGCAGTAGGCTACCCTTACAGGGAATTTAGGAATATGATAACAAATGATGGCCCACTTGTCATTTCTTGTTCTTTTCCTAGTTTGACTAACAAGTCACAAAGAATTGCAGGTAAGATAATTCTTGCCATCCTTTCTTTTGAGCCAGAGCAGATGTTAGTACTTAAAGAACACTATGAGCCAAGAAGGGATAGTTTAAGGTCTAGGCACAGACTTTTGGGGATACCACTGATGGCCCTCTATCATCCACTTCACATTATTCTTCCTCCTACCTCTGTTTTTCATAATGTTGCCATCCTTTTTCTTCCTCCCTTCCTCCTCATCTGGTGCCCTCTCCATGCTTTCCTTCTCCTCCACCCAGTCACCAGTGGCCCTCATAAGGCATCACTTCGCTCCAAGTCAACATACTAGAGATGTCTGACTATTGAAGATTATATCTTTAGAGTCCTGAGGGAGGAATACTGTTAACCAGCAATTCTGTGCTTGGGTAACCTATCATTCCAGTGAAATAAAAACATTTTTAGCAATAAAAATCTAAAAGAGTTTACCATAAACAGATAATCCCAAAAATAAATTAAAAAATATAATTCAGGAAGAAAAAACTAGAATGCACAAAAAAGGAGTAGAATGTAGGAAGCAATAATGAGTAAATAAGTTGGTAAAACCTTATAAATATAAATAAGTGCTGATTGTTTAAGAATAAACATGATTATTATGAGCAATTGGAGGGTTAATTAAATAAAGGCAGAACTAGTATACTAGATAACAACATATAAAAAAGGAGGGCAAGACCTGAGTAAAGACATTCTAAGCTTACTGTATTATTTGGGAGGTGAGGATAGGGATTCAATTTCAACTTTCAAAGTCAAGTAAGCATATTAAATATTTAAGGCTAACCACTAAAAGAACAGAAGTAGATATATAACTTAAACTAGTGAAGAGAGAAAAGGAAAAAGAAAAGAAACCTCATCTCTCTAAAGGAAGGTTATAAAGAAGGAAAAATAAAAGAAAAATCATGATAGCATGAATAAGAGTAGAAATAAATCCAAATATATCAGTGATTATAATAAAAGTAAATGGTCTATATATACCAGTTAAAAGATAGAGGTTGTTAAAAAGTATATAACAAAATTAGGATATAAGTTCTTTATGAAATATACCTAAAACATAAGAAAAGTTTAGAATAAAAGGACATAAAAGATATACAAAGCAATATTTTTTTAAAAAGTATGCTAGTTTATCTACATTAATATCAGGCAAAAATACTTTAAGTCAAGAAACATAAAGTTGGATCATTGTGTATTGATAAAAGGGCCGTTCATTAGGAAGATGTAACAATTCAAAATATGTATCTAACCTCATAGTCACAAAATATATACAGCAAAATTTGGTCAAACACAAAGATAAATGAATAAACCTATTAATATATGTTGATCATTGATAGGTCAGGCCGACAAAAAGAAGTAAGGATAAAGAAAACAAAAATACACAGTTAACAAGTTGTAAGATGGCCAAAGGCCATCGTAAGTTTAGAAATTAAAAATTAACATCTTTCATGGATTATTTTATGGATTAAATATGTTATGAGTTATATTTTACAGATTAAATACAAATTTACTTTATGGATAAAAGAATAAATTATACTCAATATTAAATATTTAGAACTGACTGAAAATATATTACATGTCAGATATATGTGAAATATAGTTTAAGCAGTAAAGAGAAATTTATGACCTTAAATGCATACCTTAGAAAAGAAGAAAGATTGAAAAGAGCCAAAGTTAATGAATCAGAAAACAATGAAACAGGGACTTCCCTGGTGGCGCAGTGGTTAAGAATCCGCCTGCCAGTGCAGGGGACACAGGTTTGAGCCCTGGTCTGGGAAGATCCCACATGCTGCTGAGCAACAAAGCCTGTGCGCCACAACTACTGAGCCTGCGCTCTAGAGCCTGCATGCCACAACTACTGAGCCTGCATGCCGCAACTACTGAAGCCTGTGTGCCTAGACCCCATGCTGTGCAACAAGAGGAGCCACCACAATGAGAAGCCCGCACACTGCAACGAAGAGTAGCCCCCGCTCGCCGCAACTAGAGAAAGCCCACGTGCAGCAATGAAGACCCAACACAGCCAAAAATAAAATAAATAAATAAAATTTTAAAAAAGAAAATAATGAAACAATAAATAAGATCTATAGACAGAAATAGAGACACAGATGTACAGAACAAACGTATGGACACCAAGGGGGGAAAGTGGCGGGGGAATGGGGGGAAAATGGCGGGGGGATGGGGGGGTGGTGGTGGGATGAACTGGGAGATTGGGATTGACATGTATACACTAATATGTATAAAATAGATAACTAATAAGAACCTACTGTATAAAAAAATAAATAAAATTCAAAAATTCAAAAAAATCCAATTCTAAATGATTACTAGATTAAAGAAGACTTTATAATAAAAACTAGAGAATACTAAGAAGTAAATGATAAATAAATTATTACATATTAAAAAAAGATCTATAAAACCTAAAAACAGTTATTTGAAAAGACCTTTGAATTAGATAAAAATCTAGCAAAAGTAATTACATAAAAATGAAGACGACACAAATTTTAAAAATACTAGAAATGAAAAGAACATAACTACAGAGTGCAGGTTTTTATTCTGAAGAAAAAACTGAACTATTTTATGCCAGAAATTTAAAACCTAAATTAAAGACTTCCTAGAAAATAATATAAGTTGCCAAAATAGGAGCTAGTAGAAATAGAAAACCTAATAACCTAATAAACTATAACCAGTATCCCAATTAAATTAGTCATTTAAAAATCATCCTTTTCTAAAACTTTTTTTATTGAGGTATGGTTTACATGCAGTAAATTTCGCCCTTTTTCATGTACAGTTCTATGAGTTTTGATAATTAAGTATAGAAATGTAAACCCCACCACAATTAATTCATAAAGCAGTTTTATTTCTCTTAAAAACTTCCCTCATGCCCTTTTGTAGACAACTCTTTCTCCTGCCCTAGGCCCCAGTAACAGTTGATTCGTCTTCTGTCCTCATAGTTTTGTCCTTTCCAGAATGTTACATAAATAGGATCAGAAAGTTTGTAGCCTTTTGAGAATGTATTCAGATTCATCCCTGTTCTGATGTGTGCCAATAATTCGTTCTTTTTTCTTGTGAGCAGTATTCCATTGCATGGATATGCCACAGTGTATTCATCAAACCAGTTGGAGGGCTTTTGGGTTTTTTTTCTAGTTTTTGACAGTTATGTATAAACATGTTTTTATTTCACCCGGGTAAATAACTGGGAGTGAGGTTGCTGGGTCATATGGTAAGGGTATGCTTAATTTTATAAGATATTGACACACTGGTTTCCAAAGTGGCTGTACCATTTTGCATTCCTATTAGCAAAGTAATGAGTTCTAGTTGCTTTGCCTTCTCACCAACACTTGGTATTGTCCATTCTTTTCCTTTAGCCATTCTACTAGGTATGAGTGGCATCTCACTGTGGTTTAAATTTGCATTTCCCTAATGATTAATGATGTTGAGAGTCTTCTCATGTATTTACTTGCCATTTTTATATCTTTGTTTAAATCTTTTGACCATTTTTTTAAATTGGGTTGTTTGTTTTTCTGTTACTGGGTTTTCAGACTGCTTTATATATTCTGGATAAAAATTACAGTAGTTTAAAATCACCCTTCTTTAAAAAAAAAAAAAAAAAGAAAGAAAATATAGGCCTGGATGGTAATTTAGATAAATTCTACCCAACTATCAAGGAACAACTGCAAATTACATAATCCAGACCACAGAAAATGAGAGAAAGCTTCCCAATCATTTTATGGTATAACCACAATGCCAAAAACACATTGTGAGAAAGGAAAATTTGTAGATCAGTTTTACTTGCGAACATAGAATAAATACTATCAAACTAAATCCAGTGAGGAAAATATGTCCAGTTGGGGTTTATCCATCCAAGTATGGGTTAATATTAGAATATGTATTAATGTAATTTACCATATGACCATGTTAAGGAGAAAATCCTATAATTATCTCAAAAGAAGCAAAAGCATTTGATGAAATTTAATATCCATTCATGATATTAAAGAAAGAAAAAAAGGTAGCACATTACAAATAAAAGCAGACTTCTTTAACCTGGTAAAGTGTACCTACAAAACACACCACACTAATGGTGAAACATTGGAAACATTTTTTCTGGTGATAGCTAAAAGAAAAGAATGTTCACTCTCACTACTTCTATTTAACCTAGTCTGGAAGTCCTACCTAGAGAAATGAGATGTGATGATTTCTACATAGAGAATCTATGTGCAAGAGAATCTATAGAGAACTTAGAACTAATATGGAAGATCTGGCAAGATTGCTGAATATAAGATTAATATATGTGTGTGTTTATATATTGATATGTATATGTATATATATAGATATATATATGTGTATATATATATTGATATGTATATGTGTGTATATATATTGATATATATATGTGTATATATATAATCATAGAGGTCACATATATCAGCTAAAAGTAATAACAAAACATAACGATAATTTTTAGAGATTCTATTCTTGACAGCCCAAAAAAACCACTGGGAGCTGTGATTCTGGTTTATATAGTTGATTCTCCATTTCACCCCTAAAGGACCTGAATCTTCTGACTTCTTTACAAATATCTGTTTCCCGGTTCTATCCTCTGTGTGTGTATATCTTGGTTCCTTTAATTTTATTCCCAAATCTTTATAAATAATTACTATGTTTCAGGCACTCACTTTTATCCAGCACCTATTCAGCAGGATTGCTTTTTTAGATCTGGAAAAATTCCTCCCTATGTCTGCTCTCCATTGCCTTCTAAACATGGATCAAATAGTCTTTGGTTTGACCCTACTTTCTGTATATAACATTCTTTCCTCCCAAACTTTGCCCACCTTTGATTCTGAGCCTTTTGGATATCATAAAATAGTCCCCCCAGTAATCCTGAAAAAGGCCTTCTAAAGTCAACTTCAACATTTAAATGACTCCCTTGTCTGCAGGAGGACAGAGGATACAATGTAATACACAATAAAACAGTTCCTCATGTGCTCTCAGGGCTGGGACAGTGTGACACTATTCAACTCTGTATCCTCTGAGCCTTACAGAGACTCTGGCAAAAACAGGGTGCCAATTATATTTTTAAATATACAGAACTTCAGAGGACCAGAAAACAGAGTGATTTATTTTAGATTTTCCACGAGCAGGTAGGAAGGTGCTGCTTCATCCCCCCCTCTCTCCTCTACCTTTGCTGTCATTGTTCAGTCATAAAGTGACCTCCAAGTAGAGTCCTCCACTGTGAGTTGTCAGGTCTGGACAAGAGTACAAACGCAGTCGCCCTCCCCCTTGGCTTGACTCCTTCTCTTCCCACCTTAGGCCCATCCCCCCCACCACGAGGAGCCTCTGGGGCACAGGTGTGGACACCCAGCAGAACACCTGCCCAAGATCCATCTTCTTGAAGGTCTTGGCCATCTAGGCAAAGAATTAAATGGTCCCAAGTACCCAATACCCAGAATATGGTTTAAAAGGGGATGCAGGCTTCAGGTGGGCAGACTCCCTTGGCCCAGACATCTTACCTGTATGGAGGGGCAGAGTTGAGGGCAGGTCTTCTCGGGTGCCAGGCTTAGGACAGGCTTTCTCTGCTTCCTGCATCAGGCATAGATCAGCTTGTTTCCTGAAGAATTCTGGCTCAACATACTGTCATCTTTTTAGGTATAATCATAACATGTAAGAACTTGAAAAGACCTTTGAAGTCATCTTATCTGAACTTTTCATCAACTGAGGAAACCAAGGCCAGAGAAATGAACTGACTTGCCAACAACAGTCATACAATGGGGTCGGCACTAAATAAGTAATAGAAAACCAGGTCTCCAGATTCCAGATGGTATTTCTCATTCCCATCCTTCTAGCTATGTGTTCAGTGCCTATCACTGTAGTTCCAGAATGCTTTGGCAAACTATGTTGCTAGAGAATAAAATTTGGCAAATTGTAACCACAGTGGAATGAACGCATGTGGCGAGGGCAGAGGAAAATGAACCCACATGCCCTGCAGCATCTACATAATTTAGGTTTCTCCTAATTGTGAAATATGTGATGAATGGGATATGTCTTTTAGAATCAGAAGTGGACACCAATGGACTTTCAGATAGGTTGAAATGCCGGAAGCCAAGTAATACAACGGAAGGGAATAGCACTGCATTGTTGGCTTCTTTTAAAATCCATTTTTATCCCTTCAAAGATCCCTCCTAGTAGCATCCCCAAGACAGCTATGCTGGATCCAACTTGGCATCATAGGTCAGCCATTGCTCAGCCTTGAACGCTGTAGCTGTAGTTCACTGAGTGTATTCTTTAGTCACGTGAGACGAGAAGGAGGAACATAGCTTGGGTCTCTTTTCATTTATATATTATTCTTTCAACAAATATTTATTGAATACTTTGTGTATGTACTAGATCGTGTGTTAGGTAGTAGGAATGTAGTGGTGAACAAGGCAGATATAGTCCCTGCTCTTAAGTAACTTCCAGTCTAATGAGGAGAATTATATGAGATCTTCAAGAGGGAAAGGAAGTGTGTGAAAAAGCTAAACCAAGATTTAAGAAGCGCCTAGTAGAGCAAGAAACAAAAAGGAATTCTACGTCTGTGAGTCTGTGTCTGTTTTGTAAATAAATTGATTTGTATTATTTTTTTAGATTCCCCATATAAGTGATATCATATGATATCTGTCTTTCTCTGCCTGACTTACTTCACTTAGTGTGATAATCTGTAGCTCTATCCATGTTGCTGCAAATGGCAATATTTCATTCTTCTTTATGGCTGAGTAATATTCCACTCTATATATATACTACATCTTCTTTATCCATTCATCTGTAGATGGACATTTAGGTTGCTTCCATGTCTTGTGGGAAAGGGAAAGGGGAGGGGGAGGGATAAATAGGAGTATCAGATTAGTAGATACACACCACTGTATATAAAATAAACAAGGATTTACTTTATAGCACATAGAACTGTATTCAGTAACCTGTAATAACCTATAATGGAAAAGAATCTGAAGCTGTATACCTGAAACTAACACAATACTGTAAATCAACTGTAGCTTAATAAATAAAATCAAATTATAAGGAGAGAGAGAGAAAAGGAAGGAAGGAAGGAAGGAACAGTTGAATGAACGAGCGAACTCTGCCTGTTAGGAAGCAGTGGTGAAGATGCTAGATGCTTTGCCGCGGAACATGGCAAATGTTTTTCACCTTCATTGAGAACATGGTGAGCTACAGCCTGAGAGACTCACAGGGAGAATAACATTTCCATATTTCAAAAGGTTTTAGAATAGGAAACAGATGTCTAGAGGAGATTATGGAATATTCTTATCTGACGAACTTTAAAATAGACCCAGTAGCCTAGAGTGGTTTAGCCAGGATCTTGTTTGTGTCTCTGAGTGATGAATTTGGGAAACCCCTCAGGGTCAGTCCAAGCTTGATTTACCTTTATATGGCTGACAGAGTGCTTGATGATATTGAGCAATATGTATCTACTTTGTTATTTAGAAACTGGCGTTAGGGATGCTGGAAACTGTTGTGAGATTTCTGTGAGCTCTGGTGAGGTATAAATAAATCAAAAGCACCTAGTTTTTTATTATGCTTACTTCTTAGTGCATTAATATGAATTACAAAGAGGAGGTGTCTTCTGAGCCAGCCACGTGGTTTTATGTGTATATATTTTTTACAATAGTTTAAAAATATGTTAGTATTTAGCTGTATTTAGCCAGAAGAATGCCAAATGTATCCAAGTCCATAAATGGAGAGTGAAGTTAAAAGTTATGTGAAAAAATAATGTTTCCAATTATTAGAAATGTTCAGTACCTAATTGTTATCATTCCTTCACATTATCACTATTTTTTTTTTAATTTTTTAATTTTTATTTATTTATTTATTTATTTATTTATTTTTGGCTGTGTTGGGTCTTCGTTTCTGTGCGAGGGCTTTCTCTAGTTGCGGCGAGTGGGGGTCACTCTTCATCGCGGTGCGCGGGCCTCTCACTGTCGCGGCCTCTCTTGTGGCGGAGCACAGGCTCCAGACGCGCAGGCTCAGTAGTTGTGGCTCATGGGCCCAGTTGCTCCGCGGCATGTGGGATCTTCCCAGACCAGGGCTCGAACCCGTGTCCCCTGCATCAGCAGGCAGACTCTCAACCACTGCGCCACCAGGGAAGCACGCAGCTTATCACTATTATTGCTCTTCCAGCCAGCATACCACACCAACCACTATGACAGGAGAATTGCAGTCATGTGCCATATTTTAGGCCAATTTCGTTAGTAACTACACCCTCAGCACTGATTTGTCCAACTTAGCGCAAATGAGACACTAAGATAACAAACTGAAACCAGGAGCCTCCATGCCTTAAATTAATTCAGTTGTGACTAAAATTGGTGTTTCAGTCCGTATCATCTGTATTGGGTTTCAGTCAGGTTCTTTGTTTTTTTTTTTTTTTATAGCTACTTTTATTTTTATTTATTTATTTATTTTTGGCTGTGCTGGGTCTTCGGTTCGTGCGAGGGCTTTCTCTAGTTGCGGCAAGTGGGGGCCACTCTTCATCGCGGTGCGGGGACCGCTCTTCATCGCGGTGCGCGGGCCTTTCACTATCGCGGCCCCTCCCGTTGCGGGGCACAGGCTCCAGACGCGCAGGCTCAGTAGTTGTGGCTCACGGGCCCAGCCGCTCCGTGGCATGTGGGATCCTCCCAGACCAGGGCTCGAACCCGTGTCCCCTGCATTAGCAGGCAGACTCTCAACCACTGCGCCACCAGGGAAGCCCAGGTTCTTTGTTAATATTACATTGATGAAAAGCACTGCTGTTAGGCAAAGACAAAAAAAAAAAAATATACCAACCATGGACTGAAAACCAGAATGGAAGTTAAAATAGTCCAGTAAATAGGCTTGGGGGCAGGGCTGAATCTGATTTTGAAGAGCCATTCTTCCAGCAGGGTCTGCTATTTTTATTTTAGGTTAAAGTTAGCTGAGCAAACTTTCCATTTTAAAATTAAAACATATTATCTGCATCCTACTTTTTTCCATAATTGTATTTTTTTAAATGGTAATGCATCTTCATGGCTTAGAGGAGGGAGCAGGATATAGGTAAGGAACCCAGAAAAAAGGCTAAAGATAAGAGAGGTGGAAGCACCAAACTGATAAGTGTTTTTGAGAACACAAATCAACTACAAAGTTTTGACACAGATGGGAGTATAAAATTCTGTACATTCGGTTACACTCCTGTACCACAAAGGTCTGCAGCATTATTTCATCCCTTCTTTCTCCTTGGTATGGACTAAATGTTGTGTCCCCCAAATTCATATGTTGAAGTCCTAAAACAAGCAAATAAAGAACAGAACATATCTTTCAGTGTGAGTGATTTAAATTATGTGTCGATGGTAGATCTCATCACCATCCTTGACACTCTCTCTGGCTAACTTTTCGGGTTGCTCTGCTAGGTCTACAGGATGGAAGTAGAACAGGCATGGTCCCTGCCTTCCTTGGGTTTTGGTTTATTTTAGTCATTGAATAAAGAAAATGTGTGTTATAGGATCTCCAAAATATCCTGACTCTAGAGTGGCATTCCTATGCAGGAATAAAGAGACTGAAAAAATAAACCTACCCACAGTGGGAAGGTCATCCAAAGATTTATGTGCATGAAGGATGAAGGTGAAGAGTGGATGGGGAGAGGTGACCTTGAACTTAATTTGGAAATGTACTTGATACTAAACTTTAACAGTTCAAGTGGATTATTTTGAAGCTTTCTGTTAGATCAAAGACTCGTAAAACTAACTGGATGACTTATCAAAAAGAAGACTTGGGTTTTGATCTATTGGCTTATCTCATTTCATGTCTGTGTGTTAAGTCATGTAAGTAGAAGAAATTGAGTAGATAGGAACAAATAGTTTCTGAAACTCAAAAGCTAGAAGGGAGATCTCTTTTGATCTATGTGTCTTTTTTTTTTAACTACATGCCTTCCAATAGCTAGAGTCTGAAATAATCACAACTGGGGATGACATTCTTTTCCTTTGTGCTCCCTAGTTTTTAAAACTCATCCCCACAAATGATGTGAACTTTTGAGTTTTTTATGCCACCCCACAGTCAGCCAGTGTATTAGGCCACCTACAGAGGTTAAAATGAGAGTCTTTCTAACCCACACTTTTATTTCCCTCTTTCTCCCAACATGCTTTCCTGGATAGAAATCAAATTGATAAGTTATAGAAATAAATGTGACCATGTCTTCTCCACTCCCCTGGTATTAATTCTGTTATCCTAAGAGTAAGTAAGTGATGGGCTCATTCACAAGACTCTAAAGGTAAAAGAGAAGTTCCTCTTCTGATTAGAGATTAAACTAATGCTTCAGATCCTTCAAGTACACAGCCTAATTAGAAACAGTTGGACAGCCCTTAGAAAGCAGAGCGTGGGGAGGGAAGGCTGCTTACGTATGCGTCATCATTTTTACTCTTCAAACATAGGGAAATCCTATTTGGGGAAAGCAAATCAAATGACACTGGGTGCAAATTAATATTAGTAGTTAGACTTGTGAGGTTGCAGACATTATAAAAAAGATATGCACTGCAAGAAAAAGAACAAGTAAAAGACCGAGGACATGACAAAACCCAGAGAATTGAAGCTTGTGCAGAAACGTCAGTGATCTTCATTTTTCATTTGTTTCTAAAATATTCGGATTTGGTGTATAAGTCAGTGTTTTTGACAGATTTGTTTATTAAGCGTAGCTTTTTGTATTACATTTAGGAAAGGGCTCCGGATATACAGGTGCCAGGAGACATAACAAGTAGATTGGATATATTCTGTGAATAGTTTCAAGAGGCATGTAGTTTCTCCCTGCTGTCATGCATGACTTCTCGAATAGTGAAAAGCTCTTTTATTTATTTTTTAAATCTATGCTTGAATTTCTGTTTTCTTTGGATAGATTTCTAGACGGCAATTATTGGATCAAAGGTCATACACTTTTAAAAAAATTTTTTCCTTCATTTGCACTTTCCCAGTCTATTTTATTTTAATTGATTAATTAATTTATTTATTTATTTTGGCTGCGACACGAGGCATGTGGGATCTTAGTTCTCCGACCAGGGAGCGAACCTATGCTCCCTGCATTGGAAGCATGGAATCTGTTAACCACTGGACCACTAGAGAAGTCTCGTGAAAAGGTCTTTTATTTATTTTTAAAATTTAAAAAAAATATATCAATTTAGACATTCAAATAAAGTATTTGGGTTTTTAAAAATATAAGTTTATTTATTTGTTTATTTTTGGCTGCGTTGGGTCTTCATTGTGGTGCGTGGGCTTCTCATTGCGGTGGCTTCTCTTGTTGCGGAGCACGGGCTCTAGGCACGTGGGCTCAGTAGTTGTGGCTCACGGGCTCTAGAGCACAGGCTCAGTAGTTGTGGCGCACAGGCTTAGTTGCTCCGCGGCATGTGGGATCTTCCCGGACCAGGGCTCGAACCCGTGTCCCCTGCATTGGATTCTTAACCACTGTGCCACCAGGGAAGCCCGAAAAGGTCTTTCATTGCATCTGTGCTCCACAGGAAAAAACAAAGGTGGTAGAGAAAGGCAGGGTAGTCTAAGTTTTAGATGCATAGGGAGAGCTAATCTGATATTTCAAAGACTCAGCCTGTTCATTGCCATAAGCATTCATAATTGGAAACTGTGTTTCCCATCAATGCAAATTTAGACAAGTCAGGCATACACTAATTTTCCAGAACAAAGTTAGCTTCTTGCAACCCACAAGGCTACAGATAGGGTCAGTTTGAGTTTCCTTGAGTTCTGCTGGTATTCTGGTTAAGGAATGCTGTTTCTAAATCTCCAAATGGTCTACTGGATTTCGTTTTATGTTTTCCATGGAGAATGGGAAGCATTGCACCTGTTAAAGGGGGGTTTGTTTCTAAGAAAATATTATCCAGGCTGAGGCAAATTAATCTATGGCTTGCCCTCCGTGATCCTTTCCCCACGTCCTTACCACTCCCAAACCCTGCAACCCTCTTCACCTCCTGCCCAGCTGCCACCAGGAACAATGTAAAGCAGTGATTGTTCTCTAAGATAATTCATTGAGGGCTAATTTACTGTTATTTTTATGCTTTATCATGAGTCACTTGTAGTAATATTCTGAGATTTTATTTCCTTGGTTGTAGAGCAACAGAAAGTTATTTTACTTTTGAGCCGTACAAAACCAGAAAGCTATAAGGCAACTGGCTTAAAGCTGAAGAATGTCCCTCATGCCCTGGCTAGCTGGCTAGAATGGGCACTGAGTAGTTCATAACCAGATTCACATCCAACCACGGCAGAATGCCTCCCTGTAAGCCCAGCAGCCTCACTGTGGCTTCAGTGCCACTCGGCAACCCTACTGCGTTTCTCTAGTATGTCCATGGTCCCGTTGTCCTTAGTCACTCATCCTTCCTCGAGTATCTCAGTGCCTCCCCGCTCGTATTCCCCTCCCTGCTCCTAGCCCCCCCTACTCTCGTCACCTGGATGCAATTTTACCTCCTGAGCCTAATACAGAGAATGGTAGCCCTCCGGGGGGGATGCTCCCAACTTCCACTGTCTAATCTACCTGTTCTCTGCGTTGTCCTGTGGTGATAAAGAAACATCCCTTTACCTTTTAAATTTCTTTTTTTATTATTATTATTTTTTGACTGTGCCGTGCAGCATGCAGGATCTTAGGTCCCTGCCCAGGGATCAAACCCACACTCCCTGCATGGGAAGCGTGGAGTCTTAACCACTGGGCTGCCAGGGAAGTTCCCCTTTACCTTTTAAAGAACTGTCTGGATAATCTCCCATCTCGTCAGTATCTTCCTTCATCTCCTTTCTCTCCTAGAGCTAACGTTTCCTTTATTGCTGGATCTTTCCCTTAGCCAGTCAAAGATGCTGCAGCACCTCACATTTAGAATGTGCTCCCTTGACCCTGTAGCTAGCAGTGCAGGCGTTTTCCCTCTCGTGGCTGAACTTCTGGAGTTGCTCCCTGCTTTTCTGAAGCTGCTCTTTAAAGGGTTCACACCATCCATGTTACTCCTTCTAAGCTCTCCTCTACCTTAACATCCCAGAGACGTTTGTCCAGTTGACCCATCCCTCCTTTTCTCTTGGCTTCTGTTTCATTGCATCTTCTTGCTTCTCCTTCTCCCCCTGACCACTCCTCCATGTGTTACCAGTCCTTCACTGCTACAGCCCCTGTGGGTTTGCTTCTGAGCCATCACCTTCTTGCCCTTCCTCTCTAGAGGATTTTCACTGCTACAGCCCCTGTGGGTTTGCTTCTGAGCCATCATCTTCTTGCACTTCCTCTCTAGAGGATTTTCATCACATGTGTGGCTGCAGGTACATGCTGACAAAACCCAAGTTTCTATTTCCAGATTTTTTGCTAAGCTCCAGACTCATACTTGGTATCTCCTCTGTGTCTCATGAGGACCTCAAATTTGTTACTGAGTCTAAGGTCATACTACTCACCACAGGACAGGTCAGTAAACTGGGAGATGAGGTGTTGGGGCAAGGAGCAGCGACTTTATTCAGAAAGCCAGCAGACTGAGAGGATGGCGGACTAGTGTCCCAAAGAACCATTTTACCTGAACTCAGGCTGCTGCTTATACTAAAAGGAGAAGGGGGTGTGGTTAGTTGCTGCAAACTTCTTGGGGCTGGAATCCTTTGTTCTTGCAGCTGTCCATGAGGGTCCAGTCACAATGTTCCTATAAACCTCCAACAAGACAAATGTTCTCTGTTCTGCAACTTTTAATCTCTGTATGAATGGACAAGTGTTATACATTTAAAGGTCAGAGCCGTGAGAATGGGCTATCCTGTATATTTCAAGCTATAGGCAACATTCTTAATTGTAGCAAAAGCCATAGAATATAAAGGTTAAAGTAAAAGAAACCGATCCAGTATGGAATTAGATTTGTTCTTCCCCATTACAAATTCAGTATGACCACAATCACCTTCATCATCCATCTCCCAAACCTGCTCTTCCTTTTGTGTTTCTGTCCTCCTGATCTTCCTTCTGTGTTTCTGTCCTCCATCCACTCTCTTACTCAGGATATACACAGAGAGCGATTCTGAACACCTACTTGTCTACCACCTCTCACATTGTCAATCTCTAAATCCTGTTAATTTCAGCTCCTGTTTATTTAAAGGTCATGTTCACTTTTTTCTAGTTCCAATTACTCCTTCCTAGGCCAACTACTGTGTAATCTGTCTGGAATTTCACAGTAGCCTCCGATGGTCTTTCTACGTACACTTTGGCATTCTGCAATCATGTCTCTGCCCTCTAGCAACAGTGATGACATAAAAGTGAAAACCTGGTCATATTCCCTCTTTAAGACATTTTGGTAGCTTCCAGTACACTTATAGAGTCCAGAGTTCTTGGTGTGGCCAGAAGGCCCTGCTTGAGCTAGCCGTACCTGCAAGCCTTGTGCACTCCCTGCCACCCTCCCCTGGCCCCATTGCTCCAGCCACACAGCCTACGCTATGCTCATTGTTCCTACTCCACTGCCTTGGCACACACCTTCCCAGTCTTCATCTGAATGAATCTTACGTATTCCTTCAGTCTTGTCTCACGTCCCTTGTTCAGATATCCTCCAGTTTAAATCAGGCACCACTGTCACAGCTCTTCATCATACATTTTTGTTTCCGTAGAACTTTTTCAATTTACAGTCATATGTCTCCTCTTCTAATGACCTAACATTTGTAACCCCCAGTAACCTGCAAGCTATAGGCCCTCTGACTGTTTAGTCCTAGATGCTCCTGGCATAGGGTAGGTGCCCAAGGAGAGTTGTTGAATGAATCAGTGAGTGAGTGATGAATAGAAACACCCCTACCCCCCACCCCTGGAACTGAACTAGACGCCGGGGGCTCACACTGGCGCCTTTGGTGCTGCTGGTGATGGGACAAGCCCGGTTCCCATGGCGCTGCATCTGAGGCATATTAATGAGTGTTCCTGCTTCTCATCAAAAATCACTCCTAATAGAGATATTCTGTTTATATAAACATGTGAGCCCTTTTACCTTCTGCCTCTGAAGAGTGTTTAACCTTTAAGAATTTCTAAATAGACATGAAAGATAACTTATCTGCTAAAATCCAAACATAGTTATATCAGCCCAGTAAAATGGCATTAACTTGGAATGTTTCAACAAGAGCTATTCATGCTTAAACACATTTTTCAGCTTTAACTTTACCACGATAGTACATAGTGTTTTTTTTTTAATTGGGAAAAGAAATAAAATACACATTTGAAAATTAGCACCTGCCCCAAAGAAAGTCCTCTATAATTTCTAAGTGTTATGGAAGATGGTAAATCAGGAAGGGTGGCTGATTTAATGTCACAGCCAGGGTTAGTTCTACTTTACTTGACTGCATAATAATCAGGAATATTTAAACAAGCAAACACTGTGCTATAAAATCCTGATGGTGAGGGAAGGAATAATAGAAATAAAATTAAGAAAAGGACGCTATACACTAATGCAAAAGACAGAAGCCCCTGGCAATAGCACTACACCCAAGGCCACTCACCAGCGGAATATTTCATATTCTCTTGATTAAGCAAGGTTGTGAAAATTTCAGATTGTTTCTGTTCTGAATCTTTTTTTTACCTGTCTCATTTAATACAAACAAGTCAGTCAAAATACAGCTTGAAACATCTGAACAGTCACATTATTCCAAGAGCCTAAGATTTCTAAACTATTCTAGGATTTGCAAAAAAGAACTACTAGCCTCAGAGACCTGGCCAACAGTTTAATTCTCAACTCTGAAACCTGATGAATTGTCTGCCTATGGTAGATATATCACAAAACTATGGAGACACACTATTCTGTAAATAATTGGAGAAAAATTCTTTTTTTCAGCTCCGCCTACTCACCTTCAAAATTCTGTGTTCCTGTACCCTGGCCCCACATTTATGCACTTTGTATATATTTATTGATTCCTCTTCTACCCTAGAATGGCACTCTTGATGTTCTTATTTCTCAGCTTCTTAAATCCCAAATTGTGAACCGGCTGGCTGGTTGGTATTTTGACGTCATTGTCCTTCCACAGTATGTGATTATCAGCTGCAGGAAACCCTCTGGAGGTTGAACTCATAAATTGACAAGCACTTACTGTGCAGCTATGAGCTTTAAATGAGGACTCTGCAGGAGATAAGATGCTTGAGCCCTGTTCATAGCTCCCCAGTTACTTAACAAGGCTCAGGTCACTGGGATAAAGAAAAGGGTAAAGAGAAGAGGTGAAGAGGTGCCCCCAGATTGCAATTGCAATGGTTCCAGCTTGGTTAGCCCAGTTCCTCTCAAACTTTAATGTACGTCTGAATCTTTTGAAGATCTTGTTAAAACTCATGTTCCTGGGGCTGCCCTGGTGGCACAGTGGTTGAGAATCTGCCTGCCAATGCAGGGGGCACAGGTTCGAGCCCTGGTCTGGGAAGATCCCACATGCCGCGGAGCAACTAGGCCCGTGAGCCACAACTACTGAGCCTGCGCGTCTGGAGCCTGTGCTCTGCAACAAGAGAGGCCGCGATAGTGAGAGGCCCGCGCACCGCGATGAAGAGTGGCCCCCGCTTGCCGCAACTAGAGAAAGCCCTCGCACAGAAACGAAGACCCAACACAGCCATAAATAAATAAATAAATAAATAAACAAACAAATAAATAAATAAAAATAAATAAATAAATTTATAAATTTATAAAAAACTCATGTTCCTGGGCTTCACCACCCCCCAACCCTCCAAAGACTCTAACTCAGTAAATCCTACACAGGGCGCATATATTGTCATCTTCAAAAGCTTCCAGGTGATGCTGCTACCGGTGCTCTGATCACACTTTGAGTAGAACTGGTTTAGTCTGGCCAACAGCAGAAGCAGCTGACACATAATTTTCCTCTCTCCGTTCTTTTGCCACCTTTGCAATCCATCTGTGCTCAAAGAGGAGGAGGAATAGCTGAGAAAACATAGGAGAACCTTTAGTTAAGTAACTCACAGAGTTGTGTGGTCAGAATATGGTGGGCATGGAACTTAAAACAATGTATTGAGTAGTGATGGTATTTCACCATTGGTCCAAGCAGCACCCACACTGACCATGTGGAAACTACATTGTATATCCAGATGCAGAAAGTATGTTGCCAGAATCTGAATGTGTGGGAAAGGACAAGACATCTCTGAAGAGATTAAAAAAGGAGCTTAACTTTTGCAATAGGAATGCCAATCACAGACTTAATGGTAAGGCTCAACAGTGCTGCTTAAAATCAACACAGAGCTCTCAACCCAGTGGAGGCCCACCCTATCCTTGGAGGAGCTTCTTTGGGGGAGACAGATGCTTAGATTGCTGAGTTTCCCTGGAGGGTTCTTGCTGCCCATGGGTTAATACCACCACTTTCAAAGAGGTCCTGCTGGATGTCCACTTTCTAGATACTCCAGAGAGCCTCTGAAGAGACTTTCCTTACCAGCTTGTCAAAATTGGGCTAACTGGGAAAACATTGGTATTGCTCATTGACCCAGAGCTGCACCTCTGCAATTAGAATAGCACTTTCTTTTGTTTTCCCTGAGGGTGAAGCAGTTGCCAAGTATTTAACAAGCAGCTTCTAATAAGCCCCATGCTAGGAGCTATCGATTGGGCTGGAGGAGAGGCAAGTACAATTAAGTTTCAGACTAATCATCAGAATTCAACATTGACTGACTTGTTCCAGAGATTCATTAAAACCGCTCTCCTTGGCTTGGAGTATGGGAGTTTCTGGGTTTGTTGGATCGGGTCATCTACAGTGTGAAAAACCGTGGTTCAGCAGTTTGGAATATTTTCTTATTCTCAAAGATCAAAAATGAAATGAATAAAAATCGTAGATCTCCACAGTAGGTTTTGTAATTAGAACTGAAAGACAGGGAGAATATTAGTATTTAACAGCATTGCTTGTGAATTCACAGCAGTTAACACTAAGAAGTATGTGTATTTTTTGTCTTTTTTATTTTTATTTTTTTTGGCTTGGAAACATTGCAGAGCAACCAGAGCTGTTGCCACATCAGTTGTAGATGTCTGGATAGATTGAGTGCAAACTTGAGGACGTACAGAATTGGGTTGGAGGGAAAAAAGATTGTTTCCATATGTATACTTGCATTTAGCAGCAAAAACTTATTTTGAAAAGTTCACAAAACATCCTGGGGTGATAGCAATGTATACAACCTGGAAAATGTAATTGATGTTTCATTATATATTACTCATAAGCAAACCATGCCTTTTAAAGTAATCTCTAAAGTGACAGATGGATGGACACCCACTGCCTAGTTTTTGGCCAGTCAGCCTCTATCCAGGAAGGTTGCTCACTAAAGGAGCTCACGACCTTAACTTCACTCTGCAGAGTAAGGCAGTCCAAGCTGTGCTATTTTATTTCTTCATGGAGTGGCTCAGCCTGCCCAGGCTCAGATGTGACTGGAATTCATTTTATGATACTATCAAAACAAAAAAACATAAATTTCTACTTACTTCTACCTACTAAGGTTTATCACACATATGGCTTGGAAACATTCTAAATAAATTACCTTGCTCTGTTGGAAAAAGTGCCATGCTGTTAATTTTATTGCTTTTCTGGCAAGCATATTAGTGTTAAGCAGTCAGTCTAATTGGAGGCATATTAGAAATTAGATGTGACCACTGCAGAATACGAGCTCTGTACCAGCTTTAGATACAGGATCGCATCTGAATTCTTTTCCAAGGAAAAACAGGAGAGATGCAAACACAACCCTACCAGTGGTTGGTTCATTGTTGCGAGAATTTGCAAATACTTTCCACAAAGTTTGAAGGGTGATTATATTACTTTTATAATAAGAAATTATAGTAAAAATAAAAAGTGATACAATTTGTAGGACTACCATTATTTCACTGACACCCCAGTACCTGTAGTAGCTTCTTAAAATGAACTTTTCTCTTTCTAGAACCAGCTGAACTTTTTAAAAATGTCAAAATGTTAATATGGGGTAGAAATATTTCTTTGTTTTGAACTTTTAATTTTTTTTTAAATTTATTTATTATTTCTTTATTATTTATTTTTGGCTGTGTTGGGTCTTCGTTTCTGTGCGAGGGCTTTCTCTAGTTGTGGCAAGCGGGGGCCACTCTTCATCGCGATGCGCGGGCCTCTCACTATCGCGGCCTCTCTTGTTGCGGGGCACAGGCTCCAGACGCGCAGCCTCAGCAGTTGTGGCTCACGGGCCCAGTTGCTCCGTGGCATGTGGGATCTTCCCAGACCAGGGCTCGAACCCGTGTCCCCTGCATTGGCAGGCAGATTCTCAACCACTGCGCCACCAGGGAAGCCCTGAACTTTTAATTTTGAACTAATTTTAAGCTTGCAGAAAAGTTGCAAAAATAGCACACTTACAGAGCTTCCTTATATCCTGAACCTTGCTTTACTTAATGTTGGCATCTTATATAACCATAGTCCACGGTCCAGGACAGGGTATTAACATTGGTATCATATTATCAACCAAACTACAGTTTATTCAAATTCCATCTGTTTTTCCATTAATTTATTTTTTCTTTTCTGGATTTTTTCTTTTCTAGGCCCTCAAGTTGAATTGATCTGATATTTCTCTTTAGCCTCCTGTAATCTATAACACTTCATTCGTCTTTCTCATAAAAATGTTTCTTAGATTTTTTTGTGTATTTGGTGAAATATATGTGGGAAGATCATGTGTGAGTTTTGGGGGGTGGGTATGATAGTTGAATAGGAAACACTTGAACTCCTTGTTTGCTTTAACAAAAATATTCCAGAGGCCTTTCCAATACATTAATGATATATGACGACTTAGTTTTATTTAATAAACTTTACTAATTCAGATTAATTTTTTTAAAAGCCACCAAGATTTGGCTAAAAAACAAAGGTTGAATTTGAGTTTTAAAATATATTAAAAATAGATTGGGTTTCATTTCATTAGTTTTAGAAAACTCTAAATTGATATAGATTTTTCATTCTAACTGTGGTCTAGGAGATATTATTACATGTAAGGCCAGTTTATAATTAGCATAAGTATTATTTGTATGTAGTAGATTATTTCAGCTTCAAAAAATAATTTTATTCCTTAAATATTCTCCCTGAGAAGGATCTTACCTTTTTTTTTTAATTATAAAAAAATGTTGCCTAAGCAGAGGTAAACCACAATCAGAATCTTGCCCATATTCTATAAATTAAAAATTAGTGATTCAAATTAATAGGTTTTTATCATATAAAAACTTAACGTTGTTACTAAAATATGATTTTGGTGAGCAGTCGAACCATTTGTAAACTAATCTATTCATCTTAGTACCTTGGTCCTCAGCCTGTTTCTCCCAGCACACAGTATACACGAG
This sequence comes from Balaenoptera musculus, assembly GCF_009873245.2. Taxonomy (NCBI): domain Eukaryota; kingdom Metazoa; phylum Chordata; class Mammalia; order Artiodactyla; family Balaenopteridae; genus Balaenoptera; species Balaenoptera musculus. The sequence continues at coordinate 9,746,198 of NC_045795.1, forward strand.
GGTTATGAACGTAGTCCAGTGGGTAAAAATTTCAGGAATTCTCGATGCTGCACCTCTTCTTGTAAATGACTGTTGAATGGAGATACACACATGCCCCAGTTCCACAAACATTGTTTTATTCTTCCATTCTCTTCCAACTATTCTGACACCAACTGGGTATACTGCAATTCAGGTCTGAACTAACCACCCAGATTTAGCTCAGACCCCACAAGTTAAAGGGCACAATCCACAAGGTTGCCCCGACTTCAGAGACCAGCAACAAGTGGGACCCCCAGGCCACCTGCACTTTTGACTGACTCCCTACAAATCCAGGGGTGCCCCTTTCCAATTCAATAATTTCCTTAAAGGAGTCACAGAACTCAGGAAAGCACTTACACTTATGACTATGGTTTTATTATAAAGGATACAGATGAGGTATCGTCAGATGAAAAGAAGCATAGGGTTGGGTCTGGGAGGGTCCTGAATGCAGAGTTCCCATGCCCTCTCCTCCTGGAATTAGGGTGTGTCACCCTTCCAGCACATCCATGTGTTCACCAACCAGAAAGCTCCACTGAATGGTATTTTTATTAGGGTTTCATTAGGAGGGAACATTGACCACTTAATTGAACTTAATCTCTAACCCCATTTTCCTTCCCTGGAGGTTGGAAGGTCAGGCTGATACCATGTGGCTCAAAGCTTCAATCCTCTAAGCATATGGTCTTTCTAGCATGACTATCCTGAAACTATCCAGAGGCCCACTGTGGGTCACCTCTTTAGCATAAACTATCAGGGCCAACCATGAATAACAAAGATACTCCTGTCAACTCAGAAAATTGCAAGGATTCAGAGGCTCTCTCCCAGGACAAAGGCCAAATTCTGTTTTGTTTTTGTTTTTCTTAATTTTTTTTTTTTCCTGAGAGTAAAATATGTGATATAGCATACTGTTTGGAAAATACAAAAAGTATCAATGCCGAAAACTCAGCCTCTGTGCACCAGTGCTGAATCAAATCTTAGAGGCAGAGTTTCAGGTAAAGTAGAAAAGAATAGCTTTATTGCTTTGCCAGGCAAAGGGGGACACAGCAGCCTCTTGCCCTTCAAGGTTGTGTGTCCCAAACATGGGGGTGGGGGGGATTTGGTGAGGAGTTTTATAGCAATGGTTCAAGGGCGGAGTTGCTGATAAGGATCAGGGTGTGTGCAGGGCCTGCCTTCCTTTAATCTGGCCTCAGGTGATCTCCTGATGAGCTTCTGTGGTTCCTTTAATCTAGCCTCAGGTGGTCTCCTGATCTCCTCTCTGGAATGAAGAATGCTGCATCATGTTAACATCTTAAGATGTTAGGATGTAGGTAACATCTTAAGATGTTAAGATGTGGGTAACATCTTAAGATGTTAAGATGTGGGTAACATCTTAAGATGTTAAGATGTGGGTAGCATCTTAAGATGTTAAGATGTAGTCAATATCTGCCATTTGTTGGGGGTCTTAGTTCTGCAGATCCTGTCCCAAGACTGCACTATAGTTTCTTCTCTCCGCATCCCCTCCCTTCCCTGATTAGCAACTGTTTGAACCTGCCCTTTGGAACTCAGGGAAGGTCATGGAGGCTGAAGCCTGTTCCCTGCAAATAAGAAACGGGGGACACAGAAAGGCTTGCATGCCCAGGAGGCCCACAGGGTCCTGCTCGGTTTCAGTATTAAGAAAAAAGTAAAAAGCACCCATAATCCTACACAGTGATAACACCACTGAATATTCTCATATACATTTTTATCATTTTTTTTTCTCTGCATTATTGGGGGTTAGTTTATAGATTTTTTTATAGTTTGTTAAATTATTCCCAAGTATTTAATGTTTGACGCTGTTGCAAACGGTGTTTTTGAAAACTTCATTTTCCAACCATTTACTTTTAGTATATAGGAATGCAAATAATTTCTGTATGTTGACTTGTCCTTAGGATATTCTAAACATACAATCATATTGCCTGCAAATAAAGTTTATTTCTTCCTTTCCAATCTGTACTCCTTTTAATTTTTTGTCCTGCTCCATTGTGCTGGCTACCTAGTATATTTTTAAGCACATTTTATAATACAGTACAATGTTAAATAGAAATTGTGACAGTGGACATCCTTAGAGGACCTTAGAGGAGATATTGTTCAGTCTTTCACCATTAAGTATGATGTTAGCTGTAGGTTATTCATAGATGCCCTTTATTAAGGAAGTTTCCTTCTATCCCTAGTTTTCTGTGAGTTTTTTCAAATCATAAATGGATGTTGCATAGTGTCAAACACTTTTTTTTCATCTTTTGAGATGATCATTTGATTTTTCTCCTTTGTTGTGTTAATACAATAGATTGCAATTTAAAGACTTTTGAATGTTACCACAACCTTGCAATTCCTGGGATAAACATCATTTGGTCATGCTGTATTGTACTTTTTAGATACTGTGGGACTTATTAAAGATTTTCATATTTATGTTCTTGAGAGATGTTAGTCTGTAATTTTCCTGAAATGTCTTTGTTTGGTTTTGTTATCAGGGTAAAGCTGACCTTTTAAAATGAGTTGAAAATGGTTTCCTTCTCCTCTGTTTTATGAATGAATTTTTTAAATTGTTATTATTTCCTTTTTAAACATTCTATAGAATTCATCAGTGAAGCCACTTGAACCAGAGTTTTCTTTGTGGGAAAGATTTCAGTTTCAAATTCAATATCTTTAATACATATAGGACTATTTGCATTTTTTTCTTTCTTATATAAGTTATGATAATTTGTCTTTCAAGCAGTCTGTTTCATGTAAGTTGTTGAATTTATTGGCCTAAAATTTTTCACAATATTCTTTTGTTATTCTTTAGTATCTAATGATATTCCTTAGTTTTTCTTTCATTCCTGATATTGATAACTTTTAAAATTCTCTTTTATTCTTGATCAGTTTTACTAGAGGCTTATCAATTTTACTGATCTATTCAAAGAATCAGATTTTAGTTTTGATTTTTGTTTGTTTATTGTCATTTTCTTTCTCATTGATTTCCAGTCTTTATTATTTTCTTTCCTCTACTTACTTTTTCAATTCAGTTTTGCTTCCCCAGTTCCTTTAAAATGGGAAGCTTATATCATTGATTTTTTTCTGTAATTTATTTAAAGTTTTATTCTTTTCCCTTTAAGCACTGTGTCAGCTGCATCCCACAAGCTTGATAGGCTATATTTTCATTGTTATCCAGTTTCGAATATTTTCTGAATTTCCTTATGATTTCTTCTTGGACCTATCGGTTATGTATATGGGTATTAATTTTGTAATACATAACTATTTAAAAATAATTTTGCTTTTGACTTCAAATTTAATTTCATTATAATCACAGAACACATTCTGTAGGATTTCAGCTGATTTACATTTATTAAGACTTATCTTATAGACCAGCATATAGAATATCTTGGTGAATGTTTCATGTGAAACTTTGAAAAGAATGTGCACTTTGCAGTGTGGGGTAAGGTATCTTATAAATGACAGTTAGGTCAAGCTGGTTGACAGTGTTGTTCAAATTTTGTTTGTTTTTGTAAATCTACTTTTCTAGCAAATATGGCAAAAGGAGTTTTGAAATTTTCAAATAAAATTATGTATTTGTCTATTTCCCTTTTCCATACTGTCAATTTTTTTTAGACTTATTTATTATTTAATTAATTAATTAATTTTTGGCAGCGTCGGGTCCTAGCTGCAGCACGCATGATCTTCATTGAGGCATGCAGGATCTTTTCATTGCTGTGGCGGGCTCTTTGTTGTGGTGCGCAGGCTTCTCTCGAGTTGTGTGCTGGTTTTCTCTTCTCTAGTTGTGATGTGTGGGTTCCAGAGCGTGTGGGCTCTGTAGTTTGCGGCTTGCAGGCTCTAGCTGAGGTGCATCAGTAGTTGTGGCACGCAGGCTTAGTTGCCCCACGGCATGTGGGATCTTAGTTCCCTGACCAGGGATCGAACCTGCGTCCCTTCCATTGCAAGGCAGATTCTTTACCACTGGACCACCAGGGAAGTCCCTGTCAATTTTTGATGACTGTATTTTGAAACTCTGCTGTTTAGGATTGTTATATATGTCTTCTTCAAAAGTTGACTTGTATCATAATGTAATGGCATTCTTTATATCTGGCACTATTCCTTGTCATCAATGTTAGTTATTTTGTCTGATACAGTGTAGCCATTCCAGCTTCCTACTATTTGTGTCTGAATAGTGTATCTTTCTTCCATCCTTTTACTGTTAGCCAATCTTTGTATTTATATTTAAAGTGTGTTTTGTTTGTAGTAGATAGTGTGTAGTGGGTCTCTGCATTTTAATTTGGGTGTTATTTGAGTGGAATTATCAGTATGGTTGGATTTAATTTACCATTCTTGCTTATTCCCCATTTGTCCCATCTGTTCTCTGTACCACTTTTTATGCTTTCTTTTGGATTGAGTTTTTTTTTAAACATTTATTTTGCTTATTAGCTATATTCCCTTGTTTTATTATTTTTGATTGCTCTAGGATTTACTGTATTTACAGACTACCTTTATGTAATATTATGGCACTTTATGTGTAATATAAGAACCTTAAAACAGTAAACAATACCATTTCTCTTCTCAGTCCTCATGTTACTGTTGAAATACATTTTATTTCTTACCTATATTATAAACCCCACAGTGTATTTTTATTACTTTTTCATACAGTTATTTATCTTTTAAGTAAATTAAAAACTGAGAAAAAGAAATAGTTACCATTTTGCTACTCTGTTCTTTTGTGTAAATCTGAGTTTTATCTGATATAATTTTCTTCAGCCTAAATAACTTCCTTTAATATGCTTTATAGTGGAGGCCTACTAACAATGAATTCATACAACTTTTACTTATCTGAAAATTTCTTTATTTTACCTTCAGTTTTGTGGGATATTTTCTCTGGGTATAGATTTATAGGTGATGGAATTATTTTTTTCCTTTTGCAATTTAAAGGTATTATTCCATTTTCTTCTGGATTGCATTATTTCTGATGAGAAGTTAGAGATTATTCTTATTTTTGTTTACCTGTATGTGGGATATCTCCTTAGCTGTCTACTTTTTAAAAGACTTTCTCCTGATTATTAATTTTGAATAATCTGATTGTGATGTATCTTGGTGTTACTTTATTTTAACCTGCTTGGGTTTGTTGAGCTTTTTGGATCTGTGAATTTATACTTTTATAGTTTTTTAAATCAAATTTGGAAGAATTTAACCATTATTTTTACAAAAATTTTCGGCACCTTCTTTCTTTTTGTCTTTTAGAACTCAAATTATATGTGTACTAGGACATTTCAAATCGTCCCATAGGACTTCTAGGCTCTGTTCAATTTTTTTGTCTCTTTTCTGTTTTTCAGTTTGGATAGTTTCTAGTCCTATGTCTTCAAGTACACTGATCTTTTCTTCTGCATTTGTTTAATCTTCTATTAAACCCACTCAGTGAAACTTTTAATTCAGATATAGTATTTTTTAGCTTTCCAAGTTTTTGGTTCTTTTTTAGATCTTAAATTTTTCTCAGTTTCTCTTATGTTCATGCTTACTTTTCAATCCTTGGGTATAAATAAAATAGTTGTTTTTAAGTATCTGTCTGCAAATCTCCATTATTTCTAGGTCTGTTTCTGTTGATTGGTTCTTCTCCTGTTTATAGTTTACATTTTCCCACTTTTTCATTTGCCTAGTAATTTTTGATTGAATACTGAGCATTGTGCTGTCACATTGTTGACTCTCTGTTTTGTTTTACTCCACTCTAGAGTACTGAGTTTTGTTCTAGCTAGCAATTATTTGCACAGTCCTTCCAAAGCTTGTTTTCAAATTTGTTTTGGATGGGTCTAGGGTATTTTTTTCCTCCAGGGCTAGTTTAGCCCTTCTAGTACAGCCTTCTGGAGTCTGTACAGAATGCTACAGGTGTTCAGTGAATTTTCTCTATTCTTAATGATCAGAATTTAAATGAATCTGCCTTTACAGTAATTTTTCTTTCCCCAGAGGTTGTAGTTTGCTCAAAGCTTTGAATATCAGCTAAAAACTCAAGAGGATTTCTGCACCTCTGCTCTGTGTAGCTCTCTCATCTCTGGTACTCTAATTCTCATATTCCAGCTTCCTCAATTTCTGTCCCTTCAACTCAACAGGACCGCTAAGCTCTACTTGATATCCAAGTATCAGTAGCAAATCTGTAAAGTGCTTCGAGACAGGAATCTGGGGAGACCTTAGGGCTCAGGTCTTTTTTTTTTTTCCCTTTTCTCATAGATCCCAGTCTTGTTCAGTGTGTTTTAACTATTTGAAAACAGTTGATTTTTAAGTTTTGTCCAGATTTCTGGCTTTTTACAGTCAAAGGTCAAGTTAGTTTTCTCTGTCATGTCTGAAAACTGAAATTCTTCCCTTCCTGCAGAGTTTTGTTCTCTAATTTTTTCTTTCTTTCTCTCTTCATATTCTAAACCTTTTCCATGCTTTTCAGAAATTTTCTTTTGAATGACTGGAGAACAGTCTTTCAAGTGGATATACCATCATTTACGTAAGAATCGCCCATAATTTACACAAGAACATTGACCCCAGTTGTAGTGTGTTAATATTAATGTACATTTTAAAAATTATTTCCATAGGATAAAATGAAATTATGATGTCAAAGGAAGTAGACATTTGCATGGCTCTTTGCACAGATTACCAAATTGCCATCCAGAAAGATTATTTTAGCTTAAACCCAACATCACTATATGAGATTGTGCATATCACCATGACCTTGCTAGTGCTGGATATTAAAATGTTTTTAAAAGAATCTTCAATTTAAGTAAAACTTGCTATCTTATTATTGGAACATCATTCATCTGGACATTCATTATTTTATTATTGCTATGCTTGAATTTGCATAATACCTATTGGCCATTTATTTAAGTCCCATCAAGTTAAATTATGTACATGTTTTTAAAGTATCAAATAGTGGAGAAGGTCTTACAATGAAAACAGCCATCTCGTGTCCCAGACTTCATTATTCCCGTCCTGTTGCTCAAAGGAAACCAGTTTTGACTCTGCATTTCTAAGTTAGATCTTATAATGCTACTGTAATATAATGCTACTATTAGTATTAATATTTACTCTTTACTTCTTATTCTTTTAGGTTAGACTCTTACTCCAGTCTTCTATCTTTCTTCCCCAGTCTTCTCAATATACTTGTGTAGTTAAATCAGTAAACACTGTTTACATTATTGTGTCTGTGTAATGATGTTCTCTGCAGAGGTTACTACAATTCTCATCTTAGAAAACTTTTTGCCTTCCTGGAGTTTTTAATGTTTTTCTTTTCTTCCTACAATGTCTTCCTTAAAATAATTTTATTTTTTAGCTCTAGCATATTTATATTTATTGAGTGCTTCCCCTTTTCTGAAATGTTAAAAAAGCATGTAAAATCAGGAAAAAAGCGAGGATGCCCACTATTCAGACTTCTGTGTCATCACTGTACTAGTGGCCTCAGTCAGTGTAGTAAGAACATTGCATTAAAATTATGAGGATTGGAAGGGAGGTAACAAACTCTCATTGTTTGCAGGTTAAGTGATAGTTTAGGTAAACAAACGCACACACAGCTCTTAGACTAGTTATTAGAAATAATAAAAGTATTGAGCAAGAGAAGCGACAAGTAATCAGGTTTCAACTGGATAAAAAGCAATAAAACTTTATTAACTTTAGAAAAACAAAAATACTAGGAAAATCCAAAATGGAAACAGAAAGATCTGCAAAAACATTTCACTAACAGCCATGCACAGCACAGATTTCTGATGCTGAAAGTAGCCGAGTGCCAGGCACAGGTTGCTGGTACCACTCAGGCTTATTAGCTTTCATGCCCTCTAGTTCCATAAGGAGAGTCTTCCCGGTGGCTTCATTTTCTCTTCCCTCTGCCGCACTGTTCCCGCTACTCTCATGGTTTAGCTCAAGAACAGGAAAGACTAGTTCTTTTCTTTCCAAAACCTCTCTGTTACCTTGAGACCACTGAGAGAGGTCTCCAGAGTAGGGAAAGCAACTGGTCTGAGTTCATCCCTAGAGCTCCTGGTCTTGGTACCTACACAAGAATAATTGCTTGGTCTTCCCAGGCTCAGGTGCTCCTTTCTGACTTGATCTGGAGCATCTAGTGACATCTAATTCCCCCTGGGAAATGTTATTCTATTAGAGGATGAGAGGATCAAGATACCTTAAGTATTAAGATGTATTATAAATATTAAACTCGCTAAGAGACTGAACTTAGTTGTTCCCACCTCAAGAACAAATGATGTGGCTGGATAGGTGTGTTAGCCAAGTGGCAGTCCTATTGCAGTATAAATTATCAAATCTATGTGTTGTATACCTTAAACTTACACAGTGTTATATGTCAACTATATTTCAATAAAACATTATGACATATATGCTGCATTTGGAAAGTTGAATACTAAAAAAAGTGTTAAGAAACAAATAGATAAATATATATACAGCAGGAAGACATTTTGTCACATGATAAATTTCAGAATCAGTAATCAACAGGTTTAGAGTTAGAATCTAATTTCTCGAGCTCAGTAGTTCAAAACTGAGGCAAATGTCCCGGGGTCATTTGGCAATGTCTGGAAAACTGTTAGTTGTTACAGTTTGAGGGTATGGTGGTGGCAGGTGTTGGTGAAACTGGCATCTGATGGGTAGAGGCCAGGAATCTTGCTAAACATCCGACAATACAAGCCCCACAGCAAAGAATTTTCTTCCTCAAGATATCAGTAGTGCTGAGGTTGAGAAACCCTGCTGTAATCCAACAACTTCTCCTAGAAAGGTTATAAATTTAAACCATCATCACAATAATAACAACGAACATTTATTAAACACTTACTATATCCCAGACACAGTGCTAAATAAATTGCGTATATATTCTCATGGAACCTCCACAGCTATTCCTATGAGGAAGGTACTATTCTTATACCTGTGAGAAAACTGAAGCTTAAAGAGGTTTAAAAACTTCTGTAAGATTAACAGTGACTAAGTGATAAAGCTGGAATTCAAACTGATCTGTCTGACCCCAGAGCCAGAAATTTTAACTAGGCTTACCTGCCTCCCAAGTTAGGGCCAATGCCCTCATTTCATAGAAGACAGAACTGTGTGCGATCCTAATGTAAGCTTGTTCCTCTGTCCTTATAGTTAAATGCTCTAATGATGTGGGGCAAGTTTAGCCCAGAGTTATTTTTATGCTCCCAGAAAACTGTTTGGTTGAAGATCTTGTTTTACTAATACATGACTTAATATACAGTGACCTCTGTGGCTGGTTAAAGGTAGAACTGAGAAAAGCCCTCCCCCAACCCCTTCACACACTCCCAGGTATCAGTCGTTATGGCACTTGATTCTGTCCCCCACAAAGGAATGCCTTCCAGAGCTGCTACTCCTTTTCCCTTACATCCATGTCTTAGTTTGGGATAGCCTGAAAGCAGGGCATGAAGCAAGGGTTTGAGTGCAGGTATTCTATTTGGGACATGAGCTCAGGAAATGGGAATGAGGCAGAGTAAGTTAGGGAGAGAGAAAAGCAAGTATAAAGGTTTGTTATTAGATTACCAGCATGTGCATTGGGAGCTCCTGTATGTGTTGCTTTAGATCCACCCATTTCAGGCTCCTCTTGCACTTGGGTTGTGCATTAAAGGGCTTGGGACAGATAGTGGGATGATGCAGATGAGCGTTGTATCCTTGAGAAGGGATGATTTCAGTGAAGTTGGGTCTGAGTTCATGTGGAACTGTACTCTGAAGCTACAGCTGAATTCAGAATTAGGCCAGAGAATATGAACCCATTTCTTCTGAAAGGTTCACTAAGCCCAGTGACAGAACAGCAGATGCACAGTGATTTCTCCACTAAGTCCTCTGAATATTCGTCTGCTTCAGACAAATAGAAAAAGATCTGCTGGTGTGACATGGAGCTGTTGGGGTATGTGATCAGATGGGTCCCTGTGTATAGACTTTCTTCTTGACACATTCTCTCTTCACTTTTTTTTTTTCAAAATGCTGCTGGAATTATCTGGTTTTTCTATAAAAGTCTTGGACAAATCCAGTGAACAAGAGGCAATATTAAGCCTGCATTTCCTCATGGCTGCTCTTGAGGATGCTTACGACAGTAGTTAACTAGACTGAAATTGGAAGGATGTGCCTTAAATTAATACAGTTTTACAAACCCGGTGTGCTGTGGGGTCTGAAAACCATATTCAGAATGGCAAATGCAACCTGGTTATGCCCTGAGACAGGCTGAGTGAGAGACGTTACATGTAAGTGCAATTACGGAATGAGATAGAAGGAAGCAGAAAACTGCTTGAATGTACCTTGTATTTTCTTTAAAAACCAGTAACCAACATTTATCGAGCACTTATCGTGCATTAAGTCTTTTAAGGCCACCTTGAGAGAATATGGTAGTATGTTAGAAGACAGAACAGTGCTTATTTTCAGGAAGAATAGAGGCACTTGGAGTGGAGAAGAGCCATGTGAGGGTTCTTCGTGGAGCCGACAAGGTTCTATTTCTTATTTCCAAGTGGTGGTTACACAGATGTGCTCTTCATAATATACAATACATCCATGTTTTATATACCTTTTTTTTTAAGTGCATGACCTTTTGCAATTGAAAGAAAGTTAAAATATTAAACATTTGTTTAATGACTAGATAGAAAAACTATAGCTTCTGAGGAGGAGAGAAATAGTGAGAAACTTGTAAGGCTTCTATTTGCATTATCTCATTTCATACTTACAACACCCTATGAAGTAGATGACAGTATTATTATACCTGTTGTCAGATAAGGCAACTGAGGTACAGGGAGATCAAATTACTTGTCCCAAGTCACACTGTTGTTACCGAATGCAAGTTCATGTGCCTGAAGCACAGTGAGGCCAAATGAACTGAAACAGAGTTTGGAGCAGAGAAAGGTTTATTGCAGGGCCAAGCAAGGAGAACGGGTGGCTTGTGCTCAAAATACCCCGAACTCCCCAATGGGTTTCAGCAAAGCATTTTTTAAACACCGGGTAAGGAGGGGCTGGTCACAGGGTATCTGATCAGCTCATGCACAGTTCTCTGATTGGTTGATGGTGAGGTAACAGGGTGGTGTCACAGGTGTTAACATTATCAATCCTTAGGCACAGCTAGGTCTGGGGACTCATGATCATCAAGTAGTTCATTTCTTCCATTTTATGGTGGTTTTAGCATCTGTAAAACAACTCAGCAAGTGTGCATCAGATACTGTTACCTAGGTACTTCAGAGAGGAGCTACTGCAGAGGATATAAGGGAGGTGTCTGTCCCGGGAAGGCCCCATAGGGTCCTGCTCAGTTACACTGTTATCAGCTGGTGAGTTTTGTTATTTAGACATGATGCTTTCACTTTTTAAAGTGTCAGAGCTGTCCCATTGAAGAGGTGCTCAGCAGCTTCTTGGTTTATTCAAAACCTGAGCCAACCTGCACTAGTGTAGCCACTCACTGATGGAGCCTTGTGTCCTAACATGACAGGAGCAAAGTGGCCCAGTGCCCCATGGGAAGAACTTGGCCACCATGTTGTTTCAGAGCAGCTGACATTTTTCTGCAGAAACCAGCCACTCTCCTCATCTCTTGGGTTTTCCTTTACACTAAAAGTCACCAGTTAATTGTAGCTACAAAGACAAGAGACCCCTTAATCTAGTTTCTGTAGGCTTGACCCCCCAGCAGGGTGCCATGTTGATTGGGTTTGGGATTTGGATTCAGTTGATAACCTTTCCATCCTATGTCAGGTCTGGTTGTTTTTTGGAAAGAGTCTTTTCTTCAGTACCGATGTCATGTGGATGTGTTTGTGAAATGGGTGTCTGTGAATAATCTCAGGTGACTGTTAATAAAGGGCAGTTTAAATATCAAATTAAAATACATCCTTAGCTCTTAAAGGGCTAAAATTTGAATCCCAGTCACCACCTGACTTGCTTGATGCAATCAAGCAAGTTTTTATTTGGCATCCGTTTTATCGTTTTATGACAAGTTGGTACGTGTTGTAAGTTTCACAGAAATGTGGTCTTTGGTCAGGAAGATGGGGTATGTGTGAATGTGTGTACATATTTTAAATCCTGCCGAGGTAGGCTTTGAAATTGACATATAACATAATTTTCAGTAATTCACCTTGTAATCTTAGCCCATGCACATCACAGCATTTCTCCATTATGTTCATCGGTGATTGTAGCACTCTCTCCTTCTGTCACCCTTTGGGTATTATAATCATTTTTAGCTACCTTCTTTTTTCTACCTTTTCTCCTCACCCTTTTAGCACCTCACACAGAGCTCTGCACCTGGTAAGTACTCAACAGATGTCTCAGATAAATTAGTGCACACCAGAGCCTCTCCACTGAATGCTTGATTTTTATGAGCAGGAGGAGAATTTTAAATATTCATGTTGCATGTAGAATCTCACATTACTCTCTTACTTAAACCAGGATGCCGTCCTCAGTGCTGGTCCTCGAAGCTAGATAGAATCAAACGACAGACTCAATATTCAGTCAGTTTCTACCTATGAATCAAAACTTCAGAGAAATATTTTAAACTTTTCTAAAATGGAAAAGTGAACTGAGGGTGTTGATAGATCTTCTTCTTTGTCCATTTTCACTGCTGGGAAGCACCTAGGCTTCCTGGATATGGATGAAGAGCTGCGTGTTCTCCATCAGTTACACCCAGGCACGGTGGCTCCCTCTATCCTTCTGAAAGGCCAGAACAGAGGCGTTGGCCTCAGGAAAGCAAGAACCCAAGAAGCCAGCTTCCTGGGACTTTTACCCAAGTCCTGGTGGCTTTTGTACCTCTCCATGAGGTCATTGCTCTGATGCATGCTCCAGCAGGGCCCCTTCTCAGAGGGCAGTATGGTAGGGAGGAAAGAACCTACTCACTGGAGCTAGAAGCTTGTACCTCTCCATGAGGTCATTGCTCTGATGCATGCTCCAGCAGGGCCCCTTCTCAGAGGGCAGTATGGTAGGGAGGAAAGAACCTACACACTGGAGCTAGAGCCATCAGGGTTGCACCTCTGCTCAGCCAAATTCCAGACTCAGTCTTTTGTCACTGTTCCTGCAATGCTGAGCCTCAGAGGCCCCATCTGTAAAGTGGTAACTAGAGTTCTTATAATGCTAGTTGGTAGTGAGGGTACCTATGAGTTAAAAGCTCCTAACACATAATAGGCCCTGAACAAATAGTTCTTCTCCCTTTATTGGAGAGTTTGTAAGAAACCTCCTTTCCCTGTTTTCCCTTCTCAGGCTTTCTCTTTGTTTTTTCTAACTCATAAGGAACAAGAGTGAGGTACTTTTTTTCAACATCCCCTCTTTTCCTTCCCAAGCATATTATTCATATGGCAGAAGATATAATAGCAAATTGGGCCTTGTGCATGGGAGGAAAAGCATCTCTTCTATTGAAATCCCGGTGTCATGCAATGTGTCTGTGAGAACCCAAGGGGATTAGTTTAAGCTTGGGATACTGGTTGGAAAACACCCGTTGACTTTGGAATTGACTTGAGCTTTTTCAGTGATCAAGATGAGCAGTTTCCTGATCATAGGTCACTTTTCTCATGACATTGGAAGGCCACCGTAGAGTCCTGCACGTATTATGAAACTTTTTTTTAATAAATAAATAAATAAAATAAATTTATTTTTGGCTGCGTTGGGTCTTCGTTGATGCGCGTGGGCTTTCTCTAGTTGCAGTGAGCGGAGGCTACTCTTCATTGCAGTGCGCGGGCTTCTCATTGCGGTGGCTTCTCGTTGCGGAGCACGGGCTCTAGGCGCGTGGGCTTCAGTAGTTGTGGCACGTGGGCTCAGTAGTTGTGGCTTGCGGGCTCTAGAGCGCAGGCTCAGTAGTTGTGGCGCACGGGCTTAGTTGCTCTACAACATGTGAGACCTTCCCGGACCAGGGCTCGAACCCGTGTCCCCTGCATTGGCAGGCAGATTCTTAACCACTGCGCCACCAGGGAAGCCCCTATGAACCTTTTTAGTTTAATTATGAACCCCAAATTAGAGGAAGTTGATGCTGTCTGATGCACAGGGAGTGCCGAGGGCTCCCCACACACACATCTCCGCCTGCGGTGGCCTCCCTGGGCCGCTGGATCAGGACAGGAGCTGTAGCTACAGCACGTGGTTGAGTGTGTTCCCTTCTCTGCTTCCCACCAAGGAGAAGTCTCAGATGGCTGCACGTGCTGAAGCATTAGCCCCTGTGATCTCAAACACCACACCTTCAGCTACAGGAACGCTTCCAGCAATACTGACATTTGCCTGAAAAGCTGACCCCTATTTTTCTTGTTCCCATTCACTATTGCCCGTGTCATCTCTGAGGAATCTAAACGTGTAGAGAGAAACCCCGAGTATGCTGAAGGATCTTTCTTTTATGGAGGCACCCAAGTCAAACCTCACCTCTATTTGATGACGAGGTTGCTTAGTGAAGATGCACCCTGTCAACAGCAAACACCGACTTGGGGCCACGGTCCCATGACCCATCTCTAATCCTAACTTCTGCTTAGTCTTAGTTCTGGAAATTCCTTTCTCTTGTTCCCCATGGGGGAAGCACTTGCCCTTGGCAGTGCTTCAGGGGTGTACAGATCTTTTATGACTTGTTCCCACACATAAAGGATAAATACAGAAATAGAATAAAGAGCTTCTCTCCTGGTCTACAATCTAGTGTTTTAGAATAACCTCTTCCTCCCTCCCTCCATTCTGTCCTCCTTTCCTAAAAGGAAAAGAATCCCTTTAAACAAACTAGGAAAACGGAAGACCCAGTAAAATTGAGGGATGAAGTGTCCTGCTGGGACATCCTACACCCACACTGCTGAGATGCTGAGATGCACCTTCTTGGCGTGAAGGGTTGATAGGAAAATGATGGCTCGAAATGAGCTCAGCACAGAGTCAGGAAGGTCTAACTGTTGAAGTGTGTCGCTGGCCCACTTCTGTCCCCGTTGGGTTGGGACGGGGCAGATGGCGTGAGAGGGGGCGGGAGGGTGGCGATTTGAAGGAGACACATGGTGGGGAGAGCTGGTTTTCTTTCTTCTTCATCCTAAGCATGCAGCGCGGGGCCTCACTTCCTCTTCCGCAGACTGCTGTGTGCATGTCTCGTTTAATTCTGCAGGACAAGGATGGAGATGGTGGCCCAGGACATGCTGCCCTTCCTCTCCTCCCTGCCATCACCCAGTCATTTGTAGGAAAATCAGAGTTTGAGGAAAGACCAGACATAGTTTGTCAGGACTGATGTAGTTCTTGTTATGGATGTTATTTTAAAGTCTGTGTTTGCTCCTGTTAAAGAAAACTTACCCAACATTGTGGCCTGTGGGGTCACCCTATTCCTTCCCATTTTTATAATTCAGATCAGTAACCAGTAGTTGAGAGCCAGCCTGCCAGCCCTCCAGGTGATAAAGAACAAGTCGTGCTCCCCAGACTAAAGAACGAATCGTTTATGGGGTGTCCAGACAGGTGTGCAGTGGACGGCAACACCGGGCAGACCCGGAGAAGGTACAGAGGCGCTGGGGGAGTGCTTAGTGGGAGAGGATGGTGTTAACTGAGGTCTGGGCAGTCCGGAGAAAGAAATTTTACTCCCTGGCGTTGGAGGTTTTCCAGGTGAGAGAGGCAGTGCCAGCCCAGAAGCACTGTGTGCCCGGAGGGAGTGACTGGCGTGCTGGAGGGGTTAGGGGTGGAGGCACCAAGAGGGAGGCTGGCAGGGGAGACAGGAGAGCATAGTGGTTAGGGTCCAGACTCCTGAGCCGGACGGCCTGGGCTCAGCTCCCGATTCTGCCACTTAATAGCTGGGTGACCTTCGGAAAGTTACTTAATCACTCTGTGCTTCAGTTTCCCCCTCAGTAAGATGGAAATAATAGTACCTCCTTCATAGGGTTGTTGTGTCGTAAGCACTCTAATATATCAGAGATCTTATATTATTGATCATATAATATGTAATAACTGTATAATTTTATATAATACTGTACATATAGTATAGTGTAATAGTTGACTATTATAATTTGAGGTTCTGTGGCATAGGGCCTAATATGCCAATCTGATGAATGTCAGTTTATTCTGTAAGCGATGGAGAGTCTCAAAAGGGGCTCGAGGTGCATTTTATATGGTCTGAAGTGGTTTCTAGGAAATAACTCTGGCAGCAGTGCGAGGGAGGGGTGGAAACGGGTGAGACCCGGAGCAGGAAGATACATGTCAGATGCCTCTCCCCCTCAAGACAGGGCTTCAAAAGGTCCGTAACCAGGGCTGCGGCAGCCCACCTGGAGCAGGGCTGTGGGTGAAGTGATGGAGATCATATGAACGAGATTCCACCCTGAGTGGATGAGGGAAGCAGGTGGAGGGGGACTTATTGGACTCAGTTTTATATCCTGTAACATGAAGTTCAGGGCTACTCTGGGCTTTAAATATATATATTTACATGCATGTATATATGTGTGTGTGCATATATAACTGTGTCTCTGTATCTATGTGTGTGTGTGTGTATATATATCCATATACACAGAGTCTTGTAAGAGAAGTTATAGGCAGTATGATGACCTGCCGTGTGTTTATGGTGTGATTGTGTGTTTGCCTCTGTGTAATATGGAAGCAGTCTGTTCCTGAGCCCTCTGGCCACCCCTCGCTCATCGTGTGTTGAAATGTTTGCCAGCATTTTGTAAATAGTAAAAAAAAAGAAAAAAATCCAATGACAATGAAAACATTGAAAGAAATGTTTGAAGAGTTTAAAAAATTACTTTGAAGAGTTTCAGTGCATAAGGGCTTGTTTTTTACATCTCGGAGCCTTGTGTTTTTAGGAGTTATTTTTAATTAGGGTTGCATGACCTGTGACTGATTTAACCCCCAAATACATATTCCGCTTTTGTCTGCAATTAGACTAATGAAGAGAAGGTGTGGTGAGCTTCCTCCACGCCTGATCTGAAAAGAGCTTTGTAATTGTCAGGAGAAAGCAAGCAAGCTTTAAAAACACCTGTGTACGTCAACACCGTGCTTAGAGGTTAAGACACCCTGACAGTGTCAAACTGTCTATTGTTCCACCCAGATACAGGGCTTTTACTCCAGAGATGTGGTAGCTTATTTATCAACCTTGTGAGAATTTTAGTGACACTTGTTGAAAACACGGGGTGAGTAGATGGGGCTTCACTGTACTCATTTCCCCATTTTTAAATACTCTAAAAATATCTTATTTTTTCTTTCATTTTGAAGGAGAATTACACTTTGGGGAGTTGGAAGATGCTATTAGGAACCATTCCTGAGAGAGGATATGGGATGATTTTAGGGCCACTGGGAAGACCCCTTATCCTTCAGCCTGATGTTCCCACCAGGCTGATACTCACTCCATCAGTTCACATCATGCCTTGAGCCCTTTTGAAGATGAACAAGGGTTACCACCTGGGAGTTTACACAGCGCTCCACAAATATTCATTAGACAGCAGCAGTTTGCTCTGGTTTATTTGTTTAATGAACAGGCTCCTTTAGAAGCCAGAGGTGTGACATTTAGGCTTCGCAGGAAATGACTCATGGGGTGAATTCTGAAGAAGTAACATAAAGATCAAGAACCGAGCAAACTGCCCAAGGAGAGTGGCTCCCAGAACTTGGAAGGAGAAAAAAGGACCTAAAAAAGTGAAAGAGTAAGTAGTTTCTATGCTGAAGACAAAATGTTTCTTTCTTAATTTCTACTGAAGCCAGCTCAGCTTGTCTCCAGCTCCTGGGTGCGGGTAATGATTTAGAAGAGAGTTTTATTGCCTTTTCCTTGAGTGGCCAGATTACAGCTAAACTCCCAAGGGATCAGACTGAAGTAGTGGGAACGTTTCAAAGATGTTGGGAGAATCGAAATCTGCATACTCTTTTTTTTAAAATAAATTTATTTATTTATTTATTTATTTTTGGCTGCGTTGGGTCTTTGTTGCTGCACGCGGGCTTTCTCTAGTTGCAGCGAGCCAGGGGCTACTTCCCGTTGCGGTGCGCGGGCCTCTCGCTGCCGTGGCCCCTCTTGTTGCGGAGCACGGGCTCTAGGCACTCGGGCCTCAGCAGTTGCGCCTTGTGGGCTCTGTAGTTGTGGCTCGAGGGCTCTAGAGTGCAGGCTCGGTAGTTGTGGTGCATAGGCCCAGCTGCTCCGCAGCATGGGGGATCCTCCCGGACCAGGGCTCGAACCCGTGTCCCCTGGGTTGGCAGGTGGACTCCCAACCACTGCGCCACCAGGGAAGTCCCGCATATTCTTATAATTGGAAAAATAGCACTGAATGGGGTTGTCACCAGAATATAAATGAAGGACAAGGAGGGGGAAGCTTAACAGCTTGTCTCGCTCTCTCCCCCCAGGTGCAAAGCATTGAACACTTAAAGGCTTATAATGGGTGCGTGTCTCTCAAAATGAGAGCTGGAAGGCCACTTAAATTCAGATCCTACAGCCAGCTCTGGTGGGGGAACATGAAAGTTGTTAATATCTTCCGTCACATTGGCAGACCTCTGTCTGTCCTTGCTGGTTTGAGGCAGGGTTGGGCACAGGTGGGGTGTTTTGTTGTTAATCTCAAGTTTGGGCAAGAGTCCCAACATCCATAATTCCTCTGAAACAGATAAAAGAATATCAAGTTGAAGTCCAGAAAACGATCATGAATTGCATTTGTATACGTTGCTAGAAATGCTGGCCCTTATCACATCCCTTTCATTACCTGCATCCCACGCTGGGTAGATGTCACTTGCATTCAGGACATCGCAGTAGCATGTGGTCAGGGGCTGGGGGCTCAGACAGCCCTGAGGGGCAGTGTTTCAAATTGCTGGTTTGCAGATGAAGGCATTGAACCCTGCCCAGGGGTCAGACAGCCCAAGTCTCAAAGGGGCAAGAGAGCTTGCTATCTCGAGTTTAAGAGGGGGACAGGTCCCCCCATATTCAAATAACCCAAGGAGATGCCCCAGCATTTAAAAGGCTGAGTAAGATCTTCATCAAAGGGTCTGGGGGGAGTTGAGCCACAAAGAGCTCATTTGTGAGCAGTGCTCCAGCATCTGTGTGGGTCTGTGTCTGCCCAGTGTTTTAACCAGATGCATACCCCTGGGATCTTGAGGTGTGGATCCTGGGGCAGGGCTGCATCTCCAACCAACTTGGAAGAACCACAGAGCATGTCTCCCCGTACCATGGGATTCCCCAACCAGTGGTGTTCGCCAAGGTTCAGTTCATTAAAAGCAGTCGTAACGTCTATTTCCATTTATTTTCTTAACGAAATAATGACGTGTGTTCCCTATGAGATGAAACCACTTGAGAGCATTCAAGCAAGCCTGTCAGTACCTGGTAGTCCAGTGGGCAGGCTCATTATGACTCAATTACTTGGTCAGTTTATTGTCAGTGGTACCCACTTACCTCTGTGCCTTGTGGCCACTAGTGCAATTCAAATTTGTTTTGATTCTTAGTCACATATTGTTTCATTTATATCTATAAAGGCCTTTTGATTAAAGATAGCATCTTGTATTAGGCAGCTCAGGCTGCCATAACAAAATACACAGGCTGGGTGGCTCAGACAGAAATGTATTTTCTTGCATTTCTGGAGGCTGGAAGTCCAAGATAAGGGCACCAGCATGGTTGGGTTCGGGTGAGGACTCTCTTCCGGGCTTGCAGATGGCCGCCTTCTTGGTGTGTCCTCACGTGGCAGAGAGAGAGAGACAGAAAGTTCTTATGAGGACATTAATCCCATCATGGGGACCCCGCCCTCATTACCTCATCTCCCAAAGGCCCACCTCCAAATACCATCACACTGGGGCTTCAACATATGAATTTGAGGAGGGGACACAAATTTTAAATCTGTGACAAGACCCAAATCTTGAAGTGCAAGTTAAGGGCATCCAGGTAACATGATGGACTGAACACATGACCTTGTCCCCACGCCCTCGTGAAACACCAGTAAATGATATTAAAGGGCAGCAGAGACATGAACCTACTGGGACAAACAAAATAGTGGAGGACAGAATAGCAGAGGTAAAATCCAACAAAGTTTCAAAGTTGAAAAGCAGATGAATGTACTCAGCAGACCAGAGAAAGGTGAAAACTAACTCCTGGCAGTGGGGAAGCCATGGGCCAGACCATCCTTCCTGCAGAACCCCAGAAAGGCTCAGGAGCTGGAGGCTTCAGGCATCTCTAAAGACAGGGGTGCAGGTGGGGTTAGGAAAGGTAGATTCTTTGAAAGATCGTATAAGAAGCGATTAGATCTCTGGATCCCCTCATTCACCCCATGCAGAGAAGCAACTGCTCCCCTGCAATCCTGGTAAAAGAAATGACACTCAGTCATTGTGGAGCTTGAACCAAAGTGATTATGGACATATGGGCCATGCCCACTAGGGTAGAGGGGTTCCACAGTGAATAATGCATGACTGCATACTGACCTGTGATGGGGCTCATCTTTTCTCCCACCCCCAAGGGCTACGATACCAAGCAGCCAAGGCTTGTGTTTTCTAAGAAGACTAGAGGACTCAACCAGGGGGTGTGTTCAGGCCACAGGAAAGTCTTCCAGATGTGGACAGTCTGGGCTCCTCCACTAAACAAAGGGGTCTCTGCCTGAAGCCCTTCACCTGACACCCACCTCACTCTGTACCATTCAATACATTGACCCTAGCCACAGAGCGCTTGAAATGTGGCTAGTAGGATTGAGGAACTGGATTTTATTTGTGTTTAATTTTTAATGAACTTAAATTTAAATAGTCACAGGTGGGTAGGGGCTACCATACTGGACAGCACAGGTCAGGAGAACTGAGAATTTGACTTAGTTTTTTTTAAAGGTTTTGACCTCAGATTTTACTGACGCAGTTGTATTAAGTTTTATACCCACCAAACAATTCCTGAGGAATTTCCCTTCTGCCAGGCGAACCCGCTTACTGTGTAAGTCAGTGATCTCGTTTTAATTCCTTCTTTTCAAACCCTTTCCACCACTGCTGGATTTCCATATTTCTGCGTCAGTATAACATCATCTATTTATGAGTGAGTAATCCTGCATCTGGGTTGGAGATTCCATGTGTTAATGTTTATGTGGTTGTAGATTTGGGCCTCATCTTACAAAAAAGGCACGATTCCTTCCAAATCATGTTCCTGTAATCAAGTATTGTACTTAAGGCACTAGGGCAATTTGATTATCACCCTATTGTGGCTTCATTTGTAACGAGAATAGAGTTGAGAATTATTCACAGATTTGATGTTTGCGAATTCACCTACTCACTAACATTTATTTGTAATCCCAAGATCAGTACTCGTGACACTTTTGCAGTCATCTGCAGACATCTGCAGAGCAGTGAAAAATTTGAGTTCCTCAGCACACACATTCCCAGCTGAGGCAAACAAGGCAATCATCTGACTTCTTGTTTCAGCTCTTGTATGGTGACTGTGTCCTTTTTGCAGTCTGTTTAGTGCCATGTTTTTGTGTTTTAATGCTTTTTGTTGGTGGTTTCTCTGATTAAGATGGCCCCTGAGCATACTGCTGAAGTGCTGTCTAGTGTTCCTCAGTGCAGGAGGGTTGTGATGTGTCTTATGGAGGAAATACGTGTGTTTGATAAGATTTTTTTCAGGTATGAGTTATAGTGCTGTTGTCAGAGTTCAAGGTTAATGTGCCATCAATATATATTAAAGAAATATGTGAGGTGATGGGTGTGTTAATGTAATGGAGTCCTTTCACTATGTATGCATATAGCAAATAATCACTTCGTACGCGTTAACTATCTTAGAATTTTATTTGTCAATTATACCTCAGTAAAGCTGAAAAAAAAATAAAGAAAACCCAGAAACACACGTGAAACACAATCACGTATTGATCCCTTGACAAAAACGTTGTGACAGAGGCTCGCAGGAACTAACCCTGTATTTCCCCTAGGACCAATGGTTCACTGTTCATTAATCCAGTGTTCTTACAGAACATAACAAATAATGGGCATTGACTGTAATTACTTCCTGCTATATGTGTAGATTTATGGTGGTTTTAGGAGGAATCTTTTTTGAACATTCTTGTGTACTTGCTTTGCTCTAATTTTGATTTGTATTCTTAGATTGTAACTACTAAACTCAGTGACACTCTTTCTATTACAATTATTTATTTATTTATTTATTTTTAATTTTTATTTATTTTTTTAACATCTTTATTGGAGTATAATTGCTTTACAATGTTACATTAGTTCCTGCTGTATAACAAAGTGAATCAGCTATACGTATACATATATCCCTATATCCCCTCCCTCTTGCGTCTCTCTCCCACCCTCCCTATCCCACCCCTCTAGGTGGTCACAAAGCACCGAGCTGATCTCCCTGTGCTATGCGGCTGCTTCCCACTAGCTATCTATTTTACATTTGGTAGTGTATATATGTCAGTGCCACTCTCTCACTTCTTCTCAGCTTACTCTTCCCCCTCCCTGTGTCCTCAAGACCATTCTGTACGTCTGTGTCTTTATTCCTGTCCTGCCCCTAGGTTCTTCAGAACCATTTTTATTTTATTTTTTTAGATTCCATATATATGTGTTAGCATACGGTATTTGTTTTTCTCTTTCTGACTTACTTCACTCTGTATGACAGACTCTAGGTCCATCCACCTCACTACAAATAACTCAGTTTCGTTTCTTTTTATGGCTGAGTAATATTCCACTGTATATATGTGCCACATCTTCTTCGTGCATTCATCTGTCAATGGACACTTAGGTTGCTTCCATGTCCTGGCTATTGTAAATAGAGCTGCAATGAACATTGTGGTGTACATGACTCTTTTTGATTTATGGTTTTCTCGGGGTATATGCCCAGTAGTGGGATTGCTGGGTTGTATGGTAGTTCTATTTTTGGTTTTCTAAGAAACCTCCATACTGTTCTCCATAGTGGATGTATTAATTTACATTCCCACCAAGAGTGCAAGAGAGTTCCCTTTTCTCTACACCCTCTCCAACATTTATTGTTTGTAGATTTTTTGATCATGGCCATTCGGACTGGTGTGAGGTGATACCTCACTGTAATTTTGAGTTGCATTTCTCTAATGATTAGTGATGTTGAACATCCTTTCATGTGTTTGTTGGCAATCTGTAGATCTTCTTTGGAGAAATGTCTATTAAGGTCTTCTGCCCATTTTTGGATTGGGTTTTTTTTTGATATTGAGTTGCATGAGCTGTTTGTATATTTTGGAGTTTAATCATTTCTCAGTTGCTTCGTTTGCAAATATTTTCTCCCATTCTGAGGGTTGTCTTCTTGTCTTGTTTATGGTTTCCTTTGCTGTGCAAAAGCTTTTAAGTTTCATTAGGTCCCATTTGTTTATTTTTGTCTATATTTCAATTTCTCTAGAAGGTGGGTAAAAAGGATCTTGCTGTGATTTATATCATAGAGTGTTCTGCCTATGTTTTTCTCTTAGAGTTTTATAGTGTCTGGCCTTACATTTAGGTCTTTAACCCATTTTGAGTTTATTTTTGTGTATGCTGTTATGGAACTAATTTCATTCTTCCACGTGTAGCTGTCGAGTTTTCCCAGCACCACTTATTGAAGCCTGTCTTTTCTCCATTGTATATTCTTGCCAGCTTTATCAAAGATAAGGTGACCATATGTGCGTGGGTTTATCTCTGGGTTTTCTAGCCTGTTCCATTGATCTATATTTCTGTTTTGGTGCCAGTACCATATTGTCATGATTACTGTAGCTTTGTAGTATAGTCTGAAGTCCGGGAGCCTGATTCCTCCAGCTCCGTTTTTCTTTCTCAAGATTGCTTTGGCTATTCAGGGTCTTTTGTGTTTCCATACAAATTGTGAAATTTTTTGTTCTAGTTCTGTGAAAAATGCCACTGGTAGTTTGATAAGGATTGCATTGAATCTGTAGATTGCTTTGGGTAGTATAGTCATTTTCACAATGTTAATTCTTTCAATCCAAGAACATGGTATCTCTCTCTATCTGTTTGTATCATCTTTAATTTCTTTCATCAGTGTCTTATAATTTTCTGCATACAGGTCTTTTGTCTCCGTAGGTAGGTTTATTCCTAGGTATTTTATTCTTTTTGTTGCAGTGGTGAATGGGATTGTTTCCTTAATTTCTCTCTCTGATCTTTTGTTGTTAGTGTACAGGAATGCAAGAGATTCCTGTGCATTAATTTTGTATCCTGCAGCTTTACCAAATTCTTTGATTAGTTCTAATAGTTTTCTGGTGGCATCTGTAGGATTCTCTATGTATAGTATCATGTCATCTGCAAACAGTGACAGCTTTACTTCTTCTTTTCCAATTTGGATTCCTTTTATTCCTTTTTCGTCTCTGATTGCTGTGGCTAAAACTTCCAAAACTAAGTTGAATAATAGTGGTGAGAGTGGGCAATCTTGTCTTGTTCCTGATCTTAGAGGAAATGCTTTCAGTTTTTCACCATTGAGAACGATGTTGGCTGTGGGTTTGTCATATATGGCCTTTATTATGTTGAGGTAAGTTCCCTCTATGCCTACTTTCTAGAGAGTTTTTATCATAAATGGGTGTTGAATTTTGTCAAAAGATTTTTCTGCATCTATTGAGATGATCATATGGTTTTTCTCCTTCAATTTGTTAATATGGTGTATCACATTGATTGATTTGCGTATATTGA
Source organism: Balaenoptera musculus (assembly GCF_009873245.2). NCBI lineage: Eukaryota > Metazoa > Chordata > Mammalia > Artiodactyla > Balaenopteridae > Balaenoptera > Balaenoptera musculus. The sequence continues at coordinate 9,770,660 of NC_045795.1, forward strand.
AGAATCCTTGCATTCCTGGGATAAACCCCACTCGATCATGGTGTATGATCCTTTTAATGTGCTGTTGGATTCTGTTTGCTAGTATTTTGTTGAGGATTTTTGCATCTATGTTCATCAGTGATATTGGCCTGTAGTTTTCTTTCTTTGTGACATCTTTGTCTGGTTTTGGTATCAGGGTGATGGTGGCCTTGTAGAATGAGTTTGGGAGTGTTCCTCCCTCTGCTGTATTTTCTAAGAGTTTGAGAAGGATAGGTGTTAGCTCTTCTTTAAATGTTTGATAGAATTTGCCTGTGAAGCCATCTGGTCCTGGGCTTTTGTTTGTTGGAAGATTTTTAATCACAGTTTCAACTTCAGTGCTTGTGATTGGTCTGTTTATATTTTCTATTTCTTCCTGGTTCAGTCTCAGAGGTTGTGCTTTTCTGCGAATTTTTCCATTTCTTCCAGGTTGTCCATTTTATTGGCATAGAGTTGCTTGTAGTAATCGCTCATGATCCTTTGTATTTCTGCCGTGTCAGTTGTTACTTTTTTTTCATTTCTAATTCTGTTGATGAGTCTTCTCCCTCTTTTTCTTGATGAGGCTGGCTAATGGTTTATCAATTTTGTTTATCTTCTCAGAGAACCAGCTTTTAGTTTTATTGATCTTTGCAATTGTTTCCTTCATTTCTTTTTCATTTATTTCTGATCTGATCTGATCTTTATGTTTTCTTTCCTTCTGTGAACTTTGGGATTTTATTGTTCTTCTTTCTCTAATTGCTTTAGGTGTAAGGTTAGGTTGTTTATTTGAGATTTTTCTTGTTTCTTGAGGTAGGATTGTATTGCTATAAACTTCCCTCTTAGAACTGCTCTTGCTGCATCCCGTAGGTTTTGGGCCATCGTGTTTTCATTGTCATTTGTTTCTAGGTATTTTCTGATTTCCTCTTTGATTTCTTCAGTGATCTTTTGGTTATTTAGTAGCGTATTGTTTAGCCTCCATGTGTTTGTATTTTTTACAGATTTTTTCCTGTAGTTGTTATCTAGTCTCATAGCGTTGTGGTCGGAAAAGATACTTGATACGATTTCAATTTTCTTAAATTTACCAAGGCTTGATTTATGACCCAAGATATGATCTATCCTGGGGAATGTTCCATGAGCCCTTGAGAAGAAAGTGTATTCTTTTGTTTTTGGATGGAATGTCCTATACATATCAATTAAGTCCATCTTGTTTAATGCATCATTTAAAGCTTGTGTTTCCTTATTTATTTTCATTTTGGTTGATCTGTCCATTGGTGAAAGTGGGGTGTTAACGTCCCCTACTATAAATGTGTTGCTGTCGATTTCCCCTTTTATGGCTGTTAGCATTTGCCTTATGTATTGAGGTGCTCCTGTGTTAGGTGCATAAATATTTACAATTGTTATATCTTCTTCTTGGATTGATCCCTTGATCATTATGTAGTGTCCTTCTTTGTCTCTTGTAATAGTCTTTATTTTAAAGTCATTTTGTCTGATACAAGAATTGCTACTCCAGCTTTCTTTTGATTTCCTTTTGCATGGAATATCTTTTTCCATCCCCTCACTTTCAGTCTGTATGTGTCCCTAGGTCTGAAGTGGGTCTCTTGTAGACTGCATATATATGGGTCTTGTTTTTGTTTCCATTCAGCCAGTCTGTGTCTTTTGGTTGGAGCATTTAATCCATTTACATTTAAGGTAATTATATGTATATTCCTATTACCATTTTCTTAACTGTTTTGGGTTGTTATTGTAGGTCTTTTCCTTCTCTTGTGGTTCCTGCCTAGAGAAGTTCCTTTAGAATTTGTTGTAGAGCTGATTTGGTGGTGCTGAATTCTCTTAGCTTTTGCTTGTCTGTAAAGGTTTTCATTTCTCTGCCAAATCTGAATGAGATCCTTGCTGGGTAGAGTAATCTTGGTTGTAGGTTTTTCCCTTTCATCACTTTAAATATGTCCTGCCACTCCCTTCTGGTTTGCAGAGTTTCTGCTGAAAGATCAGCTGTTAACCTTATGGGGATTCCTGTGTATGTTATTTGTTGCTTTTCCCTTGCTGCTTTTAATATTTTTTCTTTGTATTTAAGTTTTGCTAGTTTGATTAATATGTGTCTTGGCATGTTTCTCCTTGGATTTATCCTGTATGGGACTCTGTGCTTCCTGGACTTGGTTGAGTATTTCCTTTCCCATATTAGGGAAGTTTTCAACTATAATCCCTTCAAATATTTACTCAGTCCCTTACTTTTTCTCTGCTTCTTCTGGGACCCCTATAATTTGAATGTTGGTTCATTTAATGTTGTCCCAGAGGTCTCTGAGACTGTCCTCAATTCTTTTCCTTCCTTTATCTTTATTCTGCTCTGTGGTAGTTATTTCCAGTATTTTGTCTTCCAGGTCACTTTTACGTTCTTCTGCCTCAGTTATTCTGCTATTGATTCCTTCTAGAGAATTTTTAATTTCATTTATTGTGTTGTTCATCATTGTTTGTTTGCTCTTTAGTTCTTCTAGGTCCTTGTTAAACGTTTCTTGTATTTTCTCCATTCTCTTTCCAAGATTTTGGATCATCTTTACTATCATTACTCTGAATTCTTTTTCAGGTAGACTGCCTATTTCCTCTTCATTTGTTTGGTCTGCTGGGTTTTTACCTTGCTCCTTCATCTGCTGTGTATTTCTCTGTCTTCTCATTTTGCTTAGCTTACTGTTTTTGGGATCTCCTTTTTGCAGGCTGCGGGTTCCTAGTTCCCATTGTTTTTGGTGTCTGCCCCCAGTGGGTAAGGTTGGTTCAGTGGGTTGTGTAGGCTTCCTGGTGGAGGGGACTGGTGCCTGTGTTCTGGTGGATGAGGCTGTATCTTGTCTTTCTGGTGGGCAGGACCGTGTCCAGTGGTGTGTTTTGTGGTGTCTGTGACCTTATTATGATTTTAGGCAGCCTCTCTGCTAATGGGTGGGGTTGTGTTCCTGTCTTGCTAGTCGTTTGTCATGGGGTGTCCAGTACTGTAGCTTGCTGGTTGTTGAGTGGAGCTGGGTCTTAGCATTGAGATGGAGATCTCTGGGAGAGCTCTCGCTGATTGATATTATGTGGGGCTGGGAGGTCTCTGGTGGACCAATGTCCTGGACTTGTCTCTCCCACCTCAGAGGCTCAGGCCTGGCCCCCAGCCGGAGCACCCAGACCATGTCAGCCGCACGGCAGTGAATGTGGCAGTCTCCATTATGAAGTCAGATTATGAGGGTCTACAATAGCTGTTCAGCTAGAACAGGCTGACTTGGGAGCCCTTTGTCTATGAGGCTATCTCCAGCAGCTGGTGGATAAAAGAGTAGGTCTCTGCATGTGCTGCCAGAATCTTAAACGTTTATATAGAGGTCTTCTCTGTGTTCAGTCACGGATTTGGTACAGATGGTCTCAAGAACACCTTACTCTCTCAAGGTTGTGTGCTTGAAACAGCTCCTAAGCCTGAGGGTCTGCTAGCTGCAGGAAGACGAGACCACCTCGGGCAGCCTGCAAGCCGTGATTCTTGCCACGAACCCTGCTGTTGCTGTCGTGGCATCAGGCTTCCCCCGCCGCTCTGCAATGAGTTTTCAGTGACGCTTTCTCTCTGTGCTGAGGAGATTCATGCTGCCTGAGTTGCCCAAAGCCATAGAGCACATAAATATTGGGGCTGGGGTACAAACCCAGCAAATCTGGCTCCAAGGTCTGTGTTACCTCATCCTGTCTGAAGCAAGGTCCTGGCGCAACACCCCACTATATGTGGCAGATGGCAGGCAGGACATGGCCTACAATTATTTTTATAACTTGATTTTATCTTGTTTTCAAGGCCAGCAGCTTTTTGAGGGTGTTCTAGTTTACCTTTCAGTTATTTTTAATGTTACTGTCCATGGGAGAAACCCACTGAAAAATCAGTTAGTCCTATGACTTCATCTTCTATCTCCCTCCAATGGAGGAAGAAATACATCATTCCTAAAAGTCCATTAAAATTTCACTCTGTAGTAAAGGATTTAAATGAGAAATTCCCAACATTTAGAGGCGTAGTTCTTGTGTTTTAAAAAAATATTACATTGAACATAGTCCAGATTAAATAAATGCCTTTTGTGTGAAGATATTTCCACATGGAAGATCTCCAGATCATGCATCTGTGCCTGGTTAATATTTAATATTAAGAATTTGATAATATTTTAAAACATTTCTCTTATGCAAACAAGACTTCCTTCTTGGGGTTCGGACCACCATATAACCATGCAAGAAGAAAAATAAAAGACACAAAAGTAGCATAAATGATATGACTAAGTTAGCTCTATTTATATGTGTATGTGAATTAGAAATTATCTCAGTCTACTAAATCGTGAAGATGCATTATCGCATTTATGTTTTTTTTTTTTAATATTAATTAATTAATTTATTTAGGCTGTGTTGGGTCTTCGTTTCTGTGCGAGGGCTTTCTCTAGTTGCGGCAAGTGGGGGCCACTCTTCATCACGGTGCGCGGGCCTCTCACTATCGCGACCTCTGCGGAGCACAGGCTCCAGACGCGCAGGCTCAGTAACTGTGGCTCACGGGCCTAGCCACTCCGTGGCATGTGGGATCTTCCCAGACCAGGGCTCGAACCCGTGTCCCCTGCATTGGCAGGCAGATTCTCAACCACTGCGCCACCAGGGAAGCCCGCATTTATGTTTAAGTAGTAATAAACATCAATGTATCTTGAATCTAGTAAGTACCAGATCAATGTTTGGGGTGGGGGAGGAAAAAAGTGGAAAGGGAGAGAATGAAAGAGAAGGAATTTAGCTACTTGATTCTTCAAATGGGCAGGAAAGAAAATAACCACAGATGCCTTTATAATACTGCTTGCTAATGGAAGTGTGCTAAATGCTGGATAAACCTCTTCAAGTTAGGAGACTGGGTTATACCAAGAGATGGGTTATACCAAGAGATGGAGTTATACCAAGAGATGGAGGCCTGGTTCCCACTAAAGATTGGGATGGCCTTGAATAAGCCTCTTAGCCCTAGAACCAAAATGTGTAACCCACCACAGTATCCAAGCTAAATGTCCAGCATGTGTTCAGTATCTACCTGCTCGTTTAAACATCAGAGCCACCTTATGTGGCAAACATCATCATTTCTAATCTACAAACAAGGAAACTGAGGCTCAGAGAGGCTCAGTAACTTGTCCAGAGTCAATGGAATTAGAACTCAGGTCTGTTGGACTCCAAAATCTGTGTTCCTCACCTCAATCTGTGTATGTCAGAACTTTCCCATACACATCAACCCATTTTTCTGGATTTGCATTTGAATTGTCGGAGATAAGCATCAATATATTTTTTAAAAATATTTATTTATTTATTTATCTTTGGCTGCATTGGGTCTTAGTCGCAGCATGCAGGATCTTCCGTTGCAGTGCACAGCACGGGCTCTTCGTTGCGGCGCATGGGCTTCTCGCTAGTTGTGGTGTGTGGGCTCCAGAGCGCATGTGCTCGGTAGTTGCGACGTGGACTTAGTTGCCCTGTTGCATGTGGGATCCTAGTTCCCCGACCAGGGATGAAACCTGTGTCCCCTGCATTGGAAGGCGGATTCTTAACCACTGGACCACCAGGGAAGTCCCAGCATCAATATTCTTATTTGCCTTTTCTCTCTCTAGTAGGTGCTGAAAGTAGGGGGCATAAATTAATGTATTTTAAAATGCTCTATACAATGCAAACAATTAACACTATTTCTAAAGAATCATATAGAAGTAGAAGTAAATTGTCTGACCAGAAGTTTTTTTAATTTTGGCAGATATTGACTACCTCGAGAAAACTACTAACCTTTGGGAAATCCTTCTTCCTTTTCCATTTCTCCCACCTGACTTCTTAGTATAAGGTCCATATGAAATGCCTATCTGGTTGTTTTGAGGGAATAAGAAGACTCGAAGGATGAAAACGCAAAGTAAGAGAAATTTGTGTAGTACGTGCATCTGACCTTCCTGAGATTGATTCTTGGTGTGGTTGAAAAGTATCCTAGAGTTTAGCTTTTGGTCATAGTTTCTTGGTGTTAAACTTGAGCATGTACATCATTGGAATCTCTCTCAGCTTCTGTTTTTTAGAAGATTGGAATAGAAAGTCCTTGACTTCTCATCCATTCATAAAATATATGATTCCATATCTCTTTGATATTTGCCATATATTAATATAACGTGAAGACATGTACACTAACTTATAACTTATAGAAAAAATTTAAAGTGACTTATGTGTATGAAAATATAAACGTATGTGTATCTCTGACGTTGTATTGCATATATATATGATTCATTATGCTTGAAGGCCATGGTTTTTGTTTCTTTTTCTGTGCTAGTCTGTCCCGTTTTGGGGTTGAGTGGCTTATACAAAAAAATGGCTTATTTGGAGCCATATTTGCATTCTGTCATGTTTGACCAAAGAGGATATTACTCAAAATCAGAGACCAGTGGGACCCCCAAGGTATCCTCTTACTCTCTAAATGGTAGATGGCTTTAGTGACAGCTCCCAGAAATTTTAACTGCCACTGGCCTTCAGGAATCTCGATGTAAATGAACTAGGTGTGATGGTCATGATGTTGTAGAATTAGAACTGTGTTCTGGCTTCGTCACTTTGAGTTATTACTCTGAACTTCAAAAATTCATATTAAAGTTGTTGAAGCGCTTAGAAAATAGTAACATCAGCGTGCCTTTATTAAATTGTTAATTTCTTTGATGTTTTCAATCAAGCACAGGCACACAGTGTTATATAGCTGTGTACATAATCCTGTCTCCATGTGCTTTATGTCAATTTACATCATTACGGAAGTATCATAATCCTTCATTAAGCATTAGGAAATTAGGTGTTCTGCATTAGTGATTTTACCAAAAGATTATCTCTCTTAAACGCCTTAAAGAATTTTTAAAATCAATCTTTAATAGAAGTCTCTTTGAAGTTTGTGCTTTCCCATTTCTCCTTAGAGTACAGTAAACCTAATTTTATATTTTCTTGATGCTTCAGGGTCCTTATTAATACACTTATTACTCTGCGTGCCCTGAATAATGATGCTCTCAGGGGCTATTAAGGGTGTAGGACAATTCGGTCTTTTTTGCTTTAAAATCCCCTTCCCCATCTCCATTTCTGTGAGATGCTACTTCTCCCATCAGGCTGCCTCTTGCTTTGTAATTTATGTCTCTACGGTCTAGAAAACCAGACAACCAAGCCCATTTAACTTGTAAGTAAAATTAAAGTAAACTAGCTAGGAGTGGGAGCTTGGGGAGCCCTCAGAATGATTTAACTGCATGAGTTTTAATGCATGGATTTGTGCCGTCCATACTGCTGGCTGCGTTGCTTTTTTGGCTTCTTGCCAGCTAGAAACTTGACGCTGATTTAGATTCGTGACTTAAAACTCTGGAAAGTATTTTAAAGTAATGCCTGGATTCATACAGAGGAAGACAATTTGTTGAATATTTCAAATCACTAATAAAGGTGAAAACCCTCTAAATTAAAATACATCAATATAAAGAAAAAATATTATCTGAGTTTCAGAATCATATTCTCATGTAACTGGCTTACCAGCTATCCCAGTGGTTTCTTTAAACTGAGAAGAAATTGACACGTATGGAAGATTTTTCTTCCTTTAGCTTCAGCTCACAATCTGAAAGGACCTTTTTTCTTTCTTGCGTATTTTTGCTAAGCAACTATGAGCCCATTATAAATTTTGCAATTCCATTGAGGCAAATTAAAATTTTAACTGAACCTTCTCATAAACTGGCAACGTGAGGCTTGAAAATAGTTTAATGACCTCATTAGAAAATTCATCCAACCTGTGATTTTAGACAGGTGCATTTGAAAATAACCTTTTAGGTGTATTATAAACGAACAAAGCCTGGTATGCTCTAAAGGAAGCTAGTCCTGTAAAATTTCCACCTCAAATTTGTAAGCTGAGACTTAGATTTTTCTAACCCTTTTTTCCTCTTCAAATCTATCTCTTATCTTTGGGGTCTTGATAGGAGAATGTGACTGGATTTTCTCTATATCTGAATAAGTCAATTGTAGGCTAGTGTTCATAGGCAGATACATGCAAGTTTTGAATGTGTAATTTCCCTATTTGGAAAGTTAAAGTGTCTTTTCTCAGCTATGCAAATTAGGAAATGACAGTAATTTTAACATGGGCATTTAAGAAGGTAAAAATTTAACTTTGAATATGAACGACATAGTAAATCCTTAAGGTGTTGTTCAAACAATAGTTCAGACAACACTCGTATGAAATAGAGGGCCTCTAGGAAATAGAGTAGTAGTACCCCTTAACATTCAAAATACCTAGAATTTGTTACAGCCCACTTTCCAACAACTTTACTTTTCCCCTCTCACTTTTGGTGAATATTTTTCTTCCAGTTTCATCACTGTGGGAGTCTCTAAGGCTCAGTCATTGTCTTTCTGTTGCTTCTCGTCCAATTTCCCTAGGAAGCCCGTTCTCTCCCTTAATTTTATACTGAGACCTCTTTGGGTGTCCCTTTGCTTCTGATTTCTTGTCAGTTCTCCAATTACATATATTCAGTTTGACCGTAAGACATTTTCATTGGGATATCCCGACTCATTCAAAAGATGAATCGATCCCACCCCCAGCCCAAAGCAGACCCCTTCCTAACCTCTCCCCATCAGGGTTGGGGCATCACTCAAGTTCAGTGCAGAAAGGGATATGATATAAGAAATTAGGTGCTTACATCACTAGGAGAATGAAAAGGTAATGGGAAGTTATCTGAATCCATTTAGGTAGGTGGGTCATCAGAGTCAGGAAAGAACACAACAGAAACTCAGACACAGGCCTGAGGATTCAAGTACATGATTGCATTCCCTAGCAAAAATCCTCAGGAAAAAAATCCCTAGCAAAAGTGAAAGAAACAGGAGAATCTTAGTCCTTAAGAATAGAGTTCAAGGATGAAACTGAGAAAAGGACTCAGTTACTGAAACTCAGGTTCCAGAATCAGAATACTTGGGCAGAGCAGGATTAGCCACAATTTTTGATACCAGCTGCCTACCTGTGTGCCTAGAACATAGGATGTGCTAAAATCAAAACATACCAAGAAATGTTTTTGGAAGAAAGAATGAATGAAATCCACAGATAAAATATTCAAAATTTGCTCATTGACTTGAAGCAGAGCAGACAGTTGAGGGGTTTGGTTGTCCTTCCTGTTAGCATAAAATCCTATGACGACTCAGGGCGCTGGAGCCCAAGCAGAATCAGCCTTCTGGTTGGGAGGAATCTTCCATTGAGGTTGAGCATATCTGGTGGGATCTGTCCCTGGTATTTCTCTAAAAATAACTTTAGTCACAAGCTGTGTAGATGCTACATTTAATTCCTATTACTCTCGATTAAGTCAAGAGCAAGGTTTATTTTTAAATCCTTTCCGTTACTATTACCCTGTTTTAAAAGCCTATTCAAATTTTTATGAAATTTTAACTTCATTTAATTTGACAACATGTGGCATAGTGCTTTTTAAAATAATAATTAAAATATTTTAAAAGCTTCCTTAGCTTGTTAGATCTGTTGGGTAGACCTGTTAAATATTTTTAAGGATTCATTTCAATGATTTGATTAAACCTCAAACACAAACATGTAATCCTCTCATGTTCTTTTAATAATGTAGAAAGAAGCTTTCGCAAAGCCAGAAGTTTAGAAAAAGGAGCTTACACTCAGATGTCATTCAAAATTTGACTTTCATGAAATTCCCTAATCTCTTTTCTTTCCATATCCTTTCCAAGAACCATTATAAGTAAAATAGTGCACTAGACTTTTCTTTAAGAAAAGAAATTAATATAAAATAGTTATCAAGGATCTACTGTATATCATAGGGAACTATACTCTATTTTGTAATAACCTATAAGGGAAAAGAATCTGAAAAAATAGATACATATATCTATGTATAACTGAATCACGTTGCTGTACACCCGAAACCAACACAACGTTGTAAATCAACTACATTTCAATTAAAAAATAGAACTAAAAAAAATGAAATTAACAAAAAGAAAAGAAATTCAAATGGCCCCTCACCACATGACTGAAATACACCTGAAACTGAAGATTGACTCACATCTCAGGCATCAGTTTCTTCTATTAAAGTAGAGGTTCATGTACTAACCCTCTCAAAAGAACCTTTCAGAATCAGTAACTCAGAAAAGGTTACATACAATAATAACTTGGTGGCAGAACTGGTTGAGGCCTTTGTTCTAGTTCTGATTAACCAGTGGAACTTCCTGGCTCAGGTTATCACAGAGCCGACTTCTGCCTTCCCTTCCGATCCCAGCTGAAGTCCCACCTGGCTGCACCTACTAGATGACTCCTCCCTCCCCTGAACTCACAGCAGCCCCTGTGCTCTCTCCCCATCACTTGGCCCTGAAAGCCTTGAAAGCCTTCCCCAGAGACCTGTGCCCTCATCTACACTGCACGTCCTGCAAACACCAAGGCCTCCTACCACCCTCCACGTCCCGCGCATACATAGTGATGCAGGGCAGGTGTCCATGACATTGTGGTCGATGATGTAGTGATGATGATTACTATTTATTTCATTAAAGGAGAATTACTGTCTTTGGGAGGCAGTACAGAAAATTAGCAGTTAAAGCTGCTGAATTAAGCAGCGGACAGTCTTTTGTGCCCTGGAAGTGCAACCTTCTTTGCAAAGCCTGGAAGTATGAGTCATTAGATTTGGGGTTGGTTTTGTTCTGTTCTGTTTGTCTTTTGTAAGGACAGAAGATAAAAATTAATTTTTCAAGATGTACCAAAAAGTCAAGTTAATGAAATGTGCCAATCACCTAAAACTAGTTCAGTGTCTTAGCTATAAAGATACTCAGTTTTTGGTGACTGAATAAGTGAATGACTGAATGTGTGAACTAGAGTTGGACACAAGCCATCTGAATTCAGAGGTTCTGCATACAATGGTACTTTCAAAAGTTGCCTCACTGGAAGGTTTAAATTATTGAGATTAAGTCATCCATATACCTTTTCCCCCACCCTCTTTTGTCCAAAGTAAAAATAAAGAGTCTGGTTTCTATATTTGGTAATGCCCGTGGTTTGAATCCTATGCTATTGTATTGTACTAAGATGTGGTTATAATACACGGGTGGCCCATGCATGTGGTGACGGGGAATGGGGATGAGAATGGGTGGGTCTCTTCCTGTTGTCATTCACCTGGAAAGAGAGGCCCATCGCTCTAGAAATCTGAAAGTGAGAGCAGGCTCCAGGTGGTGGGAGAGGAAAACATGTCTCTTGGACTCACCTGTGAATCATCAGTCAGGGAGTCTGCTTGGGCCTCTTGGGATTGGAAGGGGTGATGTGTTTCAAGACATGCTAAGGAAAATAAGAGGAGGGAGTTTTGTTCCTCCTGGGGCCTGAGCATTAAAGACGGAGCAGGGTCCCCTGAAGGCAGTGTGGAGCAGTAACTGTCAAAGAGAAAGCTGGATGTTAGTTTCAGGCCGTAAGACAGATTTTATTCCTTACTACTGCAATAGTAAATAGTACCCAGTGTAACACTGGGTACGCTAAAGGAAAAGCACTGAAGGCCAGTAAGGGGTGTGATCGGGCCGTCTGTGTCTGTTCATTGCCTCTTACTGAAGTTCGGCTCCTACCCTCCCACAGAGACTGGAAGACAGGGACTCTGTCCTTTTTGATGATTATGTTTCAAAGGAATGGCTTCCATATCCTTGAGAAAGACACTCCTGGGTTGTAGAAGATACATACACATCTGCCTCTGTCTCAAAGGCACAGAGAAAGGATTTACTGTTGTCAGTTTTCTAAAGTAAATGCCCAAAGAAAAGGGAGCCCAGGGGCCTATGTCAGGTTTCGGCTGGAACAACCAGTCCGTTCTTTGGGCAGTACTCAGCTTTCTCAGGCAGGTACTTTCGGGGGCTAGAGTCATCATCCAAGGGATGCAGCCTTGAGCTGCTAGAAACTATATGTGTTGCTTCAAGTCTCTTAGTGTCGGGGGTGGACAAAATCGTTAGTGTTGAAAATTGAGTTCTTAGAGGCCAAGTCAAGAAGGGGCTTAGAGGAGCCTCTGAACTAGAGTTTGGTCAAGGAGAGAGTCTTTCTCGCCACTTTGGGAGAAAGTCCAAGGGGAAAATGAGGCGGATGTCACAGGGATTGGTCCAGCGTTTCCTTCCAGTGGTTACCTTGCAGCCTCCAATTGTAGTTAGTGAGGAAAACTTCGTTTCCTCACACTGACAACAAGAATTTGTGAAGTGATTTATGATGAAACGTGCCATTTCTACCTGAGATTTTTCTTCTTTGTAAAGTTAAACTTTAGCTTTTGAGGAAGTTAGGATTTCAAGGTTCAACATCCGAGGTTGTGTTGATTCTCATGTATCATAAGCTTCTTTAGCTCAAGGATCAAAAGTGTGAACATGACATGGAGCCCTGAAATGCATTTTTTTATGTGAAAGCCACAGTTTTATACTTAGTTTTGAAAGCAATGATGTCAAGAAGGTTTCTTTTGCCATTTGTCTTTTTTTTTTTTTTTTGCCACACAGCTTGAAGGTTTGTTCTTCCTCCTTCAACTTATGGGGAAACTCTATAAAGTTCTTTTTCTTGGGTTTTCTACAACAGGGGTTAGCAAACTATGACCCACAGGCCAAATCCATCTCCCACCCTGTTTTTGTAAATAAAGTTTTATTGGAACACAGCCACCTTATTCATTTGTGTACTGTCTGGAGCTGCTATGACAGAAATGAGTAGTTTCTGTAAAGACTGGTGGCTGTCTGCCCTTTCCAGAAAAAGTTTGCCAACACCTGCTCTACATATTCACAAACTAATTCTTTTTTTCATTATAAATATATCCTCTACCTGTTTGAAACATAGAGTTGAAATGCTTACAGAATCCATACTTGCTACCTTTGAACGCAGTTGTATTTCCCCCCAAACTTTCATTTGAGGAACTCAAGTTGAATGGACAGCGTTGTTTCAAGCCCCACTGAAGTTTCAAAGAAAGCAACCACGTGCATACCAGGGAGCCAGGTTTCCTCATAAACTAGAAACTTTGGCTCATATAATTAAAGACTTTCATCACGCACAGTGGAGAGAGGTACAAATATTTGCAGTGAAGCTACTGTCCTTCATGAATTATGAAGACATTTGTGGATAAGTTTCTATTTTGAAAATAAAAGTGACAATAACAACAAAACCTTTATCTCTTTCTCTGAAAAATGTAACCTTTCCTCTTAACTTGTTCATCCTTTCCATTACATTTATCCCCACTTTTCCTCTATAAAGAAATCAAGTCTTATAATCCCAAAGGGTCAAAGGAGGCCTTTAGCTTGTGATATTATTTCTGTGACCTGAGGTGAAGAAATGGCAACTTTTAAAAGCATTTAAGCCCACAGCTAAACATTAGATATTAGATTCTCATCATTTTCCTTTCCCTGAGTTTTGACATCTTAAAAGTAACTTCATCCCATCACACCCATTAGGATAGCTATTTAAAAAACAAAAAAACAAAACAAACAAAAAACCCCCAAAAAACAGAATAAGTGTTATGAGGACGTGGAAAATTGGAGCTTTTGTGCACTTTTGGTGGGAATGTAAAACGGTGCAGCCAGTATGGAAAACAGTATGGTGGTTTCTCAAAAAATTAAGCATAGAACTGCTACATACATGATCCAGCCATCCCACTTCTGAAGCAGGATCTCAAAGAGATATTTGCACACACATGTTCATAGCAGCATTATTCACAATAGCCAAGAGGTGGAAACCCTAAGTGCCCATCGACAGATGAATGGATAAACAAAATGTGATATATACACATACAATTGAATATTTATCCAGCTTTAAAAAGGAAGTCCTGTCACGTGCTACAACATAGATGTACCTTGCTAAGTGCAATAAGACAGTCACAAAAAAAAGACAAATATTGTATGATTTCATTTATATGAGGTACCGAGAGCAGTCAGATTCATAGACACAGAAAGTAGAATGGTGGTTGCCAGGGGCTGGCAGGGGAGAAGAATGGGGAGTTATTGTTTAATAGGTATAGAGTTTCAGTTTTACAAGATGAAAATATTGGTTACACAATAATATGAATATACTTAAACTACGGAACTGTACCCTTGGAAGTGGTTACAATGGTAAATTTTATGTCACGTGTATTTTACCACAATTTAAAAAATACTAAGCTGATGGCATCTCTGAGCCAATAGTTTTGACAGAATGTGTGACAAAGTCCAGACAGTTTCTATTTTGTCTCTGTCTTCATGCTTCCACAGCGGTTAGTTTATCTAGTTAGCTCTGTCAGGTGACAGGATGTTTTGATAGGGAAAGAAATCAAATCAAGCTGATTGATCTGTTTTCATGGCTCATTCCTGTAATATTGTAGAGGCACAACCTCGGGCAAGATTTTTCTATTAACTTGTTGACGAGGCCAGCGAAGCCACTTTTGTGGGTTTGTGAGGAAGAAAGAAAATGGGTTGATGGTTTACTTCGCCTTTGAACACCATTGAGATCAGCTAGATTCCCATCAGGACCACGGCCATCAAATCCTTCATCCCCTCCCTCACTCAAGCCCAGATGGTACTAAGAATCAACATCTGAATTCTAAACTGCTGCCCTGGCCCAGACATTTCCTCAAATCAACTCATCACTCAGAGTCAATCCCTAGAATTAAGAGACTGCTGGGTAATTTTATGGAGGAAAAAAAAGTTCCATTCATGATGTCATAAAGAATCAGTCTCAAGCAAATGAAAGACATTGATTTCTGCTATTTCCATTGGTGAATTAAGCGTTGCACGTTTGTTACCTTTCATTCTGCATGCGACAGTTACTTCAAAAGGAGTGCAAAAATACCCATTAGAAACAAAACTCAGAAGTTGCGATCACAAAGGAGGAACAGAGAAGGCTGCCTGTTTATTTAAGGGAGCAACATGCTGCTTGTCATGTCTCACTGCTTTGTCATAAAGGGAGGGGGTATTGATGGCATCTGTAAGAACAAGCAGAGCCTCAAGGAAAGCTTTGAGCAGCACTATGCTTCTAGACCTTTGTTCTTCGTTGCATATGTTAAGAGATTTCTTCTTCTTTTGGCAGTGGTTATGTTTTTCAGTTTTTCCAGTTGCTGCTTGGGTAAATGTTTGATTCACACACCTGCTATTCAAATATTCTGGGATTTCTTTTTCAGGGAATAATATCTAGGTACTAAAGGTTGATTTTTTTTCCCCTAATACAGATTAATAACTCACTTCTCCTATTTGTAGATCATGGCTATTTGGCCATATTGTTTTTATCATTAGCTGGCGAATGCTTAGATGAAGAATAGCCAAACCCAGTCTGTTTCTGGGTGAAGCATCTTATCATGCTAGAGGAGAAGGTTGAGACAGAAATGAAAAAATGTGTTTGGTGTGCAGAATAGGAAAGGATGTTCCTAAATTACTTGGACTTTCTCTTAGATTGGAAGGTTTTGTTATTTAATTATATGCAGTTATGCATTTCTTCTTCATGAGCATTTCTGTTCTGCTCTGGTGTAAAAGTCTTGATGTAGCTCAGTTTTTCAAGGACAGCAAATCTGCACATTTCTTACCTTTATAATTCTCTCCATCGGAAATGACTGATGGGAAGTAACTGAGTGGATATTTACCTTCCAAAACATGGCTGTTACTTAACATACGCATGTAAAAGAAGAGAGTGAAATTATAAATTTCTGTGTGACTCTGTATTTCCTTTGGCCAGTTTAACTTTTTCCTAAAGTACAGCGTGATCTTAAAAACAATCACACAATTTATTGAGTTTTATGTGTGAGGCAGGATGCTTTGTCTTCATTTGTGAAACCTCATTCGGTGACAATTAAGTCACTGCTAAACTTTAATAAGATGATTTAAGAAATGATCAGAGTTTACAAGCTACAAAATTTGGCCCAGAAAATAGCAAAAAGCATATCTTTCGTTCTTCTATATGTGCGCTGTAGCCTATCTGTACACGTTTGTTTATTTATGGATAATCTGGATGAGTTGTCAGGCGATGGGCAGTATAATGTCATGCTTAAGCTTTCCCACACTGGAATCACACGGCTTGGGTTCAAGTCCAATTTTGCACCTTGGGCAAGTTACTTAACACCTTCCTTATCTGCAAGATGGTGATAATCAAGCCTCTGGAGTTGTTGTGAAACTTACAATAAAGTACTACATGGAAAGCGCAGTAAGTAGTTCCTAATACATCGTGAGTGTTACCATGGCAATGGAAGGGGGAAATCAAGTCTTCACACAAAAATGTCCCTTTCAGGCAAAATATTTGTCTGAGTAGACATTTGACATAACTGTACATAGTTATGGTTTTTAAAATTTTTGTTCAAAATCGTTAGTTGACTTTAATCTGACGAGATACTAAGAGCAAATCAATTCCCTCAGTCTAACACTGCTGTCTTTCTCTGTCTTATAAAGAATCAGAGAAGTAAGATTTTAAAGCCTAAACATCTTAACACCGCCTTCTAAAGACTTCCTTGCAGCAGAGTTGATTGGACCATGAGAGGAAAAACAAGCAGTGAAAGAGGCAAACCTATTTCCATTAACTTGACAGCACAAAACCCTTTGAACAAGGGCCCTATTATCTTTTGGGTAACAGGTGGTAGCTGGGCTATTAAGCTGCTCTGGGCAGGATTTCAGATTTCCTTCTTCAGTGCTTTGGGCGATACCCTTCTATCATAAAGCGATCAGTAATAATTAGGTGTCTGGAATGAAATACAGTACAGCATTATGCTTCCTACATCTGGAGGAGAAAGTCACTTAACTAGCTCTAAATCAATGAATTTTCTTTTTTATTCCTGACCGGAGTGTTAGAGGTAGCAGACAACATGATGGAAATGTGAACTGTAGCTTGGTACACAATCACAAAAAAATTAGATGTTAGGACACACTTCCCTGCAAGTAAAAGAAGCAAACCCCAAAGCATCAAACCTTTATTTCTAACATAAATACTTTCATGACATTGCATTCTCTATCACTGTAGGGCCACCTGTTCCACGTTTAATGAAATAAAGTCCCTTGTCATAGGTGATATATAGGTGAAAAGACAAAGTGAAGGTTGTAAATAGGGCTTAACCTACATTAGTTTTCAGATCTTAGTTTTATTAAATCATGTTCTACCATGTTCCCATAAGAGGGGACCAATAAATGGAGAAGGAATTATTTCTACCGTGTCTCGTGAATCTCCGAAGACAAAACTGATAGTTATTCTGTTAGAATTTGGTCTAAAGTTTTCCTGTGCAGATTGGGGTAGATAGAGAGAAGATGGAATCTGCAAATTGTAACATAAACTTTCCTCAGTGCCCTCCCAAGAGTGTTGAGTCTGATCCTTGCAAAACTAATTCCCCTAAGTTGCTTCTTACATGGCCACTTCAAGGATGGACTCCAAGAACAGTTCAACCTATTTTCAAAAATCAGAATACTTACTTCTGCAAAATTACTCACCTCAAAAACTTTCTGCCAGCTTTCTCCCCCCTCAGACTTCAGGTCCCTCCTCTCCTGCCCAGATACTTGCAGGCATTAAGAGCAATCATTCTGTGCTCGTATCTGAACTATTTAAAGAAATGACCGGGAAAGAACTTGTGGCTTTTATTGCCTTATGAGCACCCTTTCTTTCATTAGCAAGAGTTGTCTGCTGGCCAACTGTATAATTTCATTCTATGGTGGCTGAGTTTTTTACTCCCCTTCAGAGGCTAATACATCAGTGAAAAGAAAAGCAGAATTAGTAAGAAGGTCCTTTGAATGTTTTTGCTTTGGAAAATAAAACATACATTGAGAAAATGCATCAATGTACAGTTTAACAGATAGTTATAAAGTGCATATAACTGCTGCCACATCAAAAAAAAAAGAAAAAGAAAAGATTGACAGCATCTGGGAGCCCCTTACTGTGCCTCTGTGATTGCAATTTCCCTTTCCACCAAATGTGGCCACTGTCCTGATTTTTTATTGTTATCATATTCTTTTCTTTGTAGTTTTAAAGCTTAGAGATATGCATCTCTAAACCATATATTTAGTTTTGCCAGTTTTGTACTTTATATGAATGGAATCACAGTGTGTGTGTTCTTTTGTCATGCTCTTTTCACTCAGCATTACTTGTAAGATTCATTCATTTTTTATTTTGAGAATTTTCAAACATGAGAGAATTGTATAATGATATCATTGCACAGTTTAATTGTATAGTTATATAGCCATCACCTATCAGTTACTAAGATGTGGCCATATTCATTGCTTTTTTTTTTTTCCTGAAGTGTTTTGAAGTAAATGACAGACATCTCTAATCATTCATCTCTAAAAACTCAGGAATATGTCCTCTATAACCCCAATTCCATTATCATAGGTAGCAAAACTAATAGTAATTCCCTAAAATATCATCTGATACCCAGTCATATTCATATTTTCCCAAATGACCCCCAAACGCTTTGATAGCTAGTTTGTTCAAACCAGGATCCAATCAAGATCCATGAAGAAGGTGCTTTTAACAGCACAACTTACAGCTTAAAATGAGTCTGTGATCCTTTTTCTCATACACTTCATCAGTGGATAAGGCTCCTGTGGGACCTGACTGCAGGCACTTCTCCCACAGTAAGAGGGAAATAAATCGCCTTGTCTATGCTAATGACATGTCCAACTCTCATGCTCTCTGACTCCAGGGGAAATTATACTGTCTGCATTACTGTCAGAAAGAAGTACCTAATAGCAATTATGTCAAAACCCAGATTGTTGTTTTGGACAGATACTCTGTAGTATTGAGCTGATCAAGGTTAAGTCTAGTCTTTACTTATCTGGAGAATGGATGGGGGACTGACCATCTGGGGAGGTCACTGGAATGCAGATGTCTACCAACTGAAGTCTCCACCAGGACCACAGGAGGACTGGTAGATGGATGGCTGGTCACTTTGCTCCATTAGGATCTTTCTGGATCTTTCAGTCATGCCTTGCTCATTTAATATTCCAGGACTTTAGGTTTTCTGTTGTGTTTGATTCAAGCATTGAGCAGAAAGCTCTTTATGAAAGATCTTGGCCCCTCTGTGTCCCTGCTGAGTTAGAAAAGCTGACCTCCCTGGTGTCTTTTTACAACAGAACAACCACATTTGCTTCCTGCAACCTGGAATTTAGATCATTGTTTCGCAGAAGATTTTCCCAGAATGAAAGACCCATGGTACTCCATGAAAGGGTCATACTGTCAAATGAATTTGGGAGAAACACTGGGTTAAACTGAGTTAAACTGGTTTCTTTAGGTCCTCTCCTGCTAATGAACACTGTGATTCTCCAGTGGTACATGGCATTTCCCAAAATTATTGTCCTCAAACCCTTTCCTCAGAGCATCTCTGGGGGTTACTATTCTGCAGAACAGACTGTGGAAAGTGCTGATCTAGATGACTTGGATGTAATCACAAACAACAGTAAATAAACAATCTCATCTCCTACCTCATGGGCCGGGAAGAGTTTATGTAAGCTCGCTACTCAGCGTTGCACAAGTACATTGGGTAGGTTACCATGTTAGAGATGAGGAACCTTATTCATGCACCGCATCCACTTGGACCATCGCTGGAGTTCACATTGTAACAACGTGAATCAGGATCTATGCTTATTATGTGATGAGGACGCTTACACCTTAGATTCAATCTTTTAGATGAAATTTCCACATGGTTTAGATTTTTAGAGGGGAAAAGAGTTCTAAACTGGTCAGTCTCTCTGTTTTCTTAAAAAAATTTTATTAAAGTATAGTTGATTTCAATGTTGTGTTAATTTCTGCTGTACAGCAAAGTGATTCTGTTTTTTTTATATATATATATTCTTTTATATATTCTTTTCCATTATGGTTTATCACAGGATATTGAATATAGTTCTCTGTGCTATACAGTTGGACCTTGTTCAGTCTTTCTGATTTTGAGGATCACTTGGCCTTAATTGCCAAGTATATTAAAAGCGATTTTTCATTTTGAATTAGTAATTCAATAAGCTTTCTTTGGATAATCAAGTAATCAGAAACCTTCTTGCCTCGTGATTCTACATTTAACAAAATGTTTAGATATTCATAGGACCCCTCAACATCATCTGAGTTAGTAAAAGTCGGTGCTCGTACAAATTGCTTCTAGATTAACAGGACTTCTTCTTGAATGTGTTTATCATACCATTCTGTCTGAAACTAGACGTTTAAAATTGCATTCTTTTCTACTTCTTTCTTCAACACAGCATTTAGATTGACAACCTTGTTGCTTTTCTCCTTAATTTCCTTATGAAATAGAAGATCAACTGGCATTTGTCATCTGATCTTTTGAAATGGAAGACCTCTGGATTTATCCCTTCCTCCAAATCCTAGCTCTCCTTTCCCCTCTCTTATATATTGTATGTATACATTTAATTTTGAAAGAGAGTCTCTTCATCTTAAGGAAAATGGATGCATTTTCTCTGGAGATAGTGTAAATGTGGGTTGGTTGTTTCATGTTGGGTCCTTCTAGGATGTAGTTGCATCATATTAATAATTGTCCTTATTTATGATGTCAGCTGGGAAGTAGAGGTAGGTTCCAGGTTCTGGAGGCTCATTCCATTTGTTACTTGTAGATCTCTAGCATAAATTCACTTTCACTGGAGTTGTCAAATTTTAAAGGGATAAAAGCTACAGATTTTACTTGCAAGTTGATTATTCTAACCACAGAAAGCATAAGACTCTGCAGTAAGCTACTGCAGATTTCATCATTTCTCAATTGTTTTCCCCCCTTCAAACTTCTATCCCATACAGAATGTAATTTAAAGGCAGTTGAGCAGAGAATTCAACAGAGACAGGTTATCCTAGAGAAAAATATGAACAACTCCCTCCTCTGGTACTCTGAGAACCAGATGACTGAAAAAGCATCAATATTGCTTTTTTTCCCCATTTCCTCATTTTATGAAATATAAGAGTTTCTTTCTTCCATCAGTACGGGGAGCACAGCGAAAATACCCTGCCCAGTAAGTCTAGCGATATATTTTAGAAAAATTCTTTTACCTGTTCACATGGGTGCCTGAACAGGCATATTCACAGTAGCAATATTTGTAGGCCAAAAATGCGAAGCAACTTAAATTTTCTTCAGCTGCAGATGGTGAAATAAGTTCTGGCACTTACATCCCATGTAATGGTATGTGGTACTCAAAAAGAATGAGGTGCTTCTGTATGTGCTGATGGGAAGATCTCTAAAACATATTTATAAATGAGAGGAGAAAAAAGAGTTGTAGAACAATATGAGCAGAATGATCCCATTTGTGGTTTTAAAAACTGTATTTATATAGTGTGGGAGTGTGTGGGAAAGAGGGAGAGAGAGAGAGGGAGGAAAGAAAAGAGAGAATGAAAATAAGAGGGAGGAAAGAAAAGAGAGAATGAAAATATCAAAGAAGGGCAGTAGTGGGGCTTCCCTGGTGGCACAGTGGTTGAGAATCTGCCTGCCAATGCAGGGGACACGGGTTCGAGCCCTGGTCTGGGAAGATCCCACATGCCGCGGAGCAACTAGGCCCGTGAGCCACAACTACTGAGCCTGCGCGTCTGGAGCCTGTGCTCCGCAACAAGAGAGGCCATGATAATGAGAGGCCCGCACACCGCGATGAAGAGTGGCCCCCACTTGCCGCAACTAGAGAAAGCCCTAGCACAGAAATGAAGACCCAACATAGCAATCAATCAATCGATCAATCAATCAATAAATAAATCTTTAAAAAAAAAAAAAGAAGGGCAGTAGTGACATTTGATGATTTGGGTCTGTGGAAGGAGGGACAAGGAAAAAGGAGTTTGTTTTCTATTTCTTCAATTATTCACAGTGAAAAATGTTTCATGTATTTTTATACATAAAAAAATAAAAGAACACGTGTATGTGAGCACATGAAAAAAATAAAAAGAGAATGTCCTAGTTATTTTTAACAAAATCATCCATCGCAGGCATTCACTAAGCAGAACAAGCCCATCCAAGATGCCTGTTTTAAATTCATTGATGTTAAAGAAGCATAGGATTCCTTGGCTTAGCACATACCCATGTGGATAGGGAGACTGAAAAAAAATAATTAGGGGGAGGTGATGGGGAACTGGCTTTTAGTAAATATGGCATATCCTGCAGTGGTGGCTCAAAAGAGGTTTACAATAGTGATTAGAACTGCTGTCACTCCATTACCAGAGTTAGTCTCTGTGCTTTGGTGGAATTTACTGCTGAGAATCGGTCCTTCGCCAGACTTTGTTAATAAAGCGCTTGCTCAAATGTAAACAGACTTCAGAGCAATAGAGTAGAACATAAAGCTGTGAAAACCAAAACCCTCATTAGTTTTTCCCTTTGTTTACAAACCAGTGCAAGAATAGGTGTGCTTTAAAATGTAGGCTTTATTATTATTCAGGTATGGTGAAGCCACAGATCGAGAGACAATTGCCATTGAAAAGACAGTCTATTATAGTCACAGATCCCGAAGAGAAAAGGGTCATGCCAGGCCATGGAGGGCCACGTGGAGAAGCACCAGGGTTGTTCAGGAAGCAGAAAGGGACGAGAATATGGGCAAGAGCCTTTATTGTGGTTTCCACAGGAAGGAATGGGCAGGACAGGGTTAACAGGTGTGCCTGGCTAGTGTGAATCATTTCAGTGGCTCTGGGGCATAAGGACTGTCTCTAGTTGTCTGGTACCTGGCCCTGGGGTGAGGAGGGCAGGAGAACCTTGGCCTGTAGTGCAAGAACGATATATGAAAGGCAGGCTCATAGGCAAGTCACTTACTATCTGTAGGAAGCTGTTCGCCCTGGGAGGGGCTGTCTGTCTCTAGGATCAGCATGGCTCCAAGACGTCAACATATCAGAAGTACGATAAATAAAAAAGGCACGGTCAATAGATGGTGATAAGATGCAAGAATACCTATGCCAGCAGCCGCATAGCACAGGGAGATCAGCTCCGTGCTTTGTGACCACCTAGAGGGGTGGGATAGGGAGGGTGGGAGGGAGGCACAAGAGGGAGGAAATATGGGGATATATGTATATGTATAGCTGATTCACTTTGTTATAAAGCAGAAACACACCATTGTAAAGCAATTATACCCCAATAAAGATGTTAAAAAAATAAAAAAGGCCTTTCAAGGTTTTCTGCATGGTTTTTATATGAATATTTTGTTTAATGACAAGCTTCGAGAGCCTACCTTGGACATGCCAACCTTTTAATATAATTTTGGGGGGCCATTTTTGGTACAGTAATTGAGAAGTACTTCTTGCACTCATTTCAGGCAAGAAAGAGGGGTATGTGAAGCTTTTTAAAATGTGTTTGGACCTACTCAACTAATTCTTTGTTTGTCTCTAAAAGCCAGTCAGTCATTTTTCCCCTTTTCCTCTTCAGGCTGTCTCATATGCTGGTGTAGAATTTTAGACCGGGTGTCCCTGCAGTAGCCCTGGCACATTTGCTGGTTTATGCAATTTGGTTTTGATGTTTCAGTCACCACAGGCCCATCTCAAAATCCTATTACAAGTGTTCTGCACCTACTACCGCCTGGAGACTTGGTTCTTTTCTAAAGATCCAAGGAGTTGCATTGTTGTGCTCTGAGCTGTATTTTCATTTTGGGGGGAAACCAGCTTCCTGCTTTTTCTATTTTGTTTCTATTCTGTTAGAGGTTAAAATAATTGTTTTTAGAAAGTTACTTTTATATGCTATATATCTAATCTTTGTATTTTACTGTTGTCCTCTTGCTGACTGTGGCCTAAAGTTTAATTTAATCGTCTGCTTAGATTTACTATTTTTGTTTTTAACTCATGTTTTTGCCCTGGTGGTCACTATGTTTTTTTTTTTCATAACAGCTTGATTGAGGTATAATTTACACAACATAAAATTAACTCTTTGGATGAGTACAGCTCAAGGATTTTAGTAAAATTGAAGAGTTGTGCAACCATCACTGCATTCCAGTTTCATAACCAAAAAGTTTACACCAGCACATTCCTACGTGTGGTCAATCAGACTTTATATTGCCCTGTGCTTTAATAACTGAATAATATTGGAGTGATCCTTATATAGTAGATTTTCTTATTTTAAATTAAGTCCTTACTGACTTTATTTTTTTATATAAAAGTGTTACCTACTTGTGTGCTTTTTGCCACAAGTTTAACAAAGTAGCTTTTCAGTTTTATTTTCCTTTTAAGAGCTAAATGATGTTGTTCTGTTAACTTTCATTTCCCATCTCCCAGGGACCAACATTCCCCAGTTAATCAGCTCCCTATCACACCGCGGTACTCACTTACCTGATTTGTTCCTCCTATCCTTTGGACAGATGCAGTACACGTTATACCTTCTCTTCCCCGATGCATTGCTCCTCATCTTCTGACTTCCTTAACTTTTCATAATCTCTTCTCTTCTTTTTTTGTCTTTGTTTTACCCAAAGCCAAAATTGTTAGAGAGGGAGGATTGGACCTAGCCTTGGTTGGTGAAAAGGAAACCGTTATATTTTCTTTCTCGCCACATGGAATCCTCTTCCCCCTGGGGCTTATGGCTTAGTAGTAGACCAGGTCAGGTGATCTGAGTTGTCCTCCTGCACCGAGAACCCATTTTATTTCACTCCCTGGGGCAGTGGGTGAGCTTGTCTTTGACCCCAGTTAACCTTAGCTCGAACTTGGGAGGAACTGCTGAAAATAAGATTAGCAGAGAGGCATCGCCTATACCTTGTTAAGAGAGATAGTGAAGAGTGCCTTAGAAAGAAGAAGCTCCTGAACCAAAGTGTAATTATGTTATTTTACTGTGATGCTCAGCCCCAAATAAACTAGTAATAAAATTGTCTTCTAGTTTTAAAAACTTATTCCCTTGAAGTATAGTTGATTTACAGTGTGTTAATTTCTGCTGTACAGCAAAGTGATTCAGTTATACATATATATATTCTTTTTCATATTCTTCTCCATTATGGTTTATCACGGGATACTGAATATAGTATCCTGTGCAGTAGGACCTTGTTTATTCTTGCCTTCCATTTTTAAAGCGTTATACATTAGATTATATTTAGAGCCTATATACATAATAACAATCTCCATAATAAAGTGGTATTGTGGAGGCAAAAAAAAAACCCCACAGGCTTTAAAATCTCTTTCTGCTCTTCTACTTACTGCTCTGTGACTCTGAGCAAGTTAATTTTGCTGGGCCTCAGGTGCCACATCTGTATAATGGGAATAATAACACTTCACAGGACTGTGGTGAAGATTAAATGACATGACATCCACCCTTCTCACAATGATCTGTGTATTCTCTCTGGGCACAGGGTTCTGCACTAGGAAATGGACAAAGCCAAAGCATAAATAAGCCGTCTCTTCCCAGAATGTCAGTTAAAGGTGGAAATTGGTGTGCATGTGGGAGAGGGTGGAGGGGGGTACTTTCTTACTTAAATCAGAGCGGATATATTATGTGAGCTCCACCTTCGTTCTTAAGGAAAAACTCAATACATTAAAGAAATGGCATGCTTGGGACAGGCAACTTCAGTCATACCCTCGGAGCCCCTGGCATTACCCCTTTGCCATTAGGAGTGTTCACATGGAAAAGTCTGAGAAACACTGGCATGTATAGGACAGGCTCATTATCCCTGTTTCATGACGTATCCCACGACCTTTCCCGAGCACGTACCTGATATCTCCTCCTGGGTGCTGACATTGAGCTCACCATCCTCCCTCCATGCCTGATTCTCCTTCTGTGTCCCCTGCCTTAGTAATTGACACCACTGTCCATTTAGTTACTCAAGTCAAGAACCAAGGAGTCCTTCTTGACCCCTCTCTCCCCTGCACACCCCATGCCCAATCCTTACCTTCAGGTCGTGGCAACATTGCCACCTTCACATGTCTTGAGTGTATCCCTTGTCTCTGTGTCCGTCTTCAGCATCTTAGGGTAGCTGCCATCATCTTCTGCCCAGACTTCTGTAATCACCTGATAACTGGCCTCCCTCCAATCCATCCTCCACACTAAAATGGGCGTTGGTCTTTCAGATACTTAAATCTGATCACTTCTTCCCATTTCCCTTAGAATAACATGGTCAATAAGGCCTTTGCATGGCCCAGGCCCCCTGCCCCTTTGGCCGCATCTTAAACCATCATTCTACACCTGGTGCTGGTGGTACAGTCACACCAGATTGCTTTCTGCTTGTCCACGGCACCCTGATTCCTCCGTCGGGAGCCGTTGCCAAGCTTGCTGTATCTGGAGTGTTTCCGTCAGCTCCTACCCAACTGCCCTGGGCTAAGATAAGGTATATTTATCTTTCAAACTCAGCTCTGGGGTTTCTTCCTCAGAAAAGCTTTTTCTAACTCCTCAGTGGAGGAGGTTATTTATCGTACGCTCTGATGGAACCATGTCTTCTTCTTCTTTTTTTTTTTTTAATTATTTTATTTATTTTATTTTTGGCTGCGTTAAGTCTTCGTTGCTGCACGCGGGCTTTCTCTAGTTGCGGTGAGTGGAGGCTACTCTTCCTTGCGGTGCGTGGGCTTCTCACTGCGGTGGCTTCTCTTTGTTGCGGAGCACGCGCTCTGGGTGTGCAGGCTTCAGTAGTTGTGGCGCACGGGCTCAGTAGTTGTGGCTTGTGGGCTGTAGAGCACAGGCTCAGTAGTTGTGGCACACGGGCTTAGTTGCTCCGCGGCATGTGGGATCTTCCCGGACCAGGGCTCGAACCCGTGTGCCCTGCATTGGCAGGCGGATTCTTAACCACTGCACGACCAGGGAAGCCCCAAGGAACCCTGTCTTCTTTTATGAGGCCCATCTCAATTTGCAGTCACACATTAGGCGATATCATCATTTGATGACTGAATCACACATTAGTCTGTAATCCCTGTGAGGGAGGGGCTGTCCCTTTGGTCACCATCATCTCCAGCCCCTGACAGAGTAGCTTTGCACTCCAGGCAGCTGGTCCTCAGTTGCTGAATGAGTGCGGAGAGACAGCTGAGGTCCGGATGCCTAAATGGTTGGCCTGGCAGTGTCCATATTCTGCTGATACTTGAGATCTCGGACCTCTGCGTCTAGGGCTCTGTCCGGCTCTCTGTAGATCCTTCCCTTAGTGCCGTGGGTCAGGTTCATCCACTTTACTCCACGGTTTTGAAAAGCCCCTGGGAAACCTCATTTTGTTGAAGAGAAATCTGTTCATTTACATGGTTCAGTACGGGATGGCAAAGCACCTGTTCATTCACCCAAAAGATTGCTAACAAACTTTTTACTTAAAAACCCCCACTTCATCTTGCCTGTTCAGTCTCTCCCACTGGGCTGCTGAGCAAATCTTTTTTCAAATCAGGCAGAACTTTCTAACCGAACTGCACGCACCTCTCTTCCCCTTTCCCGGGCATCCCTCTTCTGCACGAGAACCCCGTCTGCCCTCTTCCCACCATATCTTGCTCTTCGGGTTGGGACATAAAACTCCTTCACCTCCCCAAACGAACACCACTCCATTGATTCTCCCACCCGCCTCTAACCCTTGCTCTTCCGTACAGCCTTCCTGCCCTCACGGCTGTGGGGAAATCGTGGTGGCTGGGGTGGAGGCATCAGTGTCTTCCCAGACTGGCAAAGTGACTTGATTAAGGTCACACAGCTAGTGGGTAACATAGTTGCAATCACAATTCTTGTTTCCTTGCTTTCTCTCTAGTTCTTACTCATATTCTTTGCATTAACTTCTATTGAGAGGTGTGTGTGTGTGTGTGTTTGTGTTTAATCTGCATCTAAATTTGTCTGCATAAAATTGTTTCTTTATTTTATAACTGGTATTTTTCCCCCCTGAATAATTGTGTATCCAAAGGATATAAAGAATCTCAAGTTGACAAAAGTGATTGCCGTCACCTCTGGCCTCCTCCATTCCGTGTTTACTGAAATGTCAGCTGCTGGAATAGCTTTCTTTCCTCTATAGGTTCTGCTGGTTTCCCCTTCCCTACCTGGGGACACAGGCCTGCCCTTTAGTGCTGCCCTCACTTCCCCACTCTGGGGCTCTGTTTCCACTTGACTTGCCCTCCATCATACCCACTGATCCAAGAGGAAGCGCTCCCTCTTCCCCCCTGCAGCTCCCACCTGCCTGAACGGTTGGCTCAGGTGAATGGCTGGTCAAGTGGAAGTGTGTCTGGGAACTGAACAGTCCGTTCCTTGTTTGGAGCCAAGAGAGGAGAGCAGTGGGTGGGTGTCACACGGAGGTCTCCCACCACCCCCCAGGCTCTCCTCGGGAACCTGGGTACCAATCCAGGGAGCTTTTTAGGAGATATTTTCAAATGACTTTTAAAATAGTTGGGAAGCAACAAAATCCTCAATGAGACGTGATCTGTATGAACTAGGTAATTAAAAAGGAAATCCCACCTATGAGGAAAGGCCACACTCAGGAAGATGCTGCTTGATGCAGAGGTTAAGCCGAGGGCAGAGGTAGTGTTTTCTGGCTTTGAATCCTGGATGCTCTTCTCAGTAGGACTCTGATAGGTTGTTGAACTGCTCTATGGTACAGTTTCCTCAACCATATATCGCGGTTAAATAAAATGAGATTAAAAACGCCTACCTCATAGGTAATTTGATTGTCTTGACGATTAAATGAAATAATTGGATTAAAATGCTGATCATAGTATCAAAACGTATTAACTGGTATCATTAGCTTACATTAGTAAAGTATAACTTACGGAAGCTTTCCCATATATTACATTTCAATACATCTTAAAATATGATGCTTTTTAGAAACGTCTTTGTTACCTACTCACCCCTGCTTCTCTGTGTTTTGCTCGCAGCCCTGGAAAGGAAAATATCGATGAGGCAAAGCAGAGAGGAGCTAATAAAACGAGGGGTCTTGAAGGAAATCTATGATAAAGGTAAGGGGACCACTCCAGTCTCCATGAGCCAGAAAAAAAGCCGTGCATGGAATCTGTGTGCATATTTCTTGGAGTTGGATTCAGTTTTCTGTATCACTTTATCAGAGTTTGAACCTTTAAAACTCCAGACACTTCTGGAGAGATCAGAGAATGTAGCAGACAGCGCTGAAGTGATTGCTATTATAGAGGGAACGAAAGCTCCCTTTTTCTCGGCACTGGAATCCAACCATAGGATGCTGAGACAAATGATGTGGCCTGAGGAATGGTGTCAATACTGTTGGGAGCCTGTTGGTGTCTGAACACACACAGCTGGGGTGAATTGAATTGCTCAGGCTCTTTCAGGCACTAGGGCTTCCCAGGACAAATGTTAAAAATCCACAAGAGGGCTTCCCTGGTGGCGCAGTGGTTGAGAATCTGCCTGCCAATGCAGGGGACACGGGTTCGAGCCCTGGTCTGGGAAGATCCCACGTGCCGCGGAGTGGCTGGGCCCGTGAGCCACAATTACTGAGCCTGCGCGTCTGGAGCCTGTGATCCGCATCAAGAGAGGCCGTGACAGTGAGAGGCCTGCGCACCGCGATGAAGAGTGGTCCCCACTTGCCGCAACTAGAGAAAGCCCACGCACAGAAACGAAGACCCAACACAGCCATAAATAAATAAATAAATAAATAAATAAAAGAACGTGAATTTCTAAAAAAAAAAAAATCCACAAGAATCTAGAATTTCTCTAACAGAGTTTTTGGGGCAGTCCATCTCCCAACAACAGGAGAAATCAAAGTGGAGAAAATTACATATAATTTTATATAAATGTACACATATTTCAAATGATAATATTTCCAGTGATTACAAATGCGCTGTGAACGTGTCCAAAAGTGTTTGCTGGTGAAATTATCCTGTGTCTTTTGCTGATTGAACTACTGCCTTTAAATACGAAGGTATGCAGTGGTTTACCCAGTATATTAACTATTCTTCACCCCCCTCCCCTTCCTCTCACCATCCTTCATTTAAGGCTTTAAGAGAAATGATGAACTGTTATTCCAGTCTTGTTACGGTCATCAGTAATCATTGTCTGTTCCAGTCTTATTATTTGAGGCCAGTGTTATTTGTTGGGCCAGATAATTATTAAATCACGTGTTCCACTTTAAAGATGCACCCTGATCATCAAAGTGATCCTGTAATTCTGGCAGTGCAGCCAGTTTTCCATGTTTTTGTAGGTCTTCTACACGCCTAGTTTGTGTTCTGATACAGAAAGGCAGGTTGCGTTTCTAACTTGGGTGCTTCTGTCTGATTCCACTGTCTTCAGTGAGCTGGTCCTTATTCCTCTGGTGGTACAGTTCACCCCATTCATTCCTGCCGTGGAGCTTCCTGATGGCACTTTTGAAGTATGTTTTCTTAGCACACATGGCCACCCTGAAACGCTGCAAGTAGGAGGTGGCACCGCTCTCGCCCTAGTGGCAGGGGATGCAGCAGGTAGGGTGTGAAGCTGTACTATTTCAAACCGCCTTTGTTCATTAGCAGAGCCTTCTGGCCCCAAGGCATCCCGATGACAAGTCACGTCATCCTTCTACTTCTGGGCGAGACATACCCAGATACAGTTTCTTTGGTTGATTAAGTTCTCCAGAGAAAAAGAATGCATCATTTTGTCGCTTTTCTCCAATGTCTTATTTCGGTACAGGCCCCCCAAACCATCCCTTATACTGACCTTAAGTTTCCATGTTTCATCTCAAACTCCTTTCTCTATATTCCCTCCCCGGTGAAGACAGGAAGTGTCTGGCCGCAGGTATGGTATTACATGGTCAGCATCCAAGAGTTTAAATAAAGATTACTGTCCTAGCTAAAGCCTGTTCAGATCCAGTTAAATGATCCCTCCCCCTCCCTCCTTTCTTCCTGTAAATTTTATGTCTCTCACAGGAAAATTTCAGGAATCCTTTAAAGGAGAGGATACATTTTATTATAGTATTTATTATTTCCATTATACCTAATAACTGAGTTAGGGTAAATATTGCCGGAGTAACTTCCTGACTTAATCAAAGAAGCCATAGACCGTTAGAGCAAAAGCCCATTTTATAGAGGAAGAAACAGGGGACATTGAGGCTGGGGCCTGCCAGCCCCCATTAGGAGTTGCCCCAAGATTAGGAGCTGTGTCCTGTTTGTGGTCGACTCACAGCATGCTCTCAGCAGCCGGCTGCAGAGGAAAGGACCAGGCTAGCTGCCACCTGTCACCACAACTTCTGGTTTTATTTTTGTCCTTGCACTTATCGCTGTCTGCTTTTTTCTGTTCTGTTGTTGGCTGGCTTTCCTCACTAGCACGTTAACTCCAGGAGAACATGGACTTCATAAGGCTTGATGCCAGACCCCCTCAGAAAGTGGCTGAGATAGATTGGCTCAAAAAATGCTTATTGTTTGTATGATGGGAATGGGAGTAGAGGGAAACTAAAATTGCACATAGTAGATATAGAAGTTTGTATTTGCTGTGGGTTTTTCTGATAAAAGCATCCATTTTGTATCACTGCGGATATTAATCACATCACCTTGTATTCTGTTACATCAGCTGTTCAGAACGTGAGCCCTGTAATCATTGCTTGGATTCAATTCCAGTTTCACTACTGAGTGGCTGTGCAACTTTAGTAAAGTTGCATAACTTCTCTGTGCTTCTATTTCTGTATTTGACAGTGTGGATAATATTGTAATGAGATAACATATCTGTATTAGTTTGCCAGGGCTACCATAACAAAATACCACAGACTGAGTGACTTAAACAACAGAAATGTATTTCCTCACAGTTTTGGAGGCTAGAAGTCCAAGATCCAGGTGCCAGCAGGATTGGTTTCTGGTGAGACCTCTTCTTCGACTTGCAGATATCTGCCATCTTGCTGTGTCCTCACATGGCCTTCCCTCTGTGCGTGCACACTTCTGGTGTCTCTTCCTCTTTTCATAAGAAAAGCAGTCCTGTTGGATCAGGGCCCACCCTTAGGACCTCATTTAACCTCATTACTTCCGTAAAGGCCCATCTCCAAATACAGTCACACTGGGGGTTTGGGCTTCACATATAAATTTGGGCAGGAGGGAGAGGGGGTGACACAATTCCATCCATAACAACATGTAGAGTAAAATATTGGCTATCATCCCATAAGTTCTCAAGAAATTGTTAACACCCCATTATTAGTAGTAGTATCATCATCATCCTTTATATTTTTTAAAACCCTTTGTATGCTTTAGCCTAGTTCAGGCCCACGAGTTAGGAAGGGACATCACTGTTCCCTTTTATCTTAAGTGCAAGGATCTTCAACCCCCCTCACAATGGCCTTACCAATGTGGGTGGCCGAGAACCTAGCCCCTTGGTATCTGATTTAATTACCTTCTCACCCCTCCACCCTGTCTCCTCTTTAGTCTCTAAACACGTTGTTTTCCTGTCATTCATCCGTCCCCTTTCTACAGCATCATTCAACTTGCTGTGTCTGGGATTCTAGTGAGTAAAACAAATAAACTTTCATTGCCACATCCTGAGTGAACAGCAAGAGGCAAAGAACCTTTCATTGTTTTCCAAGTTGTTTGTTTCAAAGATAAATTTCGTAGATTTTCAGCAGTCCTTCCACATTGCCTGGCTGGTCATTCCTCATTTTGCACCCATGAGTCTGGTCACCTGGCAGCAAAACAGTTTCCACCAGAGATGTACGGTCCCTAATTTGCAATTACTGCGTCAGCCCATCCACGAGGGCCGGCCCCTGTTCATGCTGCAGTTATACTGTTTTGTATATGATATTGCTAAGGTGGTGGGAAGCAGTTTATCTTTAGTAGGTGAGCTTTTCTCTTCCAACTCTTTTTGTTATTGATTTTGCTTAATAATGCCGTACTCGTTTGTAGAAAGTATTAAGATAAACTGTAGGGATATGAGATTTGTAACTGGGCATGGCGGACTCAGAACGAATAAGGTTTTATTATTCTGACAGTTCTCCTCGAAATTCTTTATGTTTTTCTTAGCAGGTTAAAATCCCAAACTAGTCAATAAATTTAAATCAGGCAAAATGAGAGCTTGGATTGAAGAGGGGAAATTTTCTCAATATCTCTAGAAACTAGTTCAGGAATCCTTCATTTAATGGCATGTAGATGTAAAGAGCTTAAGTTACTGGATGGCTTGTATCTTTTTTATTGGTTTCCATATACAATCACATGCATTTAAAGTTCAGAAGAGGACTTCCCTGGTGGCACAGTGGTTAAGAATCCGCCTGCCAATGCAGGGGACCACGGGTTCGAGCCCTGGTCGGGGAAGATCCCACATGTCGTGGAGCAGCTAAGCCCATGCGCCGCAACTACTGAAGCCCGCACACCTAGAGCCCGTGCTCCTCAACAAGAGAAGCCACCACAATGAGAAACCCTTGCAGCGCAACGAAGAGTAGCCCCCGCTCACCGCAACTAGAGAAAGCCCGGGCGCAGCAACGAAAACCCAATGCAGCCAAAAATAAAAATAAATAAATAAGTAAATCAATTTATAGAAAAAAATAAAGTTCAGAAGAAAGTTTAGATAAAACTTTAAAGATCAGAGAAAATCGTTTGATTTCTGGATACATCAAGGCCATGTAAAAATGCAGCAAACTTTAAAAAAACTACAAAGAAGAC
The DNA here is from genome assembly GCF_009873245.2 of Balaenoptera musculus. Classification (NCBI taxonomy): domain Eukaryota; kingdom Metazoa; phylum Chordata; class Mammalia; order Artiodactyla; family Balaenopteridae; genus Balaenoptera; species Balaenoptera musculus. Next base: position 9,803,967 of record NC_045795.1, read on the forward strand.
TTTAAATTGTTAATCACGATGTAGAGGAACATAAAATTTTAAATTCTTTTTCTCCCATTTTCCATATTTTCCACAATATGGATATAGCAATTTCGTGAAAAACACAATGAAACATTACAGTGAACCGTCATCACTCTAAAGAGTAAAAATGTGAAACCAACTACTGATGGAAAGTGGTCTATAATTTTGTAGACAGCTTATTTTTAACTATATAGTCCCCACTTCCGTAGTCTGTTTTTTTGAATTAGAACTTAAGGGTTCTCCTAGACTCCTGGAACATTTATTCATTCATTCAACAAATTGGTACTGAATCCCCCCTCTGAGCCAGGTGCTCTAGGTGTCGAGCTACAGTGATAACCAAAAAATCAAGATTCTCACCTTCTCAGAGTTTACATTCTACTAAAGGAGATAGGAAATAATTAAATAAGCCTATGATATATTGCCAAGGAGTGATGAGCACTATGAAGATAAACAAAGCAGCAGGGTAAGGAGATAAATTCAGAGGGGGAGCCATGATTTTATATAAATGCAATCATGGAGGACCTCTGGAGGAGGTGATATTTGCACAGAGACCTAAATGCAGTGATTGGGTGGCTGAAACAGGAGCATTGGTCCTACTACTACTTCTGAACAACATGTAACCTAATTCGTGAGCCCTTAAGTTCCTTAAATTGACTCAGTATGTTTCTTTTAAATTAAAGCCTCTGTATTGCACTTGCCTCTCTCTCAGTTCTCTGTAAATCAGAGCACAACACCCCCTGTTCAGAGCCTACAGTGGCTCCCCACTTCACTCAGAGAAGTTTCAAGCTCCTCCGACAGCCTACGAAGCCCTCCACGATCTGCCCTCCAATCCCTAAGTTGGCTTCAACTCCCTGGCGGTACTTCCTCATAATGTCCTCTCTGTGGCATCTTGCTAACCCTGCTTTCCAGCCCCTGACATTGGCATTGGCTCCACTCTCTTCCTAGAACCCTCTTCCCCCAGATATCCATCCACGTGGTTCACTCCTTTTCCAAGTCTTTGCTCAGATTCTGCCTTCTCAATGAAGCTTCCCTGGGACCTCCATCCAGATTTTAAATTGTCACCTCCTTCCATAGGTCTGTAATCCCCTGACCCTGCTCTACTGTGTTCTTTCTTTCTTTCCCTCTTTTTTTCCTTCTATCTCTTATCACCTGCAATCTGTAAATTACATATGCGTTGTATTAGCCTTTTTCTCATAGGTCTCTCCTCACTGAAATGTGAGCTCCACCAGGCAGGGCAGGATCTCTGTCTGGTTTGTTCACGGATGTTGTGGCATCCGACTGCCTACAGTAGCACTATGTCCTATTGGGACATAGTCAATGCTCAGTATGTTTATTGAAAAACAACAAATGCCAGCCTGAGGCTATCTGCATGTACACACGACTTGGTCTGTACACCTGTGTTGGCAAAATCCAGAGCACTAGAACTCTGATCCCTCTTGTTTCTTCATCTGTGTGGTTCATGAAACGTTATTGCCAGTTATTTAAATAGGCGGTATCACACTGGGCGTATATTCGTGTATATGGATGCCATATACTCTACTTATAAACGGTGGTTTCTAAGTGTTACGGAGAAAAATATCCTGAAAACCGTGGACTGTTCGGCCATTAGTAAAATCGTGATGATACTTCTCAGGCTTAGCAAGGATCTCAAGAGGTCACCTGACCTGGCTTCTGTTATTTTTCCAAAGTAGAGTAGAAGCAGCTGCAGCCCAGCGAGGTTATAGACTTGCCTAAGGGTTCACGGCCAGCGAGTGTGGACTCTGAAAACCCCTGCTAAGACCTTCTGTCCTTTGTTTGGAATTTATAGGAACACAGAAAAAACTTTGTAATATATTGCCTATTGGTCATCAGAGGATATTAATAAATAATGCTGTTAGTGGTTATTGCAAATGATCTCTACAAATAAGCATGATGTTGTATATAAAGAATGTTAGGGATAACAATGGCGATTGTTCTTTATCAACACTGGATTTTGCAGTGAAACCTCAGTTCTATCACAGGTCTGTCACGTGCTTTGTACAATATGGATGTGTTTAATTCACATGAGTTGATATATCACTTATCAGGAGGGAAGAAGAGGGAAAGGAGACCATCTCTCTGCGTGGAATGACACGCTGTCGCCCCTGTATGTTACACACCGCCACACCCCAGATGGGGGCAGAGAGCTGGGAGGTGTGGCCACCTGCAGGGATGTAGTTGAGGCCACTGCAGCTCCCCTGGTCCCTAGGCAGCTGCTCACTGCAGTCACACCAAGACCTGGGGGCAGAGCTAACCCCACCGGGGGGCAAAGACCAGGGGTCACGGAAGAACAGAACTGACTGTGTGCAAATGAGCAACTTCCCTTTTCACTATGCGCTGGGAATTACTGATAACATTTCACAGCAAATAATAAAGTGCACTGAGGTGTGCTTTTTTCCTTCCTCGAGTTAGAACAATGTGTTGGAAGGTGTTATTTTTAATTATCAACACAAACGGAAGCTCCCTGAAATAGACAGCTCTCTTATGCAGAGGCTACATTTCCCCCCTTCTCAGGCAGTCATGAGAAAAAAAGCCTGGTATTTAAATTAAAAGGTCATCATCTTTTGAAAATAAGAATAGCAATTCTCCCCTGTATCAGAGGAGGCGAATTCTTAGACTTGAGCCTTTTAAGTCTCGTTGTTTATCTGGTAGCCCAGTTGTGTAGACTTTTAAAGTCTTGAAGTTTATGGGAAATGCTTTTCACAGCCTTTACTGGACATTGTTATTTTGTCACATTTTTAGCTGTTTCTCATGTCTCACCTAGAAGTGGCATCTTCTGGAAGCTGTGATTTGGAGTAACTGTGTGAAAATGAAAAGAGTGTTTACTTTCAGCCTCAGTGACATAGAATCATTTATGTAGCATCTCAGCGCCTAATGCAGCGGATTGCCCTAGTGGGGTAAATGGAAAGCAGATTAAATGAAAACGAATAAAGAGAAATTGTGGTCCACGTTCTCTTAAGCAACACTGTTCTTTCAGAAAATCACTATCCCAAACCAAAAAATTAATGAAGTTATTATAATATCGGTGAGCAAGCGTTCCCCAGCAAAAGTATTCATCTCTTGCGTGTTTGTTGAATACCTGTTATGTTGCAGGCGTCGTTCCGGGCGCCAGGAATGCTAGGAGGGTCAAGGTTGGCTCCCCTAACAGCACTTACGGTCCCGTAATGGGTTCAGGTGCTTGGCAGTTATGATGAGGAAAGTACAGGATGTTCGGGGGTGCGTGGAAGCGTCACCCACCAGGCCTGGAGGCTCAGGGAAGGCATCCTGGAAGGAACGGTGTCTTAGAGGAAACCTGAAGGGTGATGAGAATTATCCTGGAGGAGGTGGGATGGGTTGGGGAAATGTTAGAAGTGGAAGGACTAGCACATGGGGAGGCACCAAGTTGGGGACAATGAAAGATAGAGGGTGTCCAGCATGTCTGTATGGTGAGGGGAAGGCAGGGCAGATCTTTTTTTTTTTTTAAACATCTTTATTGGAGTATAATTGCTTTACAATGGTGTGTTAGTTTCTGCTGTATAACAAAGTGAATCAGCTATACATATACATATATCCCCATATCTCTTCCCTCTTGCGTCTCCCTCCTTTCTTCTTTAACGCTCTCCTCCTTCAGATGCTGATTCAGGCAACATTTTGACTGGAATTCACTGGCATAAAGTACAATCAACCTACCTGTCTAATTGCCTCACAGCGAACACTTTCCTATATCAATACAAGTGATGGAATTAATTGTGGGAGCATTCAATAAATGTCTTAATTGTCCAGAATGCATAAGGGAACAGAAAGAGGAGACTTTTATGAATTTCCCATTTCTTCCACTGTCTGCCCTACTTACCTTCAAACCTAAATTGCAAACATAGCTGAAGGTATTTTTGTCTTGCCAAGCTCCTAATGCCTGCATCTTTAATAGAAATTATTTATAAAGAGCTTTTGGAGCATGCTGACTTCATAATAAAGAAGCTCTACTCTCAGAGGAGTCATTAACCCAGACATCACCAGTGCCTGAACCACTGGGAACCAGTGGGAAAGTATTCTGTTAGCGATGCCAAGATGGATTCTTAACCTTTCAGACATGCTGAAGTATATAGGGATCTCTATCAACCCCCTAAAACATTGAGATGGATGAAGAAACTGAGGCCCCAAAAAGGTAAAATGACTTGGGCAGGGCAGGTCTTGCAGGCAGGAGTGTGACATTAGTTGCTCATTCTTTGTCCTGCGAGCAGTGAGGAGGAGCTCTGGAAGGGCTTTTTGCACAATCGGACTTGCAGTCTCATCACTGCCTGTGGGAGAGAAGGACTTGGAGGGACACCAAGGCATGAGTCAGGGAGACCAGTTGGTGGACTGTTGCTGGAATTCATATGATGTGATGGTAAATGGCAGGAATGAGGGCAGTAGGAATGGGGGGAAGGGGAGAGGAGAGACTGGAGAACTGTAGGAGATAGAGTCAGGAGGGCCTGTGACTGCTTAGATTTGGGGAGTGAAGGGGAGGGTGAAGGCACGGCTGACATTCAGGATTCTGGCTTGGAGACTTGGTGGACAGATACGGGGGACAGGTGCAGGTCCCCTGAGCTGGGGACCTAAGAGAAGCAATTACAGAGCACAAAATATCGCGATGGTTTGACCACATTGAGTTTGAGATATCCAAATGGCTAAGCAGAGTACTAAATGTAAAGATTTGAAACTCGAGAGGGAGATCTGGGTTGGAGATGCAGGTTTGGAATTGTGCATGTGTAAATGGTCATGAAGTCATATAGATTGATGATATTTCTCAAAGAAGATGTAAAATGAGAAAATAAGTGTCCCTGATAGAAAACACCTTGGCGCCCCAGCATTGAGTGATCTGGAAGTTAAAAAAAAAAAGATCTGGGAATAAGAAAACCCTCAAAAACTGAGAAGTGGACAGAAAAATAGGAAGTAAACCAGAAATGTGTAGCATTATGGAAGTCCAGAGACAGTGGCGTAGTGTGGAAAAAATTACCCAGAGTGTCAAATACAGACACATCAAACAAGATAGGAAGTGTCCTTTTGATTATTTTTATGCTGTTTAATTATAGGCTCTTTAGTTACCTGTGAAGCCAGTGTGCAGTCAGCAGGGTGTAAGTTAAAAGGCCTATGGTTTCAGGTAACTAAAAACTTAACTCAAGGAGGCTGCAGCGATAAGCAAATTTAGACCAATGGTCTTCCTGTGTTTTGTCCTCTGCAGCGGTCCCCAACCTTTTTGGCACCAGGGACCGGTTTCGTGGAAGACAATTTTTCCACGGACCTGAGGGAAGGGGGATGATTTCAGGATGATTCAAGTGCATTACATTTATTGTGCACTTTATTTATATTATTATTATGTCAGCTCCACCTCAGATCATCAGGCATTAGATCCCGGAGGTTGGGGACCCCTGCTATTAGTGTATCCCAAATGCCTTGAGCAATGCTTGGCATTTGTCAGCGCTTATTAATTTTTATTGAATCAGTGAGTGAGTGAGTGAGTGAATGAGTGAATGAATGAATCTCACGTCATAAAATCCAGTGGTAGGGCAGCTCCAGAGTTGGTGAAATCATCAGCTCAGTAACATGGCGAAGGGATGCCATTCTCAGGTTATCACCCCTCATGGTAACAAGACGGCTGCAGTAGTTCCAGCATTACATGCAGATACAACATCCAGATGGGAGAGAGAGGGCTATCCCCCTTCTTGGTATCTCTTTCTAAGAGCAAGAAAACCTTGCCCCAAAGGTTCTCCAGAATTACCCTCATTTCTCATTGACCAGAATTTTTAGAGATAACCCCTGGATATCTTTTTCCCTAATTTTGACAGTGTTTCCGTAAACCAAAGCGTTGCAGGTACAGTCAGCTCCTGAGAGCTGCTACCTAGTGTAAGTTGTCCTTGGAAGACCCACCACGGTATCACCCTTCCAGCTGCCTGTCCTGGACCCTGCCGATGAAATCAGGGCAGGGCAGGGTACCACAGGCATGATGAGCAGCCCTGCCCACGTCTGATCCTCGATTCCACAGTCACTGACCTGCACTGGTGTTTGTAATGAGAAGGCAAGCCAAACTCTGGAAGGTAATAGCTAATAAAAGGAAAGCTAATCGTACTTAAAAATTTGTTTCCTGACTTCATACGTTTGCCTAGGACTCAGATAAAGTCAAATAAGTCAGGGGGGCATTCAAGCCTTAACCCCACATAAATATCTATATAACAACCGAACTCTCCTAGGAGCCCCAAGCCCAGGATTCTGGCCCCAGCTCCCTCATCTTCTGTCTGTAGAAGGTACAGGACAGCCTCTTATCTCCCTGGACTCTGCTTTTTGTTTGAACGTAACCCCAGGATCTTACTCTGCTCCAACCAGCAAAGCCATGCTTTCTTTTATCCTCTCTCACTACTCCCAGCCCCCAGCCTGCTTGATTGAAGACAGCCTGTTACCAAGCAGCTGGTCCTCCTAGAGTCTCTGGGTACACCCATGGATGCATACTCTTCGACTCCATTCTGCCCTTGCTTGTCTTCTCATAGGGTTGTTGGAGGATCAAGGGACATAATTCAGTTTGGGCTTTTAGACCATTGCCTGCCCAGAGTACGTGCTCAATAAATGTCAGCAATGGTCTCCACCAGACATGTGACCTGGGCTGCTCCTCTGCTGTTCTTAGATGCCTGTCTCCCCTTCCCGGTTCCCCTTCACCCTAGGCTCTCTCTGCTTCCACCCGGCAGAGCTGAGATTCTATCCTGAGGCTTCGGGACTTCTCGGAAGGCGGCCACGCCCACCTCTGTAGCTGTGTGTTGCTACTCTCAGGGCCCCGCCATCCACACGTGCCCGAGAGCACGTCTTTCCTCCCTGTGCTGCAGCCTTCCCACCACTGCAGCTTCTCTAAAGGAAATAGTATCCACTGAACTGACCATTCGTTGTGATGTGGACCAGTTTAGCAACGTCATGTTAATCTCCCAGTTCCAGAAATGGGTTCACTTTTGCATATTCGTTGGGCCCATTATTGTGATTTTTAAGTCTGCCTTGAGCAGTGCTTGTCCCGTAGAATTTTCAGCAGTAACAGGAAGGTTCCATCATCTTTGCCAGCCAGTACAGCCGCCATCAGCCACACGTGGTTGTCGAGCACTTCAGATGTGGCTAGTCTGAGGAACTGCATTTTAAATTCTATTTTAACTAAAACAGTAACCGTACGTGGCAAGTGGGTACGCGATTGGAGAGCTCAGCTGAAGAAACAGAGCTGCTTAAATTTTGAAACGGCCAGCCCCTATCACTTTCCTTCTCCAACTCTAGCCATTAAAGTTTTCTTAAAGAATCTTGGATTCCCTATTAACTCTGAAGGGCCCCTTGCACAACGATGTATGATTCTGTGAGATTCACACTCTCATAGAATAGCATAGGAGAGAAACTGTGTCATTCCATTCATTTTATATTCAGTCTGTGCCCCAGTTGCATTTTTGGTATCAAAATGCCCAGGAATAGCAAGATGGTAAATCCTCTTTCAGCTACAAACCTTGGAGACAAGAGTAATTATTTGGCAATAGTGGTCAGAACCGTCATACTTCATCAGGATAGATGATGTAAGAACCGATGGGCTTGGCGTGAAGACTGGTGAGGAGGTATAACTGTACCCAGAAAGATGAAAGAAACACCTCTGGGAAACAGACACCACAGTTTGATAGGCTGAGGTGTTTGTGATCGAGGAAGCAGCTGAGAATTCACATGAGCTGTGGTTTGCTGACCATGAGGTCCAGTAAAAGGCAGAAAATGCTGATAAATCCAGCAGGGTACAGCCACAGGGAAGTGCAACTAAAACAAGCTACCCAAGGTCAATAGCACTTTCATGATAGGAAGTCGCTGCAACTCACATACTTAAGGGTTTTAGGCAAAAGCCTCTGAACAAGAAGGGAAATAGTATTAACATCAAAATAGGATATTAAATCCAGAACAATAGCAACTATTAAAATAAAAGTAAGGTGATTCCCCAAGCAGAGAAACATGTACCATTCCATTCCGTGTTTAAAATCATCCAATCAGAGTATCACGGAATTGATTACATTCTGAGATTGAAATCCATCTTGCATAGATTTTCAAGGTATTAGGTTCAGAAGGATTCTCTGAGTTGCCAAGATGCCTGTGTCAGACACAAAGGAATGGCTCTTGCAAAATTGTTCTTCCATGTAAACTGGTCAGAATAATCCAAAGACTTCTGGCTGCAAACAGACATGAAAGATAAACTGGAAGATAACTTACAGATTCCGGAAATATAGGTTCAGTGATCCTACAGAATCCTTCAGTGTCTGCCTTAAATCCTAGGTGGCACAGAGATACTTTTAGACACACAGATACACACTTATAATGACTTTTCCTCATTCGGAAAGAAAATGCACCAGAAGAGACACAGAGAGACACACACTGTAGTTTTTGTTTTTGCAAATAAGACTCTCAGTTTGTCTTTTTAAATGCTCAAGATTCAAATACATTAAGTGGTAAATATGCAGTGTTATTAGAAATGTATGGCTTTCTATGTATGTTTAAAATTCTACACGGTGATATCTGTAGCACCATTTAGTTTAATGACATCAACTCCCTGAACTCAGGCAAACTGAAGAAAATACTTCCAATGTCCAGGGAGCCATTTCCAACTTCTTAGGTTCAAAGCTTTTAGTCTTTCAATGAAATCCTTAGATAAATTATTTCTTAGCTAACTGTTGCTCTGCACATCATTTCACTGACAATGCGAGCAGCTAGTGGCTTGGATTGCAGTGATTTAAAAGGTCATTGGGATTAACAGAAGCTTTTCAAAACTCTGTATATTGTTGCAAAAATGACACCTCTGTGGGTTACAAAACAATGGCTGTGCCCCCTTAATGGGTGAATTTTTTTCTACTCTAATGGAAAAAGTATATCAGTGTCAAAAAAAAAAAAAAAAAAAGACATTGAATGAAGTCTTTGCTTCATAGCTCACCACCACCAGAGTGACACGTCTTGGGAAAACACCTTGGGCTCTGTGGGGTAACCCATCGGCCACTCAGTGGAGATGCCCTTTTTGGTCAACGAGCATGTCTGGGAAGCTACAACAGCAGCTCTTGTCTCAAAGGGAAAAAAAACAATTAGCAAACACTTGCATTAGGGCTCTTCTTCCATGTCCTCACAAAGATGATGGTTTGCTTTAACATAGGTAGCTTCACTTTTTGATTTTGCTTTAATTATAGCCATTGGTGATCGCCAGTCAATTAAAACGTGTTTGAATTTTCACAGGCCTGCATGTGTGAATTCTACACAGTTGCGTTACCAACAGAGATGCAGCGTAGCTGACACTTCCCAATGTTTTCAGTCTAAAATTCTCACGTGGTGCTTCACTTACATAATCATTTTTCTTTAGAGTGGAAGCATCAATGTAACCATGATTTCATTTCATTATTCTCCTCTACTACAAGTATACTAACAGTCTTTCATGCAGAAGTTGCATCCTAGCAATGAGGTAACTGTGGAGAAGGGGTAGGAAGCCGGGCTCAGGGAAAATACCTCCTCAAGAAACCAGAGGAGTGAGGAAGGGGTTTTCCCCTCCAACAAAACTGTTATGTTTTCATTTAACTTAACAAGGTAGCATGCCACTTTTTGTTTTATTTTTTTATATATGTAAGCATCTCCACAGGGAAAAAAAAAAGTTAATGATCATTAAGCTCTACTCATATCAAGCCAAATTCACTTCAGAACTTTGCCAGCATGCACGCATATCTCATCTTGAGGGCATTGTAATCAACATGTACATTTTGTTCTCCATTCCTGCTTTTGTACTTGACATTGTTTCAAGCACATTTTTAGGGTTCAGCATCACCCACAGGGTCATTTCACTTGCGTTTCTTTCATTCCCAGCCAGGCTGTGCATTTCACAAGTGGCACCTGGGACTTGACTTTTATTTATTTGTACAAATACTCTGCATACTGGGAATAGCCATTATTTTATTAGCTATGTTTAGTTCATGTTTCCCCATTATGCTGCCTTTTTTTTTCTTATATTGGGTGTACAGCATTTTATTTTGCAAATTAAAAATGTAAATGTTTATGAGTAAGTTAAAACTATCCATCTGGCTTCCGTCTTATGCAACCTAAATAAATAAATATGTATGTGAGTATATATGCGTGTGTATGTATATACATGCATTTATTTAAACAATTTATCCTAGTTTTAAAGTTTTAGTTTTTTGATCTGTGTGAAATTTATTGCAATAATGGTTCAATATACAGCTGTAAAGCAATTCTTTATACTCATATTCATCTATTATTTATCAAGTAAGCAATTCTTATCCAACTAGAAATACACTTCTAAGCATAGGCTTTTATATAAACCATAATGCATATCCTAGAAAATCAAATTCAGTGGTGAGCTTGTTACTGAGTCCAAGCTTGTACCGCTCGCTGTACAACAGGCCAGTAAATTGAGAGACGAGTTGTTAGGGCAAGGAATAGCGACTTTATTTGGGAAGCCAGCAGACTGAGAAGATGGTGGACTCGTGTCCCAAAGAACATCTTCCCTAAGTTAGAATTCAGGCTTCTTTCCTACTCAGAGGGGAGGGGGTGTGGTTGGTTGGTGCAGACTTCTTGGTGCCGGAATCCTTTGTTCTTGCAGCTGTCCGCATAGGTCCACATCCTATTACAATGTTCCTGTAAACCTCCAAGACAAATGTTATTCTCTGTTCTGCAACTTTTTATCTCTTTATGATTGGAAGAATGTTACACCTTTAAAGGTCAGAGTCTTGAGAATGGGCTCTCCTGTATATCTCAGGCGCCAGGCAACATTCTTAACTTGTAGCAAAAGCAATGGAATACAAAGGTTAAAAGAAACAGATCCAATATGGAGTCAGATTTATTCTTCCCTATTACAGGCTTAAGTTTATATTAAAGTATTTTTGGTTTTCAGAATTAAAATTGATACTCTTTTATCTTAAGCTTCAAAGGGCCATGAACCCTGAGCTCTCTCAGAACAAAATGTCTAACTTTCATGCAATTTTTACAAAGTAGAAACTGTTATCATGGAGGTATCCAGGAGAACCCGAAAGAATTCCTGTTGCCCATTCCCCATGGCAACATTCATCTACTTATTAAAAAAAAAAAAACAACTTGTTAACCTTAAGCTTTGAGAAATTTAATTGATCAGAAGTTGATGTCAATCACCCTAAAACTGGAGAGTATTCCTAAAGCAAAACAAAGAACAATAACAAAACAAAATTTTTTTGGAATATAGTCACAAAGGTGACATCCAGTTATAGGTAGATGTAATTCCTCAATAAACTGAATTAGAACAAAAACAATATTTGTAAATATATCTTTTGAGCCAATCCTCTGGAACACAACTTTTATATAGACTGTATTTTTAGAACATTAAGAGAACTTTATGCAAGACAAGATCCTCTACATGATCTCCATCTATTCTGAGCACCCACATCTTCCACCTTCCTTCACCTCTTATTTTTCTTCATTCATTTCTCAGGGCTTAACTTCTCACTCTTGCTTCTTTTCCTCAACTCTCACACCAGCTAACTTGCACGAATTCCTCCCTGTCTGCCTTTCTGCATCATGTCTTGGCCCACTCTTTCCCCAAGGCATGTCTGTTTTCTCCTTAGCATTTAGCACAATGCCTGGCTTGTGGGAGGAGAGGCAGGGCAGGGTGTGGTTCAGCTCCAGGGTTTGGAGCCAGCAGAACTGGCAGTAGTTTCTCCATGTATATCCTAAGGAGCTAATAGCAAATCTATTTCTGACGGTTGGCAGTTTCTGGTATTTGATCCCTGTTGTTAACGATCGGGTCTCAACATGTGTTTGTCACTTGAATGAATTCATTCACTCTCACCTTTCCCTTCACTCTCCTTGATTTGGTGTTAGCCTGATTGTACCAGAGTCTTCATTTCTTGTGCCCCCACAAGAAAGAGAAGACAGTGGCCGTGGCCAGTTCTCTATCTTAATCCATTGCCTTCTACTGCTCATCATTTAAGTCATGACACTGACCTGCACTCACTTCTGCATTCTTTTCTCTACCAATTCTGTGACCTGATTTTACCTTTTTAGATATGTCTGCATCTGGCTTACATTTTACTTTTCTTCTCCACCCTATTGCTCTCTCCAGTCCCATTGTCCTTTGTGACAAGTTCATAATCCATGGTTAGACAATACAACCTCCTGCTTTCTCTTTGAGATTTAAACCAACCATCTTTGTTCCATGTTAGCCACATGAACAACGTTCCCTGCCCTAAACCTCATCATGAAAAGGCACTGTTGCTCTTCCAGGTTCTCCTGCCTGTGCGATCCTTACCTCCAGTCCAGTGGTTCTCTGAGTGTGGAACCCTGAGCTGCAAAAGCAGCTTTGGCATCACCCAAGAAGTTATTAGACATGCACGTTCTCAGTCCCATCCCCAAACCTACTGGGTCAGAAACTCTGGGGATGAGGCCCAGTAATCTGTGTTTACTGCCCTCCAGGAAATTGTGATGCCCACTAAAGTTTGAGAACCATTGCCTTAACCCATCTAGTCTCCTGGCTTCTCCCTTCCTCCTATTCACACTTAATTAATTCTAGTAAGAAACGTTTTATGCTTGGAGGTAATTGCACCATTTTGAAAACCATTATTCCAGATAATTTTAGAAGATCATGTAAAACATCAAAATAATTTCCAGTACTCAGTGAGCTCTTTCTCGTTCATCATAGCAAGAGACGGTGATGATCTAGATAGATAAAAGTACAAATAATCCATAAGACTCATTTTGTTCAGGAGGGTTAAATTCTTCCTGGGGGGAAGAGACAGTTTTTCTCATGATGCTGATAAACAGAGCTGGCAAATAGTAAAAAGACATGGAGAGCCTAAACAGTCTTAGAGATGCAAACTATTTTATATAGAATGGATAAACAACAAGGTCCTACTGTGTAGCACAGGGAACTATACTCAGTATCCTGTGATAAACCATAATGGAGAAGAATATGTAAAAGAATGTGTATATATATGTAAAAGTGAATCACTTTGCTGTACAGTAGAAATTAACACAGCATTGTAAATCAACTATATGTCAATTAAATAGTCTTCAGATTAATCAAACTTGGAATTACCAAGCATTAGGAATTCCCAGCTAATTCCTTAGCTTGGTGATGAGTATAAGGAGTCCATTACATTAATGCTTCTACTTCTGTGTACATTTGAAAATGTCATAAGAATTTAAAAATAACAGTTACTTCACAGCAGCATCATTTTATCTCCATGTGATATGAATCCAAATCAGATTTCAGTTTTGTCACTTCCCATCTTAGTTAGTCATAAATGATATTAATAATAAATTTGTACCTATTGCATGGTTTTAATTTACTTCTACTAGATATGTATATACATACATGTATGTAAGTAGGTAGGTCAATAGATAAAACATGGTTATCAATGTAAATGTTGAGGAAATGACCAAAAGCTAAGACATTTGTGTGATCTGTATATTGCTGCTGTGTAAATTGACAAACCCTGTAGAAAAACAATTTCACAAGATCTAGGTATGTGTCACTAGACATTAAAATAGTAATACGCATAAATTTCATTTACTGGAATCTCTCCTAAAGGGGGAGAGTTCTAATTGCAGAAAAGATTTTATACAGGGAGGTAGTCAGGAGAGATTTCTGTTTTCATAATAGTATAAAACATTGGAAATCCCTTTGTGACCAACCACAGAGAGATAACTAAATAAACATACGTATATTCATTCAGTATAATTATTAAATGATAACTATACAAATGATAATGCTTATAAAAGTTTTAAAAAACAAAACACAAAATAAAATTTGTTACAACTATGGAAAATATTGAAAAACAAATTTTCTGTTAGGGTAGAGATATGATCGGTGTCTTATTCTTTTTTTCTCCTATTTTCATTTTTTTAATGGAAATGTGTATTTAGAAATTATGACAGTGGAATTCGCAAGATTGTTTCCTCTCCCAAGTGGTTTGAGCCTTTGTGATTTAGTAAAGGCACTTTTAATCCATAGGGAGCTAAATTTTTTGAGAGTTAATCAGTCCCAAGAGGAGTGAGTAATATTGCTTCTCTGTTACCACCAAAGCTTCTAGAACTAAGCTAACTGCCTTGACGAAAAGAAACGGAGATTCATAGAATCTAAAGTAATGGCAACTTCTGTTGTATCTTTTTTTTCCTAATATTGCATCTATGGTACTTTTAACAGTTAAAATGTATAGCAATCATTCCATCACATCTTTGCCCCGAAGAAGCAGAACATGGCAACAGCCCGGAAACACCTTCCTCCTCTGGTTGTCTTATCCAAGACTTTTACTACACTTGGAACATCAAAAATCAAAGTGGTTTCCCAGAGATGTATTAAACCTAATGGCAGCTACATCATTATTCCACCAACTGGGAATTTGAAGTAGAGCTACTTCCCACGGTGTCAGTTTGAACAAGCTAAACCAAAGCGTGTTAAGAGGACCAGGGACCATCCATTATGGGATGTTGATGCACTGACGCTCACACCCACAGCCCTTCCCATCCTGGTACGCTCAGTTCAGCTGTGTACTTTCCATAGCATTGGCCTGAGAGTCTGCACTGCTCGTCTCTTATTAATAAGAAGTAGTCATATTGTTAATCACAATTATCATGACTGCTATTACCATTTGAGACACATAAAAAGACTAAGTGAAAAGAAGGGGAAAAAACCCACAATCTTCAAGAATCAGTGCTTTATATTGTCTGTTTCAGATGATTTTTTGGTGTCCATTATATATATTTTTTTCCTATGTTTATAAAAAATTCAGGTCAAATATCATATGTCCTTGAACCATGTGCTATCTAAAGCCTGTTGGTTTGTAAATTGCTCTGTTGAACATACATTTCATCAGGCCAATTCTAATTGAGGGCAAAGGGGGTGGGCAGAGGAATCTTTTGCGGCCATATTATCACTGTGTATAAAATTAAAGCCTTGGGAGGAACATAGCAAAAGGAAAGGGTTATTTATCCAAGATTAACCTTGGAGTCATTTTACTGTTTTATTTCTACAAGTAAATTATCCATCTTCCCATTTTAAGGCAGGTAATTGCTTTGCTGGCTTCTGTGTTTCTGCCTAAACATAACTTAGAGTCTTTCATCTGGATATTTATTCATCTGACTGGAATAGCTTTCAGTCCTCTTTAAAAATTAATTTGACTTTAATGTCTAGTTATCTAGGACTCCCCTGGGCTAGGATGAAATCACACTGGGGGAATTTTGATTTGACAAACGGCCATTGTGCAGGAGCCTTTGATCCTCCACCATGGTGTTAACTAGCTGCCCCTTGTCTTGCTGAGCTTAGAGCAAGATCAAAGTCTGCACCCCACCGGGCAGGATCACTGGTGGGCACTGGGAGAATCCTGGCACCTCCCAGAGTCTTTGAGCTGCTGCAGCCCTTCAGCTGGAGCTTAGAACCCTCCTAGACATTTAGAGAAATTGGATGTGAGCGGAGATAAAGAGAAGACAGGGTGAGTTTTTCCTCGGGCCTTGGTGTACCGTGTCCTGGTGCCTGTTGAGTGCTTGAAGCCCTTTGCTCTTCAAAGTAGGAATTCCTGACCTGGTTTTCCAATCTCTGAGTCCTGCTCAGGTTTTCCAAGTTTTCAAAAATTATGAAGAAAAATTTATTTTCATTTAAAAAACACATAGAAAATATGGTAGATAATGATTTTTACAATTGTTTAAATTTTTAAAAATTGGAGTATAGTTGATTTACAATATCATGTTTGTTTCAGGTGTGTACAGCACAGTGATTCAATTATATATGTGTGTGTGTGTGTGTATATACACACACACACATATATTCTTCTTATATATGTGTGTACACATATATATGTGTACACACGTTTTTATATATGTATGTACACATATATACACACACACATATATATTCTTTTTCAGATTCTTTTCCCTTATAAGTTATTACAAAATATTGAGACTAGTTCCCTGTGCTATACAGTAGATCCTTGTTGTCTATCTACTTTATATATGGTAGTGTGTATATGTAAATCCTAATTTATCCCTCCCCACCCCCTTTCCCCTTTGGTAACTGTAAATTTGTGTTCTGTGTCTGTGAGTCTCTGTAAATAAGTTCATTCATATCTTTTTTTTTTTAGATTTCACATATAAGCAGTATCATATTTGTCTTTCTCTGTTTGGCTTACTTCACTTAGTATGATAATCTCTAGGTCCATCCATGTTGCTGCAAATGGCATTATTTCATTCTTTTTTATGCTTGAGTAATATTGCATTGTATATATGTACCGTATCTTCTTTATCCATTCATCTGTCGATAATTAGAAGAATGGAGAGAAAACAGGCATATTGCTGAAGATCACTGGAAATTGTTGCCCTGGTGGTTAGATGCCTTAAAAGCAAAAGAACAAGTGTAGACTTTCCATACTGGCCTTGATACAGATTGTTCAAAAGCATCTAGACTCAGGTAGCAGGCTGTAAATGTCACCCTTGCCTGGAAGGCAGGCGTGGTCTAACTCTGTGATCTCCTCGCTCTGACAGACGGGGAGCTCTCCATATCGAATGAAGATGACTCCCTGGAAAACGGGCAGTCCCTGAGCTCCAGCCAGCTGTCTCTGCCCGCCCTGTCCGAGATGGAGCCAGTCCCGATGCCCAGGGATCCCTGCTCATACGAGGTGCTCCAACCTTCCGACATCATGGATGGGACAGGTAATGCCCCTGGTAGACGTGGAACTGGTCCCCAGCATGCGGTGTTAGGGGCCTTCAGCCTGGCTGGACTTCGGCTTCTATTTTGAACCACCCTGAACATACGGATCTCCTGGAAATGGGGATGAAAGTGACCAGTTAGTACATGCTGAGTGTAAAAATATGGAGGATGTGTCCATTTATTTTTCTACAGTCTTTAAAAACGTTTTTATAATCTTAATCTCTTTAAAGAAGATATGTCTTGTTTTGTAATACTGATGATTTAAAATGTTTGTTTTCTAACCCTCATTTCTGTTAAGATAAAGCTAAAGAGTCCTGTGCTTCTGTAGGGTACCTGTCTAAGTCTGCCTGGTCATAAGGCCCTGGTATGCCTTTGAATCCTAATCCCAATATACCAGTTAATAGTTATATCGATTTAGTAAATTGTACCAATTTACTATATAAAATCAATTAATGTGTTAATTGTCTACAATTTACCGGTATCCTGCTGACAGATAATTTTGATGCCATCTGTCATGCCCTCTTTGGTCCAAAGCCCTCTGAGTGGCCGATACTCACTCCCTCACGAGGTTTGCAGAATGGTCCTCATTAGCCAGAAGATGACACCCTCCCGACAGCCAGTAAGGAGAGGTCCTTGCTGTCAGGAGACAAGCCTGGAGGATGGGGCCTCTGGGAATATCTGGAGTCTGGGTAGAGAGGCCAGGGCCTTCCCCCACACCATGTGCAAAGTCTGCATCACGGAACTCAGACGGGAGGCGAGCGGGATGGTGTTTCAGAGTCAGCGCCATGCTTCACTTTGGGACCCAGGGAGTCGCTGCTCCATCGGTGTGTCCAGCACTGATGATAACGGTGTCCCTTGAGACAGGGGAGAACCTAGTTCTCCTGAGGTTTGTGTACAGGGCTTTGACTGCCGGAAACACTGCTACCCAGAGTAGGGAGAAGGAAGAGGGCGGGGGAGGCTTTCTTCCCGTAGCAGTGATGGGGAGGGGGAGATATGCGTCTGAGTTGCATTTCCCTCCCCCTCCCGAGGCTGGGGAGATTGTTCCAACTAAAGCAGTAAACTGAGCCTTCTTCCCAGCCTTCCTTGTGACATTGGGATCAGATGGATGTGATTGCTGTAGTGAGATCTGTCATCCCAGGGAAATTGTAGAGTCTCATTCTGTCATTGGCCGGGTTGCCGGCATGGTAGGAGAGCCTGTGCTACCACCCGTGACAGCTCTTAACTGGAGCCGGTCCTGGTCCCCGCCCCCCCTCCGCCCGCCCCGCCATGGGGGAGAGGAAGAGGCAGGCCCGGGGCAGAGCAATGAGAAATGGGCAGAATCAAAAGCAGAAAACCATGCTTCTGGCGACTGCAGGAGAAAGGAAGGCGGAAAATGAAAAGGGTGTTGATTTGGGGCATGCTTCGCCTTACCCAGGTGTATCGGAGCTGGCAGGGGCAGGAAGGTGCCCCTAAGACTGCAGAGCACCCCCTGGATGCTGCTGCCCAGCTCGGATGGCCCCAAACCTGGAGGAGCAGCCGCTGCCCCACGCATGTGGGGATCACCTGCCCAGCGTCAGCCTCTAGGCTGTCCTCAGACCCGGGGAGCAGGGACACAAGGACACCCAGCAGGCAAAAACAAGACCCCGGAATGCATCCGCTCTTCCTTCCCAGCAAAGGGCAAACAGGCCCAAAGGAAGATGCCGGCGTTTGGTGCTGGTTTGGTTCAGAGGGGGCTCCTGGTCCGTGATCCACTACACCTGCCATCTGTTGATTGTCGCTGTGGTCCCGTGAGTCCCATTTTGGCGCACCCATAGAATTTGCATTATGAACACCAAGGTTGAAGGGATGAAGCTTTGGATGGTTTGAGGAAGCGTCCTCTTCCTTCTTCTCCCTCTTGCTCTTTCCAGCTCTCTCCGTTTTCTGTCTCTCCCTCCCCACTACTTCCCCCACCCTCACCATGGCTTTATTGGATTTCTGGCGTCCTCTCTTGAACACCCCACGCGACTGTGACAGCCTGGAACAGTTGGTGCTCTGCTGTGTCACTAACCCTGTCCTGTGTGCCCCCCGGCTTCCGCCGGCCGCACCTGCACTGCGTTTGTGTAATGTCGCTGTGTGTCATGTGGTTGTCCCCTCAGTGTCTGAAGAGAGTCCCTCTGCCAGTGAGTCTGGAGTCCTCCTGTCCCAAGATCCTTCAGCCAAACCCGTCCTGCTCCTGCCCCCCAAAAAACCTGCTGCTTTCCCTGGAGACCATGAGGAGACCCCAGTGAAGCAGCTCTCTCTCCTCAAGCAACCCCCTGCCCTGCCTCCCAAACCCACTACCAGGATTGCCAACCACTTAACAGGTGAGTCAAGATGTCTTCTGGGGACCCGCAGCCGTGCCTTCCCTTCAAGGGATCCTTTCTTGTGCTTTTTCTTTTTCTCTGGGGCCCGATGCACCTCTTTGGTAAGGTCGCTCTGTGGGACATTTGGGGGTTTCTGTGTGTGTCTTGGTACATGCCGTTGTGACCTGGGTTTGTGTGTTCGTGTCCAGAAGCATGCGATATACACCTGCCGGTCATAGGCTAAGAGGCTGCAGTCGCATGCATTTGTAAACGTGTACATTGGCATTTATGTGGCTAAGTAAAGATTAGTTGCCCATGTAGGTGAATTAGATTCACCATCAAAATCTTTGCAGAGATAAAGAGTAGCGTCTGTTCCCTTCATAATGAGTTTGCCAAAGCTTTAAATTTTTTGCCTTTAAATAATTGATCTGAAGCCCAGTGTATTTCTTCTATTAAAATTTATGTCTGTGCTGTTCTCTTTGGGAAAAAAAAAAAAAAAAAGGAAAGACAGTAATTTGCAGAGTATTGTGGGAAATACTTTTAGAGAAGAGCAAGCTGAGGAATGTTGTCCTAAAATAACTTTTTAAAAATTGAAGTATAGTTGATTTACAATAATGTGTTAGTTTCAGATATACAGCAAAGTGACTCAGTTATATAGTTCTTTCAGATTATAATTGGGATTAACAGACACAAACTACTATATATAAAATAGATACACAACAAGGATTTACTGTATAGCACAGGGGACTATATTCAGTATCTTGTAATAACCTGAAATGATTTTATATTTTCATTATTCAAGTGTTATTTAACAAATGCACCCACAGTTCTTAAATTGAGCATTTAGTGAAATTGCACGTCACCGCACATTAGCACACGAATCGGGTGTGACTTTGTGATGTAAGGTTGTGGTGTCATCAGAGATTCAAGATTTCAGAGGGGTGTTTCTCCAACCTTGATAATAATCCCACCTGATACTGATCGACTGCCTTTTTTTACAATATGTTTACTATTTTTATAAATAGTCTCTAATTGATCTCTATACACTTTGGTAAGATGGGATGGGGATGAAAGAATATTCACCTGTTCTATCATTAAAAACCTGAGGTTCAAGAAAATAAGTGACTTTTCCAGGGCTGGCAGGAATTCTGCAGTAGAGCCACAATTAGACCCTGTGTTTCCCAACTCCTAGTTCAATGAATGTTGTTTCCACGGTGGCAGAATGTCTCTCACGTGGCACTGAGTTTTATTAGGTTACAATTCAAATATAAGTTTGTGTCAAGCTCCTCTATCAATGTACACATCCATCCAAGTCAGGGTTTGTGGTTCAAAAGAGCAAATTTCCTTCTAAAGGAACCGTTCAACACATTAATAACACTTTAGTGCCCCCAAATTTAAATGCATAGAAAACCACAAAGGAAAAAAAAGCCCTTGTAAGCCTCCCTCTAAGACATAACCACTGCCCATCTATCATTTATGTAATTATCAAATACTACTGTACATTTTCTTTTATCACCTGCTTTTTGCTCTCAGTGATGACTTATGAACTGGTTCTCATGTTAGTAGACATTCCACAACGTGATTTTGTTAGCTACATGGTGGGGATCCCGATTTACATGATGGGCCCCTTAAGAGGTTTCCATCTTCCTTATTGTAAAAAATGCAACATCTCAACAGTATGCATGTATTTTTATAAGCATCTCTGGGTTTTTCCTCACTTATTCCTGGTATGAGAATTGCTAATTCTAATTCTAGAAATAAATTATGTACGTTTTAAGGGCTAGGTACCTTTTAAGACTTAGATGCCAGATTTCCGTTGAGAAAGATTAAATGTTGAAAAACAAACTCCTGCATATAGTACATATTTATTCAGCACACCTAACTCTAGGCAGAATACTGTGCTAGGTATCAAAGTGGGTACAAATACATGAGGGTTCAATGTATATGTATATGATATATATATATATACGGATATGAATATATATTTTAAATATCCAAAAATAGAGCGCCAGAATAACTACTGTTGGGTGTAATACTTGCAGTTCAGCACAGTCTGATAGAAGGGTTCTAGGAGAGCCTGAAACTTGAGCCCACCCTTAAAGCATGAAGGACTTTTATAGAGACTGAGGAAAGAACATTCCAGAAAAGAAGACCTGCACAAAGGCTCAGAGGTGGCCATGCTTCGGGCCGGTGACAGGGAGGCTGAGCTGGGGTGGAGGGTCTGTCTTGGGGTGTATTGAGAGAGAGCGTTCACCAGGTAGGGCATGTGAGGATTTAGATTTTATTCCCGTGGCACTGGAGAGCCTTCAGAGATTTTTGAGCTGGGGAATGGGTGGTATGATGAAAACTAGACTTTAAGGTATACTCCTGGGTCACTGTGTAGAATGAACAGGAAGAGGGGAAGGTTGAAGGTCCAACAGAGAAGCTGCCGAGGCCAGCCCCGTGTCTCGTTCTCCAAAATCACTAGTTGAATTAAATCGAACAATTTGAGGCAGGGAGACACTTTAAGAGGCCGCTCCAGTTGTTGAAATAGAAGCTCAAAGCATCTGACTGATGGCAGTGGGAAGAGAGGGAATGGACCAGTAGATAAGACATTTTAAAAGAAGAATTGACAGCAATTTTTTAAACTAACATTAAGTTAAATCTAATTTATCTAGTTACCCAATTAATAGACGCACATGTCAACTTCAGCCATGAGCCCAGAACTTGGGTGGCCTGATGTCCGCAGGCCTCTCTTGCTCTATTAGCCCAGGCTCTCCAGCTTCCGTGGTTCTTTCCCCAAGAGAGTGGATTTTATCTATTATGTGTACATCTCACCTCCATAGAGCTTGGGTCAAATGGATAAAAATACATATAAGCTGATGATGCTTACCATATTCTACCTGGTAGCCTCTTAAATATGACGAAGGCAAGACAGGTACAGGGGTCCGTGACTGCGAGTCTGGTGCTTTCCTTTTGGGTTTAAACTCCATTAGACTTGCTCAATTTTTGTAAGTCAACAATCAGTCATAATGAATCTGCATCACCATGAGGCAGACCCATTAACCCTGTTCTCTTACTCAGCAGAGGCACCTGGGCCACGTGGAGCAGGAATTAATAAACTGAGAATTCTAGAACTCTTAAGTTGAGACTTGAGAGTTTTAGCATGTTCTCAGTGTCCGTCGTTCTGCTGACATTTTTGAAAGGAAACAGACAACAACTTGAAAGGCACCGAGCATGGCTGGTAAAGAGTGACAGTGGTTACTGGTCCAGTAGATACTGGAGGAAGCATGAGCCTGGGCTGAGGCTACATCTGGGTGCACGATCAGGGAAAGATATGCAGAAATATCTCTGCTTTGGCATTTGCTTCCATTTGATCAGGAAAATCATAATTAACTTGGAGACTATTTGCCTTGTACGTTTTCTCTGTTCTTTAGCCGGCTACAGGGAAGCCCTCTTGCTCTCCCAAACTCCTCTTCTCTTGCTGTCATCTTCATCCTTCTTATCTCCAACATCAGTATGCACAGCGACCTGTATCACAGGGTCAGGAGTTGTTGGGTGTCAGCTTCCCTTCCATTCTGGAAGGACAGTGCCCAGCAGAGCTGGTTGCATAACGATATGATCTGAGATAATGATTCTCAAAACGCATCCTTCTTGGAATAATGGCTGACCCCAGAGGAAAAGGGTAGCGGAAGCAAAAAATACTGTCTCCTACTTTTCTAAGTCTCCATCAATCACCTCTCCAGCCATCCTGGCTCCAGGAGTCAAATGTTAAACATTGCATGAATAATCCAGTCCTTCTGCATAAGGTACCTGTGATTAGATACCCCACAAGTGCCATTGGAATGAAGGATGATCAACTTCTGTGATAGCTGAGCTTCACAGTCTGACAGTCACACTTGGGTAATAATGGCAGCTGCCATTTTTGGAGAAATTTACAATGTACCATTCAGTCCTATGAGGTAGATACTATTTTCTTTATTCTTTCCTTTTCATAGAGGAGGAAAATGAAATTCAGAGAAGTTAAAATTACTCAGTCATGGTGACGTAGCTAGTAAGTCCAGAGACAGACTCTACCCATTTTGTTTTACCCCAGAGCCCTCCTCTTCACCATTAGTTTATACCATCTCTACTAAGATACCTATTCTTAAAATTCGTAACAACGGAATCATTAGTTTTCTTTGGGTTTTGTTTATTTATTTTTTGTTTTGGTTTGCTTTTTTATTTTCTCTTTGGTTTTTAATCTGTTTAAGAAATTAGAAAATCTGCTTTGTTTGTATAACTCAAAGACAAAAAAATTGTCCAGTCTTTCGAAAATAAGTAATGTTCTTAAGGCACTCGATTATAAAGAGTTTCAAAGAACATGCTAGAAAGAGACGGTCTAAGAATCAAGAACGGGGCAGATCACATGGGAAGCACTTGACCACAGTTAGAAACCGACAGCTCAGCAAAGAAAGGGAACTCTTGCTGATCCTTAAAAACAAGTCCTTCTGCTAATGTGGACGGGCCCAGGGTATAGTTGCACTGTCTTTAGAACCTGAAATACAGGGAAGCTTACTGTATTATCAGAACTGGTTGATTGCTAGTTTCAATGTTACGAAGTATTTGCAACTGCAAATTTCCCTGCCAGACGGCAGCCATGCCCTGTGGTATTTTTTCAGCCCCAGCACGTGTCTAATGAGAATCCTCTATGCAGAGCTTGTCAAGGTAAAACCAGTATTTCTATTTAGAGCTGTCTCTCTAGTTTTGAGGACAGTATCTACAGTGGGCTGTTCTACACCCACATTCTGATCTGTAATTTCATTAGATTTCTCTGTCCCCATTTCTTCCCAGTATATCCCACCCCACCCTGCTTGTTCTCCTCTTTCAGCTTCCTCTCCAACCCTCCAAAATCACCTAACTACTTTTGTCTCTGTCCTTGCCTTCCCTCCCGGTATTCTACTCAGAAAGTGCAAGAAAACTGATAATTACACCACTGAGACCCTGGACCTCATCTGTGCTTTTAAACGGAAAAAATGAATCGTAACCCAGAGGCCTCATAAAGAGGTTTAAGGTTCACAGTCTCTTGATTACTGATATTTTGAAGGGATGGGAAATTGCCTGAATTTACTCTTTATACCCATTTCTCCATAGTATTCCGGACTTGATTTTCTTTTCTCAAAATGCAGAAATGCTTTTCTTAGTGCATCTAAGGACTATCTATGGATTAAAACATGTTTAAAAGGGTGCTTTCTGCTCTGACATCTATGATCAAGGCAAAGATTGCAACAAAATACCTTTCTTTTTTTGGAGCGCTGTTAGGTTGGAGATTTAATTCACTTGGCACTTTTCTTTTAGTGGTGAAAACACATAATATAAAATTTACCACCTTAACCATATTTAAATGTACAGTCAGTAATGTTATATATAATCACATTGTGCAAGAGATTTCCAGAACTTTTTCATCTTGCAAAATTGAAATTCTGCCTATTAAAAACACCCCTTTCTCTTTCATCTCCCCTTAGCCCCTGGGAACCTCCATTTTACTCCTTGTTTCTATGAATTTGGCTACTCTGGGTACCTCATATAAATGGAATCATACAGTATTTGTCTTTTTGTGACTGGCTTTTTTCACTTAGCGTAATGTCCTTAAGGTTCATGCATGCTGTGGCATGTGACAGGATTTCCTTCCTTTGTAAGGCTGAATGGCACTTATATTTTGTGTATTTTTTGCACTATGAGCAAAGTCCTCTTCCAGCCCTGATATAATTTACAAAAAGTGTTTTCTTATCAGAGTTGTAGATGGTTGTAAGCTACAGAAAATATTTAATGTGAAGATGTATAAACATGGTTCTAAAGAAATTCAAATAGTAAGAGATCAAATCCTTTGGGAGGAATCAGGAAAAGCATCATGGAGGAGAATGTATGTTTAAGACAAGCCATAAAGATAAGCAAAATTAGTAGGGATGGGTGAGGAGCTTTCCAGGAAATGGGAAGCAGGGTTCACAGAGGCACGTGCGTGCAAGGCATAGCATGTTCAAGACATAGCAAACAGCGCAGCTTGGCAGGGATGTGGGATTCCTGTAGGGAAGTCAAGAAAGGTCAGGCCAGCAGTGGGTTGAGGGTAACTGTGGAGAACCTTGAAAGCCACAACGAGGGATTTAACTTTGGAGGAGGAAGAGGGCATCTTTTGTGGACTTTTAGCAGCATTTGCTTGATTTCAACCAAGCCTGTCTCCTTGATGTTTGGATAAGATGCATGCTACTGCTGTTGGATGGATTTACAACTGGATGGATGAATGTAACTGGGGCTGCCCAGCGTCAACGTGAAATTGCAGAGGGCACCAAGCGGCTGCCCTTGGCTCTTCCTCTTGGACATTGTTTCAGTGTCCCAGGGGTACGTTCCCCCGGGGTTGGGGATTTAGTCTGCCTTGTTCCCTGCTGTGTCCTTAGCTAGTGCTGTTCAGCAGCAGGACAGGAGGCCATGAGAGGCATTGAAGCAGGAGCTGGATGATCATTTGCCCATGGGTTCATAGCAGGACACTTGCTTCTTTAGGAGAAGCTGCGCACATTGTTCTCCGGCTCTGAGTGCTGCTGAAAATGAAATCTGATTCTCATGGGTTCTGTGATGTCTGAAGGAAACATGATAACCTAGGTAGAAAAGCAACTTCCCGTAAGGATAGCAGTTAGAACATGACAGTCATCCATCGGGCAAACTTGTGGTCCAGCCTTAGGTGTCAGGGAGTACACTCGGAATTTCATGGGGATATGGGGATACCCTGCAGATGGTTAGACCAGCTACCACCATCAGTATAAATGCAAGAAATCTGAGTGTGTCCTCTGACAGTGAATAAATGTCGTGCATCAGATGGATGTAGGGTTAGAGATGAACTGTAGCTGTCCTCATTTGCCTTTATAAGATTTATGGATCTAGGGACTTCCCTGGTGGTGCAGTGGTTAAGAATCCACTCTAGGGACTTCCCTGGTGGTCCAGTGGTGAAGAATCCGCCTTCCAGTGCAGGGGACGCGGGTTTGATTCATGGTCAGGGAACTAAGATCCCACATGCCGTGGGGCAACTAAGCCCATGCACCACAACTACTGAGCTTGTGCGCCTCAACTAGAGACTGTGTGCCACAAACTACAGAGCCCAGGTGCTCTGGAGCCCACGTGCCACAACTACAGAGCCCACGTGCTCTGGAGCCCATGCACCACAACTAGAGGAGAGAAAAGCCTGCATGCCACAACTAGAGAGAAGCCCGTGCACTGCAACGAAGACCCAACGCAGCCAAAAAAATAAAACAGAATAACATAAAACATTTTAAAAAAAGAAAAAAAAAGAATCCTCTCTAGGGCCCACATGCTGCAACTACTGAGCCCGAGTGCTGCAACTACTGAAGCCCGCGTGCCTAGATCCCGTGCTTCTCAACAAGAGAAGCCACCACAATGAGAAGCCCACGCATCGCAAGGAAGAGTAGCCCCCGCTCTCCACGATGAAGACTCAATGCAGCCAAAAATAAATAAAAAATAAATTAAGACTTCAAAAAAAAAAGATTTATGGATCTAGCTTGAACTTCTTGATACCTTCACCATGAATGTACTACCTCTTAATCGGGATATGCTCTAAGTAGTATTTCATTGTATGTGATCTAAATTTACTGCTTAAAACTTCACAGATAGACCCCCTGGTTCCCGTGTGCTGAGACCAGGCGAGCATGTGTATGTTTGCCTCCATGACTTTGTGATTTCGATTTGACTCGCTCTCAGCTTTTGCCTGGATGCTCAAGATAGCAGCCCTCCCTGGTGGGCACCGTCCAATCCGGGCTGCTTTCCGTTGCCCATTCTGGACCTTCTCGCCTGCCTTTACGCCTGTCTCGTGGAAGGCTCGGGTTCAACCACCCAGTTATCCACTGCCTGGCCGTCTCCTTGCCTGGTCTCCCTGGGAGCACCAGCACTAGTCTGCATTGCTGCAAAAATAAACGATAGAATGTGTTTTTATCCATGACTTACAGTTTCTAACAAAATACTGATCTTATGAACAGGTGTTTGTTCTTGTGATTATAGGGACATCTGCAGTTTTGACTCTTTGAGAGCAGTTTCCCGGCAATGAATAAGGTGTAGTTTGACTTTTACAAAATCGAATGTAGTTGTGGCGGAGCTGACATGCCCAAGTGACCCCGTTAGCTGGTGAGCCACCCCTCCACTGCCCCGTGTCACCATATCAGGGAGGCGCTCACTTCCCTACTTGCTGTCATCTCCCCAGGTGGCCTTGGGAAGGGTCCATTTAAAAACAAAAATGTGTCTTTGTGGAAAGGCTCTGAAACGGTCAGGTGCTGGTGATGCGTATGTGATCATGGCCCTCATTTTAGGATTCTGGAAGGTCTCAGGACACAGTCCCCACAACGTCAGGTGTTTGCTGAGGTTTCCGTGTGCTGGGCTGGCTTAGGAGAGCAAGCCAGGCTGAGGGCATTGAATACAAATCACTTGATACTCTTCTAGCCCTTTCACCATGAGGGCTCAGTCAACACATTTTTGCCTTTCCAGGCATCTGGCCAAAAAAAAAAAGGCCAGACTACCTTAAAATCCCCAGGATGGCCCAAAGTGATTGGTGGGGCTCCTATAAGCACCTTTCTTATAGCCAGGGGAATCTGATTCTGTGGTTTCGTGGTACTGGACTCTTATTTAAGTTCTAAGTACACTTCTTACAGACTCTTCGTGTCCTTGGATGGATGCCTGTATCTATGAAAGGAGACCAGAGATTCTAACCCACTAGAACCAGGTGACAAATGACTGAGAAATTCTTACAACACTTTTGTTCATTAAGATGTTAAGTGCTACTATCATTGGCAAGTGTATCTGAATCATCTATTATAAAGTTATAAATGCTTCTCCAGCTTCTACAGCTGCTGTTAACTTAAAAAGTGAGGAGAGAGGCTAGGGGTGTATTCATTTAGCCCAGACTCATTCAGTGTGTAGACTACAGTCCTCTGCTACCAGTCTCAACTACAAAAGTAATCGGGGGTTTTCACTTTCTTGTGTGAAGTCATAAGCCAGAGGTGTGTCAGGTTTGGAAATATAGCCCCCTTGGGTTTTCTGGCTCTGTGACGTAGTTTGGGTTTATTTTTCTTGTTCTCTGGAACTGGTTGTTCTTGCTCTTTCCACTCCATCAGCAGAGACAGTTTTATGAATATACTGCATCTCGGTCAGTCTGGCTGCCGAAGACTCACCCATTTCTAAGTCAGCAAGCAGAGAGCTTTGTGTGTGCCCCAGCAGGCGCAGTCACTATAAATGACTGAGGTAGTGTGTGTCCTACCCTAATCCGTAAATGTCGTGCATCAGAGAGAGGCGAATGTCGTGCATCAGAGAGAGGCGAATGTCGTGCATCAGAGAGAGGCGAATGTCGTGCATCAGAGAGAGGCGAATGTCGTGCATCAGAGAGAGGCGAATGTCGTGCATCAGAGAGAGGCAAAGTATTGTATTCAGGGAGGTGCTATCAAGGTAAAGAAGGCATTTTTAATCCCTGGATTTTTAGAGGTAAAAGTACCTGGGTCCCAAGAAGCTTAGATAAATGTCTTAGCTAATTAATCCCAGAGAATCCAGGTTTTCTGACTCCTGGTTCTGCATCCTTCTCCACCAGCTCTCAGTACTGATGCAGGACTGTGTGCATCGGAACGGCACGCTGAAACCTGGACAACCTTGCCTTTTTCCCTTTCCGCAGTGCCGTGTTGCAATCATGGAAGACTTCTAGGATGGTCCCTCGGAAGCCTCTTTGCTCTGCTACTTGATTCACTTTCACCAGGTTTTTTCACCCACTTACTTACAGTAGACCCACCACACACTCTGTTGATTTCTAGGCTTCTATCTCTCCCTCCCAGGCTGGGAAGCATCAGGTGAGGTAGACTCTCACAGGGATAGCAAGAGTCCTATTTGTAACGCTGCAGATGTATGTCGCACTTTGCAATTTACAAAGCATGTCCACATTATCTTGTCGGACCCTCACAATAACCTGTGGGAGGAGCCCGGAATATATCATAATATTATTATTTCAGAATGAATTAAGACTACATTTGTTGAACTCCTGTTACATATCAAGGACTCTACTGGGGTTTGTTTTTTTTTTTAATTTTTGAATTTTATTTTATTTATTTTTTTATACAGCAGGTTCTTATTAGTCATCCATTTTATACACATCAGTGTATACATGTCAATCCCAATCTCCCAGTTCATCCCACCACCACCTACTGGGGGTATTTTATACTCAGGCCCTCTGCTAACTTGTTTGGGGATTTTATAAAATTATAAAAAGGTGCCGTTTGGTGAAATGAATTACACAAAGCTGCCCCTTCTTCTTGGGTGGCTCAAAGCCAGACCTCAGGCTGTATTTCAGCCCACTTATCCCCTTACATGGAGCTTGTGTAGACGTTAATCTGTTCACTTCTCATAACAGACCTATAAGGTGGGCAATGCTCCCTTTCTAGAGATGGGAAAACTGAAGCTCAGGGAGGATAAATGTCTTAGGCAGAGCTACAGGGCTTCTTGGTCTTAGAGCTGAGATTAAACTCCAACTCTGCTGAGTTCTAAGCTCGTGGTGACTTCTCCAGGCCATGGTACCCTCAGCCTGCAGCAGAAGCCTCTAGCCGGCCCCGCCCAGCCCTCAGAGAGCAAAGCACCAGGCTGCCTGTCCTCCAGGAAGCCCTGGGCACTTGTCATTTTGCCGATGGAGAGAGCAGCCTCTTCACAAAGTGGTGGCTCTTAGAGGATGGTTCTCAACTTGATTGTGTACTGAGTCCCCTGGGGACCTTGTCATGATGCAGAGTCTGAGTCGGAAGGTCTGGGCTGGGCCCTGAGACTCTGCATTTCCTCCCAAGAGGTTCTGCCACAGCTTTTAGTCCATGGACCACACTTTCTTTGACTAGCAGACCCTTTGTGTAGGAGAAACTGGTCCCTAAGTTCTACCTTTTTCCGCTGCTCTAAAGACACGATGAGAAGGAAAACCAGCAAACGTTTATGGAACATCTACTGTGCACTAGGCCCTGCTGGTGAACAGGTGAGGAAACAGCTGCGCCCAGGATGACTTAATTAACACATCAGGTCCACCTACTGCAAATAAACATTAGCAACAAGTCAAGAGAAGTGAGATGGATTAAATCCACTGTCTATGAAATGCTGTGGTAAAGGGAAGTCGGGGGCCGTGAGAGCTCAGTGGTGAGCTCCTAAACCAACCTTGGGGAGGACGGATGGGCTTCCTGAGGAAGCAGTTCAGTAATGATGAAAATGATAGCAACGAGAGTTATAGTTACTGTTTATTGAGGAACCACGTGTCAGGCACTGTGCAGCCCAGTGTATGTACTTTATCTTATTTAATTTTCACATGAATCCCGTGATCTATTCATTCATCGCCATTTCACAAATTGGAAGACTGAACGTCAAACAGATTAAGCAATTTGCTGATGCTAACAGAGCTAAATGAATGTGATTTTATAGTCTATCTTCTGTTTCTAGCAGGACAAATTTTGGTAATGGTGTTGTGCTTCTCCATCCTATAATAACTTGTGGCACGTTCTTAAAGTGTGCCGTCCACCTAGGTCAGAGTGATCTGGAGACTTATTTACAAAGCAGATCCCTGGGCCTCATGGTAAACCTACTGAATCTGAATCTTTGAAAGTGGGGCCCAGGAATTTGCCTCTCCTGCTGAAGTTGATGGGGAATGTGGTCTTCAGTTTTGCTTTGAAGGGTGAGTGCAATTTTGATCATCAGGGAGTAGCAGATAAGGCCGGGAAGAGGGATGAACATGGTTACTGGGAAACCCTGTGTGGAAACTGGCCTAACAGGACGGACCAGAGTGAGAGACACCTGGTGGAGTGGGACAGGGTTGGCCCAGAGTGTTGCCCTTGGACTTGCAATGTTCGCTGGAGCAAGGAGCCATTGGGAGACTTCAAGCATGACCTGTGTTGTAGGGAGACGTTTGGTACAGGATGGGGATGGATTAAAGGGCTGGGACCCAGTTGTCAGCACAATCAAAGGAGAGCTGAGGTCCCAGGCCGGTGTAGTGGTCAGAGGGGCAGAGAGCGCAGAAGTTTGAGAGGGATAGACAGATAAAGAGCCAGAAACGCAGAATAGCAGATCACATGCGGCTGGTTCCGAATCCTGCTTCCAGATCTGTTATGAGGAATGACTTGGTATTAAGATGTCATAAGATTATAAAAATAGGTCTTGCCAAGGTACTGCCAATCTGAGCTGCCCCGGTTCTCCTCAGTTATCCACATGTTATAGAAAGATGGGGGCTGCAGAGCTAATTCACTGAAAGTAGACAGTTTCACTTGACTTTAACCTTCTTCTTCATCTCCTCTGTTTGTACCAAATCCACTGAGCCAAAAATTATTTGACATGATTCACTTTCCTTCTCTACCCCTATTTAATTGGTGACCATGTGCAGTGAAACAACCAGAAGAGAGATGCAGGTAGGAAAGGAGAAAAAGGGGTTCTCCATGAGCCCTGGCATGTCTTTCTTAGAACAATGAAAGGAACCACCTCCACTAAATTGATCGTGTTGGTCATGTCTTCCTTGCCTGTTTTGTTAGAATTCCTGGCATCCACTTGGTCCATTTTTCTGGTGATGAAGCCAAGTAAGTTTTGCTGTGGAAGTAGTGGCAAGAAATACTGTGTGTGCAGAAAGTTATAGCTTAGCAAGATGGGTGGAATCCATCAATGTATCACTGACCCTTCTTAGGCAGACAATTCCATGCTGCCCTCCTGGCTCTGCTTTCTTCTGCCCAAGCAAATGAGTCCCTACTGCCTTAGACAGCCAGACCCACAAATGAAGGAGTCGTGGGTCACGGGTCCCTGGATGAAAACCCTAACGCTTCAGGACACATTGTACTTGCTGGGTCTGCGCTATGGCTTCCAAGAGCCACAGGAGTGTACCCTTCAGTAACAGGACCCAGACCGGGGTGCTGAGCTTCTGCATCTCAGCCACTTTGGAATTAGCACTGCCTGCTTTGGTCCTAAACACGGTTACCTTGTGTCCTGTGCTTGGAGGCTCCTAAGGAAGGAACAGGATGAGCAGTCGGGGGAGGGAGCCTTTGGTTATGACTGGTTCGCACTTTGTTGTTAGGGGAGTAGTCTTCTCAGCCCCCTGGAATTATTAGGCTTTTCTGTATCTCAGCTGTAGGATCAGCAGTTTAGTGTCCACATACCCACAACCGCCTGATCCTAAAATTTCCATCAATTTTATGCTCCCTCGAGTTTCTATTTCTGAACAACATGTGAATTTATCCCATAGCAGAGCATCACAGCTTCGGCTCATTCTGTCAACATGTTGTTGAGCCTCTTGCTAGGTGAGCTGGGCGCTGTACAAGATACTGAGGCTATAATGACAGATTATTCATGGTCCTTGCTCTGTGTGGGAGGAGATAGCCGCGTAAACAGGAAGAACGGTACAGTGTCTTCAGAGTCCAGGGCTATCATCTGTAAAAAGTGAGAAGATCGTAGTGTGTACATCACTGACTTGTTGAGGGGATTAAGCTGGTGAGATAAGAAAAGCACTTAGAACACTGTCTGGCTCGTGGTGGCAGGGTGGGCAGTATCTATCACTGTCACCATCATCATCACCATGGTTGTTGGCACTGACCTACCACATGCCCACAGTGGGTCCAATGGCTGCAGAATAGGGGGAGTGATGTAACCCATCAGGAAGGTTCTCAGTGGAGGTAACATTTGAGCTGAATCTTGAAGGGAGAGTAGGGATTGACCCAGAAGACAAACCAGAGAACTGAGGGCAGGTAACCAAGGCTCTGGGGTTTGAAACATCAGGTGGTTTGGGGAACCCAGCAGTTCAGGAGTGAGGGTGGTTACCTGGGGTGATGGGGAGAAAAGACAGCTGATCCAAAGAGAAGGAGGGGCCTGGAGCGCCCTCCCTGGGCTTCTCTGTGAAACAGGAGAGGAAATCTGTGGAGGTGAGGAGCCTCGAGGCCACCAGTGGAGACACAGCAGCCCTTCTGAGCACGTGAGGGACAAAGGCCAGCCAGGGACTTAGCTGAAGAGCGAGACTGAGCGTGGGTCAGCAAGGAAGTAAAACCCACAGGAGGAAAGCAGGACATGTCACAGGAGAAAAGGAGCTTTTCAGGTGCAACACGCAAGGTTATTTCTAGCTGGGGGAACCAGCACAGACTCTATAGAGATAAAGTGGGGACACAAAGAGGCCTTGATGATGTGTCAGGAAGTTGGGCTTTATTTCCAGGCCATTGGTAGGTTTTAAACTGAAGTGCAACAGGATCAGATTTGTGCCAAAAGAATGTCATTTTGGCAGGACTGAGGCTGTCAAACTGGAGAAGGCCACACTCAGGCAGATAGCTGGAGAAAAATCGAAGACCTCAGAGACCAAGAGGCAGGAGCCTGCAGTGCTCCCGGCATGGACAGTGGGTGTGAGGTCACACACACGCCCCGCCTGCCGCTGCCCTTCTGGCCCGGCTTCTCCCAGGTGGCCTACAGCCCACAGGACTCAGCCATGGACCCGCAGTCCCCAGGGCTAGGTGATTTTTAGGAATATGAAGTCCAGACAGGGCACTACAAGGTCATCCCAAAGACACCATGAGGGCTGGTCTGTCTGACCTGGAGCCCCCCTTAATTTGGAGCATCTCCGGGAAGTTTCAGTGCCACCGTCACGGAACCAAGGGGCGGGGTGGGTGCAGGTGCCATCAGGCCCCCGGAGTGCCTGTCGGAGCCGCGCTACAGTTGGAAGAGCCCACCGTGGATGCCACGTGAGTGGCCAGCCCAGCCACCATGCTCATGCCGAGGCCCGGCCCGGGGCATCTGAGCCCTCTCTGTGACCACGAATCCTGTAAAGCATCCTCTCAGGTGGGACGAGCATCCCCACATGAGGGAGTTAAGGTTGGTGGCATTAAAGTCACCTCTGGAGGAAGACACTCTTAGTGGACTTGAGTCCAGGGCTGGC
The DNA here is from genome assembly GCF_009873245.2 of Balaenoptera musculus. Taxonomy (NCBI): domain Eukaryota; kingdom Metazoa; phylum Chordata; class Mammalia; order Artiodactyla; family Balaenopteridae; genus Balaenoptera; species Balaenoptera musculus. Next base: position 9,837,883 of record NC_045795.1, read on the forward strand.
TTCTAATCCCGTGCCTGTTAGAAAGCGCCAGCCGAGAGGGTATTTCCACGTGACGGTGGCGCAATTGTCGGCGTCGCGCATGTCCTAGAAAAGGTCTCTTTGAAGGTGCTTGGGTTTCCATGGGCAGAAGAGCTCATTCCCCCTTCCTACTGGCGAGCTTCAGCCTGGCAGCTGTGTGACACACGCCCCCGGCATCTGGGTCCCTGAGGGCCCTTGGGGGCAGCGTGCTTCGAGCAGGAGGTGAGAGCTGGCGGGTGCCTGTTGAGTAGCGCTCACCTGCCGGTTCTTCGGTTGAAGCATTTCATCTCAGGGCCCCGCCTCCAGGACCACGGTCCCCGGGTGGGCACCTGTGGTGTGCTAGGTTTTTTCTGATGCCCCCAAACTCACATCTGCCTCTCGCCCTCCTTCTGCCGCAGATCCTGGCGCCCCTGTGAAATTGCCTTGTCTGCCAGTGAAGCTGTCGCCTCCGCTACCTCCAAAGAAAGTCATGATCTGTATGCCCATGGGGGGGCCAGACCTCTCCCTGGCGTCCTACGCGGCCCAGAAGAGCGGCCAGCAGGGCGGGGCCCAGCACCACCACACCGTCCTGCCCTCCCAGATCCAGCACCAGCTGCAGTACGGCAGCCTCAGCCAACACCTCCCTGCCGCCACCGGCTCCCTCCCCATGCACCCCTCGGGCTGCAGGATGATAGATGAACTGAACAAAACGCTGGCCATGACCATGCAGAGGCTGGAAAGGTAATGCAGGGAAGGGGCGAGGGCAGGAGAGGAGGGCTCGGCGATCCGACCGTGACCAAGGAGTGGGAAGGCCAGCGCAAGCGAGGGCTCACACCCACTTGGCAGGGTGGGGGTCGGGAAGGGGGGGTGAAGGTAAAATCAGACCAGAATCTGAATGTCAAGGAGAGTATGGAAGAAAAAACTGTTGCCAGTTGCCAAACTATAGAACAGTCATGTTTATCAAAAAGAAAAAGTAGTGCATATGTATACGTATGAGTATGCGTGAGTGGATGGGTGGGTGGATAGAGAGATAGTACATGTTGTGCTTCTGTAGATCTTAACGTGTTTTGGAAGCAGGTGCACATCATCATTAACGTGGTAACCCCTAGGGCAGGGAGATGGGGAGAAAATCTTTTATTTTTATATTTTGTATCTTTCTGTACTGCTTAATTTTTTACTTTGTGTATATTACTTTTATGATGTAAAAAACAACGTGAATGTAGAATAAGAAGAGATGAGAGCTGGCAGGGCAGTGGTGGGAAAACAGAGGGAAAGGTGGAGAGGTACGCCCTCGTTCTTGCCGATGGAGGAAGCGGCAGACGTAGTCTGATGGTACGAGTTTGAGCCTCAGATATTTACCAACAACTGCTGAAGTCCCCTCTTTCATCAGAGTCTCCCTCCAGTAGCATTGCAGGGAGAACTGCCAAGGGGATTCCAAGGGCAGGCCTCCCCACCACCCAGGGAGATCTCTCGTGCTGGTTCTGAATCGCTTGCCTGTGTGAGTGTGAGTGGGTGTGTGTGCGTGCGCGCGCGCGTTCAAATACCACCTCGCTTGTGCCCAAGAGGTGGCTGAGATTTCCCAATGTGATTCCAACCCAGTCTAGTTAACTGGGTCCTGCAGACCAGATACGAAAACTGCAGCCTGGAAAGCACGCAGCCAACCACCAGGCAGAGAGCCGGGGGGTGAGATGGACACAGCCGAGAGCTTTCTGTTGTAGTTTCCTGACTCTCAGTGGCTTTTCCCTCCCTCTGTGTCAGCCAAGTATTCTGTGTTTGGAAAATTAATGACTCCAAGAGAAGTTGTTATCACTAAGAATTCTGACTTGATAGGTTCACGTTAATATCTCCCTTTACTGAAAAAAAAATGTATTTGGCCATTGCCATCATTTTGAGGACAGTCATAATTTAAAATTTGGATGGCACTTTTTAGTCTATTATTAATACATACCTTTGTTATTATCTTAATCGTCACACCACCTAGGGAGACTTGAGTCAGCAAAGAAACTAAGGAAGGCTGAGTTCCCCAGTGCCAGCTACTCAAACTTGGTGCCCATCTGCAGAAATTGTACAGAAATTGAGAGCAAGCTTTTAGATACCTTCATAGCAATTTGACAGGATAATTTTGTGTCTTATGATAAAAGGGGTTTTATTTGTCATGCACTTTTATTATATTTTTGAAAGCATCAGTTTGTGATGGATTAAAAATTAAAATATGTAAATATGTAAATCAACCAACTGACCAACTGACCAACAAAACTGGTCCCTCCCCATAGACATTTTGACAAGCACCGTCCTAGGTAGTAAGTCAAGGGGCCGAGCCTTCAAGCCTGGATCGTTCTCCTGCAAATCCAGAACTCTTTTGACTATATATAGCACAACTGCTTTCCTAAAGACAGCTAGCAGTGAATGTAATTTACTACCCTCACTTCTCCTGTAACCCCCAGTACATTTTTGTATCTCTTCCGGAGGTAATAAGCATCTGAAAAAGATACTCATGAGAGCATATTAGTAGGACATTGCTAAATACATTTGCACCTAAAACATGCCATTTAAAGTTTCCATTGAAAGTACTAACCAATAAGTTACGTGATATTCCTCAGTTCAGTAATTTCCGTGTGTATTTATAGAATATTTCAGTCGAGTGTAGACCAGTGAATAGGTCTGTTGGACCTACACTGGATCAGGTTCTTTATTAAAATGAATCAAAGAGAGCAAATGGGGAAGGAAAGGAGATATTGGGACATTGCAGGTGGAGGAGATTGGAAGAAGGGCAGCACGGTCTTGGCAGCTGAGCCACAGCAATCTCCTGTGCTTCGTGTCACCCCCAGACCCTCCTTACCTCCTGTCTCCCTCCCCACCAACCCTAGGCCAAGGCATAGCGTTGTTCTGGTGGACCAGCCAGGACACAGGGAATTAATGCCTACATCATCAATGTAGCCCTACAGAGAAAGTGAGGTCTTCTTGCCAAACAAAGACTGAGAATGTTTCTGAGGATCCACGTCGTCTTCCAGGAGTCCTGGAAGGATCTGGGAGCAGAACAGGGTCATGGGCCACCTTTCAGTTTAGTGCAGCAACTGCCACTGTCTCCAGTGATGTCACCTTTCTTTTTACTACCTGGAAAGTCTCCCTCCTACCTGTCAACATGATTTCACTCTTGTTCTGACCAAGTTTCATCCAGAAAGGATGATTTCTTTTTTCTCCTGACAATTTCCAGTGACCCCAGAAAGCACTGCAAGAAGAAAGGAACAAAAAAAAAAAAAAAGAAAGGAACATTACTGAGTGCATAGGCGTTCTGCCCGCAAAGAACCTGGGATCTCATGGAACGTTCGTACCCTACAGGGTGTTAGTCCAGACCTATGGTCTCATCCTGGTGAAACGTTGTAGGTAATGCAAAAATCGAATGATGAATTTAACAGCATGAATGCCTGACTTCGGACTATAAATTTGAATAAATAGTCATCTTGTAATTGAAAGGGACCTTTAAGACCGTCAAGGCAGCCGGCCTGCTGCCTGTTGTAGCCTTTCTGACGATTTGTCCTCTGGTCTCTGTGGGAATGGGACCCTCCCTAGGTTCCAAGATAGCCTGCCTCACTGTCCAGAAGGTCTGATTACTACGAAGTTGTTTCTTATGTTAAGTGAAAAGTGTTACTTACTGTAATCCCTTGTCCCAGTCTTATTTCTAATCTTCCTTTCCTGTGAGAGGCTTTCAAATCTTTAAAAATAGTTACTGTTCCCTTTATCTAGTGGCTTCTCTCTTTCAGGCTGATAATCCCAAGTTCAGGGAATCGTCTGCTGAGACGGTTTCTAGATCCTTTACCATCTTGTTCGTGCTCTCCCAAGATTACTTTAAATCTGTTTTGACTTGTATGAAGAAGTTCTTAACTGTTAGCCTAACCTGAACCTACTTAATGACATTGAAAAATCACATTCGTTAGTGAACAGTGCTGGCTCCCCGGGTTTGGGGGGAAGGAGGGAACTAGAGACCAGCTTCCGTGTTTATCAAAGTCACTAGGCGGCATGGCCAGTCTGGAGGCAGCCCCTGCATCATGGCTGAGTACATGGGCTCCAGAATCTAATTGCCAGGGTTTCAGTCTCAGAGATACCACTTGATTTTTGCCTGTGATTCCTCATCTTTAAAACAGGGATAGTAATAACACCACCAACCTCGTCAGGGTTGTTTGTGAGGAACAAGTGACAATCTACATCAGTCGTCTTATTACATGGCATACAGTAAGTGCCCAATAAATGATAGTGAATGTTAAGCAGCATTCTTCAGCACACAGAATTGACCTTCAGTTCCCCTAAAAGGCATATTGCAAACAGATTTGATCCAATCTTGTTGGAAATTTCGTGTCGGTTTCCTGGAATTAGATCATCTTCGTTTATTTTCTCTTCACTGATGAGTCACATCTTTTTTGGAGGTGACTCCACAGGGGTGGCCCTAGGGCCTCCTTCCACAGCAGCGTGGTTGCCTCTCAGGGCCACCCCTTCTGTCCTGGTCCTCTTTCTTCAACAGCGACTCGGGCTTGAGCCTGGTGAGGACCCTCACTCTTAGCTGCTTTTTCTCCACCAAGGAGAGAGATTGAGCCCATCCCAGAAGAAGAGCTGGGAAGCATGGGGGTGTGGTATGAGAGCCCTCTCCCCCGCTGCTGCAAACCAGTGTTCTTCCCTTGCCCATTTGGTGACGGAGAGATGATGCTGGGACATGTAATGTACCTGCCCAGTAAGTCGGGGAAAGAGGACAGTCAGTAAGCATGGCTCTGCTCAGAGCTCCTAATCTGGCCCTTGGGAGCCAGGAGCAGGTCAAAGCTTCTAGGAATCCAGGCCCTGGCAACAACCCTGGCACTGCTGGAGGTGGGAGGGAGCCCGACTTCTGTGTCTCTTTCCCTCCCCTCCCTGCCAAGTGTTCTGCGAGCTCCTTATCCTCAGAATCTTCTGAGCTTGCTGCCCTACTGGGTGGAGACAGGGTCCAAAGAAGAAAGGAGGATGTGTAAGAGGCAACCCTTCTTCGTCCTCTGGGGTAAATGAGCTTGACTTGCTACAAGTGGAGAGAACAAAGGCCTCTGATTTTTAGTTTCCATTAAACTATTAGAGAAATATATTTTTACGTCTTTAATATGTCTGTACAATCCATTCCCTCTGCCCTGAAGCCTGAGTGAGCACATGAAAAAGCTCTGAATGTGTCCCATTCAAAGGCATTAGTCAATTAAATGATTAAAACCTGAAAAAATATATATTATTCAATGTTTTTTGTGTTTTTAAAATTATTAGCACCTTTAATTATTATTTATTTATTTATTTATTTATTTATGGCTGTGTTGGGTCTTCGTTTCTGTGCGAGGGCTTTCTCTAGTTGCGGCGAGCGGGGGCCACTCTTCATCGCGGTGCGTGGGCCTCTCACTATCGTGGCCTCTCTTGTTGCGGAGCACAGGCTCCAGACGCGCAGGCTCAGTAGTTGTGGCTCACGGGCCCAATTGCTCCGCGGCATGTGGGATCTTCCCAGACCAGGGCTCGAACCCGTGTCCCCTGCATTGGCAGGCAGATTCTCAACCACTGCGCCACCAGGGAAGCCCCAATGTTTATTTTTAATGTCTGCAGTCAGCTCTGTGATGTAGGTGGCATCCATCCTGGAATTCAGACTGAAAATCCTGATCAGACATTACTTTTCTTTCCCATCTTAGTTCAGTTCATCAGTTCTGTGTGCTCTGGTTTCTGTCTTAGTAAAATGAAGGTGGGGTGTGTACACATGTGGACCTTGAAAGAATTCTAGGAAGAGTCTTAAGGGAATGCACTTTAGACAAGTCTTTCCCTTCTCAATGATAGGCGACTTCATGCTTGCAGTGGCTCGTGCCGGAAGTCTCGGGGTCACCCCTGACACCTTTCTTTCTCTCGAACCCTGTGGCTGATGGGTCAGCAGGTCCTAAGAGGTCTGCCTTGAGAATCTGTCTAGGCTGGGCAACCTCCCACCTACTCCTGCCGCCCCGTGGTCTTAGCCCCCATGGTCCCTCACCTGGTTTGCTGGGTCTCTCCTACCTGGTCTGCTGCTTCCACTCCTGCCCCCTCAGTCTGTCTTGAACATGACAGTCAAAGAGGTGAGGTTTAACGAGAATCTGATCAGGACTATATTCATTCGCTAGGGTCGCCATAGCAAAGTACCACAGACTGTGGGGCTTAAACAGCAGGAATTTACTGTCTCACAGTTCTGGGGGCTGCAAGTGCACAGTCAAGGTGCTGTCAGGGCTGGTTTCTCTTGAGGCCGCTCTCCTGGGCTTGCAGACGGCCGTCTTCTCCCTCTGTCCTCCCACAGTCTCTCCTCTGCATGTCTGTGTCCTCATCTCCTGCTCTGATAAAAACACTAGTCATTTGGTTAGAACCCACCCTACTGACCTCATTTTAACTGAATTACTCCTTTAACGTAGTCACCTCTGAATACAGTCACATTTTGAGGTGCTGGGGATTAGGATTTAAGCATGAATTGGGTGGGAGTGGAGTTCAGTCCATAACAACATGCACAAACGCTCCTTGGCTTTCCGGCTCACAGAGAGTAAAAAGCAAAGTCCTTGCCTCAGCCCAGGAGCCCACCAAGGCCTGGGCCCCTGTCGGCCCCATGACTACATCTGCTGTTCTCCACGTTGCTACTCTCTCCTACCACAAGGCCTGGACGTGCTAGGCATCCTCCTGACCAAGGGCCTTTGTGTTGGCTGTTCCCTCAGTTGAGACTGCTCTTCCCTCTAGTATCCTAAAGTCTCCCTCCCTCACCTTCTTTGGGTCTCTAGTCACCTCCTCAGTGAAGCCCTCCCTGATTGCTCTATTTCAAACCACAACTCTCCTCCCAACACAGCCTATTCCCCAGTCCCCCTTTGTTCTTTTGTACATTTCTCACCATCTAACATTCTACGTTTGCCTTTTACTTTCCTTGTTGCTCTTCTTACCTAGTAGAACATACAGTCTGCAAGGGTGAGAACCACTTTGAATGAATGAATGAATGAATGAACGAATGAATGAAGAATGAATGTAGAGCCCCTAGTAGCTGCTATGGTATTTCCTTATTATTAACCCACTTTGTCCTGATGGATATTTAGGTTGCTTCTGCTGTTCTTTTTCACTTTTGAGCTTTGAGTTCTCACAAGACACACATTATGTAAATATTAAGTGGTGTTGATGGTGGGGCAACCATGTCTTTAACCTTTTGTATTAATTTTGCTCATGATCCTAAAATTTTTGAATGGTTCCCTTTGTCTGGAATTCACCCCATTTTGCAGAGAAAAATTCTGCTTATTTTTCGAGACTTTATTAAAATGCCACATCCTCTTGTGATCGCTTCTCAGATTCCCAGAGGAAGCTCCGCCTGCACATCCTCCTGCTGTACCCACTGCGTCCTGTTGTGCGTTCCTGGGTGTATTCTGTTAGATGCGGCCAGGAGCCATCCTTGCCTTCCCACTCGACTCCTACCCCCGCCCCCAGTTCATCACAGGACCCATGATATAGGAAATATTCAGTAAACATTTCTTAAATGAATTTTATCAAAAGTTCTTATGATCTTTGAAATAGAAAGGTATTTTAATCTGCGAGCATAACTAATGCTTTTTTTGGTCCAGTCCTATTGAGATATAATCGACATCCAGCGCTGTATAAGTTTAAGGTGCACAGCATAATGATTTGACTTACATACGTCATGAAACGATGACCACAGTTAAGTATAGGGAGCATCTGTCATCTCATATGGGTACAAAATAAAAGAGAGAAAATATTATTTTCCTTGTGATGAGAACTCTTAGGATTTACTCTCTTAAGAAACTTTTATGTAGAACATACAGCAGTGTTCATTATATTAATCATGTGGTACATGACATCCCTAGTACTTGTTTATCTTATAACTGGAAGTTTGTACCTTTTGACCGTATAAAGATATAATATTATTATCGACTATATTCCCCACGCTGTACATTTCATCTCCACGACCCATTTATTTCGTTCCTGGAAGTTTGTACCCCTTAATTTCCCTCACCTGTTTCACTCATTCCCCCACCCCTTCCTCTCTAATGTTTTATTGGAGACTCCCTTAATGATGGAAATAGGCTCTAGCAGTGGGTACCCTCCTGATCCCATTGCTGAGTTGTGCCCATTTTGTTTTGCTTTTGCAGATACTAGAAGCAAAGAAAAAAGTTCATCCTTTAAAGTTAAACCTAGGTCTTTGCTTGTTGTAATGTCGAACTAGAGTTGAAGATGCTGTAACTTTGATTATGAACTTTTCCCATTGAAGTTCACTGTTCCTTCATTTAATCCTCTTGGAGCATAGCCAGCATATATGATAAAGTTGGGGAAAATGATCGTCTGTAGCTCCTCCAGCAAATTGCTGAGTTGTAGAGATTTATCATTGATCGTTCAGCATCCTTGGACTGAAACTAAAATTAACTTTCAGATTTTTACAGCAAGGTCTGGAAGATGGGAACAGCCAGGTGAAGGGGCAGAAGGAGAATGAGGGGGACACCCTAAGCAGAGTAGAAGAGGGTGTGTATTAGATAGTAAAGCAGGTAAGGCCACATGGAAAGAATAATTGAAATCTCTGGGTTTAAACTAAAAAAGCCAAGTATTGAGTTTGTGTCAATATTATCACTTAGGTATATCAACAGCCAATTGATATTTTTAATGTGTTTTATTTTTCACCCACTGTGTTTTGGTTTAGTATCATACATTTAATTCTAGAGAGAGAAATTTACTTCCTACATATGAGCCTTAAAAGTGGACAAATAAATTATAGTTCTGATAAACTCATTCTTCTTCTACCTTTTCCTATCCCAGAATCCCTGAACAGTTAGATTAGGAAAGCTCTGACATTTGCCAGGAGAAAATTTAATCCCGGGAGAAAATTTCATGCAGTCTCTGAGGCTAAGGATTTATACACCTTGAGTGAAAAACAGGCCCAGCGAAGAAAAAGGAAAGTATCGGTGTTTCCTTAGCAACCGGAAGATCAATCAACAATTTTTTACCGAGCACCTTTTCTGAATGGGGCTCTGTGCTTGGCACTGGGGATACAGCAGTGAACAAAATATAGAGGGTGCTGCCCTCGGCGTGGCTTAGAGTCTTCTGGGAGTGTGACCTGGGCGACTCAGTACCAGCGAGGGAGCTGGGGGGAGGGGAGAGCGCAGCAGGAGGTCAGCTGGTAGGTGGGTTTCTCTGGAGAGCTGCATTTAAACTGAAATCTCAAAGATAGAAAGAACCAGGAGAAGACGGAGAAAAGGAATGAGAGAATATTCTAGGCAGATTAGAGGAAGGAATGATACACTGTCTCCAAACGGGTGATGAGATTTTTAGATAGAAAAGGCAGGAAGTTGACAGTTATTCTCCAGCTTTTTAGAAGGCCAATTATAGAGAACGAGAGAAATGACAGAAGGTTGTAATCTGATGTAAGGAAGAGCCTGGGAACCATTGGAGAGAATACAAGAGATCTTTTAAAAAAATCAGGCTAGCAGCTGTCCCAAATGGTTTACTTGTAGACTTCATAAAGAAAAACCCTACAGGTGAGATTGTCTGCTAATGTCCTGTCCAACCCTATAACTCCATGTCGATAATATTGAAGTTATCTCTAATGCGACTGTTTTTAGAAATAGAACCGTTTTACCTCTCCTGGGAAGTTAGCTATACATCGGTGTTAATACAGATAGTCCAGACCAACAATGGTCAACCAGAACCAGAAAGGCTTCCAGAACCATCTTGAACTCTTGGCAACACTTACTGAGTACTGCTTACATTAGCTAGAGATTAAATTACTGCCTGTCAAGATTATTGAAAAAGGAACAATTTCAGCATTGGACAGAAGAAATTGAAATCAGTAGCCCCGCAAACCCCTTCAATCTTTATTAATTCTGTTATTCCATAATTATCTTTAGACTTTTCAAAGATGACAGTTCACTTATAATCTTAGTATAAAAACATTTTGGGCTGACAGTTACTTTATGTGGCCTCCAGGGTCACAGGAAATTCTAAAGACTGATTCTTGGTCCTGAACTAGATGGATGGTCCCTGGGGTTTCTCTAGCTTTAACAGTCTGACATAATTACCGCATTGGTTTTTTTTTTTTTAATTTAGGGAAGGCTCTTATTTATTTATTTATTTTTATATTTATTTTTGGCTGTGTTGGGTCTTCGTTTCTGCGCTAGGGCTTCCTCTAGCTGCGGCAAGCGGGGGCCACTCCTCATCGCGGTGCGCGGGCCTCTTCACTATCGCGGCCTCTCTTGTTGCGGAGCACAGGCTCCAGACGCGCAGGCTCAGTAGTTGTGGCTCACGGGCCCAGTTGCTCCGCGGCATGTGGGATCTTCCCAGACCAGGGCTCGAACCTGTGTCCCCTACATTAGCAGGCAGATTCTCAACCACTGCGCCACCAGGGAAGCCCTACCGCATTGGTTTATGTCAGTGTTTCCACCTGCAAATCAGTGTTCATGATGATGAGCAACTGTGCCTTGGTACCAGAGCAAAAATGAACCTCTGAATACCTAAATGTTATTTGCTTGTGAAATGGCATTTATTTGAAGAAGTTCGGTATTTTGTTCATCGTATAGCAAATGGCATGCATTTTCAAATGAAATGTGTTTCCAGGGAAAGATTCTCTTTCTTATACTGATGACCATCTCTTCAAAATCTCCTCCAATTCTGGTGAGACATTTGTCCCTGACCCTTTGAGGCCAGAGTTATCAATCTCTTACTTTAGGTTGGTACTTTGACTTTACAGCATGTATTTATCATCTGTAAGTGGCTGCATGTAGATGTTGTTTTGCAATTTAACTGCTGCTTTAAGAGGCAGAATGAGATTTCAGAGCAAGGTAATGTCACCCTGAGCAAGACACATCCCCCCTGCAAGGCTGGTGAGCCACCTGGTCAGAAGAAGGTTAAAATGAGACTAGATGAACCACTGACATCTTTCAAAGTCTTAAGAGGATAAAAAAGGAAGTGCATTCTTATAAGAGAGAATCTGCCCCTGAATTCCTATGTGTACATCAATAGAAACCCTGCCCTTGCTTAATGAATAAGTATAGATGCTTTGATCTTCTTGGAAACCCTTGTCCAAAAAGATTTTGCAGACCACAAATATTTAAAAAGCTAGGGAATTCCCTGGTGGTCCAGTGGTTAAGACTTCTTGCTTCCACTGCAGGGGGCCTGGGTTTGATCCCTGGTCAAGGAACTAAGATCCTGCATGCCACGTGGCACGGCCAAAAAAAAAAGTTAAAAAGCGAAAGGAAGTGTTTCGCAATGTGGTATCAATGTTAACTTCTCCGTTTTGACAAATACACCATGGTCATGAAAGATGTTGACATTAGGGGAAGCTGGCTTAAAGGTATATAGGAATTATCTGTGCTTTCTTTGCAACTCTTCTGTAAACCTAAAATTATTACAAAATAAAAAACTATTACAAAACAACCCCCCCAAAAAAAACCAAAAAAAAGAAAGAAAATAAAGGAAGTGTTTTAATAAACTAGTGGATAATATCCATAATGAATGGTTTCTGATAAATTGCTGGTGTTTAAGTACATCCTTTGCCAAAACAGCAACTACCAACATTGACGTTTACAAAGCATTATACTCTGATCTTGTAGCAGCCTGTGAGGTAGGTAGAAAGGTTTCTCCATTTACCTGATGAAGAACCAAAAGAGCAAGATGCTCAACTAGTGAGTGGCCCAGCTGGGACCCAAACATGGTCCTCAGTTCACATCATGCCCTCCTGGCACCACATCCAGCCAAGCATGACCTAGGACACTGGCTGATGTCGAGGGACAAAGTCATGTGGAAAAGCCACCACTGTTTGGTTCCTCCATCAGAAATGGAGATTGCTGTTGGTGAGATTCTGGGTGTCTTATGGTTTTATTCATCACATCCTGACCCCAGACACTATTTCAGAAATGTGGGTCATTGGTCCCTGGAAGGACAGACAAAGGGATGGGAATGATCTAATTTACATTCATTACCATGGCTGGAAAAAAAAGAAGCTCAAAACACATCCTCCACTCAGGGAAGCTCAGTCCCCTGGTCTATCTATAGAACGGCATCATTTCCTGCTGACTAAAGGCCAACAAAAAAAAACAAAGGCTCCAATGTTGAGTTTCTTATCTCAGAAGGCTGTGATGAAACGTACAATGTGTGCCTGCTTTCCTAAAATGAAGCTGATTAACTGTTTTCTTGGGTGTCAGAGGTTACTTCCGTCGTTTTCCAGCCGCAGGCACTGCAATTTGTAGCATAATTTCTCACACGTTTTTGGGCTCCGAGAAGAGAACGTCTGACTGTTCCCTCTCCTTTCTGAAAACTCTCTTTATAACTCTGTGCAGTCAGAATGACAAAAGCTGTTCCTGTTTAATTTCATTTTCAGCATCATATTGGAGGGTAATAAATTTTCTCTGTCCTTTCAAGAGATTATTGTCTTTCTTTCTTTTTTTTTTTCTTTTTTTTCTTTTTTTTTTTTAACAATAATTGCAGTTGAAATCATATGCGGGAAAGCAGTATCCCTTTATGACACGTTTTTCTTTAAAAATGGTGGTGAAGTGGTTCCCATGTATTTTCAAGGAAGATGAAGGATTTAAAATAGGAATTTTTAATTTCGAAACCTGCCCCTGATTTCCTAGGAGAGTATCAAAGGTGCTTGATGATGGGTAATCCCGTGCCCAGGGATGGGTCAGAATGCTCCACTCTGCGTCTACCTATTGTCATGTGATGGAGACACAGTGATGATTATAAAGCTCCCTTGAAAGGGAGCCAACTGTTTAATGACCCTGAGTTGCTGTAGATGTCTTGCATTCATTTCTTGATGAATTATTAAAAATAAGCTGCCTCTCCCTCACCAGTAATGAACAGGAAAGGTAAAACAGTCTCTTAATTTTCAAAGTCTAGGGATTTCTTATAAACATGTGACTGTTTAAATGATAGGAAAATGCAGTGAAGGGGGATGGGAACCTGAGGGGTGCCATTGTATTCTCAATTTATGTCTCTCCTACTTGGTTTAGTAGAGTCAAAAAGGAGAGTTGAATTAAAAAAAAAAAAAAAGACTTGAGTTTTCCAAAAATGAGACTCATTCAATGTTATTCTTGATGGAGACAGGACCAAGGACAGAGGATACAGCTTTTCACTTCCCTGACATGTCATGGGGACATAGTAAAGGCAAAGAGAGTTTGAAATGAGTGCTTTTTACTGATTTAGGACTGGCATTTTACTCTCAAACTTTCTGAATCCTATTTTTGTCTGTCTCTTGTAAATAGCAGGCCTCCTGTTTTAGGTAAACTTCTGTTTGTTCTTCCTGGTTTATTCATTTTTTTTATGAAGGAAGATATTCAGGCACTTCCATCCTCTGGGGAGAAAGCAGGACAGAACAAAGTTGACATCCTCACAAACTTACCTTTCAGTGGAGGAGACACAGATGATACACCAATGAATATATTATATGCTGTGTATATACATCTATACACTGAAGAAAATATAAAGCAGGGGCGTGGGCATCACCTATGATGGTGATACCTTTCTGTCCTCGAGGAACTACGCCGTTAATGTGGCCACAATAAACCCATTGCATCCCTTCTTCTTCTTGTTGATGACACACCATTATGCAAGACTAGATTATCCAGCTTGGTGATTATTCTCCCTCAGTCTCTCTTGTATCCTGTTCTCTCTGCAGCCTACTCGCCCCCAGCCATGGGCTACTCACACAAACACGGTCGTGCCACCCAAGTCAGGAGTTCAAACCTGTCCCAGTGTCCCATCATAGCCTCCAACCTTGGGGCTCTTCCCAGCAAAATTCATAGCAAAAAAAGGAGTTGAGTTCTGTGAACATCTGTTGTCCTTGCTTTTTGTTTTACGATAATTATTATATTCCATGTTTTTTAAAAATTTTTGGTGCCAATTGCTTTTCATAGTCAGCATGTCCATGTACAAGAAAATAGCGGCCTCGAGGGTTCTTTGGGAGAAAGCAGTGTGGTTAATGGAAAGGGCACAGGCCCTGGAGGGAGAAAACCCATGTCCACATCCCTGTTGTTACCACAACTGAGTGATCACTTATTTCCTCAGAAATGTAATGTCCTCAGCCATAAAATCAGGATAACAACAATACCCTTCCTAACTTTGCAAGTTTTTGTGAAGATTAAATGAGATAATGAACATTTACGAAGTACTTTGATAGGACCCATAAAGGATCCTATGTGTTAACTATCGTTGCTGTTTTGAAAGATGGCCTGCTCCTTTGTCCTGATTTGTGGAGCCCCCTGGTGTATTTAATTACTAGAATGGAAATATTCCAACAGGGTGCAACTGGCCAACATCTTGTGAATGTTATGGAACGCTCTCAGGTTTTTGCATGTTCATCCGTATTTCATTTCTCAAGAAAATTACATCATTTGGAGCGACCCAGATGGGGAACAGAATCTCATCTTTCCCCCCACCACTGCCGGACAATAATTTAGGACCTTTGGTGTTAATTTAAATTTATCGTAGAATGTCATACAAGAAGAAACCTTCTAGATCTTATCCAGCCCAACTACCTCACCTTACAAAGCAGCCTAACTCTGGACAGTCTTAACTGAAGTGGCCTGAGAGCGTAGAGTTAGGAAATGTGCTGACATTAAGCTGTCTCTGTTACGTTCTGTACTCACACCGTCCTGGGATGGAAGGCACACGGGTACCCTGGCATTCTTCCTTGCACAGATCTCTGTGCCTTATCTCTTTGGATTTTCTTCTTAAGAAGAACTCTAGATCACTATTTCCACAGCTTTAATTCTCCTTTCATAGGATATTTTCCCTACACAGCAAGACTATCTAAGGGTCAGGGATAATTATTTTAGTGAACTAAAAGATGGTAAGTATATTATGGCCTACTCTGATTCCTAGAGACTTCAAATATTCAATTGACTTTTCCATCAGTTCCCAAAATGTGCACAAAAACAGGGCTGAGATACGAAGAGAATTAATAATCAGGCTCCGTCTTTGAAAGGCTTACAGTCCATGGGGTCAGGGGGGTAAATGCTTAGATGTGTGATTGTAACGTAACGCGACAGATGCTGTAACGGAGGTGGGCGTGGAAGCTGTGGAAGCACAGAGAAGGGACTGTTTTCCACTGAAAAATCAGAAAAGGCTGCTCAAAAGAAATGGCATCGGAGCTCTCGTTGAGGGTGGGTGGACTGCTCCAATCAAACTCTGAGGGGCTATTTCTGAGGTGGGGGGATGGCAGGAAAGCTCACAACGTGCTTGGGAAGTGACAGGTGGCCTGGTGGCTGGAACACCGGGTGCACGGTAAAGAATGGTAACAGATCAGATGGGGAGGAATTATGGGGCCAGATGGCGAGGTGCTCCCTAGTCCATTCCGAAGAGGGTGAGGTTTATCCAGTTGACGATGAGACCCTTCAAAGGTCTTTTAATTGGAATTGTATGACCAGAACTGTTTGACAGCAGTAGAGAGACGACTGGGTGGTGGTGAGGAGGAGAGAAGGTTCTGGAAAAAGAGTAAGTTTTGAAGCCATTTCAGGGCTCTGCTTCTGTCCAGATGACACCAGTACGAGCTCAGGCTCTACAGCCCCTACTGCCCGAGTTCAGTAATGCCTGCCCTCCTCTCGCTGTCACCGTGGCTGCGTGCCTCATTTTTCCTCTCTAAAGTGGAGGGTAGCAGTAGTACCTGTCTAATAGGGTGGTGGTCGTTAGGCTTAAATGAATCCCTCCCTGGCACTATGTGAGCATTTAAAGTGTTAGCTCTTTTCACCATTATGTGCAGTGATCCAGGAAGAGTTAGGGAGGCGCCGCCTAGGAGGTCAGGAGGAGGGGCTCCACGTTTCCCTGTGGCTTTAATTCCTGCTCCCCCACCTGCAAGAAGAACAGTGACCACAGCCCCCATGCGATGAGATCCGTTTGAATTCCAAGCCAACTCAGTGCTTAATCTCCGAAGAGTTTTTTTTTTTTTTTTTAGGTCTTTATTGAATTTGTTACAATATTGCTTCTGTTTTATGTTTTGGTTTCTTGGCGGGGAGGCATGTGGGATCTTAGCTCCCTGACCAGGGATTGAAACCCACACCCCATGCATTGGAAGGCAAAGTCTTAACCACTGGACCGCCAGGGAAGTCCGTCCGAAGAGTTTTGACGTGAATGGTCTAGAATAGATCTGATTATGTGAGTCAGCTTTTCCTCGGGGACTTGGACAGGTACTCTGGAAGATGCGGTGACTCTTTCGGGCCACCAGAGTGTCATTTTGTACATCACTAATCTGGGCCACATAATGAGAAAAGCTGCTTCCCTCGAGTTGGTTTGGAGCTCTTGCATTAATGGGGTAGCTGCTCAGGGACTAGAGCAGCGGCACAGATGACATGCTCAGCGGAACTGTCATGGTGTCAGGTCGTCGGTACCACCCCCAGAGCACCAACCTGAGACACAGCAGGTCAGGAACTTAGGAGATGAGATCTGGGCAGTTCATCCTTCAGCAAATACTGCAAATTCCTGAGAGTTAATACCCAAGTTGCATGAGAAGAGACGCAGGTGGTACAACTCTGAAGATGCAGCAGGTGGCAAAGCTGTCATGCATACTCCAGGCCAGTGGTTCCCAAATGGGCAGTTTTGCCCCCCAGAGGACATTGGGCAATATCTGGTGATATTTTGGGTTGTCACCACTGGAGGAGATGCCACTAGCATCTAGTGAGCAGAGACCAGGTTTGCTGCCGAACATCCTATAATGCACAAGACAAGCCCCTACAAAGCCTACAAAGAAGGGTCCAGTCCAAAATGTCAACCACGCCAAGGCTGAGAGACTCTGGCCTAGGCCAGCATTTAACCAGAATGTGATATATACGTCATTGGTGGTACCCAAAGTGAGTTTAAGACGAGCTTTTTTAAAGTTTTAATGGACACGTACTTATTTTAACGTAAGTTGTAAACACATACTTAACATAAAACCAGTGATTACAAAGATATTATTGCTTAAGATGAGGCTAAATTAGTATTTGAGTTTTTTTAAGTGTTGACTTAAAAATACGAAGTAAATAATAGGGTAAGTGGACATCAAATATGGCTCACACAAAAAAGCTAAGGAGTGTGGGATGATGCAGGTTAGAAGCCATTGGTTTGGACGAGGAGTCAGAAAACTTCTTCTGTAAAAAAACTGGGTAGTGAATATTTGAGGCTCTGCTGCAACTTCTCAACAGTGCCATTTTGGTACAAAAGTCACCATGACAATAGGTAAACAGCTGAGTTCTTTTCCCATCCTGATCTTTCTAAACCCAGTGTCTAAGATGCATCCTTTAAACTCAGTGCCCCAGGTATGGCCTGACTGTGGCAGGAGAGGACACTATAACTTACCCTGGTTAGTAAGATTTTAAATATTTATAAAGTCATGATATCCGTTTTGTACACATGTTGTGGACAAAGTGTGATGTGTTCTCCACCTTGCATGTGTAGAGTTAGTGGGGTTTGGGTTTAACCAAAGTACACAGTCTTACAAGTATCACAATTCAATTTTTGGATACAGCATATTGAAACAGAGTGGGTTCAAATTCCAGCTCCTTCGTTTACTACCTATGCCCTCATGGGCCTATTAATTACCCTCTCACAGCCTCCATTTCCTGCTTAATAAAATGAGGATAATGACACCTCTCCTGTAGGGTTGTTATAACAATGTAATGAGATGTGGAAGTCTCCAGAACAGTGGGCAACACATTCAGTAAATGTTTACTTTTTTCCTTTTCTACCTTAGTTCTTCCACATATTTGATTCTGTTATTAAGCCATTAATAAAAGTGCCAGTCAAGTCAGGGGCACCTATAGCTCTGCAATACACTGAAAATACTCCCTGAAAATTAAAGAATGATCTCTTCATTAATACCCTTTGAGTATGACTTGTCAACCACTTAAAATGCACCTAGATGTCAGTGATTCCAGCCCATCTTTCTTTCAGCAAAAACAATAAACAATAACTGAGTGTCCACTTAGTGTCAGCCATGGTGTCAGGCACCTGCTACAGACATGAAGAAGACATGGTCCCTGCCCTTGGAGGCATCTACTGCTTGGTTGGGGAGAGGAAGCTAATAAGCGAACGGAAGTTCCCAATTTTCACAATTGTGGAATCTCCTGAGAACCTAGGCAAAGTGTTGCCCAAGACAAGTATTGAAAGATAAATAGAAATTAACCAGGTGAAGGTGAGATGAGAGCACATCCCAGGTCAAAAGTGTGCAGTGCATTGTTGCATGCGAACGAAGGGTGAGTTGTATGGGGACAGAGGTGCGGAGGGGTTGCAAGGCTGGGTGAATAATACAGGTCAGATTATGCAAGGCATTGCATGTCAGGCTGTGTCTGAATTACTGCTTCCAGGCTAACGGTTCTCCCTCTTCTCTAGCAGTGACACCTTTTATTCAGAGCAGGTCTTGTAAGTGACAACTAACTCCATTCTAGAAAACCAGCGTTACTAAGACTGTTGGACTGGTGTCCCCCTTCCTGCCCATCACCACCAGCGTTGGAGGCCAGATGTAAGACGCGGCTACATTTCAGTTGAGTTAGTTCTTTGCTGTGAATAATATAGCTCGTAATGTGGAGTTTTTTGAATTTTCCATGTGTTATCACTCTTGAAGCACTGGTTTTGTAGCCGAGGCAGGCATTCAGGGTTCTAACAGACGAGATGGCTACATCTGAGTTTCCGAAAGTTGCTTTGACGACAGTCTGGAGGATAGACTGAAACGGAGAATGTTTGGAAACCACTTGAAGGGCCCTTTCTATAAATAACAAGTGAGGAGCTCCCTTGAGGCCATGCCAGTGGGACACACGTGCACCAGACCTACTAAAAAGATACCATTTACCCAATTTCGCCCAAGGAAACTGAGGCTCAGAAAAGTTAATAATCTGTCCAGTGTCATGAGAGAGTAAGTGACGGAACTTGGACTTGGATCTGTGTCTTGACTCCTCATACCGAGGCCCCGTCAGAACCTTTCCGGCCTCCTTCCCAGCTAACTCTTCTATCCCCTTGTGTCTTTGCTTGCTATCCTATGGTCCTCCCGAGCTGCCAGATGTGTGGAATCATCTGGTATTTGTCTTCCTCCTTCTCAGCATTTTCCTAACACAGAGTTGGCATATATTTATCGATAGAATATTTGTTAAGACCCTTTTGGTGGATTCACCCAGCTTGCTGGAAAACACCTTCTTCGTCCTTATGGGAAACTGGACATTCTGCCACGTGCTAGACTGGCCGGATCGGCCAGGCGAGGTCTCCAGCTGTCGCTGTGATGCCCCACCCAGGCAGTCGCTGGTCATCATGACTGGTCCCTATTTTCCAAGGCTGGCAGTCTTATATGTAGGACCTGCCCCAGGGGCTGAGGGACCTGCCTTATAAGCCCCTTCTTCTCAGGGTTTCACACTTCCTGTAGATCATTTCTTTTAATACATTTATTTATTTTTATTTATTTATTTTTGGTTGTGTTGGGTCTTCGTTGCTGCGCGCGGGCTTTCTCTAGTTGCAGCGAGTGAGGGCCACTCTTCATTGCAGCGCGCGGGCTTCTCATTGAGGTGGCTTCTCTTGTTGCGGAGCACAGGCTCTAGGCACGCGGGCTTCAGTAGTTGTAGCACATGGGCTTCAGTAGTTGTGGCTTGTGGGCTCTAGAGCGCAGGCTCAGTAGTTGTGGCGCACGGGCTTCATTGCTCCGCGGCATGTGGAATCCTCCCGGACCAGGGCTTGAACCGTGGCTCCTACATTGGCAGGCGGATTCTTAACCACTGTGCCACCAGGGAAGCCCCTCCCGGTAGATCTTTGAGAGAGGAGAAATCGCAGTCTCCTCTTTATCATAGACTACTTGGGAAGCTGAGTGTCTTATCTTTCTTTGCATAGTATTTCTCCTTTCTCTGTCCTCTTGAGGCAGTTTGGAGCCGTCCACCTTAAGGAACTCTTGTGCTTTCTAGTTTCCTACTTTTATTTCCTCAAAAGATTTTTCCCACCAGACATGAATAGCTATTGGCTTCTTTTCATTCTTGCTCTTGTCATATCCCCAGCTCTCTGCCTTCACTGTAGCCAATAATTAAACTAGAAATGGGGGGGAGGGGAGAAAGCAGGGGTGGGGCAAAACAGGAGCCATGGAATTACAGTTTTGCTTCTTCCACCCCAACTTCCCTTAATACCCAGTGTAGAAATGCAAGCACGGTCGGAGCACGGTGTCCCTGTCTGATGGAAGGGGCACCTCGTGCGGTGGGTCACTGACTCCTTAGTGTGGTCGGTCCCCTTTCAGTCAGCTATTGCATTTGTCACGCGAGACCATCCATTCTGTACTCCGCCTGCTTGTTCTCACTGCCATTCATATTAAATCAGGTGGGAAATGGGCCCCCTAACCTGCTAATGTCTAACTAAGATGCTGCA
Organism: Balaenoptera musculus; assembly: GCF_009873245.2. Classification (NCBI taxonomy): domain Eukaryota; kingdom Metazoa; phylum Chordata; class Mammalia; order Artiodactyla; family Balaenopteridae; genus Balaenoptera; species Balaenoptera musculus. The sequence goes on from NC_045795.1 coordinate 9,858,220, forward strand.
TTTTTATAAATATGTGATTTAATCTTATTCAGTGGTTGAAGTTTTTTTTTTTAAGTTGATTTAGTTCATTTCCTTGAACATCATATCTCATGATGTGTTAACTAGATTTGCCATTTGTGTCACTGAAGAGTTATGAGAAAAATACAAAGAGAAAAACAGCCCTTTGGAAACAATGGAAGGAAGAAAGTGAATTGAATTTAAATTAGACATAGCAATCATTTAAAGTGTAATGAGGGGCTTCCCTGGTGGCGCAGTGGTTAAGAATCTGCCTGCCAGTGCTGGGGACGCGGGTTCGAGCCCTCGTCTGGGAAGATCCCACATGCCACGGAGCAACTAAGCCCGTGAGCCACAACTACTGAGCCTGCGCTCTAGAGCCCGTGCTCCGCAACAAGAGAAGCCACCGCAGTGAGAAGCCCGCGCACCGCAACGAAGAGTAGCCCCCGCTCACCGCAACTAGAGAAAGCCCACGTGCACAGCAACAAAGCCCCAAACGCAGCCAAAAATAAATAAATAAATAAATAATTTTTAAAAAAGAGATAAAAAGCTGAGATTTAGAAATTAGACACATTTAAAAAAAAAATAAAGTGTAAGGAAAGTTTTAAAGGAGACCTAGCATGCATTCATGTGTCCTTAAGAGTTTTCTTTTGGATAAGATGTTCTAACGTAAAATTATTGCTAGATAGCATAGCCTCACACTGTTTCTTAACACATCAAACACTGTTGGATGGTAAAATGCATTCAGTTTCCTATGTTTAGAAATTCCTTAAATGAAAGATATAAATTCCACTTCAAGTTAATCTGAAAAAGAATTATAAAATTTAACTATGTGTTTCTGGCTCCATTATTCTTGCTGGACTGTCATTCAGAGCCACTCATAAAAAGGATTCTAAATTGCTGTAGGCACCTTGGATAGACTCTAATAAGAAAATAACTAATTTTCTCTATTTTCGATAATACACATTTCCTGATTTTCTTACAATGAACCTCATGTGGCTTTTATTAAGAAGCAAATCATTTTTAATTAAAAAATATTTTTTATCTGAGTTGGCTCAACTAAAGGGGTAAAACGAAAAATATGATCATCATTGCTGCTGGGAACATTGACCTGCTGAAAAACCAGACTGGCGTTACCTGTGTCTGCTGAGGGTCTGACATGGTCCTTGGGAGAGAGCTTGGTCTGAGTCGCCCTTGCCCATGTCCACCCTGACGTCATGCGTGGGTCTCCAGCCTGGTGGTCCCACCTCTTCTGTTTCTCTGCATCTCCATCCGTGACATTTCAAACAATCCACCCCACCAGTCATGCTGTTACAAGCTTTGAAAGCTGGAACTTCATGTATTGTCTCTTTCTTTCCTGGGTCTCTCACTTCACCATCAAATTAACCCTTTTACTCCTTTAAGATATGTGGGTTGCAAATGAACCTTCCTTTGACCATTGGGGTTGTTGCTCTTAACCAGAAATAAAAAGAGTTAAATTTAGTTTTAAAATTTTTTATTTTTTAAATTGCGGTAAATACACAGGACATGAAATTCACCATCTTCCCCATTCTAAAGTGTACAGTTCAGTGGCATTCACGTACATTCGCATTACTGTGCTACCGTCACCACCATCCATCCGCAGGGCAGTAGAATTCTCATTCCCTATTCCGTGCTGCTACCACCATCAGGTAACTCAGCTGCCCCAAAACAGTTAGCTGTTAGGTGAGAAATGAGACTTGAATTGCCCAGTAGACCTTTTGTCTCTTAGGACGGGACAGCTAAGTTTTTAAAAGGTTCCGATGCATTTCATATGACACGTTAGCCAGAATAAATGTGCTCTTTTCTCCTTCTGTTTAAACAGCTCTGAGCCGCGGGTGCCCTGCTCTACTTCTTACCACAGCTCTGGTTTGCACTCGGGTGACAGTGTCACAAAAGCAGGACCTCTGGGCCTTCCGGAAATAAGACAAGTGCCAACTGTTGTGATTGAATGTGATGACGATAAAGAAAATGTGCCTCGTGAAGCAGACTATGAAGACTCTTCTTGCCTGTACGCGAGAGAAGAGGAGGAGGAGGAGGAAGAGGATGAAGATGACGACACCTCGTTGTATACCAGTGGGTGCATCCAAACTCTTCGCTCAGGGTGGGAGGGGCGTGGCTGGTGGGAAGAGCTGCCCACCTCTGTGGGTTCTAATCTGAGGTCCGCGGTTACTGTTTCTTCATTAGTAAGATGAAAGGGCAACTGTCCTCTGAATGGCCTCAGAGCTCTAAAAATTACAACATCTGCTACCATCTCTTGCCTCTTTAGGTGTCTCTTTTTTTCTTTGATGGCTTCCCTTGGGATGCAACACACCATCAATTAAAAAAAAATAAAAGCGAGGAGGGGAGGCACCTTAAAATTCAATTCCAATCTACAAATGATATAAAAATACTAACCATTGTATATGGAACAAATTCATATTTAAGCATACCTCAACCACTGAATTTAAATTTCAATGATCAACTTTTTAATGCGTGAACTTATATCATAGCAACCTTTTACCGACTGTGTGCCTGACAATATGCTAAGGTTTTATTCTCATCGACATCTTACAACACTCAGGGGCATAAACTACTGCCCCATTTTACAGGTAAGGGGAGAAAATGGAGAGGTAAGGGACTTGCCCAGAGACTCACGTCTACTAAGTGGCAGTGCTGAGAGTTGAAGCTGCCTGTGTCTCAGTCCAAAACCCACGTTCTAAAAGCGGTGGCAAAAGAAGGAAGATTAAGTACTTACTATGTAAGATCCGAAGGAATCCCCCAAACTTGCTACTTCCCAGTCTCCTCCTCTTGCTTCACACTCACCAGGCTTCAGATAGCTCGCTAAACTTGAGTGATGGAAATAGTCCTGGTGTTGAGGGGAGAACCCTGGAGGGGCAGCCGAAGGCCCACATGGTCCATGAGGGAAGGAGCTGTTGCCCAGCCTCTGTGCACCATTTCCTGCCCGGAGAATGGAACACTTTATACCAGGGTTTCTCAGCCTTGGCACAAGTGACATCTTGGGCCAGAGAGTACTTTGTCATGGCGGCTGCCCTGTGCATTGTAGGATGCTGGGTAGCATTCCTGGCCCCTGCCCGCTGGGTGCCGGGAGCACCCTCCCCAGCAAACTCCAGTTTGACAACCAAAAATGTCTCTAGACTTTGCCACGTGTCCCTGGTGGGGGCAGAAATCACTCCTGATTGAGAATCATGGATTTATTCCAGCTGTGAGGAAGCCCTGCTCTAGGTGCTCAGAACCTCTTATGCTAAAGAGAAAAGCAGACCCAGAATATCGCCTGTTTCGATGAGCTTGCTGCCTCTCCCACCCCACACGGACCCCACTTTGCCCAACTTTACTTGCCTCCGTACCCTCCGGCCCCACTGTAGCTGATCCCTTTTGTCTCCTGTGATTCCCCCACCTATCCATCACCTCTGAACGTCCACACACGCAGATGCCCACCGGCCTGCTGCCCGTTGGCCTCACTTATCCTGCACGTACCGGCCGCTCCTCCTCCGTCCCTCCTCCGCCCTTTGCATTCTATTTTACGCTCTGCAGTCTGTCCCGCCCTCCTTTGTGATGTTGCCCACATGGCGTGGGGGGGGCGGGGAGTTCCTGGGGAGCAGAGATCCAATCACAGGCTCTCCATGTGCCCCGCACATGCCCAGCATACCGCGAGGCAGAAAGGACATGCTGATTGCAGGAACTGTATGAAAGTCACATACTGTAACTTTCCTCCTTTGACCGAGGTCTTGACCACGCTCAAGTGTTGGGCTCTTGTATCTGTCCCCCCGCCTCCCACCTTGTGGTCCACGGCTGTCCCTGGGGGGAGCCCGAGCAGGTTGGTGGCAGCCTTATTACCTCATGTCTCCCTTCCTGCAGGCTCCCTGGCCATGAAGGTGTGCAGGAAGGACTCCTTAGCCATCAAACTCAGCAACAGGCCCTCCAAGCGAGAGCTGGAAGAAAAGAACATCCTTCCGAGGCAGACGGATGAGGAGCGGTTGGAGCTGAGACAGCAGATCGGCACCAAGCTCACCAGGTAGGACAGCGCAGCCACAGGCTCCATGGATTTCCGTGGAAGAATTCAGCCTCCATCCTCAAATCTGTTTTGAGTGTCTCTGAAGAGCTCCCTGCAGAAAAAGTCCATGGAAAGCATTCCATTTCTTCTGCAGGTTGCTTTTATGGTCCCCTCTTTTTCACTCATCAAAATCTTAGAAATTTCACTTGACTAAAGTTTCAAGCTGAGAGGAAGATTTCCAGGGAGAATAACCACCTGTAGAACAATCCCCATCATCCAGTAGAATTGAGGACCTATACACCTAGGCACTGTGGTTTGCTTAAGCACAAAGCAATCGAATAAATGGACTTTTCTGCTAGACTGTGCAACTAGAAGACATCAGTGGTGGGTAAAGATGCCTCCTTACTGAGCTGGGACTCTTCTTGAGTGATTGCCCCTATGAGTGGGTATTACAGACACAGGCAAAGCAGTATGTCATATTAATATGTTAAACACTTATGTGTGTATTTATAACCTAGTGCATCTTTATACGGTGTTAGCTAACATCTGTGACACACTTATTAGCCAGGCATTCTTCTAAACGTTTTATGTGTGTTCATTCATTTAATCTTTGAGCTTCCCTATGAAATGGACATTTCTATGCCCATTTCACAGATGAGAACACCAGAGAGAACTTTAGTTACCTGCGTAATGTCAGACAGAATGGCTGTGGAGAGCTCCCTCTTGACCATATATGATGCTGCCTCTGTAATAATAGTCACCAGGTGAGCCCTCACTTTGGCCCAGGTACCATGCTCATTGTTTGGATGCAGTGTGTAGAGGTCTCCCGGGGTTTCCTCCTGACTTTCCCACTTACTGCCCCTTAGCCTCATGTAAGTCACTTATTCTCTTCCCCTGTGTTTTCTGCCTTTATAAGATGGGGAGTCGTAAGAATTAAACAATATAAGGAAAGCACTTAAAACAGTCTCTCTAACTTCCTCTAGGGAGCCTGTCCCATGGTGGGAGAGCCTGACTGTTAAACACTCTTCCTTCTGTTGAAGTGAAATCTCTGTCCATGCATCTCCCACCCATTGGTCATATTCTTTTCTTTCTGCAGCTACCTCACCCCTCTTAACACGCATGCTTTCGGGTACTTGGAGGCAACGATACTGGCTCCCCAAGTCTCCTTTCCTACACTGCATATAGCCACATCCTCTCTCTGGGGTTCAGTGGGTTGGGTGGATATAGTTCTAGGCTGCTTCCTGAACCAGCTTGTTCAATTTTACACCTGATACAAATAGGGCTGTCCATTGGGGAACTAGAAATAAGAGAAGGAGGAGATCCTTGACCCCAGCCCCTCTTCCCAAAAGTTCATTTCCATTATCCTTTGACTAGGACAAAGGAGCATGGGTATCCTTTATTCTAGTTCTTTCCCTCACTTCCATTTTCCCAGCTTTGTGACAGTATAAGCAGAGCCCCAGGATTGTGGGGAAAACTGAAAACTTCTCTGCACATGCATGTGAGATGCCAGCACATCTAGCTGCCCAAGGTGGCATCTTCTGTGGAGAGAGAGACAAAGGTGGGAGACATGGAAAGCAGATGTGTGCAGCTGGCCACTCTGCTTGTCCACCACAGAGCGTCATCCACCGGGAGGGAACTGACAAATTGAGAAAGGCCATTGTCCCAGAACACGCTCCTAAAAAGACACAGCCCAGCTTCTCACGCCTGAATCCATACCCGCATCCCACCCATGAGCACGTGGCTATGGCAGTGACACAACCCAGAGGTGGGAAGAGACATAGGCCACCCACGCACCGCAAGAAGTTCTCTGCATTTGAAGATTTATCCTTGGAAATCATCCCTTTCCCAACCTTTCCTCTTCTGACAGCACTTAAATACTGCTCAGGATTCATAAAATCCACTGAGCGTTCACCATAGTGATGTCTATTCCCAACCCTCATTCACCCTGGTCAGTAGAAGAAGACACACTGACCAGAGAGAGAAAGATGGAGGTAGAGAGGACAGCATTGGGAATATTCCAGATGTTGAGCTCTGAGTCCATTTCATCTTCGTTCACTCTTTCAACTAGGGAGTTTATTTCCTTCTGGTGTAACCCTTGGCATCTCAGCCAGATTACAGGAACTGGGCCTAAAGGAAAGGACATCAGGAGTGCTGAGCAGGTCAGCAAAGTTGTACAGAGTTCAGCAAGTCTGGAGGGGCGGCCTAATCCACATCTCAAGGTCTTCTTTAGAAAGGAATTTTAAGGACTATTCTCTTTTGAATGAGAACCCAGCTTGGTGCTTCCAGCCACTCATTTATCCTGAAGCCAGGGCAGAATGAAGGAGAAATCTGAGAACCAGAAGGTAGAGAGAGAACTAATCTGAGGCCCAGAGCCTTGGCTTCCAGCTCTGGTTCTGAGGGTTTCCTAAGCAGATGTTTGCTCACTCTGGGTCTACATTTCCTAATCTGGGGATTAGATCACCTGATCACTTTGTGCAAACTGTGAACTTCATTATCATCAAAAGTAACTAAAAGTATGTAGGAATCTGTTGTAGAGTTTGCATTTCTTTTTTTTTTTTTTTTTTTAAAGTATTTGTTTATTTATTTATTTATGGCTGTGTTGGGTCTTCGTTTCTGTGCGAGGGCTTTCTCTAGTTGTGGCAAGCGGGGGCCACTCTTCATCGCGGTGCGCGGGCCTCTCACTATCGCGGCCTCTCTTATTGCGGAGCACAGGCTCCAGACGCGCAGGCTCAGTAATTGTGGCTCACGGGCCCAGCTGCTCTGCGGCATGTGGGATCTTCCCAGACCAGGGCTCGAACCCGTGTCCCCTGCATTAGCAGGCAGCTTCTCAACCACTGCGCCACCAGGGAAGCCCGAGTTTGCATTTCTGAAGCTACAAGGCTACGGCTTTCTTTGGCTATTTGAGGTAGTAAGATGTACTGGAAATCTCAAGCTCTTTGAAAAGCCTACGGCCAAGTCTGGGGTCCTCATGGAGTGAGCAAGATAGAAAACATAATTTTAGTCTGACAGTTTTAATAGCATAAAAGAATAATGTAGCACTCCAAGAATAATCCCAAATTGGGGGAAGGGAGCAGAAACATCAAGTAAAATGATATCAAGTATTAAGGGAGAGTTTCTGCCTAAGAATGCAAAAATATTGTTCTTCCAAAAATGTTTTCTCATTGATGCTATTGGGCAGACTCTCCTAAACCTCGGTCATCACGTCATCTGGATGCTTTGATAGTAAATAACTGTTTCAACCAACCGCCATTTGAGAAGTGAGGGCTGCCCTTGAGACATGAACGTTGTCAGCTGGGTGTGCATTTCTCTGCTCCTTATGTATACAGACTCAGGCCGGTTGCAGAGAACCAAGGGGTCAACATGTCCATCCGCTGGGGTGTCCGAGGGATGAAATAGTAGAACTTCGACTTAAATTTATTTTATGTCATTCTTTTTAAATCGATTGTGCCTGTGTTATAATATACATATATATCAATGCAGTAGTATCAATACTTGTATATAACTTATAAATAAAGAAATGGCATGTGTGGGGATACATGCTTAAAAAATTAAATTGACGGAGTTCTCAAGAAGCTTCGAGCCCACAGGTCTGAGGGTCCCTTCTCAGGGCTGCGTGAGCACGTCCTTTCCTCTCCAAGGACCTCTAGTCAGTGGAAATGTAGAGACCTCAGGGCCATCCCTCACCCCTCCAAAGTCCCCAAATGCAAGACGCTGCTGCTTTCTCTCTGAGTCTCTTCTCTGGGCCCTTCAACCTGAACCCTAGGAGGTGGTCAGCCTGTGTGATCTTAGCTATCCAATCCACTTTCAGCTCCCTTCATTTACCAAGCTTTTTACTCCCCTAAGATTAATATTCAACCCACATGACTCCATGTTATTTATTTGAAATACATCTTACTACCCCCTCCTCCCCCCCCAAAAAAATAATTATTTAAAAAATTAGACATGGAGCCATACTTCTCAGTGTTCATAGTGACCTCTTGATCAGCCAAGGGACAGCTGATATGGCCCTAAGCCACTTTCCAGCTTGGGGCATTGATTGGTTGAAGAAATGACCCCCCCAACTAAAGGATGGCACTCAAGACCATTGGGAATGGGGTTTTGAGGGACTACATAGAAGTCTGATGCCTAAAGGAGTTGTTCTTTTGCTTCTGAAACATCCTTTAGAAAGTGAATCATCCTGTAAGTCACTAAGACTACTTACTTTTTTAAAAAGGAGCTAAGACCCTGAAACGTGATCTGTTCTTGGTTACTCAACAGCCAGTGCGCTTAAGCCTCTTCTCCAACTGAGGTCCCCTCCCTCAGTCCCCTCCAATACCTTCTGTAAGGTTTGGATCAGACAGGGGGAGAGAAAGCCTGGGAAGGACAATAAAATGGGAGGTGCCTTGCAGTATACGTAGGAGTATATAATCTAAATTAAGCTCAGGAATAAATAAGGATTCGGGCAATCTGCCTCCATGACATACTTGTTCCCCTAAAATATCTCCTCACCCTTAAAATATCCATGTCCCACTCAGGGGTGAACTGTCATCATCTTTTTTTTTTTTTTCTTTTTTTAAAGTTTATTTCTATTATTTTATTTTTTATACAGCAGGTTGTCATCGCCTTTTTTGCAATCATGGTTGACCACGATGTTTTCAGCGTCCCTCTGAGCTGGAGCAAGCATAGCCCCGTCTTAAAATGGGAAGCTTCCCTACGGGGAAACTCCTTGGAAACCTTGCTGGGTTTTGGAAAGGATGTTTCTCCTTGTGATGTCCTTTTCCTAGACCAGACATAGCTGGTGATTCAGGCCACTCACCTATGATTCTTGCCAACAATCAAAGGAGATGCTGACTTAATTTCAGCTACTGGGAGTATTCGTTTTCTAGGGCTACCATAACAAAGGACCACAAACTGAGTGGCTTACACAACAAAAATTTATGGTCTCACAGTTCTGGAGCCTGGAAGTCTGAAATCTAGGTGTCGGCAGGGTTAGTTCCTTCTAAGGGCCGTGAGGGAGAATCTGTTCCAGGCCCCTCCCCTGGCTTCTGGTGTTTCACTGACAGTCTTTGGCCTTCCTGATCTCTGCCTTCAGCTTCTCCCGGCGTGTGTGTTTCTGTGTCCAAATTTCCCCTTTTTATAAGGACACCAGTCATCTTAGATTAAGGTCCAACCCTCATCCCCTTGTTTTAACTTGATGACCTCTGTAAAGACCCTATCTCCAAATAAGGTCACACTCTGAGATGCTGGGGGTTAGGACTTCGACATTTGTATTTTGGGGAGATACAATTCAACCCATACCATTTGGGGAAGCATAAAGTGGGTCTACCTAGAAAAGGAGCCACAAATTCAAATGCACACCTGGGGCCAGGCAGGTATTGAACATAAGGGAAGCGGGCAGTTCTAAGATTGTTAACAGGGAGTGCTGGAAACTGGGGTGAGATGGAAAGTCCATCCTTTATCAAAAGGGGTCACCACTCTTCAGCTTCAGTCCCCTGTAGTTTTGGAGAAATGAAAGACCAGTTTGTCAGATCTTATTAAAAAAAAAAATCTGGATTTTTTTAAAATGAAAATTCTGAATTTTTTAAACATTGGACAGACCAAACAGAATATAATTATAGATTGTTTAGCCCTGGGATCATGTCTCAGCCTGTGCCCCCTGGACATAATCTCTGACCTGGAAACTATAGGTTTTCCTATCTACAGTATAGTCCTAAATTCTATGGGCATGCACTGTACACTTTGATGACATGAGATAGAACTCTTCCGTGTGTGATAACTGTCAATGTGAGCCATGTGCATGTGTCTCTCTGTAGCAATTGGGAATTAACATCTTCTAGGATCCAAATTAATTTGAATGTGGTTATGTGGATTAATCACTAAAGCAATATACTCTATTCCTAAAAAGAACTTTTGACCCAGCTTTCAGGAATTTAGTCAATTGGTTTTCAGAGTGTTTGTGACTATGGAAAAACACATTAAGTTGAATGAAGAAATTGGTTGAAATAGCTGTCACTGCTTTCTTTTCCTTGATGCGTGTTGAGTCTGGGAATCAGAAGGATTTAAGGTTAAAGCACTAGTAATTGTTGATAGTTTGAATTTATACATACAGCATGAGATCCACACCAAGCATCATACAGCAGATCAGATGTAGGACCTGCTTTGAAAATTACCAAAATTCTCCCTCTTCTTTCCTCCTTGGTATTTACGATTGCCACCTCCTAAATAGCTGTTGTCTTTGCGGTGGCAGCGGGGTGGGGAATGAGATAGGGGAGGTGGAAAAATGATGACCTGATCATCCCCATGAAACCTCATGTGTTATTCTCTCTTATTCAGAATTTATATGCTAGAAAGAAAGAGTATTCTAAATCTGTATTTTATGTTCCTAAGTAGTTCACACTATAGGCAGAATATAAAATAATATGTACAGAGGATTATATGCTGCTTTAAATCATAATACAATGTTCAAGGGAGAGACCTGAAATCCATTTTTCATGCTTATAGCACAGGCAATAAAATGCAGTAATCCTGACTTCTGACCATAGCTTGCATACTGTTGATGGTTTGGGAAAATCAGCGTCATGAGTCTCGATACACCGGAGCCTAGTTCCAAGGTGGCAAATGGTATCTCCCCCCAAATCTAAGGGCTGATGCTAAGTGTGAGCTGGTACCTTCCCAGGCTACGTGATTTCTTCTGCTGCAAAAGCGCTTTCTGAAAAAAGGAATAACAGGGCTTCCCAGGTGGCGCAGTGGTTGAGAATCTGCCTGCCAATGCAGGGGACAGGGGTTCGAGCCCTGGTCTGGGAAGATCCCACATGCCACGGAGCAACTAGGCCCGTGAGCCACAACTACTGAGCCTGCGCGTCTGGAGCCTGTGCTCCGCAACAAGAGAGGCCGCGATAGTGAGAGGCCCGCGCAACGCGATGAAGAGTGACCCCCACTTGCCGCAACTAGAGAAAGCGCTCACACAGAAACGAAGACCCAACACAGCCATAAATAAAATAAATTAATTAATTAAAAAATATATATATTAAAAAAAAAAAAAAAGGAATAACAATCAAAGGCTCTATGAATTCAGTTCAACTTTGGCTGACTGAGGGTGCCCTGGGCGTGTGTCCCTGTGAATCACTTGAAAGAAAGAAGGGAGGAAAATAGACTCGAGTGAAGGTTTGGAGGAGCTCCCTTGTCCACCTGGCTTTTGCAGCCTTGCAGCAGCATTTGCACCCTCCTCGTCACCCCTTTGACGTTGATGAAGGATGGAGTGGGGAGGGGACCAGAGAGGAGAGAGGAGCGGCAAGAGGGCACTTGTGTCCGCTCCTCTTCATATCCGCAAAGCCTGGGTGGGAATGGCTCAGGTCAGTGGGCTTTTTCTGTGGATTCTGAACCCTCCCATAAACAAAACTGAAATTAAGTACCAGTCACCAAGCTGAACTGAGTGATCGGAACAAGCTAAATCAGGGTGAAATATGACGAGAATGGAGTTATTGAATCCTGCAGCATTTGCATAACAAACATGTGGAATCTTCGAGCAGCTCAGCTGCTTTCAGATCATTTGACATCTCCCATTAACTCACTGCGTAAAATAGAAAATCCTCTCTTAAAAGCCCTCCAGAAAGGCTGACATCTTCTGAAAGGTGCTGAGTTGAGTCGAGGCTACAGTGTGACCTGACTGATAGAAAGTGAAGGGCAACTACACATCTGTTTCTGTTTGTTTGTCTGTTTTTGCTGATTGCCATTCTTTTATTTGTTTTTTGAATTTTATTTATTTATTTTTTATACAGCAGGTTCTTATTAGTTATCTGTTTTCTACATATTAGTGTATATAGGTCAATCCCAGTCTCCCAATTCATCCCACCACCGCCCACCCACACCCTCACCCCCCACTTTCCCCGCTTGGTGTCCATACGTTTGTTCTCTACATCTGTGTCTCTATTTCTGCCCTGCAAACTGGTTCATCTGTACCATTTTTCTAGATTCCACATATATGCATTAATAATATACGATATTTGTTTTTCTCTTTCTGACTTACTTCACTCTGTATGACAGTCTCTAGGTCCATCCACTTCTCTACAAATGACCCAATTTCATTCCTTTTTATGGCTGAGTAATATTCCATTGTATATATGTACCACATCTTCTTTATCCATTCATCTGTCGATGGGCATTTAGGTTGCTTCCATGTCCTGGCTATTGTAAATAGTGCTGCAATGAACATTGAGGTGCATGTGTCTTTTTGAATTATAGTTTTCTCTGGGTATATGCCCAGTAGTGGGATTGCTGAGTCATATGGTAGTTCTATTTTTAGTTTTTTAAGGAACCTCCATACTGTTCTCCATAGTGGCTGTATCAATTTACATTCCCACCAACAGTGCAAGAGGGTTTCCTTTTCTCCACACCCTCTCCAGCATTTGTTGTTTGTAGATTTTCTGATGATGCCCGTTCTAACTGGTGTGAGGTGATACCTCATTGTAGTTTTGATTTGCATTTCTCTAATAATTAGTGATGTTGAGCAGTTTTTCATGTGCCTCTTGGCCATCTGTATGTCTTCTTTGGAGAAATGTCTATTTAGGTCTTCTGCCCATTTTTTGATAGGGTTGTTTGTTTTTTTAATATTGAGCTGCATGAGCTGTTTATATATTTTGGAGATAATCCTTTGTCCGTTGATTCATTTGCAAAGATTTTCTCCCATTCTGAGGTAGAATGATACGCTAATTAATTTGATTGTGGTCATCATTTCACACTATAGACATATGAAAACATCACATCGTACACCTTAAATATATACAATTTTCATTTGGCAAAAACAACAGTAAATAAAAGGCTTTTCACATCGGCTGAAGGAAGGAGGCAGCCAGGTGGCAGTTGCTGTGCAGAGCCATGGTTGATCTGAAGGGAGCAGATCACGTGGAAAGTTTGTGAGGGTCTGTGCTGGGGCCGACATCACTACATGCCCATGATCTGTGTCAGTGAATGGACTGCTCCTGAGGGCCAGGAGATCAAAATAATCTCCATTAGACAAAAATGAGACCCAAAATAAACATTGCTGATGTTTAAAGAAGAAACTAGCTTAAGTACAACTGGGAGATCTCAGAGAGGAACAGTGGACCTTGAGCTGAATAAGTTTGTTTTCTATGGGTTTAAGGTTAACTTTTCAGGGAAACAAGTTACGAAGGGAGACCATGGAACCTCGACAAATTGATTCTGTTGGAATTCTATTAGAATTGATGGTGCACAACACTGTATGAGGTATCATTTAGAAGGTAGCTGGAGGGAACTCCCTGGCGGTCCAGCGGTTAGGGCTCAGTGCTTCCATTGCAGGGGACACGGGTTCGATCCCTGGTTGGGGAACTCGGATCCCACAAGCCCTGCAGTGTGGCCAGAAAAAAAAAAAGGTAGCTGGATAATCATCCTTCAAAGAGGTTAGTCAAGGTTACCCATTGTTCTCTGTTTTAGCCTGGGAAAGAGATGCTGATGGCAGGTTCTGTGGGGCAAGTGTGGGTCCTTCTGGACCACATTCTTTTATTGGTGGGAATGTATTTTAGACTATTTCTCTTTCCATTTTTTTTCCTTTAAATGTTCCTGGAAGAATGGGGATGGGACAGGGCTCTGGATAATTTAATCACTGAATAATCTAACCATTTACGTGTTAATAGGAACAACTTCAACTTGAGTTGTCAGACCATTTTTCTTGTAATATATTTTTTTTCTTTCCTACAATCTTTTGATCCCTCTATGAACTAAAACAGTCATAAGGATGTGTCATTGCTATCATACTTTTATTCATGAAAGGAGCTCCCAAAGCCATTTGTGAATCTACTGGGAGGCAATGAATAAACAATGAGTTAAATCATCTTATGAAGCACCAAACTTTGGTTGAAAGATGATTCTGTCACATGGAATAATACTTCAAAATCTGGTCTAGTGCTTTCAGATTAGCTTATTTGGAGTTTTTTTTTTCCACAGTGAGCTTTGTACCTATATCACAAGGAGTCTATTTGTGAGTTTCTTTACCTCCTTCACAATTGCATCTTCTGAGTGTGAAGAAGTATAGAATAGAGCACTTTAGAACTTCAGTGGACACTCACTACCACTGCCTCTAGTACCCTGAATTTTACAGTTAAAGAAACTGAGGCCAAAAGAAATTAAGCTGCTAGCCAAGTTTACCTGGCTACACTGGGATCTGAAACCAAGACCTCTGACCCCAGCCAGTGCTAAAAATTAATATCCCCCAGAAAGGGGAGAAATGTATTCACTTCTCACTGGAAGAAACAGGCCAGTTATTTGTTAGAAAGTATGACAAGTCATAGATCTCAGTTGATTTTCTCAATTCATGTCTGAAAGAGAGAGAAATGACTCAAAGGTTTTGAATTAAATCTTTAAGAAACATTTTCAGAAGTCAAAAAGCCCGTGAATAAGGAATCTGTGAATTCTCTCATAGGTAGTTTCTTTCATGGGCACTGTTTCCTCCTCAATCCCACGTAGCTAAAAGAACATTTAAATTAAGTGCCCAAGTGAGAGACATTTCCCCATCTTAATAGTTAATCACAGCTGAGAAAATCTCGTTAATAATTTTTGAAGACTGATCAGGTACTTTTGAAGATTCTGTATCTGATGCCTTTGTTTGGAGTTGGCGTGTTCTAGTGATTCTGTCATTCAGATGATAAATGAAGCTCTAATCCGTTATACTTAGGAAGATTTCTTTGTTCTTTGTTTCAATGGTGAAGTTGGCATTTCTAGTCTCCAGGATAATTTCCATGGTATGTAGCGTACTTTCTCCCTCATCCACCAACTTTGGCTGCAGGTTTGATTGAAGGTGATTTTTCGACAACTCCCCTTAGAGCTTGCACACAGTCCTGAATATTTAAATAGCAGAACTGGATTACAGCTGAGACATTTGCAGAACAGTTGTTTTTCATAGATCCCCTCACGTTTTTGTTTACTGGCAAAAAAAACCCCTAACTCTCGTGCAAAATGCTAATAAGAGTAATTCATTTTATTTATCTTCATTATATTCATTTCACTCTTCTTGGTTTAGAATGCAAAGATTTTTAGAATAGCCTTGAAAATTGCATATATGCTAACTAAACAGTAATTTTTTTGACAGAATATAAACAGGAAAATCATCCAAAGATACAAACCCTGGAAAATCGCTTTTCCCTCTGATTCTGAAGGCAATTCCTTTGAAATATAAGTGAATACACTTCTATTTTAGGAAGTGTGATCATGAAAATTTTATGTTCTGTGCCCACTGAACCATTAAAACAATAGTTTTTCAAAACGGGCAGCCTTATTAGTGCCTTTGAAAAAAACAACAGGCAGACAGATAAATAGTGGGTACTGACAGGTGATCAGTGTGTTGAAAAGAGTTTTACCTACGGTAAATCCAACCCTCCTTTGGACTGTTATGATTTTCCTTGTGTTGCTCATCTTCATATTGTAACTTATCAAGCTCCCCTTTGAAAGATGCTGAGAGAGGTCATTACATCTTCCTGTGAGTTAAAATGAGAGCTGCGCTCCCCAAGTTTGATGGAACCAATGAGTCTGCCATCTGCACATTCCACCCCAAGCTGCCCGGGCAGTGTCCCATCCACGGGAAGCTTTCAGCACACCCTCGAGTGACCTGGCATTTCCTTTAGGTTCGCAGAAGCTGAGTGAGGTTGAGTGGGTACCTTCTGCCTGGAGCCTGCTGTGTCCATACAGCACATCCTTGGAGGGTTACTCCATCTCATTTCTCTCTCGCGTTACCCTCTCTCTTCACAGTCCTTAACCACATGTAGCCATTTGGGGCCACAGCCTGTGAAATCTGATTCTCACCCCACAGTCAACAGCAGCACCTGGATAATACTCAGGCGTTTCCCGCGAAGGAGCTGTAAATTCATACAACTTTGTCCAGGCAGAAATAAAATAAGCTTATTCATTTAAAAAAAAAAAAAAGCATATATATATAATGTCAGGTTTAGCCTACCTAAGAAATTAGCTTAAATTTGTCCTGCATTTACATTGTGTGTTACATGATATGTTTCCTAATTGATTAATAATAGAATGCTGATGTATGTGTGCATGCACACACACACTCACACACACACTCACACACACACTCACACACACACACACACTCACACACACACACACACGAGAGAAAAGGATATGGCCTACTGTCCACCAGGCTGGGAGCTAAGGATCCTGTTAGATATGTGCTATGAATTCATGGTCTCTTTTTGGGAACATACTTGAGGGGATACAGTCTCTTCTTACAAGCGATCTGTCTCCCAATCCATTGTGTAGATAAGGCCAAGAAATGAGTGAAAGCGTTTATATTTGTTTCCTGTGTGGTCAAGGTCAAGTCGGTTGAAGCAGCCACATCACGCTCCCTTTTTACATTCTTTTTCTTCTTTGCCTTCCCCATATTATAGATCCTTTCCTAGACAAATAAACCCATTCCATTATTAGAACTCCATTTCTCCTGATCCTTTTAGAATTAACAAATAGATTTTCAAAAAATGCAAAAATGCAAATCCAAACTGGTTAGACATTCCTAAAATCCACCATGCTGCTGGGGGAAAAAAGATGTGTGTGTGTGTGTGTGTGTGTGTGTGTGTGTGTATACACACATACATACATATATATGTGTATATATATATACATATATATGATGTCTGTTACATATATATTCTTTACCACTCTTGTTCTACAGGGCTATTGGTTTTAAAATGAAGCTTTATGTTAAAATTGTGGAGTCATAGATCAGGAAACAGTATGGAAATGAGACTTTCAACAAAGGAGAATTATAGAAAACTTTGCAAAATCAGTTGATCAAAATCCCCTCTACTGGAGCATCTGGGACTCTTTGGGGGTTTTTGTGTTTTCATCTCCAGGTTTCTAAACAGCGTGAAATCTCATCTGAACTGGAGTTGTGATTTTTTCCAGAAATAGGAGCTCAGAAGAGGCCCTGAGAGGCAGCTGTAGGAAAATAGCTGTAGTCCTGTTGAATGAAGAGGAGAGAAGGGGCTGGGGATTCTTGACAGCTGTCTCCCAGCCTCTGTCTCACATAAGACCCTTCAGCCTCTCCTTGGGAGGTGCTGATGGCCCCAAGATGACAGATTGGCCTTTGGGGGGAACAGGAAAAGAGCATGAGCTGCACAGACCCTGTAGGTCCTGGAGTCGTCCAGGTGTCGTAGTCAGAGCAGGCGCAGGAGGAAGCATCAGGGGACCTACTTCCAACTTGCCATCCCTTGCCTTGCTTTGGAAAGTAGTCAAGGGTTTTATACATTGTTTATTGATGCCCAACAAAGCAAGGCATTGGGGAAATCTGGAACCACAGTATTTAGTGGATGAATGAGTGGATGAATAAGTATATATTCTTATGACATTTCTGTATTGTCTAGACTGCACAAGTCATCCTAACCATGATACTGTCCAGGACAGTCACTCAACAGTGAACCCCGGAGTTTCCTCTTTTCATTTGAATCACTTTTTGTCCTTGTTCCAGAGATCTGTTCATCAGAAGCAATCTTCTTTAAAGAAGTAAGGACAAGAAGTACAGGGGTACCTGGGGGAAGGCTCAAGTTAAGAAAAGAATATCCAGATGCCTGTGCCCTTGTTCTCACACTTGAATATGCATGCAAATCTCCTGAGGATCCGTATGTGGTCACGTCCTGTGTTTAAACAACACAGCCTGCTGGGTTCCACCCAAGCGTTCCTAATTCAGTAGGTCTGGCGCCCAGGAATTTGCCACAGTTAAGGAATTCCCAGCTACTGCTGAAAAATGACCTAGGAAGCTTTAAAAAAGTATATTAACAGTGCTTTACCCTCAGATATTCTGATTTAATTGGTCAAGAGCATGGCCCAGCCATTGGTATTTTTTAAGGTAATATAGGTTATTCTAATGAGCTACAAGATTGAGAACCACTGACTCAGAAACCGTGGAAACGGCACAGATCAGGAGAATAGACAAAACGCTATAGGAAGAGGACCAAGGATGAGCTTGAAGTTAACTTGAGGATACTTTTGTTCCCACTTGACTAGTGAGGTGTGTGGTGCTTAGGGGCTGTACTGATGCACTTGTTTTGCCTCACTCTTAGTCTTTTGCCTTGACCTCTTACCAGATCATCCTAAACTTGTTGAAGATTCTGATGGAAGGTTATTTAAAAATGCTTTGTGTTCCTAGGGAGAATGTTAACTTTTACAATAGAGCTATCTATTGAAGGATTAAAAAAAAAAAAAAAAACAAAGGCCAAATTTCAGTTTTTATGTTTTGGGAAGAGGCTAAAGACAAAAGATAAAACACAGTATATATTTGATGGCAGAACTTTATCATATCATCCACACCCCGTCATTCTTGTTAATATTGTTAGTTGTTATGCTTAGCTCTGATTGAAGGCCTAGACCACTGTCTGGTATGTAATGGACAGATGGACAGACGGATGAATGGACAGACTCATGAACAGGCAGATGCATGGGTGCATGGACAGATGGATGGATGGATGGACAGACAGATAAGATTAAGCTAAAGGTGGCTAAGTCTCCTCAGTCACTTTAAAGTAGAATAGAGGACATTTATTTTTATTCCCACATTCCTTATCTTTTGACATCACATTGTTTTAGCATTTCTTTTGGTTGATTCTTCATGTAAACATGGCCTTATTGAGATGAGTATGTTCTTAGGTTAACTTCTTTAACTATCTAATTTCTATTGTAACAACTCACATACTCTTTCAAAGTGAAATCTTCCTGATTGCTCATTTGGGGCTTATATCTAATAAGAACCCTAAAAGTAGTCAAGGCTGTAGGCTCTCAGTTTTTGTGCTGTTTGTTTTTTTTTAGTTTGATGCTATGCAACACACATAGTCCCATTGTTTTTCCCAAACTGATTTCATCTCAACACGACCAGCGTTATTCCAGTGTTTTTTCTGATTTTATTCCTTACGATATTTTATCTTTGCCATGGGGCTTCACACTGGGGCCACAGCCTCCAGTGAATAAAGCCCAAACCATTTCTCTCTTTTTTTTTTTTTTAATTTATTTTTATTTATTTATTATTGGCTGTGTTGGGACTTCGTTTCTGTGCGAGGGCTTTCTCCAGTTGCGGCGAGCAGGGGCCACTCTTCATCGCGGTGCGTGGGCCTCTCACTATCGTGGCCTCTCTTGTTGTGGAGCACAGGCTCCAGACACGCAGGCTCAGTAGTTGTGGCTCACGGGCCCAGTTGCTCCGCGGCATGTGGGATCTTCCCAGACCAGGGCTCGAACCCGTGTCCCCTGCATTAGCAGGCAGATTCTCAACCACTGCGCCACCAGGGAAGCCCCATTTCTCTCTTAAGAGTAACCTGTTTAGCTAGTTGAGGTGAGAGACTTTTTTTCAAGTTACCAGAAATAATATTTCATGCTTTCTACTTAATTTTAAAGGAGACTTTCACATCTTGTTCTCATTCGGTTCTCTCAGGCTAGATTGTTGTTACGGCTGTTTGTCATTTGGCAAAACTCGGGTGCAGGGAGAGGTAAAGCGCTGTGATGTGCCCAGGGGGCCTTCTGGCTAACGGTGGACGTAGGCCAGGAGGGCGGGGCTCCGAATCCCAGACCATTTTCCCCAGCCTGCGCTCTTTCTTATGCTATAGCCAGGCTATTTGTTAACAGCTTGAGGGGAGTGATGAGGAGGGGGAAAAAGTGGAAAATTATTGACTCAAATTCCTGGAAATCAACTTTTAAATCAACAGTTTTAAAAGTCGTGCTGCCTCATTTACAGAGAAAAAAGGTAGAGGGCAGAGTACTGAGGTGTAAAAGCAAACTGCTGCCCAACTTCCCAGAGGAGCCCCTCCAGGAGCAAGAAGGCTGTCACGCAAGCCCAGGGCTCTGGTCGTCCCCATGGGCAGCACAGCAACAAGGCTAAAGTATTATGACTTGTCCCTTCCATGCGCCAGGCGCTATACTAAGTCCAGAAGCACAGAGGTAAATAAGACATAACTTGTGCCTTTGAAGCATTCACGGTATATTTGAGGAGGTCTTCGTGTAAATGGATGTTATCAGTGTGATGGAGGAGGCATGGTCGAGATGGAAGAACACAGCAGTGGGAGTGACTAGTTCTGCCTGGTAGAATCAGAAAAGGCATCCTCCCCCAGCATGACAACCAAAAATGTCCCCAGACATTTCCAAATGCACCCTGGCGGGCACAATTGTCCCTGGTTGAAAGCCAGCACAGTAGAGTGGTGTGGACAGAAGCCAGATTGTGGTGGGCTGTTGAGACCTCAAGAACATTAAGCTCCAAGCACAGGACCCTTCTGAGTGGGGGGTTTCTCTGCAACTGCCCAGGTCATACACTCATGCAGCAGCCCTGGTGGTGGATGGGGCAGACATGGCCACACCTCACAAAGCTTCAGCTCTGGGCTCCAGTGGACGAGATGAGCAGTAATAGAAGACTAACAAGCGCCAGGATACAAGAGATACAGGACTATTGTCATAGACTGTGAAAGCACCTTAACCAAAGGCTGTTGAACAGAGGAAGTGATATTTGAGGTTTAAGCTGCAATCTTGGGGATTATTGTCAGTTCGCCAGATAAAGAGGAAGAGAAAGAGTATTTAGATGTAAGGAAGGGCATGCAAATCTGGAAGGAGCCAAGAGGAGGTGGGTGTGTCTAAAGAACAGGGCTGGGGGGGGGGTGATTCTTGGCAAGCGGCCAGATCACAAGGAACCTTATAGGACGTTTGGGTATTTTGACTCCTTCCTGCAGGCATCGGGAAGGTGTGCATAGCTTTCAAGCCGGGAGTGGAGAGATCAGATTTACCCCTTAGAAAGACCATTCTGTCTGGGGTGGAAGAGGATAGGGCGGCAGCATGGGGGAGATGCTGGTGGCCTGCTTTCCGGAGGAGGTGGCGATGGGATGGAAGGAGAGATGGCTGGGACTTGGTGGTTGAGTGACCCCCAGAGGTGAAGTGCAGAGGGGATAATTCCCAGTTTCCTGGGCAGCTCACTGGGGGTCGGAATATTATTGGTAGACAAAATAATTTGTCCAGTTGGCAAAACTACCTGCACAGGAGGGGAAGAAGGTAAATTAATTCCTTTGGGACCCTTTAAGTTTGATGGCCTATAGGAGTCTAAGAAGGCAGTTGGAAAGGTGTCTGGAACTCAAAAGTATGGTTAGGGGTGTAGAATCTGGAGTCATTGGCATGTAGATGCTAACTGAAGTCGTGAGTGTTGATGACGTCATCCAGGGAGCATGTGTGGCCTCAGAACTAGTAGGACCTGGGTTAGATAATTACTAAATGAGCACCTGGGATGTTCTCGGTGGTCTCCTAGGAACTGGCGATGTAGTGATGACCAGGACCAGACAGAAATGCCCCAGGCTTCATGGCACCGACAGGTTCTAGGGAAAGATGCCAAACGAGGTGCAGGGGACAGAATTCAGTGCTTCCCCCCTTTCCCTGGCCCCAGCATGCTTGTCTAAGATGGGGGGAAAACCCCCATCTTCTCCTGCCTTAGGAAAGAGGACCTGGCTTTCTGTCAATCTCCACGAGCACCTTTGCCTTTTCTCTTTCCAACTGTCTGAAAAGGCAGTTACCTCCCTCTGAGATGCAGCAAACAAACCAAAGTCAATTCTGCTTTTCTTTTTTCCTGAAACGCAGATATAGCTTCAGAGATCCAGACTTTGAAATCAGGGCCCTCAAAACCATAAGCAGTTGTAAATACTAGTGAAAGCTGTGACCTTGCTGTTCCGAAGCCTGGAGAAGGCTCATTAGATCCATGCTGCAGAACGAATCCGTGTCGGCGTCAAGTCAAACCAGCAAAACCTACAAGGGTTGTGTCACTTCTCTGGGGAGATGCTGTAATGCTCAAAAGACAGCTCTGCCCTGCTCTGCATATATTTAAAGCATCTTCCCGCCGCATTTGCTATCAGTCTCCTCCTTCCAAGGCCAACACCTAAGTGCCATTTGTTTGGGGTTGGTTGGTTTGTTTCACAGAAAAATGTTAGTTTGTTTGCTTTTCTCTTATGGTCAGTGGTGTAGATGGAGTTGTTCAGACTGATAAAAAATAAGATCCATTCTTACATTTTGAAAGAAAATAGAAGGCTCATATGTGGCAATGGATGGCAAGTGGCATTCAAATGGGAGTCAGTGATTTTCCAGTTCATGGTGAGTGGAAATCACTTAGCCGTGATCCATGGTAAAGAAGAAATCATTTGAGGCGTGGAAACAATTCTGCTGCTTAGAGATGTTGTATAAACCAGGGTCACATATATAATAGCAGAGCTAGTTAAATAGATCACTTGAAAGGACATTAAACCTTTACTTTTGGGTAATTCATTCTATATAAAAGTTTAGCTCCCAAAAAAGTAGTGTCCTGTGTCATCTAGCATGTGAATGGTCATGTCTTAAATTTAAATTTTCCTAAAATTTAAAATTTTTAGGAAAAATTTTAATTTAATGTTAGTCTAAATCAGATACAATTACTTAAATCTACTATCAAGGTGAGGAGAGTGTAAGAGATTCAGTGCATTCAGAAGGCATCTCTACTTTTATTCTCGGAATTATTAGCTCCTCGGGATTATTCATAAAACTGACCATTTCGTTAATACAGTAATCATGCCCTCCTGCTCAGCTTCCTATTAACCAAAGCCTCCACACAAGGTAGATCTTAAAAGGAACCAAGCAGATGGTTGCTTTACCTGGTGAAGATGGCAGGCTGCCCTGGGCGTGCCCCTAGAATTCGGATGACTGGAGTTCTGAAGCTAGAGCTTTATCCGTTTGCTTTGTGAACTTGGCTCTGTTCAAAGACAAATCCCTCAAGGAAAGGTCATATTTTAAACTAATGTAAGTCATCTTGATTACAGTCCAACTTGAAAGAATAAGTAAAAGCCATCAGTTGGGAACACCCTTTTTTATTCCAATACCAAACGTACAAACCTCCATACAACGCACTTTCTCCTGCAGCCTCCTGTCTCGGTGAAGAATTGTCCCTCCTCCGTTTGAAATTGTCCCTCCTGCCTTCTCAGGACTCCTGCACTGTCCATGGAGCCTCCTGCCTCCTTATATATTTAGCTTGTCACCATCACCACCACCACTTAATCTGGATTCTTTCTGTTAAACATGTCAGTCTCCTCCCATTAAAAAACTATAAACCGGGCTTCCCTGGTGGCGCAGTGGTTGAGAATCTGCCTGCCAATGCAGGGGACACGGGTTCGAGCCCTGGTCTGGGAAGACCCCACATGCCGCGGAGCAACTGGGCCCATAAGCCACAACTACTGAGCCTGCGCATCTGGAGCCTGTGCTCCGCAACAAGAGAGGCCGTGATAGTGAGAGGCCCGTGCACCGCGATGAAGAGTGGCCCCCGCTTGCCGCAACTAGAGAAAGCCCTCGCACAGAAACAAAGACCCAACACAGCCAAAGATGAATAAATAAATTTTTAAAAAACCCAAAAAACTATAAACCTCACCTGAGCCTCCTTCACCTCCAACTCTCTGGTCCCTTCAAAACCAGGTTTCACGGAGGAGTCCTTCATACTTGTTGTGTCCATTTTCTCACCTCTGTTCTCAACCCACTCCAGCCTGGCTTCTGTCCCCACCACCCACCGAGAGAGTCCTCGGTGAGCTCGCCAAGAACCTCCCCGGTGCTAAAGCCAGTGGGCAGTCTTTCCAGGCCTCATCTGCCCTCCCGGCCACATCAGCCCACTTCCTTGGCCGCGCGCATCTTCCTCTGCCTCCAGGATGCCATGTTCTAATTTTCATCCTGTCTCCGTGCCCTGCCCCTCCTCTAACTCCCTGGCAGGTGTGTCTTCCTTAGTCTGAGAATTCAATATTGGAATTTTGTAAGGCTCCATCCCAAGCCCTCTCCTCTTCTCCTTCTATGCTCTCTCCATACCCCTGACTTCAAATATTATCTAATTGCAAACTAGCCACAGATTTCTATCACTGGCCTAGCCATCTCCTCTCCACCGAGCTCTGTACATCCAGCTGCCTACTGGATGCGTCCACTTTGACGTTGCACAATCACTCTGACTCAACAGATCTAAACTCACACTCATGGTTCCCTGCCACCCTTCCCCCGTCCTCCCCCAAAATGCCCCGGTTCCCTTTCAGAGTTTCCCGCCTTCCGGGTGAGTGGTATAACCACCCGTCCAGCTGCGTAAGTTATGGAACCTAAGAGATATCCAGTATACCTCCTCCTTCCCCCTCTGTCCGTAGACGCCGTGTCTCCGTGGTCTGTCAACTTGACTCCCTAAGAACGTGCACATCGACCATCATAGCCTAACTCAGGTGTCCGTCATCCTCTACCAGGTGTGCAATAGCCCCCGAGGCTCCTATTCAAACTGCCTCTTGCGTCTCCCAACCCATTCTCCGTACAACAAACAATGTGATCTATTGTAAATCTGAAATGTTCATTTGTTCCTCCCCTCTCCTACCCTTAAACGTAAACTCTTCAGTGGCTTCACATTGCTCCTTGAGAGGAGATCCGATTCCTTAACATAGCCTCCGTGGGCACATGGCCTGGCTCCTGGCTTGTTTCCCACCATCCTTCTTCCCCTTGCTTTGTCCATTCCAGCAACCTGGCCTCCTCCATCCTCCAGATCTGAACACAGACACAGTATCACTTCCTCTGGGAAGCCTTTCCTGACCTCCTAATTTTGTCAGATCCCAGTATCACTGCCCCAGATGCCTCACCATGGAAGCTCTTACTAGAGTTTTATACTTCTTTCTATGACTATGTGAATTTTTTTAATTATTTTATTTTTTTGGTAATTTTTTAAAATTTTTATTGAAATATAGTTGAAATAGGTAATCAACAAGGACCTACCGTATAGCACAGGGAAATCTACTCAATATTCTGTAATAACCTATATGGGAAAAGAATCTGAAAAAGAGTGGCGAGATATATATATAGGTATATATATATGTATAACTGAACCACTTTGCTGTACTAACTAACATTGAAACTAACACAACACTGTAAATCAACTATACTCCAATATAAAATTAAAAATTAAAAAAAGAAATATAGTTGAATTACAATATTGTGTTAGTTTCAGGTACACAGCAAAATGATTCAGTTATATATATATATATATTCTTTTTTTAGATTCTTTTCCATTATAGGTTATTACAAGATGTTGAGTATAGTTCCCTGTGCTATACAGTAGGTCCCTGTTGGTTATCTGTTTTATGTATAGTACTGTGTATATGTTAATCCCAAACTCCTAATTTATCCCCCTGTCACTATGTGATTAATGACTGCCTCTCCCAGCCCCTTCCAGTGTCTAAGTTCCAGAAGGGCAGGACCTTGATCTGTTTCTGCTCATCACTGGACCCCGATGCCCAGCACAGAGCTGGCACCCAATAAATAATTTGTGAAACGAATGAATGAATTTACATTTGAATGTGGCTAAGTATATAGCATCTGTTTTAAGAACTGGTCTTGACAGGAATGACATAGGAAGAGTGATGATGTAATTCCAAGAACCTGAGAGGGGAAGGGTCCAGGAGACAGAACCCTGACAAAAACATGATCCCCTGCACAATTTTGCCTAGCGCTCAGCCCCCCTTGCACACATCTGCTGATCTGTTTTTGGCTGACCCTCTTGCTAGCCAAGCTGAGACACTGAGAGAGTCTGTAGCGCCTTCTAAACTGCCATGAGAGTCTAAATCATGTCCAAGTTGCTGGCCGTTTTGAGGGTATTCTGTTGTAGTCTAGCTCCTGAAAAGTATGGCTCCAGTTTTAACCTGCGAATTTTCATCACTAACGTACACCTCTAGGCTTTGAGCTCTGTAAGTACTATCAGTGCTCAGTCCTCAGTGAGGTTCTTAGTCAGCGTTGGGTAGATTGGTGGATGAAAGCAGGAAAACAAAAGTCGGGATTCTTATGACTTGATGATCTTATCCAGGGGTCTCAAACTCAGGGCCAGGAATGATTGGAAAGGAAGAAAGCAGGACAGGTATTATCTGAGCGAGGGTTGGGGACCGGGCTAACTAGAACAAACATACCCTCTCTAAAGGCATTCAGGTGGAAAAAAACTGTAACCTCTGAGCAAGGAGAAGAACTTGCAGAGTCAAATGCAACCCACCGGACATCAGTTTGCAATTTCTGACTCACAGGGTATTATGGTTGTGGTAGACAGAATATCTCCCCCTCCCAAAGACATCCGTGTCCTAATCCCCAAACCTATGAACCTATAACCTTTCATAGCAAAAGGGACTTTGAGGCTGTGATTAAGAATCTTGAGTTGAGCAGATTATCCTGGGTTATCTGGGTGGGTCCAGTGTTATCACAAGAACCCTTGCAGTCAGTCTGAGATTGGAAAATATGACACTGCAGGCTTGGAAGAGGCACAGGGAAGGCAGGGCACTTCTAGAAGCTGAAGAAGGCAAGGGAACAGAGTCTCCCCTTCCTCCAGAAGGGGTGCAGCTCTGTTGACCCCTTGATTTTAGCCCACAGACACGCATTCCAATCTTCCGACCTCCAGAACTGTAACATAATAAATTTGTGTTGTTTTAAATCACTATATTTGTGGTACTTTGTTACAGCAGCAATAGGAAACTAATACACTGGTTAAGAGTGTTCAGACTATAGAGGCCGGGTGCCTGGGTTTAAGTCTTGGCTCTGCCCTGTGCTAGTTCTGTGACCCGGGGCAAAGTATGCAACTTTCTGTGCCTCACTTTTCCCCTTTGTACAATGGAAATGCTGATAGTACTACCTCAAGGGGCTGACCTGAAGATTAAATGAATTAATATACATGGGGTTCTTAGAACCATGCCTGTACTTCTTAGGCATTAAATCAGCATTAGCTTCTTCAATTACTCCTATTATTTGCAGAGAAAAGAACATAGGGCTGAGTGGGTCCAATACCTTGTCCAGGTGGGTTCAGGGCAGAGCCAGGAGTGGAACCCAGGTCGCCTAACTCCTGAGCTGTTTAGCACTTTGTCATTAAGCCACAATATCATTTTCCTACCGAATCTCATTTTCAAAGTCAAAACAACTAGTTACAATACACGCCCTTTGGGGGGGCTTAGCTACATTTTCTATCTGTGATTAGCCTGGATGGTCTCGGACCCTTTCAAGAGAAGTGACACATAAATAGAGGGCCTCATTGAAACCATGTGTGTTTAATGATAAGGCTGCCTAGTTAATAGCAGAATTGTCTCTGGGTAGAGGTCAGTCACTCATTGTTTTGTCCCCTTCGAACATGTCGCATAAGAAAAACAAAAACAGAAAGGCCAGAATAGAACCAGGCAACGCATCTGGTCGTGGGGTCCATGGGCTGCTTAGCACAAGCCAGTGAGGGAACCTTCTGCAGACACTTCAGGGCATAAGATTCCAAAACACTGGCCCCCCCCTTCTGAGATGCGAACTCCACCTTGAATCTGGAGGGCTTCTTCAAAACATACTGCCCCCAAACCCAAGCTTCATGTAAAAACCTGGGTTTTACTGAATGATCCCAGAAAGGTGGCTGTGCATCCCTATAAAAGAAACCAGTTTTCTCAGGGAAAAGAAATTGAAAGGTGAGGCAGAGCCTCTAAGAAACTCATTCTAAGTGGAGTCAGGAGTTGCATTCCAGACCTATGACACCAGCTTGCCCAGTTGCGTAATCTCAAGTTTCTTCCTACAGTCTGAGAATGCTGTTTTAGAAAGGACGGGAAGACTGCTGAGTCCAAATTTGGAACCTCCAGCATTGTGAATTTCCAGATACCCAGCGGGCCCTTATCAGTGTGGATAAATAATCCCTTCATGGGATGTTTTGAGAAGAAAATGAAGAATAGACGTGAAAATGTTCTTGTAAACTTAAAAACACTTTGGAATACCATTTCCAGCAGTTTCCAGGGTGCTGTGGGGTTTGCAGACAGGTATCTGATCAAAAATGCTTTCTCTGGCATTGAGGCCCATTCCCTGTCTAAGTGGTGATGGTATTGGGGAATCACAGAATCAACGTCAGTGAGCGCTGGATTTAAGATAGTTACAATTGGCCACTCCGTGGACT
This sequence comes from Balaenoptera musculus, assembly GCF_009873245.2. Lineage (NCBI taxonomy): Eukaryota > Metazoa > Chordata > Mammalia > Artiodactyla > Balaenopteridae > Balaenoptera > Balaenoptera musculus. The sequence goes on from NC_045795.1 coordinate 9,886,155, forward strand.
TCTTATCTTCACTCTGGGTCTCCAGAGTCCATGGTGTAAACAGCTTGCCAACAACGCATGCTAGTTGCCACTGTTGGGGAGGGACTATAGCCGCTGCTGCCAGGACAGCACCCTTTTTTACCCCTTAGTCCCATTGGAGGACTCAGAGGAGCCTCAAACTCCTTCCACAGTTTTCTCATCTCACACACACTTCATTCCAATGGGGGAAGCAGAATGCTGAATAATTAACTGCAGGGTTGTTAAATAATTTTCAAGAGCCTCAGAAATACAAACATCTCTGTGATGCTGAGGCCCGTTGTGTGATCATTCCTGGAACTTTATCCGGGCATGTGGTTCTCTCTTTTTTTTAATATAAGGTTCAGGTCTACAGCATTATCATTCAACAGCTGTATACACTGCAATGTGATCACCACCACAAGTCTAGATACCATCGGTCACCATACAGTGACCCCCTTCACCCATTTCACCACCCCCCCAAGTCCCCTTCCCCTCTGGTAACCACTAATCTGATCTCTGTGAGTTTGTTTCTGTTTTATTGTGTTTGTTCGTTTCTTTTGGGGTTTTTTAGATTCTAATAAGAGTGAAATCATATGGGATTTGTCTTTCTATGTGTGACTTATTTCACTTAGAATAATACCTTCAAGGTCCATCCATGTTGTTGCAAATGGCGAGATTTCATTCTTTTTCATGGCTGAGTAATAGTCCATTGTGTGTATGTACCACATCTTCTTTTTTTTTTTAACATCTTTATTGGAGTATAATTGCTTTACAATGGTGTGTTAGTTTCTGCTTTATAACAAAGTAAATCAGTTATACATATACATATGTTCTCATATCTCTTCCCTCTTGCATCTCCCTCCCACCCTCCCTATCCCACCCCTCTAGGTGGTCACAAAGCACCGAGCTGATCTCCCTGTGCTATGCAGCTGCTTCCCACTAGCTATCTATTTTACGTTTGGTAGTGTATGTATGTCCATGCCACTCTCTCACTTCGTCCCAGCTTACCTTTCCCCCTCCACATATCCTCAAGTCCATTCTCTAGTAGGTCTGTGTCTTTATTCCCGTCTTACCACTAGGTTCTTCATGACCTTTTTTTTTTTCCCCTTAGATTCCATATATATGTGTTAGCATACTGTATTTGTTTTTCTCTTTCTGACTTACTTCACTCTGTATGACAGACTCTAACTCCATCCACCTCACTACAAATAACTCAATTTCGTTTCTTTTTATGGCTGAGTAATATTCCATTGTATATATGTGCCACATCTTCTTTATCCATGCATCTATCAGTGGACCCTTAGGTTGCTTCCATATCTTAGCTATTGTATATAATGGTGTAGTGAACATGGAGGTGCAGATATCTTCTCAAATTAGTGTTTTCCTCTTCTTCAGATAAATACCCAGAAGTGGAATAGCTAGGTCATATGGTAGTTCTAGTCTTAATTTTTTGAGGAATCTCCATACTGTTTTTCATAATGGCTGCACCAATTTACATTCCCACCAACAGTGTACGAGGGTTCCCTTTCCTCCACATGCTTGCCAACATTTGTTTTGTGTGGTCTCTTTGATGATAGCCATTCTGACGTGTGAAGTGATATCTCATTGTGGTTTTGATTTACATTTCCCTGGTAATTAGTGATGTTGAACATCTTTTCATGTGCCTGTTGGCCATCTGTATGTCTTCGTCTATTCAGAACTTCTGCCCATTACTTTTCTTTTTTTTTTTTTTTTTTGTTTAGCCTTTTTTTTTCTTGTAAAACAACATATTATGTTTATTTATTTATTTATTTATTTATTTAACATCTTTATTGGAGTGTAATTGCTTTACAATGGTGTGTCAGTTTCTGCTTTATAACAAAGTGAATCAGCTATATGTATACATATATCCCCATATCTCCTCCCTCTTGCGTCTCCCTCCCACCCTCCCTATCCCACCCCTCTAGGTGGTCACAAAGCACCGAGCTGACCTCCCTGTGCTATGCGGCTGCTTCCCACTAGCTATCTATTTTACGTTTGGTAGTGTATATATGTCCATGCCACTCTCTCACCCTGTCACATCTCACCCCTCCCCCTCCCCATATCCTCAAGTCCATTCTCTAGTAGGTCTGTGTCTTTATTCCCTTCCTGCCCCTAGGTTCTTCATGACCTCTCTTTTTTTTTTTTAAGATTCCATATATATGTGTTAGCATACTGTATTTGTTTTTCTCTTTCTGACTTACTTCACTCTGTATGACAGATTCTAGGTCCATCCACCTCACTACAAATAACTCAATTTCGTTTCTTTTTATGGCTGAGTAATATTCCATTGTATATATGTGCCACATCTTCTTTATCCATTCATCTGTCAATGGACACTTAGATCCTCTGCCCATTTCTTAATCGGGTTGTTTGCTTTTTGTTATTGTTGAGTTGTATTAGCACTTTATATACTTTGGATTTTAACCCCTTATCAGATATATGGTTTGCAATTATCCTCTCCCATTCTGGAGGTTGCCTTTTTGTTTTGATGATAATTTCCTTGGCTGTGCAGAAGCTTTTTAGTATGATGTAGTCCCACTTGTTTTTGCTCTCGTGTCCCTTGCCTTTGGAGTCAGATCCGTAAAAGCATCTCTAAGAACATGTGGCCTCCTCTTCAGCGTCCTTCCCATTCTCTGGCAACTTCTGTCCCCACATGGTGCCCGCCCATTGTCTGCCCCTGCCCCCTGCTGTTGCATCCTAGCAGGTTCACATCCTGGCTATGGTGTTTCACTTGTTGTGGCTAAATTACGTGCCGGCCCCAAGTGTCATTTCTGTTCCTGTTCATTTGCCATCTTGTGTCTAATAAGGCTCTGGTGGCGATGGGTGGGGACCAGAAGAGCAGCTGTTGTTCTCTGCAGACAGACGTGCCCTCTCCCATCTCCATGGGGCCGTGAGCCTCTTTGTGTTCTGAGTCTGCACAAGCTTGGCAAGAGGCAAGCTCTAGCCTCGGGGCCGGGGGGAGAAAAGCAGAGGCCATGCTCCCGAAGCTGGGAGGCCACACGAAAGAAAGGGACTTCTGTGAGAAGAGTCCACGCGCCTGGAGGCCCAGAGGAGCAGGGCTGGGGAGGGGCCGATGGAGGGAGGGGGTTCAGCTCCCCGTGACGTCACGTCGGGTGCCTTTCCTGGGGCTGAAAATGAGGAACTGGGGAGGCATTGGTGGTGAGCGTCAGTCCTTCAGAGCACAGGATGGAGCAGGGACTCCAGCCTCTGACCCTGCCTCATGTATCTGCGACGGCCGGGGAGATTAACGACCCAAGGAGGCTATGATATGGTCCAAAAACTTTTCCTGGATTTTTTCCGCAGGCGACTGAGCCAGAGGCCGACTGCAGAGGAGTTGGAGCAGAGGAACATTTTGAAACGTAAGTGACAGAGCCCGTGGCACGCGCTGCTGTTTCGTGGTGGCTTTGGTTATTGTTGATGGCAGGCCACAGGGTTTCTCCCGTGCGCTGCTGGTGTGGAAACGATCGAAACCCTCCCTGGTGGTGGAGGCTTCGCCCTTGTGTGTTGGAACATCTGAGAGGGCATCCCCACAGAGCAAGCAAATTGGAATCCACTTGGTTCGTGCGGAGCTCAGGGTCTGCGAGAAGAACCTGCCCTGTAGTGGGCTGCCAAGTCAGAGAAGCTGAAAAGTTTGAGCGAGAGAACTTACTCGTAAGTGAGAGTTGGGGTCACCTTGAAACCCAGATTGGCTGAAAAACTGCAAATATGATATTGATGGCTAAAATAGGGCAAGTAGCCGTTTGAAAACGAAAACCAGAAAGCATGACTTTCCACTGCAGCCAGCTGCTGGTGAGAAAATCCCCCCTCTCTCTGAGCATTAAACCTAAAGTCTCAGCATTTCCAAGGGGAAATCCTTCCCGGCCTCCTCTCAGGCCTCCTACAACTGGCCGCTGGTGTAGCTGCCCAGGCTCTCATTCAAGAAAACTCGCTATCACTGTGTCTGTGGACAGAAAAAGTCAACGAGCCTCTTGTTTGGTTCAGGACACAGAGATATTTGCCGAGGTGCAGAAAGTCCATGTGGTGCTTAAAATACCTATTTTTAAAATGCTGAAAGAAATCAAGCATCTCATGGGCACCAACCAGTATGCCTCAGTTTAGGGGGAGACATTCAACAACTGAAAACTAAAACCTCTCAGATTCATCATGCTACACTCTCACCAACACTGCCCTCTAGATGGTCAACAGATGTTTTTAGTTTAATTCAGACCCTTTCTCCCCACACGTCTATCCCTTTCTGATTTGCTCCAGAAAAGAGAAATATATGCTACGCAGAGTTTTACAGAACTTCTGTGCTGTGCACGCACGCACACGTGCGCACACACCCACGCCCCGGTCACGTGAGGCCCCTGTGTGCGTGGCTGGGTATCTCCACTTTGAGCAAACAAAAGTGTTCTTGGTTTTGCTTTTCTCTCCTTCCTCATTGTGGCCTTGTGACTGGGTCCGCACCAAATGGTTTGCTGTTGAATGTCACCGGCGAGGGCTGTGATGGGGGGGCCGGTGTCGTGACCCACAGCACCCGTACTCCAGGGCGCCCACCTGCGTGCCCTGTGCCTCCACCAGCATCCTGCCGCCCCGCTCCGGGCTTCGGCCACGCCCTCGCCTCGCAGTGGCTGTTCCTTTCAGCCTTGACCTTCCTCAGTCCTGAGGGCACCTCACCCATTTCCCAGATCTCTAGGAAGTTGTGCATATGATTATGTTCTTCCTAACGGAGGGGTGCCTTTAAATGTTTCTAAGTTTGCTTTGCAGTGAAACAGAATTAGAATTCTTTCAGATGATTTTCCTGGTTGGGGAAGCATTTGGCTGGCGTGTCTCCCTTTCTGCCCCAACTTGATAGCTGATCCGTTACAAATTGTCTACGTTAGAGAGAAAGAAAAATAAAAAGGTGTCTGCTTGTTCCTAAAGCCAGATATCTGGTGAACGGGCTTTCTTCTTCTCCTTTTAAACTTCTTCCCCAGATGTGCCTCACACGGTTCCGTGGTCTGCTGAAGGAATCTCTGTACGACTTTCTTTTTTTTTTTTTTAATTTTTATTTATTTATTTATTTATTTATTTATGGCTGTGTTGGGTCTTCGTTTCTGTGCGAGGGCTTTCTCCAGTTGCAGCAAGCGGGGGCCACTCTTCATCGCGGTGCGCGGGCCTCTCACTGTGTACGACTTTCTTATGGGGCCGCACGGTACCTGGGGTCCCCAGCCTAACTCTTAAATGGGAAGATGCTCAAAACGTCTGTGGAATTGTTCAGGTTTCAGAAGATAGCACTTCTCTCGGCAAGGGCACAGGTTTTGGAAAGAGAAGGCAGAGAATCCCCAGCTCACCTGGCTTCCCGAAGGCACCAGCTCCCATACCTCGTCTGTCCAGATCCATGGGAGGCGACGGGCAGGCCCCTCGAGTTAGGTTTTTCTCACCCTCCAGAAAGACACTTGGGTCTTAGAGACAGTGACTTGCGTCTAGGGAGCCTGGGGGGGTTCAGGGGAGCCGAGGGCTTATAAGTTGTGCCCACAGTTCCCTTGCGTTCTGTTGCCTCTTGCTTCTTTGTCCTGTTTGAGGAGCTGCAAGTTGAAGGATCACTTGACCAAATTCAAGCAGGGTCATCATTTCGCAGTTCCAAAACTTTTCGGAAAGGAGCTTATTTTTCCTGTCGGTATTTTTTTTTTTCCTCCCTGCGTTCTGCAATTTTGTTTTCCGAAAGAGGTTTTTCTTTCTCTTTTTTAAATCTTGTGTGATTGTTAAGAAATGTTTAGTGGTATCAGAAAACACCCTCAAACAGTGTATTCTGAGAATTATCCTCTGGGCTTTAAGTCAAGGGATGAACCACATCTCTAAGTGTGCAGGAGAGAGGCCCAGAGTGGTGGCTCGGCTGGGCGGTGGAGCTTTGCAAGCCGGGTCTGACTTCCACCCCAGGCCGCCCGGCCCTGTGGGCAGTACTGGCTCCACTGGGCAGCCAGTTGAGACCCTGGGCACCTCTGAGCACACAATGCACTCTCTGATGGTGGCAGCAGGCCATGACCTCGAGGGCTTTTCCTGGTCTCCCTTCCCACTTGCCCAGTGGGGTTGTCTTGGTCCCCACTGCCTGAGAATTCATGACCCTGGGTTTGTAAATGGCTTTGAACTAAAGGTATGGATTCCATAGGTGGTAGCTTGGGGCCCCTAGCCCTCAGAGGGACCTCAGGAACACCTGTAGGCGATGAGGGCTCTGTGCTCTGGGCAGGATGCCGACCTTCACGGCTCGGGAGGGGGCCTGTAGGATGAGGCGGCCCCGAGCGGAGTCTGAGGCCAGTGACCAGTGAGGAGGAGGAGGAGGAGGGCTGGCGCTGAGCAAAATGTGACGGGGGGAGGGGCAGCGTAGCCAGGCAAGAAAAGGAGCTGGACTGTTTGTCTGACTGTCTGTTAGCCATGGAGTGTGTGACCAGCCGCTCAACTCCCCTGGACCTTCCTATCCTCATTTCCAAACCACCAGCAGTAGCCTAGGTGGTCTCGTGGGCCCCTCCTGGCCCTAATATGCTATAAGTCTGTACATTTCAACCCAGTGCCCTCGAGCTGCCCCCCCGGGCGCTCACCATCCACTCTAGACCTTTCCTTCCGACCTCCCTCCCACCTGCAAATGCAGCTGTTGGGGGCCTCCCTTCTTCTGGCGCTGGCAGTCTGCCTCCCAGTTTCTCTCTGATACATTAGTTCATACTAAGACAGTAATGGCTGCCTAGTTGAACAGGTTTCTATCCAAGAGAAATTCTCATTTTTAAAAGGAACCCTGGGGTGGGGGAAGGAGGACCTTTCAATTCAAAGGAAGGAGCTCTCGAGTGGGGTTTGGGGCAGCGGGGACCCCTGGGGACTTCGGCCCACAGCAGGATGTGGCCATTTCTGGAGCTGCCCCGGTCCAAGATCCTGGTCACCACAGACAGTCACACTGGCCAAACCGTGCCCCCGGGGGTATCGCTCAAGGACGTGAGTTCTGCTCTGAACCACCACCGTTCCTTCTGGCGGGAGGTGCTGCCACCTGCAGTGTGAGTTGGCCGAGGCTGTGCTTGCTGCCATCAGGCTGGCAGGAGGGGCGAGGGGACCCCACTTCTAGGCACAAGGGGGTCCCTGTTTCAAAGACCTGTCCTATACTGAGACCACTCAAGGGTGAGTGCGCCCTGCGCGATAAGTTAATGGAGTTACGGAACCATAATTTCCAGCGGTGATTTCAAAATGAGGGAACAAGGGCCCTTTTGATGCAGCCTGTGCAAACTCAAGCGGCAGTGGTGGTCTCTCTCTGATGCCGCCCTCAGTTCAGTAGACGAGAGGCAGAGGCATGGGGGCCAGGCTGACGTTCGTGATTTTTCTTCAAGTTAGACAGCATTATGCTGCGATCCGTGCTTCCATCGCAAGGCCTGCGAGGAAAGTGAGGTGCCCACGGTCACTGCGTTACTTAGATACTCCCGCGTGCTCTGTCCTCCGGATCTCAGCTCCCTTCGGCGCTTTACACACCTGATGCTAAGTCACCCCACACATTGAGCTGAGAAGGTTGAAGCTCTGGGGCCTGCTCTCCTAAGACGCTCCTTAGAAGTCTAAATGTAGGCAGTTGTATCCCACACTGTGGCCGCACACAGGCTCTGTGGACTTCTTGGAAGATTCAAAGGACTAATGGAATCAGGGCTTGTGAAAGGTGAGCGTTTTGAAATTCCAGCCTTGCGTTTGGCATCAGCCGTGCCTCGTTTTGTTCCTGTGGCAGGTGGCAGGCGCCCCCGCGGGGCCTGGCTTCTGTGCCACCCACGCGGGGCACCGGGCACCAGGGCCACATCACAGTGAGTCCCCTTCGGTTGCTGTGAGGCTTGAGGCAGAGCTGCGTGAGGCCCAGGTCTTGTCCAAAGAAGGGAGCCTCGCCTCTCCCCGGATGCCTTTGTCACTGCAGACAGTACCCCAACTCTTTCAGGACCTACCTCCTTGCCTTGTAGCCCCTCCTCTAGGCCCAGCATTTCGGCCTGCAGACTTGAAACCCCGTGTGACGTAAAACAAAATAAGGTGAACCCACTCACCACCCATCTGAAACAGTACAGGCAGTTTGGAAAGTGTCCCCACAAGCAGAAAGGGTGGCCAGGGTAGGGGACGGGAACTCTCTCCTTTTCAAACTGAGCTGCTTGGCCTAGAACCTGCAGAGGTGCACCTTTGTGTGACACTGCTACCAAAATCTAAAGCGTCTTAAATGTTTCTTTCAGCTCGGAATGAACAAGAGGAACAAGAGGAGAAACGAGAGATCAAGAGGAGATTAACTCGAAAGGTGAGACGGTTCTCCGTGCCGAGCTGGGGCGGGACAGGGGGCCACCCTCCCCTGCTGTGCCCTGTGTTGGCCTTGCAGCTGCCTGGCCCATTGGAAGTGACATGAATGGTTCCATTCCTCGGGTGTCAGGGCATGTGGCTCTCTGGACTCTCCAGGACCTCTCCAGGGGCCAGTGGTCCACTCAGCTTCATGACCCTCAGTCCTTTTGGCTGGTGACACTGGCCTACCCCCCAAGCAACTTGATGTCAGGTGCATTATATTTGCAGTTACAGTGAATATTTTGTTTTTAAAAATTCACTGTAACCCCATTAGGCAATTGGAAATTCATTATCAAAATCAGAAGTTCAAATATATCAGTTAGTTGCTATGACCCTGGGAAAGTGCGAGTTTTCCTTGTCTCCGCTGATACTATTCCTGACCTGTTACCTAAGAACTATTTGAGTCTATTATGCTAAATCCAATTTGAATTACTGAATTAGGAAAATGCCAAAAGTATTGATAAATCTAATGAAGATGTTTGAAAAGCACTTAGATAAAAAAGTCAGAAAGCTAGAATTTTTATGTTTTTAACCCCCAAAATAGATGGCTTGGCAATGTAATGCAGACCCAAGTGGATCTAATTCTATGAGTGTCCTCTTTGATAATAGACTCTTATTTGAGGCTATTCTTGGAGGATGTTGACAAGTTTAATTAATGACACAGAAGATATACTACTATATTCTGTCTGACTAGAGTGTTTTTCATCAGCCTCCTACAGTGACCATCTTGAGAGAAAGATACTCAAAGCTTAGAGACAGTTAAGAGACCCATTAAAATTAAGTTTTTAAAGGTTTATTAATGGATTTTTCTCCCTAGAAATATTATGCAAAGGAAGAAATTCAGAGATCCTAGAATATCGTACCAATTATAAGGTGATGATTTGTGTTTCTCAACACTTTCTTGCCCTTAGAGCATCCCAAACATCTGGTGACAAGCCAAACGCCATCCCAATTAAAAGGAGTAGGATAAGCAAGGGCCTGACAAGCCGGTGACGGGCTGGTGTCCCCTGGTGGGAAACTAGAACAAGAGCTAAGGGCCCTCACTTCATCCAGCTGCCCTCACTCCAGTCAAGGTCTGATGCTTACATCCTTAAGACCACCCAGCCTTTGGACGCAGGGCATCCCTTTTCCTGAGACTGAGTAGTGAGGGGGACTGGGGGAGATGCATTATTCTAAGTGTGTCTTTGAAATGATGAGGGTATCAAAGGGAGACTGGTGATGACCCCTCGTTTCTGAAACAGAAAGGTCTAGACATTCAGAAAAAATGTTTAACCACATTTTCATAAAGTTCATTGGACTTGATTGCTGGGACCCCAAAATTCTCCTAAACTTTAGGGTTTCTTGCTAAAAACTAGTAATAGGGAAAGACTTGGACATGCACCTAATTCTCATCTCTTTAAAAAGAGCATACGATTTTGCAGGGGAAAGCTTGCCTGATTGCATAGTTTGGCAGGACGGGGTGAGAGAAGAGGGTCTCCTCCCACACCCGTCTCCCCTAGGAGGGGTAATGCTAGGGGTGGGGGTTTTGCAGGCCCTCAAGTCAAGATAAATGCCTCTTCCTCCTCCTGGTTACCCCTCTTTCCTTCTCCCAGGAAAACTGCCTTGTAATTTCAGCATTTGCCTGCCCTGGGACTGGCTTGGGGAGTTAGAAATAATGAGCCTGAGTGAAGGGATAAACTGTTTATAAGGGAGAGACCAGAAACAGCGTTCACATCTGGTTTTGTGAACAGAGACGTGGAGCGCGCCAGCAGGTGGGGAATCCACATCACCGCCTGGTTCTGGGCACGTTCTGTTCCTCGAGAGCCTTTATCACACCAAGACCAGAAGCCAGTGGCGGTGGATGCTTTTCACTTACTCACCCTCAGCCCGAGGATTTCCTCGATATCGTTCTATTTAATTTTAAGACCCTGAGAAAAATAAAACACAGTAGCTGATGCTGATAGCCACAGACCAGGCATTTTCTTCAGCCAAATTGAGACTAACCTAAAATTTACATGCTTTATCTTGGAATAAATGCCTGCTTCCCACTTCCAAAAACTCGCTAGCTAGCTGGATGGACGGATAAATGGGAAGAAGTATTGGAGGGAGGATGGCTGGAAGGGAGGAAGGCAAGGAGGGAAGGAAGGGAAGAAATGTGCCTGGGTCAGGTTGTATTAATAGTGGAATGTGGGTCTCAACGTACCCTTTTGTTGAGTAATTGGTTGCGAACGATATTATTGCTGCCATAGATGGAAACATAACGCTACCAACCTCTGCACCCCACCCCTTCTTCCAGCCCATCATCCCCAGAAAACCAACTTTGGCTGCAAAGATTATTTCCTTAGTGTCCAGGCAAGTTAAGTTGGGTTCACGCACCCCAAAGGCTAGAGCCATCCGTGAGCCAAAGGCACCTCTCCTGAGCCCCGTGTGCCCAGGGGCGTGAGGCCGGGCTCACAGCAGAGTCTGGGAAGTTGTTAGAGGCTCTCCCAGCAGGAGAACTCGGTGTGCTCCTCACTCACTCCCTGGTGGCACCTGGGCCCCGTCTCTTATTGATCTGGAGAGGTCGTGTCTAATCCCCACCGGATTCAGGCATGAAAAGTAGTCCCTCACCTTCAGAGCCAACCTCTAGGTTTCTGTTCACTCCAGACTCTACCATAGACAGGCTATTAATAAAGTCTAGATCATGACTGTGAGAAATTTAAATTAGAAATTCCGATTTTAACAGCCTTTCTCCTGTCATGGCACACTTAGAAAATAGTACGGTTTGTCTAACACCCCAGGGCGAGCTAGTAAGTCCTTAGAAACACAAACTGGGGCTTGCAGTAGAAGTGTTCATGCCCTGTGGTATTACGGTAAAGGCCTGTGTACTCTAATGACTGACAGTACAGAGCGCCCTGCACTCACATCTTGGAGTCAGGATAGGCCACCAGTTTTGTTTACAGCACCCCTAACCATAGAGCGTGGGAAACCTCTGGTTTCCTGGGACAGGCTACAGCTGATGCCAAAATGCCCTCTCCTGGGAATACCAGGGCCACCTCGGGACAGACTGCAGCCACTCTGAGTGGGGGGAGCTACACAGCGTCTAGACAGGTGACCAGAGCCACAGCCCAGTAGGCCTCTGAGCCCCCCGTTTTTCCTCCCTTGCCCAAGGGGGGCCGGCAGGCTGCTTTGGTCCTGTCCGGAGCCTCGTAGCAGCTGTCACCGTTCTGCTCAGACCAGCCAGGCAGTCATCTAACGATGCTCTTCCATTGTAGGCCAGTTGGTAGCAAGCTGGGACATTCTGGCACCAGCCAAAGGTGTATGGCAGCTGCATGATATACAGTCAAAACAGCCGGAGTGGTTTGGATTCACTCGCGTGTGTTTGTTTTATAGGCCTTTGTGGTAAGATTCTATTTGACTGCATCTTCTATTAATAGCATTAAATACAGTCTAGGGCTTAGAGAAAAATTGCTTTTAACTAACATCGGTTGAACAGGAATTGACAGCATCCTAAAGAGAGAGCAACTGTGTTGCTCCAGAAGAAATAAACCTGGTGACAGGAAGAGATAATAGAAATGTCAGCCTTATGTTGTTAAAGGACAAAGGAAGGATGCTAGCAGGTAACACTGGGAGATGGTTGAATAATTCACTTGTTTCATTCCTTCACCACAGACCTATCCAAAGGGCCCGTCCGAGTCTTCCTTGGCATCAACGCGGGCTAGCTCTGCCTTTGTTGACTCGCCTTTCATTTGAGCTATTGAGGGGTAGGGTCTCCATGACCTCATAAATCAACATATTCTCCTTCCTGCACACCCCGGAGTTTGCATACCGTTTGCACATACACTTTGTGTCTAAGACACACACACACAGAAAGTATTACAAACCCATCTTGCAGAGAGCACTAAATTAGACACACAGAGGTGGATTCACAAATCGAGAATACTATAAAACTGCTGTGTAAGGTTTCTGTCACCTGAGGGGAGAGGTAGGACAGACATGGGAAGATCCACACCCACGCGCAAAGACACAGCGCATGTACAGACCGAGACACTGCAGCGTTAGTGAGAGACAGCCTGGCTGGCTGGCTGAGTAGGCCTGGAGGCAGCTCACGAGTTAGTAAACTCCTTCACAGAGGCCTGGAGAAGTCCAGGAATCAGGAGCCCTGTGTCCCCTGGGCCCTGCCCCTCACATGTGTGTGAAGCATCAGCTGCCTCTCTGGACCTCGTCTTCCCACCTGTAAATTCACGGATGGACCAAGCGATCTGAACGTCACAGGCTGACTGCCTCCCTCTCTTCCTCCCGCAGCTCAGCCAGAGGCCCACAGTGGAGGAGCTCAGGGAACGGAAGATCCTCATCCGCTTCAGCGATTACGTGGAGGTGGCCGACGCTCAGGACTATGACCGAAGGGCCGACAAGCCCTGGACCCGCCTCACCGCTGCCGACAAAGTAAGAGGGACGGGGAGGGGGGCCGGGGCCTCCCGGCCAGCCAGGTGTTGGGTCTCCAGCTTGCTGCCCGGAGACTGCGCGGAGTATAGGAAGATTATGGAAGTACATTGTCAGGGTTCTTAATCTCCTGTCTTCAGTCACATTTTTGAGGCAGAATTGTGAGAGTAAGAGTGAGAAGATAAGGTTGAAATTTCCAGAAAGGAACAGATAAACTGGAGGACAGCCATACCAGCAGCAAGTGTGGTTCCATGTCCACTTTGTTCCAAGTATTAGCATTGCACTGGTAGATGGAACTGGCTAGGCCAGTGGGCCTGAGGTGGTGGCCCTCGTTGCTGATGGTTTGCTAAGGCGATAAAAGAACGCTCTGAGGACCAGCAGCCTCAGAGGCGGGGGCTTTGGGCAGAAGCAGATTGCCTGGACTTGGGCCGCAGGTGGTGACATGAAACAACGATTGTGGTGGAGCACAGCGCCCTGGCATCAGCCTGGACAGAGAATGCAAAGTCCTGAACACAGTGCATGTTAATGATCATAGTAACAAGAATACGGTCAACTGTCGTGTGACCATTAAAACGTTTACAAATAACTTTTTATCTTAGGAAGAAACGCCTGTGTTATTACATTTTTAATGGAAGGGCACAAGAGTGCGTACCTTTAATATTACATATGCACAAAGGACTGTAAAGAGAGACACCACAGTATTTACAGTTATGAATCTTCCACAGTGCATCTACCTGCTTTACTGTTGATGGATAGTGCTGCTGTGATGAATAATGCTGTGAACATTCTTCTTCCATGTCTTTTCATTCACGAGTGCACACGTTTCTGCGGGGGTTGAACCTGGAAGTAGAATACCTGTGTCCTGCAGTGTGGAGAGGGTTAGCTGCTTTAGTAGTAATGCCAAAGAGTGTCCCAAAGTGATTGTATGAATTTACACACTCACCGGCAGCTTACGAGAGTTCTCAGTGCTGCCCATTTCGGTGAACACGTGGTATCATCTTAGCCCTTCTGGGTGGGTGCGTAGTGGTTTCTCAGGATGGTTACTTGCATTTCCCTGTTCTCTAATGAGCTCAAGCCGCTTCGCACATGTTGACTGGCCTTTTGTGAATGTCTGTTCAAGTCCCTTGCCCATTTTCTCATGCATTACTTTTATAATCATAAAAATTCTGACATACACAAAAAGTATTAAATCGCTTTCTGCCTTGCCCTTAATCTTACTTATGCAAGCAGTCTGACGGAGGGGTAGCATCTCAACTGGCTCTCCAAAACTGGACGACCAACTTGAAGTAGAAATTGTTTTATCTGTTCCTTTCTAGAGATGCCTATCATTTTATAAATTTTGTTATTATTTATGCACTTACGTCTTCTGTTAGACTGTTAACTCTCAAACAGTGGCAACTTTTCTGATTCCTCTTTGCATAATACACCTAGCACAGTACAACTGCACACGATAAGTTTTTTGGATGAACAGAAAAAAACTTTTTTCCATCCTCAGACTCTCCGTGCCCTGATATCTTCCCATCAAAGCACGTATCAACCTTAAAAGAGCTATGGGAAAGGGCCCACGTTTAAATTTTCAGCCCCCGAGGAAGAAGTGAGGTTTCCTCCAACCCCAGACGTTCTTTTGCTCCAGTCCTCCTTCCCCCTTCTCAGTGGCCACGTCTGTGACTGTAAGGACGAGGTCATTCAGGTTCATCTCATGCATGTTTGAGGTTATTCAAAACACATTCCATACCCTCCATGGTGAAATATATCACCCAGCAGTCAACAGGCTTATAAAGGAGCCAAGGCTTCATGAGTCAAAGGGAAAGGGGGCAGCTGGCCGTCACCTCTTAATTTGGCTGGGGAGTTTCACATACCTCCTCCTCTAGAAGTATCCATCCTGAGGCATCGCTCTGCCTCTGAGGAGCTTACATTCACCAAAGAAAGCTGAGAGGCTGGCCTTGTAATGTGCACTCAGGACCCAGGAGTGTGGGCCAGGTGGAAGGGCCCTCTCGCTGCCCAGGTGGAACAGCTCTGGGCAGGATCCCAAATCGGATTGCTCGCAACTTAGATTTAGGGGGACGGGACTCTTCGTAGGTTCTAAAGGATATCTCAGGTGATTTCGTCTCTCCCAGTGGAAGAATCCGTTTTATGCACGTGTATGGCTCTGTCGAAGAAAGAAAACATAGGAATAAAAGAGAAGGTGAGCTGCTTTCCATCCTCTGCACTCTCATGGGCTTCTCTCTTCCTTGCAGGCTGCCATTCGGAAGGAGCTCAATGAATTTAAAAGCACTGAAATGGAAGTTCACGAATTGAGTAGACATTTAACAAGGTTAGTATCAAGTGGGTTTTTTTTCCCCCTCAAATTTATAACATTTACCCCCAAACTGAACTATCCTAGCTGCTTCTGGAGGACAAGTGGTGTGGTGGGTGCAGTGACGGGAGAAGATAAAAGAAAGATCCATGTGGGGATCCACAGGTTCCACTGTGGTTTCTGAAAGTAAGGGAAGGAGCATGAAAGGCCCAGGCTGAATGCAACCTTCTCAAAGCCTAGTTTTTAACTCATTCAAACTGAAGATCTGCTAAATGCCAGACCACCAACATGGTGGGTATTTATGAGAACATAAGCTGAGGAGAAAAGATCAATTGCCAATTTACAGCCAGTCAGCCAAGACCAAACTAGGATAAAGTACCGAATCCACGTGGGACTTCGGAAGCGGGATCACGCCCATGATTCCATGTCATTCTCCCAGACAGTTGTGTGATGCTACGTGGGGAAACTGAGGCACAGAGAGATTAGGAGGGGCTTATACAAGGTCACAGGGCCAGTCAGCGACAGAGCCGCTGACTCAGTTCTTCTGACCCTCTCCTCTGGTGAACATCTGGAGAAACAGTGCCTGACTCGGAGACACAAGGCTGGGGTCCCTACCTTGCTGCTGAGTCCTTGCATGGGCTGAGGGCCCCTGGGAGCTCCAGACTAAACTTCTCCAAAACCAAAGGTGAACTCGGTGGGCCTAAAGTTCTTGAGGGGTTCTGTGGAGATTTATTTGCCTTTGGTTGGAGATTTAAGCCTCCCTGTGGCTGTCAGAAACGAGGAATTTGAGGATGGAGATCTTGGATTGTCAAATCCGACACCTTTCGCAGCCCCTGGGTCTTGATTGAATTATTTGTTTTCCTAGGTTTCACCGACCTTAACAGTCGAATTCCTCTTGAGTGCTATGCTGTCTTCAAAACATAAGTTTATAAGAACCATAAGTGCTGGTATTTATTCACTTCCCCATTACGATGTAAATCTTCTGAACTACCTTTTTTTAAAAGAAGAAGAAGAAAAGGAAAAGGAGACACAATCAGGATTGCGATGGTTACGGCTCCGTGGTCAGAGGTGCTGGCGCCACCGCTGATGAGGGACTGTGCCCTGTCCCGGGCAGGGCCAAGGGCACCGGAGACTTTCCAGCACTAGGAGAAGCGCCGGGCCTCTCCGGCCAGGCTGGCAGGTACCACGTTTGTTCAGGCTCCGGCGAGCCTTAGGCGACAGACACTTTGGAGGCAGAGTCCAAAGAAAGAAAGCCGAGGCGGTGGATCTGGCCTGGGATGACTGACTGTGCAAAGCGGGCGAGCCGGCTGGCCTTCTAGACTTGGCCAAGTACACTGGCTCCAGGTGTGCCAGCTGGTTTGGGGGCCCCTGCGGAGGAGGCTGCTGAGAGGGACCACTGTCCTCCTCTCCCTTCAGCTATCACCCCTGCCGTGAACTAAAGGGAGAGCCCTTTTCTGGGGGAGCCTGTGGTCGACAGTGTGTGCTCCAGGCCTGGAAGGCTGGCACGAGCTCCTGTGCCCTCAGGCTGAGCCGGGCTGCCTTCCGGGAAGCTCTGGTTTCGAAGGGGGAAGCCGTCATTAGCAAAGCCCAGCGTCACGGTTATCTTACGCATACGAGCAGCCATTGGCGGCGTGGTGGTATCGTGCGTGCGAGCATAAGAACCCTTCCGAGGGCATAAAGGCTGGCGTGACACACGGCTTGGCCGATGCTCTTTCCTTTGCTCTGCGTGCCCCAGGGCTGGTGGCCGGGGGGCTTGGCAGTTAATGGCCTTTGAGTCGAGGACCGATGCATGCAGGCCAGAAACCGTTCCTGAAAGGCTGCATTTCCAGCCGCTGGTGGACTGGTCCTCCAGAACCACCGGAGGGCCTGCCAGGCTTGCTCTGCACTGAAGAGCCTGTGCAGAAGCCCCGGCGTTGGGCAGACGCCAGCCACACGGGCTGTGCTGTACCTTCCACGCCTGCCCCTCCCGGGGTATCCTGCCTCTCCCTCCCAATGCTGCTGAGGGTGGCTGGAGGTGTATCTCTGACCATCCTCCTCACTCGGGACCGCAGGAAAGCAGCGGTGACAGGGTAGGTGAGGGTAGGATGGGCAGTGGAGGAGGGGCCTCTCCAAACCCTGACTGCTCTCTGGAGGAGGCCGCTTGAGCTGCTTCCGGTTTCCTTCCTGAGGGAGCCTGTAGGGCCCTCAGCCGTGCAGCTCTGCCTGGCGTCCTGCCGTGATCCTGTAGTTTCCGCCAGCTCTCCCAGTGAGGGCTTGCTCCCCGCCTCACAGGCCCAGGCTTCAGAAAGATGCCAAGCTTGGGCTTCCAAAAAAAAGAGTTAACTGGTCCCCACCCCAAAACGCGTGGGATCAATTTACTCTTGGGCTCCACAGCCATGGGTGAGGCCAGTTCCTTTTCCGCTGGCGCTCACGGCCCCCACGGCCCCTGTGGCCGGCGTCACCGTGCACTTGGCAGGGAGCTCGGGGCAGCGTTCGAGGCAGTGCCCAGGCAGTGCCCGCCGGCTGGTGCCAAGCTGGCGCACGCTTTCCTCGCATCGCCTGGCGCCCAGCCCCAGGAGGACGTGTCACCCCATCCTTTTTTCTCTGAATGTTGAATCCGCATAGTTACCGCCGTGGGTGGGGTGACTGATTCAGGGAAGATAGGGCCAGGGCTGCAGCGTGGCTGTAAACAGCGTCTTCCCGAAAGGCTTACTGACCTTTGAATGTGCAGATGGCACGCCGAGGGACATGGGGCTCTTCCGTGTAACTCTTCCGCAGCAGGTGCGTCTTCCGGGCTGAGGTGCCCGCCTGGCCAGGATCTGAGTCTGGGCTCCCTGTGGCTCGTGGTGGCCTGGGGCGACAGTCAGCCTTCCCCTGGCCCAGGAGCGAGTCCTAAGGGACCTCACTCCGCTGCCTCGACGCCTCACAGAGGCCAGTGGCTTCTCTGCTGGCCTTGGTTCCGGGCCTTTCAGATTCCCCGGGAACATGATGCCTAAATCGGGTTCCCCGCAGCTCGCCAGCGGTCCCGGGTTCCCGCCCGAAGTGCCCTATTGTTGCAGCCACTTTGTGCGTGGAAGAAACTGAACGCAGTTTCTACTTCTCCTGCAGGGCAGCCTTTTCCGGAAGTAACTCTCTGCAAGTGGAAGCGTGCCCCTCCCGTGTCACCACCACGAGCTGGGCTCTTCCAAGCCCGCTGTTAAGCAGCCCAGCAACTTCCGTAGGTCAGAGGATGAGCCCTCTGCTGTCTTTCCTTCCTTGAAATCTTGAGGTCTTTATAGAAATCTATCCAAATTTCCTTTTTGCCACATTGTTATGACAATTGAAAAATGCGTTTCTTTCCAAGATAACGATCCCATATTAAGGGGGGAAAAAAAAGATGGGCTGGCTGGCTTACAATGCATCCCTTTTCTGAAAAAGCTGCAGTCTGAGCCTTTTTTCACTTGCATTAGCATCAGAAGAAAAACGTGAGATTTCTCAAAATGTTTCCCCCTCGAAATCAAACATCGCCCCGAAGTCCCCACCCCATCCACGACAGAAGAGACTGCCATCAGCCTACTTACTGTTTCGAAATTACTGATATATTCCTCCCCAAAGGCCCTCAAAGCTCTGTAAAACTTTAGCCTTTATGTCAGATTAGAGAAACCAAACGACGTGACGGTTGATGTGATGAAAACCTCCGAGCTTATTTTTCTCCTGCTTACGAACGTGTATTTATATTTGCCGAATGAAAATCGTGGTGTGTGCTTCAGTGAATGGAATTTCAGGCTCTCCCTGTGCACAGCCAGTGGGCGAAGGTCACCTTAAACAACTTTTTCTTCCCATTTGTCTGTTGATCCCCAAACCGGTTGCTTTCTTCCAGTTGCTTCCCGGGTGTCTGTACATAGTTTGTCCTTGTACCAGAGCACTCTGCTGTGTTCTGCTTTAACAGCCAGCGGCTGTATGAGGAAGACAGTGTGAACAGAACACAAATTAAACTGGATCTCTATGGCCTAGGTTTTGTACATACAGAAACTGCATGGTATTTAAATTATTGTTTGTCTCTAATGATGTATGCAGTTTCTTTAAAAACAAACCAAAAAAAAAAAAGTCCTAAAAACAAATCATTTCCTTGACTCCTGTGTTGTTTTATCGATCACCAGCAGGAACCACTGAAAAGTCTTGGTTTGGCTGGGGTAGGGGTCGGGGGAAAGGGTAGAGGTCAGCGCATCGGCAAAACAGCAAGAGTTATGAAGACACAGAACTAGCTCATGTTATCTGGTATTATCGGGGAAGGAAGGACTGTTGGACACAAATAACTTTCTAGATGAGTCCTAGGGTACAAAAGTTTTTTTCTTCCAAACATCTTTTAAAGAATATCTAAATGTATTTACCAACTTTCTGTTCTTTAGTAACCTGGGAATGATGAATATAAATTACTGCCCCGAGGGGAAAGCCCCCGGCAGCTTTGCCCTTTGAGTACTTACATCTGCCCCCTTTCTTGAGCAACCTGAGAATTTGCTTTATAGGACAAAGACCTTCTCCGCTCAACCTTTTGGTCCTGTCTTGTCTTTTTTGAAGGTTTTAGGGGAAGCAAGAAGGGCTGCAGTGCTTGCTGGCTGCGTTTTAGGTGGTGGGATTGTTGATAACATGCCCTTGGTCTGGTAACCTAGGAAGGTGGCTCTGGGAAAGAGGACCTGGCATAGTGCTACTCCCCTGCGCCACTGCCAGGAAGCACCTGGGCGTCCTTTCAAAGTGCAGATGCTGACTCCGAGGTCTAGGTGGGCCTGGGATTCTGCATTTCCAACTAGCTCCCGGGGCATGCTGATGCCCCTGGTCCAGGAATCACACTTCTGAGCAGCAAGGGTGTGGGAGATCAATCCAAAGGGAGCCGCCTTCCCTGTGCCTGGGAATCTCCAGCCTCAGAAGATCGGGGTGACCACTTCTTATAACAAGCGGGTGCACTGCTTTTTTCTTTGCTGAGCAGCAGCGGCAAAGCCCTATTGGGGGTCAGTGTGACTGCGTCACAGTCTGCGCAAGCTCTCACCTGTGCAGGAAGAGGGACGCCAAGCTGGCGGGGCCACAGCAGAGAGCGGCAGCAAGCGGTTTACAGAAAGGATTGCAGGTTGCAGGCTAAGAGCTTCTCCATCATTCTGCCGTCTCCTCACTCCAGATTTCTCTGACCTTAACAAGTCAGAACTTGACTGCAGCTGCCTAGGGGAGTGAAAGGACTAGAATGAGAACAGCTCCAACAGGCTCTGGCCTGCAAGACGGAAGGAAACTGGCCATCATCCTAAGAGAAAACTCTTTACGAAGTAAAGAAGGTCATGGCTACACATTCTCAGTAGGTAGAGGACCTGGTGTGTCCACCCTTGGATCATCGTATGACGAAGTGGTGGCCCTGCCACGACATCTAACTGGACAATTCTGGCCACAAGTCACTTAATTTCTCTGGGCTCAATGTCCTCCTCTGGAAAGTGGGGACACTGAACTGGGTTGTCCTGTAGTGTCCTTTAGGACAGCAGCTTTCTAAGATTTGGGTTTATCTGAATTTTTCAAACACTAAACTTAGTCTTCAGGAAAGAGTAAGCTTTGGGTAAGTCCTGCTGGGGAAGGCTCTCGGAGAACAGCTTGGATGCCACGCCTGCCACCCCCCCTGCCTCGGGCTGGCCTCCTGGAGGGCTGCTTGGCACTGGGCCCTGCGCTGTCTCACGTGTCGTCGTGGGGGCTTGTCCTAAAGCTGTTCTCAACCGGATTATGCCGTCCCGCCTCCCCCTTCCTCTGGGCAAAGCATCCTGGAGGGGCTTGTAGGCTTGAGCAGTGATGCTTAAGAAACAGCCCACTGTCCCCTACAGCGCCCCAAGTTCAAGGGCACCTCAGATGTGGGTACTTACCCCTGATTATTAATGCAAAGGACGAGTTTGATGCTGGGAACGTTTCCTGGCTGGCTCCACGGGGCCTAAGCGCTGTCCTGGCCTCAGATGACTCCATGTCTACAGCTAACACTCAGATCCACCCTGAGCTCCTGACCCAGGCGTCCAAATGTCACAAAGCAGCAGTGTGGGTCAAATCGATGCCCTGGAGTCAAATTCTGGCTCTTCCACCCCTTACTAGCTGTGCAACTTTGGACAAGTTACTTAATCTCGCTGTGCCTCGGCTTCCTCATCTGTAAAATGGGAATAATGGCACCTATTTATAGGCCCGGCAGGATTAAATATGTGTAAGGTGCTCAGCACGGTGTCTGACACAGAGTTAGGCCTTAGTAAATGTTAGCTCTTGAGGACCTGGCCAAATGGTGGAGCAGGAAGACCCTGAGCTCACCTCCTCTCGTGGGCACAACAAAATTACAACAGTTTACGGAGCCACTGTTGATGAGAGAGACTGGAATCTAGCAGAAAAGATCTTCTACAACTAAAGATATAAAGAAGGAACCACAACAAGACCATTAGGAGGGGCAGGGGCAGGTTTAGGCAAGACCCACACCCCAGGGTGGGCAGCCCACAAAAGGAAGGATACTTACAACTGCAGAGGTTCTCCCCAAGAAGTGAGGGGTCCAAGCCCTACATCAGGCTTCCCACCCTGGGAGTCCTGCACCAGGAAGACAAGCCCCCAGAATGTTTGGCTTTGAAGGCCAGCAGGGCTGACTTTCAGGAGAGCCAGAGGGCTGCAGGAAATAGACTCCAATTTTAAAGGATGCACACAAAATCTCACACTCCAGGACCCAGGGAAGAAGCAGTAATTTGAAAGCAGCCTGAGTCAGACCCACCTGCTGATCTTGGAGAGCCTTCCAGAAAGGCAGGAGGCAACTGGAACTCACACTGGGGTCACAGACACTGTGGCAGCCATTTCTGGGAGCTTGTTCTACCAGGAGAACACTGGGGCTGGCAAGCACCACTTTGGAATCCTCTCTAGCTTCTCAGCACCAGCTTCTTAGCTGCTCTGCCAGTCAGCCTGTCAAGAGTAGTACTGGGACACCTCAGGCCACGCAACTAACAGGGTGAGGATACAGACCCACCCACCGGCAGGGCTGCTGCCTTAAGACCCCCTGAGCCCCCAGCTGCCCAGGGACACAGCCCTGTCCAGAGGGCCCAAGACCTGGCCCCATACACCAGTGTGCCAACACTAGCCCTGGGACCCACCCACCAGTGGGCCAGCACCAGCTCCAGGACCCCCAATCCCTGCAGCCAGACACCAAGATCCAGCTCTGCCCACCAGACTGCCAACACTAACCCCAGGACCAGGCCCACACACCAGTGGGCAAGCATCAGCCCCAGGACCCCCTGGGGCATGGCCCTGCCCACCAGCAGGTCAACACTAGATCTGCGAACCCCGGTCCCCCACCCCCAGAACGCAGCTCTGCCCACCAGTGGGCCAGCCCTAGCCCCAGGACACTCCGAGATTCCACAGCCAACTGTCTCAGGACCCAGCCCTACGAACCAGCAGCCTGGCAATGAACTGGACCAGGGGCCAGCCGTACCTACCAGACCGCCAGCAGCAGTCAGCTGACCACAACAGAAGAACCCGGGTAGCCCACATGGGGGCCCCCTACAGCATACAGCTCTGGTGACCAGAGGTGAGTGCACTGCTGGGGTGCATAGGACGTCTCCTACAAAAGGCCACTTCTCCAGAAGGGTCGGAAAATGTAACCAACCTACCAGATACATAAAAATAAAAACAGCAAATTAGGCAAAACGAGGCAACAGAGGAATGTGTTACAAGCGAAGGAACAAGATAAAACCACAGAAGAACTAAGTGAAATGGAGACAGACAGTCTACCCAGTAAAGGTTCAAGGTAATGATCATAAGGATGATCAGACAACTCCGGAGAAGAATGGATGAATACAGAAGTTAGGAGTTTTGAACAAAGAGTTAGAAAATACAGAGAAGAACCAAACAGATGAATACAATAACTGAAACTAAAAATACAGTAGAAGGAATCAACAGCAGATTAAATGATAGAGAGGAACAAATTAGTGACCCACAAGACACGAGTGGAAATCACCAAGGTGGAACAGAAAAAAGAATAAAAAGAAATGAGGACAATTTAAGAGACTTCTGGGACAACATCAAGCCTACTAACATTTGCATTATAGGACTCCCAGAAGGAGGAGAGAGAGAGAGAGAGAGAAAGGGGCAGAGAACATATCTGAAGACATAATAGCTAAAAACTTGCTTAACTTGGGAAAGGAAATAGACCTTCAAGAAGCACAGGACCAAACCAAAGAGGATCATACCAAGACACGTTGTGATTAAAATGGTAAAAATTAAAGATAAAGAGAGTATTAAAAGAAGGAAAATGAAACAAGTTATGTACAAGGGAACTCCCATAAGGCTATCAAGCTGACTTTTCAGCAGAAACTCTGCATGCCAGAAGGGAGTGGCATAATATATTTAAAGTGATGAAAGGGAAAAACCTAGAATGAAGAGCACTCCACCCAGCAAGGCTTTCATTCAGATTTGATGTAGAGATCAAAAGTTACACAGACAAGCAAAAGATAAAAAGAGTTCAGCACCACCAAACCAACTTTACAAGAAATGTTAAGGGACGTCTCTAAGCGAAAAAGAAAAAGCCACAACTAGAAACATGAAAATTATGAACAGTAAAAGCTGATTGGTAAAGGCAGTACAGTAAAGGTAGTGAATCAACCACATGTAAAGCTAGTAGGAAGGTTAAAAGACAAAAGTAGTAAAATCATCTATATCTGTGATAAGTAGTTAGGGGGATGCAAAAAGTTGTAAAATATGATGCCAAAAAACAGTAAATGTGGGAGAAGGGGAGTAAAAATGAAGGGTTGTTAAAATGTATTTGAAGTTAAGAGATCAGCAACGTAATTACATATATATATAGACTGCTATATATAAACCACATGGTAACCACAAACCAAAAATCTATAATAGATACACACAAAAGAGACAGGAATCCAAACATAACACTAAAGATAGTCATCAAATCACAAGGGAAGAGAAAAAAAAGAAGAAACAAAAAAGAACTACAAGAACAGCCCCAAAACAATTAAGAGAATGACAATAAGTACATACCTATCAATAATTACTTTTAACTGTAAATGGATTAAATGCTCCAATCAAAAGACAGAGTGAATGGATACAAAAACAATACCTGTATATATGCTGCCTACAAAAGACTGACTTCAGATCTAAAGACACACAGACTGAAAGTGACGGGATGGGAAGAGATATTCCATGCAAATGGAAATGAAAAGAAAGCCAGGTAAGCAATCCTTATATCAGACAAAATACTGCACCAGTTTACATTGTGACATGCTAGGCCACAAAACAAGTTTCAGTAAATTTAAGAAAAATGAAATTCATATCAAGCATCTTTTCTGACCACAATGCTATGAGATTAGAAATCAAGAAAATAATTGCAAAAAAACACAAACACATGGAGTCTAAAACAATATTCTGCTAAACTAACAGTGGATCACTGAAGAAAACATCAAAAAATACCCAGAGACAAATCAAAATGTAACACAGCAATCCAAAAATCTATGGGATGCAGCAAAAGCAGTTATAAAAGGGATGTTTATAGTGATACAGGTCTACCTCAGGAAACAAAAATCTCAAACAACCTAGCCTTACACATAAAGGAACTAGAAAAAGAACAAACAAAACCCAAAGTTAGTAGAATGAAAAAAATCAAAGACCAGAGCAGAAATAAATGAAATAGAGACTAAAAAACAATAGAAGAGATCAATGAACCTAAGAGCCAATTCTTTGAAAAGATAAAATTGATAAACCATTAGCCAAACTCATCAAGAAAGAGGGCCCAGGGCTTCCCTGGTGGCGCAGTGGTTGAGAATCTGCCTGCCAATGCAGGGGACACGGGTTCGAGCCCTGGTCTGGGAAGATCCCACATGCCGCGGAGCAACTAAGCCCGTGAGCCACAACTACTGAGCGTGTGCATCTGGAGCCTATGCTCCGCAACGGGAGAAGCCACGATAGTGAGAGGCCCGCGCACCACGATGAAGAGTGGCCCCCACTCGCCACAACTAGAGAAAGCCCTCGCACGGAAACGAAGACCCAACACAGCCAAAAATAAAATTAATTAATTAGTTAATTAAAATACTTATTAAAAAAAAAATTTTTTTTAAAAAGAGGGCCCAAATCAATAAAATCAGAAATGAAAAAGGAGAACTTACAACCTATACAACAGAAATACAAATGATGATAAGAGATTACTATGAACAACTATACACCAATAAAGTGAACAATCTAGAAGCAATGGACAAATTCCTAGAAATGTACACTCTCCTAAGAATCTACAAGAAATAGAAAATATGAACAGACCAATTACCAGAAATGAAATTAAGTAATAAAAAACTCCCAATAAACAGAAGTGCAGGACCAGATGGCTTCACAAACACTTAGAGAAGAGTTAACACCTGTCCTTCCAAAATTATACCAAAAAATTGCAGAGGAAGGAATGCTTCTGAACTCATTCTGTTAGGCCAGCATCGCCCTGATACCAAAGCCAGAAAAGATATCACAAGCAAAAAAGAAAATCACAGGCCAGTATCACTGATGAACATAGATGCAAAAAATCCTCAACAAAATATTAGCAAACTGAATTCAATATTGCATTAAAAGGATCATACATCATGATCAAGTGGGAGTTATCCCAGGGATGCAAGGATGGCTCAACATCTGAAAATCAATACAATACACATTAACAAGTTGAATAAAAATCACATGATCATCTCAATAGATGCATAAAATTCAACATTCATTTATGATTAAAAACTCTCAAAGTGGGTATAGAGGGAACACACCTCAACTTAATAAAGGCCATATATGACAAACCCACAGCTAACATCATACTCAACAGTGAAAAGTTGAAAGCATTTCCTCTAAGATCAAGGATGCCCACTCTCACTACTTTTATTCAACATAGTATTGGAAGTCCTAGCCACAGCAATCAGACAAGAAAAATAAAAGGAATCCAGATTGGAAAGGAAGTAGTAAAACTGTCATGTTTACAGATGACATGATACTATTACTTAGAAAATCCTAAAGATGCCACCAAAAAATAACTAAAGCTCATCAATGAATTTGGCAAAGCTGCAGGATACAAGATTAATATACAGAAATCTGCTGAATTTCTATACACTAACAACAAAATATCAAAGAGAAATTAAGAAAACAATCCCATTTATCATTGCATCAAAAAGAATAAAATACCTAGTAATAAACTGACCTAAGGAGGTAAAAAACCTGTACTTGGAGCACTATAAAACACTGATGAAAGAAACTAAAGACAACCTAAACAGATGGAAAGAAATATCATGTTCATGGATTGGAAGAATGTTGTTAAAATAATCAAAATACCCAAGGCAATCTACAGATCAAATGCAAATCCTATCAAAATACCAAGGACATTTTTCACAGAACCAGAAAAAATCGAAAATTTGAATGGAAACATGAAAGACCCTGAATAACCAAAGAAATCTTGAGAAAGAAGAACAGAGCTGGAGGTATCACACTCTCTGATTTCAAGATATACTACAGGGACAAAGTGAGAGAGTGGCATGGACATATATATACTACCAAACGTAAAATCGATAGCTAGTGGGAAGCAGCTGCATAGCACAGGGAGATCAGCTCAGTGCTTTGTGACCACCTAGAGGGGTGGGATAAGGAGGGTGGGAGGGAGATGCAAGAGGGAAGAGATATGGGGATATACATATAGCTGATTCACTTTGTTATAAAGCAGACACTAACACACCATTGTAAAGCAATTATACTCCAATAAAGATGTTAACAACAACAACAACAAAGATATACTACAAAGCTACAGTAAGCAAAACAGTATGGTACTGGCAACAAAAACAGACACAGAACAGAGTCCAGAAATAAACCCAAGCACTTATGGTCAATCTATGACAAAGGAGGTAAGAATGTACAGTGGGGAAAAGACAGTCTCTTCAGTAAGTGTTGCTGGGAAAATAGAACAGCTACATGTAAAAGAATGAAATGAGAACATTTTCTCACACTATATACAAAAATAAACTCAAAATGGGTTAAAAACCTAAATGTAAAACCAGAAACCATAAAACTCCTAGAAGAAAACACAGGCAGAACACTCTTTAACATAAATTGTAGCAGTATCTTTTGGATCTGTCTCCTAAGGCAAAAGAAACAAAAGCAAAAATAAACAAATGAGACCTAATTAAACTTAAAAGCTTTTGCACAACAAAGGAAACTACTGACAAAATGAAACCTAAGGAAGGAATGGGAGAAAATATTTGCAAATGATATGACCAGTAAGGGGTTAATATCCAAAATATATAAACAGCCCATACAGCTCAATATCAATAAAACAACCTGATTAAAAATGGGCAGAAGACCTGAATAGACATTTTTCTAAATAAGACATACAGATGGCCAACAGGCACATGAAAAGATGCTCAGTATCACTAATCCTCAGAGTAATGCAAGTCAAAAACACAATGAGATATCACCTCACACATGTCAGAATGACTATCATCAAAAAGATCACAAATAGGGCTTCCCTGGTGGCGCAGTGGTTGAGAATCTGCCTGCCAATGCAGGGGACACGGGTTTGAGCCCTGGTCTGGGAAGATCCCACATGCCACGGAGCAACTGGGCCCGTGAGCCACAATTACTGAGCCTGCGCGTCTGGAGCCTGTGCTCCACAACAAGAGAGGCCGCGATGGTGAGAGGCCCGCGCACCGCGATGAAGAGTGGTCCCCACTTGCCGCAACTAGAGAAAGCCCTCGCACAGAAACGAAGACTCAACACAGTCATAAATAAATAAATAAAAGAACGTGAATTTCTAAAAAAAAAAAAAAAAAAAAAAAAAGATCACAAATAACAAAAGTTGGCAAGCATGTAGAGTTAAGGGAACCCTAGAACACTGTTGGTAGGAATGTAAATTGGTGTAGCCATTGTGGAAAACAGTATGGAGGTTCTTCAAAAAACTAAAAACAGAACTACCATATGATCCAGCAGTTCCACTCCTCGGTATATATATGAAGAAAACGAAAACACTAATTTGAAAAGATACATGCACCCCAATCAATGTTTATAGCAGCATTATTAACAATAGCAAAGATATGGAAGCAACCTAAGTATCCATCAATAGATGAATGGATAAAGATGATATAGTATATATATACAATGGACTACTACTCAGCCATAAAAAAGAATGAAATGTTGCCATTTGTAATAACATGGATGGATATGGAGGGTAATATGAAATAAGACAGAGAAAGTCAAATGCTGTATGTTATGACTTATATGTGGAATCTAAACTTAAAGAAAAAGAAAACAAATGAATACAACAAAACAGAAACAGACTCAGATATAGAGAACTAGTAGTTACCAGTGGGGAGAGGGAAGGGAGGAGGGGCAAGATATGGGGAGGGGATTAAGAGGTACCAAAAGTTAATTAATTAATCTTCAAAAATATGATTCTCTTGACTATAAAAAGAAAACATAGTGTCTTTAGATTTTAAACTTCAAGCTTTGCTATCTTATGTATAGCAACTATGGTTTATGACTTCCTTACAAAATAATGTAAAATTTGCAACACTAAGCAAACCTACCAAGATACAATTATCCATAGTTCCCCCATTGGATTTTCATATCTGAGTTATCTACCGAGTTTTATCATTTGTATTTTTCACAAAATGTTAATTTCATATGTGCTTACACTTACATTCTACTTTTTCAGTTACCTTTCTTATGTGAACAGTTTCTTAGTCTTTAATTTTTTTCATCTTACATAATCCAATAAACTGATATTCCATAAAAAAATTTTAAAATAAATGTTAGCGCTTATGCTTGACACATACGTTTCACAAGCACCTCAAACTCTGTGTGTCCCAGACTATCGTTTTCCTATTTTCAAACCCTACCCCCTCTGCCCCAGTCCCGTTCTCCTCTTATTTCCTTTGTCAGTGAATGGCATTACCTAGGTCACCTCCCCCTTTCCGCTTCCAGCTGATCGTGAACACTTGCCAGTTAGTTCTAGAAGCTATTCCACTGCTCTAATCAAGGTCCTCATCTGCCTGCATGTTCACACTCATGGTCTCCATACCTGTGGCTTTAGCCAGGCCAACCCTGCTGCCGGTCCTCTGGCCAAACACAAGCTTCCGCGCACCCCTCTCCCGCTTGACATTTGCAGCGGGCCCCACTGTCCTACCCATAACATCCCAATCTCCAGTCCACCGTCCTCGGAACCAGTGTGGCCGGTTCTCCTGCCTAGGGGTCCCGGAGCAGACCCCCATGGTGTGTGTGGCCCGGGAGCCCTGAGAGGGGGCTGTCCATGTGACCATGCTGTGGTGACCACGTCAGGGACAGCCAGCGCTAACTAGGGGCTTCGTGGACTTAAGCTTCCCTGAATAGAGTCCAAGAGAGGCTTCACTTCGATGACCTCAGAACTCTACTGAGGAGCCAGAATACTCATACATACCAAAAAAAAAAGAAAAAAAAGCCACGGTATGAACGACTAGTTGTCCCCTGTGTACCTGACTGTGGCACCCCAGTTTCCAACTGCAGTCTGGGCACTTGACTCCTGTTGCTGCCACCATCTGCAGCTCCCAAATATTAAACACTCACTGCGTACCTGGCACCGCGCTGCACCATTTTCACGCACAATTTTATTTAATCCTCACAATGCCTCACAGCTTCCAAAGCCACGTGTGTTCAGCTCTAAAGCATTGCTCTTAACCTCCCTGCTAGGCCGATGCATGCGTTGCTTTGCCTCCGTTTTGTTGAGTTCACACTCTCTCAGCTTCCATCTGATTATCCCAGTTCCCTGTCTTAGGTGATACCATCATCTTGTGACACCAAGAACCACAGATCAGGAAAGATACCCAACTGCCTCCCAGCCTCCAGGTAGGGAGACGCTGTTTCCTTAACCTAGCTCCTCCTTCCCCCTCCTGCACACTGCCTGCCTGTGTGCCCACCAGTGGGGACCTCCCACCACGAGCCTGTCAGCCAATACTTATGACTTCCTGCGAGGGAAGTGATGTTGAACGAGGCTCTTGCACAGCGTGGGTCCACCTAGCGCTGTGGCAGAGGCAGGAAGAGAACAGCACGCCGCTGGGTCCGCAGAGGAAGAACACATCTGACACTTAATCAGTCGTGGGTGGGCAGCCAGGCCCTTTCCTAAGTGCTATCTTTGGTTTTAAAAAAAAGTTCTGCTCCTTATGTGCCATTAATCAAAAAATGCTCTCATTTCATAATAGGAAGCCATGATCATCCAATCATGACGTTTAACGCGAAGGGGTCTTGTTGCGTGAACTCATGAATCCGTTTGCAGAGGAAGGAAAAGTAAACCACAAAAGCAGAATTTAACTGATTCTTCTCCCAGGCTGTGACAACCAGCTACGAGGCATGCTACTCTGAGCTGGACTTCCACACACCCATTTCTTTTCTCCTCCACAACAGATTGCGACTTTGCATCTTGTGATTGCAGAGGTTCAGTGTTTCCTACATGGTGAGATCATTGCTGTTTTTTTATTTCTTTACTTAAGCGCACGCACACGCACACACACACACACACACACGAGACAAAATGATGGAAGAGAGGACGAAAAATTCCATCTGTTCCTTAGTTACCAACCTGGAGTAGGATGGTTGTCACTGACACCTTGTCCAGGGCGGGTCTCACAGGGGGGTCCATGCGAGGCTACATCCTTATGAGGCCTGTGATTTCAGAGTCTCCACCCAGCAGAAGGCAAGCCCGTCTCTTCAGCTACACAAATAAAGATATTTTACACATGAGTTGGGCTTATTATCTCAAACCCCCCCCACGATAGAATTAGGGTAAAGGCCTTGGCCCCCCTGGCCTTGTTCACACCGTGTGCTGCCTTGATGTCTGGGTCGCAGGGACACTGTTCCAAGCCAGCATTAAAATGCTTCCTGTCACCCCCGCCAGCCTCAGCCCCTGCTCCAAACCCTCCCAGCCGGGGCAACACAAGGAAAGCCCCTGGTCGCAGTTTAACTGTCTTGGGTTTTCCGCAGTTCTCTCCTGCTGACCTGGTTACGACAGCCCCGCCGTCCCTTCTTTCGTCCTAGAAAGTATGCGCAATACCCCGCTCACGTCTAAGCTGACGGAAGCTGCTTCTGAGGAAGGGACTGGGGCCGGGGTGGAGGGACAGTGGCCGTGCATCGCATACCCTCCTGTCTCCTGGCTGTCTTTTATTCCCACGTGCACAGAGCCCTTTCCCATTAAAAAATTTAGTTACAACTATTTTTCAAAAAGGCGGGCAGGGGATTGAAAGTACATACCTGTGCTGGTTGCCTCTGTCATCCCTGAGCAAGGAAACTGACCCGTGTGGACCATATCCACTCAGACGGACCTTGTTTCAATCATATCAAAACATCTAGGAAGAGGCCGCAGTAAGGAAATGCAGGCATTTTCAGACCATCTAGCGGCTGGTCAGAAAGATGGAGCCCCACGTGGCCCAGCTGTGAGAGGTCCCCTCCGCAGCGGCCGGCAGTCCTCTTCCGGCCTCTGCTCTCCACTCTCCGTGCAGGGAGGTAAGATGCCTCTTGATAGTTTCAGTTCGTCGTAAGGACATGGTTTTTGCCCTCCAGGGACCCGCTGGCACCGCGTGAGTGGAAACAGGGCAGGTGCCCAACATAAGGAATTGGGGTGGGCAAGAGAGGAAGATGGAGAGAGATGGCTTCAGGTCTGGAAGACGGTTGAGAGAAAGTGGCAGCGAAACAGTGCTCTTGTTTGGATGAAGGAGGTGCGGACAGCTGGGCTGTGGCTGAAGACCTCCCACTGCAGGTTCCAGGCAGCAGGAGAGAATGCACACTCGCTGCTGACCCCCCTGCCCATCCGGCTGCTCCAGAGGAAGGAGCCAGGGCGCAGTCCTGCGGGTTTCAGCAGCAAAGCAGTGCGGGAGCCGAGATGCTGCCGGCCACCTCGCAGGCCTCGGCTTAAAGCTCAGGAGCTGGTGGCGGAGGGCCTGAGGCAGGCTTCCCAAGGCCCAGCTGAAGGCTACTTATGCCGCCGCAGTTCCTCTGAACAAAACCAGCCTCTCATTCATGCGGACGGGGCACTTAGTCCAAGCCCTTTCGGTTCCAGCAGGGCGCAGCGCTCTGTGGCCCTCGGGGCACCAAGGTGGGCACCTCCAGTGGAAGCACTGAAAGGTGCGTCAGCGCCTGTACCCGAGCTGCACCCCTGCATGGCCCCTCGCTGCTCACATCAGCGTCGGCCACTGCGGCCAATTGGTCTTTGCATCCTCCCCGTTATCCTGAGACCCACCCCTCACCCAACACCAGCAGAGTGAGTTCTGCACCTCGCACTGTGTTGGACTCTGTCATCCATCACCCCCATTTTACGGGGGTGGGGACTGAGGTTAAAGGAACAGGATCATACCACTAGGAAATGGCAAAGCTGAGCTGAGCACCCTGGGCTTCTGACCCTCAATCCAGTTCCCCTGCCTCTACATGACTAGGGGAGCCCACAAAGGGTGCTCAGAAGGATGACAGTTTTAGACACAGATTTAAACCCGTGTCTGCCCTGCTAAACTGCGCCTGCTCTGGTGGGGTCAGTTACCACTGGGTTTAGCATCCTTCACGTAATAGGAAACCTGTCAAATACTGGCTGAAACAACCGGATTTTTTGTTTGCTTTTTAATGTAAAGGAAGTCTGGAGTTAAGTACGGAAGGGCTTGTGGTACCATCAATGTGCCACAGCTCTGTTTTTTTGCCCCACCATCCTTACCATGTGACTTCCATCCTTGAGGTTGCCTCATGTCCCAAGATGGCTGCTGGAGTTCCAGTCATTCTGTATGTGTTCCAGGCAGGAAGTAAGAGGAAAGGTTACCTGACCGTGGAGTAAATCCTCTGTAAATAAAAACCTTTTCTGTAAGCCCTACCTAATAACTTTGCTTCTATCTCATTGTCCATTCCTCTGCATAAAGACTGAGAAATAAAGTTTTGTTAACACACTCCTGCCTCAAATAAAATTGAGGTTTGGTTAGTAAGGAAGGGGAGGATAGATATGGTTGGTTGGCTGCCACAGAGCTACCCTCAGTAACGGGCTGACTTGTGATAAGGTGAGAGTGAAACCACCTCCAGTGACCCAGCGAGGAGAGCAAATAATTCATAGGACATCTGTGTCTCACTACTGAGATTATAAGGTACTTCATCAAAGCCTGAATATAAACTTTTAGCGATATCCCCAACATCACCTAGAAATGAAGCCAGACTAATTTAAAAACGAGAAAATGGCACAGGCAGGTAGCATTCTCTGTAGCTTCTTTCTTTCTTTAGCAATCCGGGTTAAAGCTCTGACAAGGTACAATGTGAAATCTACAGTCCCTAGCTCCTTGCTATTCAAACTCTGGTCCCCAAGGACCAACATCATCAGGGAGCATATTAGAAATGCAGAACCCCAGGCCCCACCCACCGAGCTACTAACTCAGAATCCAAATTTTAACAGGGGCCCTAGGGGATTCCCATGCACGTAAACTTTACAAATGCAAGGCTTAAAGAACCTGCAATGGGTCTCTGATCTCCTGGAACACTTCCCAGGAAGCAGCCTCTCTAAGATGTTTAGCGAGACCGTAAGTCACAGTGTCACCTCTCTGAAGAGGGCACACATTTTACCTGTTATCGCTTGTGACTCAGTGACACCTCATGTTTACTGAGTGCTTACCACGCGCCAGGCACTGACACGAGGGTACTGTGTGTCCTTCTGCATTTCACACTCCTAACAATCCTGTGAGGTGGCTACCATCACTATCATGTTACACAGGAAGACACGGTGCCAAGGTACCCAGCCAGCAAGCTCCTCAGGGGTGTTACGGCTCAGAGGACAGATAAGGGCAGTGTTTCAGGATAAGGGAGAAGCTTGGTGTGGTGAAGCATGCTCTAGACAGGGATGGGAGCCAGGATGCCTGCGTTCTAAAGGCTTCTCAGCTACCAGTGGTGACCTCGTATAACCCCCGTCACCACCCAGAACCTCGCTTTTCTTATCTGAGTACTGGGGAGGGGAGTGTCGACCAGGTGACTGGCACGCTTTCCTCCGGCGGACGTTCCTCAAGTCCAGGTGTGCCTCCCTTCTGATCTTGAAGTCAGTCAGCCTTAGCAGCTGCCGACCCTGACTTTATCCAGATTCACCCAGCTGCCACCAGGTCTGGCCAGAGCCCAACTCAGTCTACAGACCCAGATGCTGGACACCCCAGGGGACGCGTACATCTTTCCAAGCAATCAGAGGCGAATAAACACAGCTGCTGCCAGCCGCCCCCTGCCCCCGCCCCCCGCCTTCTCACTGGACTCAGGTGCAGGGGAAGGAACCAGGCAAAGCCCACTTCCCGTAAACTTCCAGAATTAGACTTGATCGGAAATGTTGCCAAGGAAACACCTGGCCATGCCAGACACTGCTTGCCAAAGCTGCCAGTGGGGTAGTCCCACTCTGCCCACCTCATCTGAAAGGGCTGGCCATACCACCCTCAGAGTGGTTGGCAGAAACCAGAAATAGCAGTGAAGGAAGACCACTCAGATGTAGTTCACGGTGGAAGGCGCCTGGTACCCCTCCTGGCACCTCTGCAGGGCATATCCGGTCAACAGATTTGTCAAATGGAGTGGGAGCTTTTGATGGTGTCTCCCAGTTCACAGTGGCCCCTGTACAGTGTCCGTTGCTCACCGGCCCTGCACTGCCACGGACACAGGGAGGCTCCTGGTGGCCATGAGTCTGTCTCCATGGGGACGGATGATCGATCCACAGGCAGCACCAGACCCAAGATGGACCACAGGCCCTTTCCCATGGATTTAGGAAACAGGGCCAAGAGACTGTCTCCAGAATCTGGACCCGTACCAGATAATCTTAGGACCTCAGGGTAAGGCATCTTCCACCAGAGCAACCCGGACAGCAGAGAGAACTAGCAGACACACAGAGCAGGTCAAAGATAAAGGGGGCCAGTCTCTTTAGTCCTGTCCCAGATTCTAGTCCTACCCCCGGTGGGTTCTGAACCTCACCCCCTGTATCCTGTGATCAAGTCTCCTTGAGCGAGCCAGCTCCAGAACAATTCTGTTACTTGTCACCAGGAGTCAGGCATTCATGTATTCACCTAATACTCAGGGAGAGCCCAGGCAGGCTGAGATGTCCTCGGCACCGAGGGAATAGAAAAGAATAAGACATGATCTATACCCTCAAGGGGCTCACAGGCTAGTGTGGGATATAAACAGGTCATTCTAAACCAATGTATTAAATGTGGTAAAAAGGACACAGAGTACCATGGAAGGAAACAAGCCTAGGGCAGAAGCCAAGGGGCAGAGAGCCGGGAGGGCTTCCTGGAGGAGGGGATGCTTGAGCTGAATCATAGAGATAGGAGGATGCAGCCCCACAGTGGGGAGACAGTGTTCCTGACCAAGATGATACCAGCATGCCCAAAGATGGGTGGGGGACAGCACGGTTTCAGGGAGAAAACACATATGAGGAACTATATACTAGGTAAAGCAGAAGTGTGCAAAAGGGACCAAGACACATGCTGGACGCAAGAAGCCTGCTTTTTAGGGGGAAACCACATGGAGTTTAATTAAAGTTCGAGACCACCAAACCAAAGACTCCTGAACCATTATGCGTGAAACATTACAGAAGCTCAGAAGCAGGAAAAGGCATGTGCAGCTTGGAAATCAACAAGGGGAAGTTTCCGATAGGCCTCGAAGCACAGGGCGGATTCAAACAGAGGCAGAGCCTGGCCACACGCTTGCAAACCACGCTATTCAAAATGTTCAGCATTCCTCAGAGCTCTGTACTTCCTAAAGTGCTTTCACATTAAGCTCACCTGATGCTCACAGCAAGTGGAGGAGTAAGCAATTCTAGCACCTTCCTGAAGGTGACGGGGAAACTGAGCCGCAGACTGAGTGATCGCCTTGGGTCACAGAACTAACGAGTCAGCGCACAGGCTCAGACCCTCCCCAGCACCCACGCCTGCCAAGGCTCTTTGTCACTCTTCCATGAATAAGAGAAGGGGACAAAGACCCATGCATTGCAGAGTAACTCTAACTTTCCTCCAGCGCTTCTGGGCAAGCCCAGGTCGCCTCTGCCCTTGTGTGGCAGCTCAGGAGTGAGAGGTCCTCTTAAAGACTGAGAAAACAAAACACATACTTGTTTAATATCTGTCTTCCCTGCATGATTACAAGCTCCAACAGGGCAAGTACAACTTAGCAATTAAACTCAGTACCTGGGCCATTAATGGGAGTGTGTTCAAATCTATTTCATGATTGAATGAGAACGAAGAAGAGAACAAGCGAACCACACAGAATGCAAAGGGGAGAGAGAGGAGGTGGGGATGCAGGCCCGCCGGGGCATGGACACAGCCTTCTGATAGAAGCGAATCATCCAGAGCTCTCCTCCTCACTGCCACCCTCACAAGCCTTCATGGCGTTAAGTCCAGAGGGCGGGGGGGCCAGGGAAGAGATGCCAACATTTCCAACAAGTACCCCGTTGCTACTTGGTAACACTCTAGGGAAAGAAGGGTGACGGGAGACGAGCAAAAAGAGACCAAACAGGAGGCTCAGAGGTTAGCATGAGCTCCAGCAGGCCCGAGCACCTCTGTATGAGTTCCTGGTAAACTACAAAGTAATCCCTACGCTTTAGGTGTGATTTTGAGGTCTGAACCCCGATCGCCTACTGTGCTATTCTACTAGGAGTTCTGCTCGGTCGGGACAAGCTTCTTGAAGGATTTTTTCCTTGTCCTCTGATCACGTTCTCCAACCCCCCCTCCGGGTGGTGGCCCTACAGTGAGACCAGCCCCGAGTGAGGAATTGTCACCTCACCTAGCGAGGAACTGCCCACTCACTTTTTAACCTCCATAAGGCAAGGCTGGCAGACCAAAAAGGAAAGGGAGTGGGCTTCCCTGGTGGCGCAGTGGTTGAGAATCTGCCTGCCAATGCAGGGGACACGGGTTCGAGCCCTGGTCTGGGAAGATCCCACATGCCACGGAGCAACTAGGCCCGTGAGCCACAACTACTGAGCCTGCGTGTCTGGACCCTGTGCTCCGCAACAAGAGAGGCCGCGATAGTGAGAGGCCCGCGAACCGCGATGAGGAGTGGCCCCCGCTTGCTGCAACTGGAGAAAGCCCTCGCACAGAAATGAAGACCCAACACAGCCAAAAATAAATAAATAAATAAATAAAATTAAAAAAAAAAAAAAAAAAAGGAAAGGGAGTGACTGGTGAGGAAGGCAGTGAGGGGCCAGCACCCCACCCTGCCCTGCAGGCCTCCGGGAAAGTTCCTCCCCCCTCTGTTCACATCACCCCCTTCCTCCACCCACCCACCCCTCCCCACCTCTTCAATCTGGCCTCCTGCCAGGAGCCACGAGCAGTTTCACTTGGCACAGATTCTAAAGGAGAAACAGCTCTTTGTTCCATCCACCAGAGGAAAGGTCCCCAACTCCTGCTACAAAGACACCTTTTCACCTGTCAAGGCAAAGAAAAGCGGCCTCTAGGCCTTCCAAACCCAGGACACCCAGCTGAAGACAAAAGCTGCTTCTCCTCTGGGACCACAGGAAGATGCAAAAGGCAGAGCCAGACGCCCTGCCAGCCATCCACACCCCTAACCCCTCCCAGAGGCTGCCCTGGGCTGAAGAACGCCGCCTCCCTCCTGCTCAAATCTCACAGCGCTGCTCACAGAGGCTGTCACTTAGGGCAGGAGATTGGTCTTCGGACCTAGTCCTGGGCACACATGCTCTATTTTTACCCTCCCCATCTGCACAGACTTCATTCCACATTCTGCACTTTCAGGGAGGAAAACTAAACCCCCAGTCACAGTGGGGAGCTGATGACCACATGACAGGGCCCGGTAGGAGCCCAGGGTGATGCTTCAGCTATTCAAGATGAGGCCGGCATGTCTCACACCCAGAACAAAAGAGGATGCAGGCCTTTAGAGCTCTTTCCACACATCGTGTGACTTGAGGGTTGCCCACAGTTTTCAGGCAAACTTTCCGTTAACAACAACAACAAAAGCACTTCATTCTAATGAACCCTGACCTCATTTCCTGAAGTGGCCTCAGACACGTACACACAAGGCTGCATATGTACAATCTGTCAGTTTGATTTGTCATCAGCCAAAAGCCACACACACCCACCCCAACCTTCCCTGCCCTCAGATCTAGAGCTTCTCTCATCTATGTTTAAGGCGACACTGTAAGAAGGAAGAACTAGAAACTCAACTTAGTAACGTTAAACCCCAGTTTTCCAAGGCAGGGGGAGAACCCCACACACTAGCCACCATAGTTTTGGCCACAACCGAAACCCTGGGTTTCTGCAGTATCCGGACAAAATGTCTCGAATAAAGGGAACATGGGGCCATCAGGAGCTGTGCTTCTCACAGCAGGCAGTGAGCAGAAACATCTTCAAAATACTGCACTCTCAGTAAAATACAATTCTGATATTGAAATGGAATTGGATCCTCACCTACTCTGTGTCCCTACAGCGGGCCTTAAATTCCACCCAGATGGAGCCGTTTAGTCGTCTGATAAGGAAAACGCATGATAATCAGATTGACAAAACAAAACAAGAAGACCCAAGGCCCACACCCTATAGCAGGCAAGG
This sequence comes from Balaenoptera musculus, assembly GCF_009873245.2. NCBI lineage: Eukaryota > Metazoa > Chordata > Mammalia > Artiodactyla > Balaenopteridae > Balaenoptera > Balaenoptera musculus. The sequence goes on from NC_045795.1 coordinate 9,924,678, forward strand.
TTTTACCCAACAGGGTTTGACAGAATATACTGTACTTGCAGAATATTTAACTTTCTATCCCGCAGCAGTAGGGCAATAGCCTTCCGTTGTGGCTCACCTGGACCCTCACCAGAATTTTAAGCGGAACTCCAGCCCCTTCAGCCCCCTCCCCCGCAGGTGCACTCCCTCCCTCTCCCCGCCCTCCCCCCTGCTCTGTGAGGCCTGCCCCTCCTTCTCCCAGTGCCGAGGTGGGAGCCAGCAGGAGCACCCACCTCGGGACCACCCTCCTGCTGACAGGCTGCTCATTCTTCTCTTCTTTCTGGAGTTGGGATTCACTAACATCACTTGACCTTATAATCTTTATTTTACCAAAAAGTTGTGCAAACTTTTATGGTTTGTAACAGTATGTGGCTCGTAAATTAGATAGAAGTAAAGCGCTTATGACTTGGGTGAATTTCACGTAAACCCCGCATTCACTCACTAGGTAGTGGACAAGTGCAGCAGGAACTCCTTCTCGCGCGCTTTTGCTCACATCCCCTACTGGATTCAGAGTTCTTCGGGGCAGAGGCGATCACTGGACAAATGTAAAGTATTAACTGTAAGCACAGTTTGCTTTAAGAAGTTTTCTTACGAGTGTATTTTTGATTTAAAAAAATTAAGTACTCTTGGATATGTTAGTTTACACACGTGCCAGCTGGTTTCAACAACTCCGTGTGCTCTGAACTCTCTCAACAGCTATTTTACACATTAGGCAGGGACTGAACTCTCAGAGTGACAGCTCCGTAATTCCATCGTCTCCTCTTTTTTGGGCGGGGGGATGGGGGCGTGGGGAATCCAACTCACCACTCGGGCTCCTGCAGGTCTGACAGCTGCATGAATCAGTTTCAAACAAAGGGCCCCGTCTCACTCGCCCAGCTCAAAGCCTGCAACTGTCCAACCAACAGTTACCAGCAGGGGAGGACATGGCCGGGGTAGGGGGCTGGGCGTTAGCTATTAACCTGAACCTGCCCTTTCACCCGTTCCTATTCCGGTGGCAGAGTCCTCCCTGATGCTCACCCAACATTTAATGTCCCATCAAGAAAAAGCATGAGTCCAGCAAAATATCAACAAGTTCTCTCTTAGCAGGTAAACTTAGACACATTTTGTTCAGTAATATTTCACTCCAACTGGCACAAAGAGGAAAAAAAAAAATGTAAGGCCTTTATTTAAACCTATTTAGCAAGACAAAGTCTCAGAAAGCAGATTTAGGTTTCAGAAGATTTAGAAAGTCAGCTTAGATTTCAACAGGTACTGTATCAACAAAAGCCGAATCCGAGTTGTCAACATAAGGAAGTTGTTCGTCATTCCAGAAATAGACCTCATAAAGTAACTAGCTTGGTGCTAAGTAGAGAGGAGCAGGGCAAGCTTGGTTACACCCTGCTTACTCAAGCACCCACCCACCCTGACTCAACTGCTTTACAAGCTGGGAGCTATTTTCAAACAACCCTTTTAAAATGCTATTCAGAACAAGTTCCTATTGTATAAGCACAGGGGACTATATTCAGTACCCTGTGATAAACCATAACGGAAAGGAATATGAAAAAGAATGTATATATATGTATAACTGAATCATTTTGCTGTACAGCAGAAATTAACACATTGTAAATCACCTATATACTTCAATAAAATAAATTTTTTTTAAAATGCTATTCAGAGTTGAACTCTGTAGTTCTGTGTAATCAGAAGATGCCATTCCACAACACAGCAACTCCAGGTATCTTAAATAAATTTTGCTGGGAAAACAATTACACTTTGAGCACCAAAGTGAGAACCCTGTTATCAGTTTAGCAGATCATGTCCCAGAAAAGCCCTCTGGGCAGGCCTGGCAGACTGCACACAACGTCAGGAACGCTCAGGCGGAGTGGGCCGGGGTCCCGCAGTGTGTGTGCCATACGTCGATGGCCTTGCTCACAATCGCATCCGAGCTGTCCTGGGGGATCTGTGAACAAGCAAACCGGTCTCTGAAATGTGTGTTTCCGACTTCAGTATCTCCCTCATTTTCACTCTGGTACAAATCTCATTTCCACTGGAGCTTTCACCATTTTTCAGAAAGTGATCGCATAGGAGGCTACTGCCAGGATCTGCTTCACGCGCCACCTGAGGTCACAGGAGCAGTCGTGTCATGCTGCCTAGGGTCGAACCCTGCACTGCCCACTACTTGTGGACTCCTGGGCAGGTTATCTGAGCTCCCTGGGTTCAGATCCCCGTCTCTAAAATGGGGCAGATGATAGCCGCAATTCACAGGGCTCTTTACCGGGTTACATGAGGTAATTCACAAAAAATACTTAGCAGTGGCCCTGGCACTGTGAGCCACTAATTATTACAACGATGATGGTTCTTTGATCCAACATACATTCACTTAGTACTTATTTACCGGGCCACTGTTCAATTGTTAACATTGACTGATTAAAATATATAGATTTGGGGTCCAGTGAAATTCACTCACACCTAAGTCTCTTTACATCCACCTCTTTTTGCCTGGTTAAGGGTATTCTAAGATACAAAGACAGGGAAAAACAGATTCATTTAGACCCTTTTCAACATGCTCTAAGTTTACATTTCAGCACATTAACAAATCCAACTGGGATTCTACCAGAGATAGCAACAGAAATGAAAGGACTTACAAAATCCCTCAAAACATCAGGTTTCCTTTTCCAGCAACAAAGATCACTCACCCTAAAGTAAAGATCCCACCTCTTCCTTTTCTTGACAAGCCTCCTAGTGGTCACATCAGGGGACGCGACTCCAGTCCCAGGTGCACACACTCGTGGAGACTCGCTGCTCAGACCTCTGACCCCAAAGGACTGGACTACCGTCCACAGACCAACTTGAAACTTTTTCAGGGGAAAATTGTTTCTTCTGATGTAAAACTACACTATGTCTCTGAAATAATTTAATGCAATAGAAAAATCTGGCTTGCTAAACTGACTTCCTTTCTAGATTCAAAATTAAAATACAACAAAGTACACTTACGTTTTCCAGAAACTTTGTTATCTTCTCTGCACTGTTCAGTGCCATTACTTTTATTTTAAAGGTTAAGAGAATTTCCACAGCTACAAAAACTAGTATCTTACAGGATCCACTTATAACTTTATCCCAAACCCTGCAAAATAAAGACATAATCAAATTACGAGTTTGAAGTTTACGTCTATCTAAACAGCTCAAATTTCAAAATTAAATCAAATTACATTTTCTTTTAAGTACCGTCGTCCCACGGTATCCCCAGGGAATTGGTTCCAGGACTCACTTGCTGTGGATGCCAAGATCTGTGGAGGCTCAAAGTCCCTTGTGTAAAATGAGGTGGTACAGTCAGCCTTCTGTATCTGCAGATTCCACATCCAAGGATTCAACCAACCACAAATTATAAACACAGCACAGGATCAGTTGAATCCGCAGATGCGCATCTGCGGATACAGAGGGCTGAGTGCATGAGCTTCAGAAAAGAGCCATGAAGAACTCATCATCAAGGAAAACAACACAGATCAGCCATCTGAAATCTATTTCGGACACGATCAGCAGTGGAAGGAAAAAAGGAACAAGCACTAGAAAGTATCAATATTTGCTCTGCTAGGAATTGACCAGTATGCCAATTCCCTAATGTTTCAAAACTGACATTTTCCGGCAGCAAAGTCCTAAACCAAAGCTTAGATTTTACTAACATTTTGTAATGTTAATATAGTCATTATGTGGTAAGGTACAACAAAAGCAGCAAATGAAATGATAAATTCAATTTCATTTTCCAGTGGTTTAAATTCCTTAATTAAGGAGTCAGCTATTGAATATACTCTAAAATAACTATTCTGATAACTCCTATAAACTCTTACAGTTGGTAATTATTCTGTACATGCCAACTGCATTGTCTTGTAATGTCCTCTGTATATTTACCTTTCTCCTCAAACTGCAAAGTTGTGGATGGGGTGGTCCAGGACACCGAAATACCCGTAACACGTCTGAAGCTGATGGAAGAGTTGAGTTTGAGTCTCAAGTCTCTCACTGCCTTCAGCTACTTTAGAAATAAACATTTTCTCTAGGACCTGCTCCATTTCTGGAAAAGCCCACATACACTCCTGGAGACTATTTCATACGGGAATACTGAACAGCATTGAACACATTGAGGGCCTTCAGTTTCTCTAACTGTATGTTCTAATATTTTTTAATATTTATATTAATATGAGATATTTCTAATGTTTCTAACTGTATATATAATAAGCAGAATCATGTGTTGTTATGTTAGCTGCTGGAGAAGTTAGCATCAAATTATTGTATTGTTCTAAAGCAAATTTATATTCCAAGATGATCACGTTTAAAAAAAAAAAAAAAAAAAAAAAAAAGAACACAGGATTTTTCTGCCTCTGAGCCTGCAGTCCGTATTTGAAAGAAATACTTGCCTCTGTAAGCTGGATTCAGGCAAGCACCCGGCGAAGCACCTCTTGAACCAGAGATCATAGGGAAGTTTGGACACTGCAGAACTCGCCTTCAGATGGCTCAGCAGTCGGCTGTCTTCCAGGTTCAAGTATTGTTCAAAAGCCTTTGGCTAATGATTAAACAGGAAGAGATTACTCAGTTCCTGTGACATAATGTTACCTGCTCTTACAGGCTGTGATGAAAAGGTGTACATGCTGAACACAGGAAATGCTAGAAAACAAAGCTTCAGACTCATTTAAGTCACTGGCGAGGCAGCAGTTTCCCAGGTCAGCACTAACCAGAGCAACCAACCGTCCAGGACTAAGGGGTTTCCTGGGACAGTCCCGGGCTAAAAGGAACAGTTACTCACCCTAGTGAGTCCTAATTGTGCTAGCCAGAGTCAACAACCTAAGGCAAAAGTCCAAAGCAAAATTCAGTTGCTCTGGGGAGCTGAGAAAGGCCCACGTTCTGGCTGCTCTAGGGCAGTAGGTTAGACGTTCAGGGAAAGGACAAGGGTACGGCCAAAGAAACAGAGCGGGACTAAAGCGGGGACAGGGAACTAGGAAGAATGGAGATGAAAAGGGCCCAGCAGTCACTGATGCCACCTACGCTGACCCACGTGGAGCGCACTCTGCACTTGGCAGGGAGGGTCAGACAACAGGGACGTCCTGAGGAGGAGCTCTGTCCCCAGCAAGATGTGCACAAGAATTCCGGGGAGGTACAGGAATAACACAGGGGGAAAATGCTCCAGGGTTCCATCCGGCAGCCTCTCCCATGTAAGGTTACACAGCAGCCAACACTAGAAGACTGGGAGCTAACAAAGCTGGCTCCCAGACGGGTTTGCTGTATTTATAGGGTTCTCTGGCAAAGCACGGATCCTAAGGTCAAACCCTCAAGTCTGTACTCTCTATCCAGAAGGGCACAACCAGATCCCATATCACCTGGCCAAATGCGATTTTTTTTTTTTTTTTTTACACTAAATATCTGCACCACTGTACTTCTGCCAAAGAGGCAATTCATAACCCTTACAATGTCCACCGTAGCCAGACACTGTGCTACATATATAGGGAAGGGAGTAAAAGGTAAGATAGCTTTATTACAGTGTGTTATAGTTAGCTCTTTGCAGCTCTCTCAACCAGGCTGGAAGCCCCTTGAAGGCAGGGATGATATGATGGGAATAAGCAGAGACAATGGGCACATCCAGGTGGGAATCCTAACCCCTACTTAAGAAGCCAGAAAGAGTTTCCCAGGAGAGCTGACGTTTGAGCTGGCCCACGAAGAAGGGACAGGACTTGGCCAGGCAAAGAGCGCCACATAGTAATATCTGGTCCAGCTTAAAGGATACATATGCCTAAATAAAGAGAGCTTCTAAAAAAGGAAAATGCCAAAACCTCTATAGGAAAAAATGCACATGGCTCTAACCCATATGAAAAGATGCTCAACCTGGCTATAATAGAAGAAATGCGACCTGAAACTACAGTGAGGTACCCTTTCTCACCTATCATGCTGGCAACAACACACACCAGGCTGGCGAGGCTACAGGGAAACTGGTGTTCTCATCTGTTGATCATGAGGATGCAGAAGGGCATGAGCTCTACAAAGAGGAATCTGAAAAAAAACCTAGCTAAGTAACATATGCCTTTACCCCTTGATCTAGTCAATTCATTTCTAGGAAATCTATCCCCCAAATATACTGGCAAATATACAAAAAGATACATGCACAAAGCTATTCACCTGTTATAACAGCAAGAGACTGGAAACATCTCAATTAGCCAACAACAGAGGATGGGTTGAATAAACTAGGATGGAGTGGTATGCAGCTGTGAAAAGGAATAAGGGATGTCTCTATATACTGCTTATGGCATAATCCCCAGCGTATATTAGGTTAAAAAAAAAATAAAGCAGGGTGAAGAAAAACGTGTATCAGATGCTACTGCTAAATCTAAGAGGGTGAATATAAATACATATCCATGTGTGCTTTTTTTTTCTTTTTAGTGCAAGATGACATTTATACTGCCTGAAATTTTTAGGACACAGCAAATGGTAGAAATGGTAGATGTGATGATTTTATTCATATTTTACTGTAAAACATTTAGGTTATTTCCAATATTTCCATGACCCTCATATACTTACTTTTAAGGAAATAAAGCATACCTCAACAGAAGGCAAAACCTGACAAGAGACTTAACCACCTTGAGAGGAATTTATATTAAACTTAGGAAGAGGCTGCTAATAGTGTTTATTAAAAGAAAAAAAACCTTCGGCTTCCCTGGTGGCACAGTGGTTGAGAATCTGCCTGCCAATGCAGGGGACACGGGTTCGAGCCCTGGTCTGGGAAGATCCCACATGCCGCGGAGTAATTGGGCCCGTGAGCCACAGCTACTGAGCCTGCGCGTCTGGAGCCTGTGCTCCGCAACAAGAGAGGTCGCGATAGTGAGAGGCCCGCGCACCGCGATGAAGAGTGGCCCCCGCTCGCCGCAACTGGAGAAAGCCCTCGCACAGAAACGAAGACCCAACACAGCCAAAAAAATTAAATAAATAAATAGCGTTCCCTTTTAAAAAAAAAAAAAAAGAAAGAAAGAAAAAAACCCTCTCTTAGGACAGCTTTTAAAAATTATATCAATGGCAAGGAAAGAAAACTCACTCACTTTAATGACTAAACACAGTTAAGACTGAGATGGCTTAAAGGCAGTCTGATCTGAAGAGAACAACAGAGACCTTCCATGTCACACCACTGAAGCTGGCCTCTACTCTCCTTGGCAATCAGAGGCCTCGTCAAAGAGAATTTCCAAAAGCTTGTATGGAGAGGAAAGCTGTGATGTAATCCTATAAATCAGAACACTACAACATAAAGGTGTCGTCACCAGAAATATTCTTTTCTTTGGATGTCAAAAGCCCGTCACTGTCTATCATGTGCACATTTCCCCAGGATTATGAAACAACCTATGCTTTGTGATAACAAATTTGGTAAAACCACAAAAATTTGAAAAGATGACAGACAAGATTATAGAAACTAACAAGAAGCTAGGCAGAAGAGATCTAGTATACAACAATAAAAAATTTTAAGCTGGACTAACAAAGTTTAACTAAAGACAACTTTTTTTAAAACCTGACTTTAAAAGTTTAAGTCACAAAAAAAAAAAAAGTTTAAGTCACTTGATGGCTAAATCAAACAGCAACACAAAGGAAATTTAGCTTTTCTTATACATTCAGAACTTTAAAAAAAAATTTGCAACTATAAAAACCTATGTGCTAGGCACTATAATGTACATGCGAAAATAAACCCCTTTTTTTGAAGATGGGGAAGTTAAGGTTCAGGGGACATGGGAACATTAAGTATCTTGCCAATTCTAAAATTCATTTCTTTAAAAAAAAAAAAAAGCTCAAGGCATTTTTGAAAAAGAACAATAAGAGGGAAATTTCCCTGCCAGCTATCAAAATATGCTAGGAAGTTAAAGTAAGTCATATGGTACTGGCCAGGAAACAGACAAATACCTTGATACAAAAAAAAAAAAAAAAAAAGGGAGTCCAGAAAGAGATAAATATATACATAAACCTAGTAACATGATAAAGGTGGCATTACAAATCTGTGAAAAAAAGAATGAACTGACAAACAGTATAAGTGGTAGTTCTACTACTTATTAACTGTGTGGCCTTGGACAAGTTACTTAACTGCTCTGTGCTTCAGTTTCCTCATCTGTAAAAACAGATGTGTTAAGATGAAATAATTCATCAGTAAAGCAAATTTAGTCTTAGTTGGCATGAATCATGTTCTCAAACTGTTACCCAGAGCAAGGAGGAAGAGGGCAGTGGGGTACTGGCTGAAGCTGTGTTACAGTTAACCACAAAAGGAACAGAGTCATGTCTGCGTCTGATACCAGTCACAAAGGTAAGTCCTTCACAAATTAAAGGACTAAATTTTAAAATGTTCAAATATTTTTAAAAGTTAGAAGCTTTTTAAAAACTTGTTTTTAAATCTCGGGATTAGAAAGGGCTTTCTAACTAAGACACAAAACAGCAAAAGAAATACTGATAAATCCAACTGTATCAAATCTTTACATCTTTACACAACAGGAAGAAATATTTTCAGAGAAAATATTTAACTTATTAACAAAGGATAAATATCCAGCATATAGCAATAATTCTTACCAAAAAAAAAGGAAAGACGGAAACAAAATAGAAAGGTAGACAAATACGATGACCAATAAACATACCCAAAGCTGCTTAACTTCACTCAAAAATGAGGCAATGGAAACTAAAATGGGCTACCATTTCACTATCAGATTGGCAAAATCTTGAGAGAGTGATACTATCAAGTATTGGCAATGGGGTGGAAAACAGGAAATCTCATAAACTGTTGGGGGAAGCGAAATTGGTACAACTTCTGGGTAAGTAACCTGATAGTTAACAAATTTAAATATGTCTCTTGCAATTGAGCATTTGTTGTATAGGTAACCCCCCCAGAGACACACGCACACATACACACATGGGAACACATCACGTACACGGAGTGGGGCTGTCAGCATGGAGTCTTTACATTAAATTAGGGCAAATTCTTACCAGAAAATACTATGAGAATTTTTTAAAGTGGTTCTAAATGAGCGACTCTCAATCCTAGCCTCATTTCAGAATCACTTGGCGTTTTAAAAAAGTAGAATTCTGGGGCTTCCCTGGTGGTGCAGTGGTTAAGAATCTGCCTGACAATGCAGGGGACACGGGTTCGAGCCCTGGTCCGGGAAGATCCCACATGCCGCGGAGCAACTAAGCCCATGTGCCACAACTACTGAGCCTGCGCTCTAGGGCCCGCGAGCCACAACTACTGAGCCCGTGCGCCTGGAGCCCATGCTCTGCAACAAGAGACGCCACTGCAATGAGAAGCCCGCGCACTGCAACAAGGAGTGGCCTCCGCTCACCGCAACTAGAGAAAGACAGCGAGCAGCAACGAAGACACAATGCAGCCAAAAAATAAAATAAAATAACTAAAATAAATAAATTTATAAAAAAAAATAGTAGACTGTTAAAGCTTAAAGGAAACATACTGCAGCATTTAAAAAAAAAAAAAAAAAAAAAAAAAAGCAGAATTCTGGGCCTCACCCCTGAAGATTCTGATTTATTGGTTTGGTCATTTTAAGAGCTCACAGGTGGTACTAATAGGAAGTCAGGGCTGAAAACTACCTATGTGTACTGACACGGAAAAGCTCCCAGACATTAAGTTTTAAAAAGAACTGTAGGACCGTATGAACAGTATGATAATACTTACATTTAAAAAAAAATTTTAGGGCTTCCCTGGTGGCGCAGTGGTTGAGAATCTGCCTGCCAATGCAGGGGACACGGGTTCGAGCCCTGGTCTGGGAAGATCCCACATGCCGCGGAGCAACTAGGCCCGTGAGCCACAACTACTGAGCCTGCACGTCTGGAGCCTGTGCTCCGCAACAAGAGAGGCCGCGATAGTGAGAGGCCCGCGCACCGCGATGAACAGTGGCCCCCGCTCGCCACAACTAGAGAAAGCCCTCGCACAGAAACGAAAACCCAACACAGCCCAAAATAAATAAATAAATTAATTAAAAAAAAATTTTATATATATATATGTTATATACATATACACACACACACACACGTGTTCATGGGAATGCACTCACATCCCCATCCATTCCAATGCACATAAAATAGTCTAGACAAATACACACCAAGCTGGTGACAATGCCTACGACTTAGAAAGTGGGGGAGGGGAGGTGCTGGTGCAGGTCTATGACGACACTGGATTCATCTGGATTACTTAATACTTCGAGAATGTGTCTGTTACTTGTGTTATTAAAAATAATGAATTTTTAAACAAACTATCAAAATGCTACTGCATTTACTCCAATAATAAGAAAAGCTAATTAAATCACAGTATGATTCGGACCTCTTGATTTAATTAGGCAGCTAACATTTCATTTACATATGCTCCAATGCCATGCTTTCTTTTTATTGAAATTAAGTGAATTAAATTTCAAAATTCTAAAAATCAAATTTTACTTAATGCCAAGTACATAAAAAACACTCCTGTTCAGTGCTCTGGGAAGCTGAGGGCCGAAGAGTCTCGCCGTCCCCCCTAACGGACACAGAGCAGGGATGGATCTCCAGGGCTCGGCTGACCTGTGCCCCGCACCTGACCCTGCGTCCTGTACCACGGTTACTGCTTTCAACAGAATTCCAAGCCGAAAACAATTCAATGACTTAAGAAAAAAGACTCGTTTTTATAAAATGAGGGAAAACACTGGGCAAAGAGAATGGCAAAGGACCCCTGGCTTGTGCTGATGACACAAGCTCTGGTCTCCAGATTCCCAAGTCAGAGTGTACAGACCACCGGCTGCCTTCCTCACAACCAGAGTCCCGACTCTAATGTGAGATCACAATGTGCCCGGCTAAAACCGACCACATTTCCCAGGCTCCACTGCAAACTGGGGCAGCCTGGTGACACAGTCCTGCCCGCCGATAGTCATGCAGAAGGCAAGTCTGTTAAAGGGAGACAGGCGGGCCTGGCTTGTCACTTCTCCTCCTTTGCTTTCGTCTTTGCCTTTCCTTCCTGCCTAGAACAGGGATGTCACGGCTGTCACTCCAGCATCTGTCGTGTGATCACGAGAGGAAGGATCACACCTGAGAACGCTAGAACAGGAGGACAGGAGCCTGGGTCCCTGGCCGTACGATGGCTGTGGCACCAGCCCTGGGCTGCCTTGCCCCCAGACTTCTGCTTACGTGAGAGAAGACAAAGCCTCGGTTACTTGGGCTTCCCATTCTACACAGCCAAACTTAAACCTTAGTACAGACGGGTAATTCTAGCTAAAGTCAGTGGATTCTGGATCCAGATAAGGAATACTATAGAGCGGGGGGTGGGCAAGCTACAGCCTGCAGAGGCCAAATCCAGCCACAACCATGCTTTCATGTATTTTGTGTGACAACAGCAGAGCTGTGTGCCTGCAACAGAGACATACACACCTAGCCCACCAAGCTGGAAATACTTACCATCTGGCCTTTTACAGGAGGCATCTGCCGATTCCCACCACAGAGGGTCCACGCATAATTGCAGCAGCACCAGGAGGTAAAGGCCATTTCCTGAGGACCCCCATTAACATTGCTCACGCCCTCCCCAAAACAGCCATAACATCATCCCTCACCAGCTGGGGTAGAAAATCCCGGTACTTGTTATTCAGTTGGTTCACAAAGCATCGGGTGAGCCAGTAACAGTCAATGCCATCTTCCACCATCTCTTCCATGGCTTTAGCAATGGCAAGAAATACTTCATCTTCTGGCTCCTGCAAGATTAATAATAATAACTCTCAAGAGGGAGGTAGAAGAGAGAAATACAGAATTCTTTAATAATAATGAAGCCTTGCTCCCTAGATTCTGAAGGACCTGCAATAAATCAAAGTGGGACCAAGAGCGCACAGTCCATCACTAAAAAGATGACCAAGGGGAGATGAGGATGAGTAACCAGAGGAATCGGAGTCAGCGCTGCTTCTGAACACTCAGGTTTCAAGCTGAACATTCAGAGATTTTCCAACTTCTAACATTAAGGCCAAAGAGTCAACACAAACCCTAAGCAAGGGCTGACTCTACACCCAGAAGTATTCTCTGCGCTGGAGGAGAATTCCTTTCAAACAGAAGTGATAAACAGCAAACAACTGGAGACCTCTGTCAATAATTTGCAAACATTAAATGACCCCAAAAGGACTAATAAGCATTTTATTTCAAAGCATTCATACATAGCTTTAAATTTTTGTTCTATCTTTAAGCACCTGAAAAGCTAAAAATGGCGCTAGAATCAGAATTTTAGGACTCAGAAGAATGGCATTTCTCAAACCTTGTGTCAATACTCAGAACATGAAAACAAACCCTCAAGGAAATTTCAAAAGAAGTCTCATAAAAACTGGAATCCACTTGAAAAATCTGTTTTCTAACACCATATCTTACACCAAAAGCTTTACATTTTCATCTAGGATTTAACAGCTGAAGGATTTTTAACACTGAAAAGAAACTAAAAAGTTTCCTTCTACTCCCCTAAGAAGTCCCAAGTTAAAATCAAAATACCTATTTTAACAGAAGTATTGCATTTTAGGCCTCCTTTCCACTTATTAACATTCTACAAAATGTCAAGAATAGCAGAAAGTCTCCTTTCGTGAACTCCCACCCGGCCCTGGGCGCTGTGCTGGGTGCTCCTGAACCTGGCACCTCAGTGCTGCTCCCAGTTCCTCTGAGACACAGCTAAGAGGACCAGCGCCCTCCAGCCGAAGTCAGCTTCTATGTGCCCAGCCCTGTGCCGAGCACTGTCACACAGTCTCATTAAAAGATAAGGAAAATACAGCTTCTAGGGCTTGGTGACCAAGGAGACTTGAGCCCAGAACAAAACTTGGACAGCATGTCAGCCTGAGGCCACGGTACAGGTGCCTGGACCTCAAGCCTGGAAAGCTGAGCAGGGATGAGGTGGAAACGATAACCTATCATCTAGATCTCTTGAGCTAATGGATAATCTAACCTAACTTCATATACAGTTTAGGAACTTGGGTAGTACTATCAGCTAACTGCATTCTGCCAACGGGAAATAAAATTTAAAGTTTGAGGGTTCCAACTATTTTCAGGAATGTTCTCTCTTGATAAACTTCATCCAAGTGGACGACCTAAGATTTGTCCATGGGACCCAAAGCAACCTCAAAAAGAAAGAACACGTCAAAGTTCAAACTGCTGTGCTGGCAGACTGCAATCTGCAACAGCCACCAAAAAAATTACAGAACAGCACAGTTTGCAGGCAAATCCCTCTTCCGAACAATTCACTCTGTTTTAGCCAAAAGTTAAAATGCTTAGAGCGAATTGCAAGTTGTATTAAAATAGCCAAAGCCCAAGACCTATAGTCATTACTTTGCCTGCCCTCCTCCACTCCCCGCTCTCTTCCCTTTATAAACAGTAAGCAGTCCAAGTAACCAGAGTGAGCAGTTTGTCAAAGGTGAAACCTATAAAGCAGGCTGGAGCCTGTGGGCCTGAGGCCAAGGAGGGGTCAGGACCAAGGAGGCAGCCAGTGACCTCGAGGCCTGTGCGGCCCACAGGCCAGGGCCAGAGAGGCGGCCGGCCACGGTGGTGACAGACAGAGGGACGAGCAAAGAGATAAATACAAATAAGACGAGCCTTCCATTAGCCTCACTGCAACTGCCAGAGAAGGAAGCTGCAAATATAAAAAGGGTGAGGGCTAAAATGAACTTGGGATATTAGAAAGGACTTGGCAGCTTTGGCATTAACTCAGGGTCTTTAGTATAGAAATAGATAGATATATAACCACACAGGTGTGTGTATATTTCCTAGCTGTCTGCTGAGAGGGCCTAGAAGCAATGACACACCACAGACAATGAGCATACCTAGCGCCCTGTTCTTGGTTTCTAACTATAATACTCCAAAAAAAAAGCCTGATTCCAAGCCTGGGGTAGGGAAAGTACAAAATGAACCTGGAATGTCTTTTTGTGCCAGAAAGTAAGAAAGTGCTCAAAATGATGGGAACTTGTCAAAAAGACACACAAGTCAGCTTGAAGGGGCTCCCGCTGGCTAAATATGGGACAATTTTAACATCAAAATAATGGTAGTAATGAATTATAGGCCATTGAATAAAAGAGGAATCTATAAATTCATACTGATATACATAAATGAGGGAGAAGGGAAAACTCTTCCTTACAGAGAAGTCAACTAATAAATGCAGAAGGAACGAAGGAGTTAGAAGATCACCATTTGGCAATCAGCACAGTAAAAACTGTTTCAGGCAAGAGTCAGTGGATTGATATTTACACAGTCTCAAAGTACCTCCCCACAAGTTACTTATTAATTACAAAGGGAAAATAGCAACCTTACCTTGAAGAAACCTGGCAGACACCACCTTAACCAAGTGATCAAAGTTAGCAGCAAGAGTAGTAAGTATCATATTTCTGTGGAATTCCTGCCAGAAACACATAACTAGATTCTAATCATGAGGAAACACACAAACCCAAATTGAGAAATGTTCTACTGGCCAGTACTCTTCAAAACTGTCAAGGTCATGAAAGACAGAGGAAGACTGAGGGAGTATTCCAGATTAAAGGCAACTAAGACATGGTAAACGTAATGCATGATCCCAGATTGGATCCTGGACCAGAAAAAGAACATCAGTGGGACAGTCAGCAAAATTTCAATAATGCCTATAGATTAGTTCATAGTATTGTATCACTGCTAATTTTCTGGTTTTGATAAATAACCAGAGTATAATTAAGATGTAACATTTGAGGATGCTAGGTGAAGGTATATGGGAACACTTAACTCTTTATGCAACTTTTTTCTACTATTTTAAAATGAAGAGTTAAAACAGAAAAAAAAGTTTTTAAATCATCAACAAATGGTAAAACCTAGTTAGTTGAAAGTTTGATAAGTTCTGAACCACAACTTTCATTGTTTAGATAAAGGGCAATATTGGGGACAAACTGGTCAAACGGGAATGGAGTCTGAAGATTTAGATGTTAATACTATATCAATGTCAACTTCTGGTGTTGTATGTACAGAACTATGATCACCTAGGGGAGTGTTCTCATCTTTAGCAAATATACACTGCAGGAATCTGAAAGAATGGGATGCCGTGTCTACGTCTTATCCTCAACTGGTTTGGAAAAAAAATATGTATACATATATAGGAAAAAATGACAAAGCAAACATGGTAAAATATTAATGACTAGGGAACCGGGATAGAGGGTATATGGGATTTCTTGATAGTATTCTTGCAACTTTTCTATAACTTTGAAATTACTTCAAAACAAAATTTTAAAACATTTGGGAGATTGGGTCAAAAAGTACAGGGCTACAAATGTCTGGGAAAGATGTGTTGCTTTTATTCTACAAAGAAGAGCCACTGAAAGTTTCTAAGGTAAAACATAATGCAAACAAAGGCTGGCAGATGGAGCAGTCTAAAGTTGAACCAAAGGTCAAACAAAAGCACCACTGACCAGTGGAAAGGAGGGACTTCGAGGCAACTTCCCAGACTCCAGCCGATGCATGTAGAGATAGACTTCAACCTGAGGTGTGGCATCACTGATAAAGCGAATGACTTCCAGGGCGTGAAGGACATCGGAGTACTGCTCCTTGCGATACATCATCACCTGGGCATGGGACTCATGGTGTGGAGGCAAGATGCCTATAGAGACCCGGGGTGGGTTAAAAAAAAAAAAAAAGAGGGCAAAATACTGAGGCACCAATCCAAATTCCTCTTCTATGAAAGAGAATCCTGTGCGAAGCTGCCTACCACAATTAGACTAGAACTCACACAAATATTTAGTTACCGTATAGATTATCTTTTAGAAATTCACACTATAAATCAAATTTTAAATACTATCAATATTCGAATGGCAATTACATCACTGATATTAAAGAGAAATGAAACGACATCATAAAGCCTTTGAATAAATGTGCCACATAAATTCAAGATAAATCACACCAATTACAATAATGATTTAATTCAAGTTTACGGTTGTCAGCCTCGGGCCACCCTTAGCTGCTAAAGGCCTATCTCCAGTTGCTGGTGCTTAGCCCCTAATATGGAATTGTTCCCATCCCCCAACCTCCACAATTCACATGTTGAAGCCCTAACCCCCATTGTGACTATATTTGGCAACAGGGCCTTTAGGAGGTAATTAAGGTTTAAAGAAGTCATAAGGTGGGGCCCTAATCCAACAGGGCTAGTGCCTTTATAAGAAAAGGAAGAGGCTGGCGTGGTTTCTCTCTGCCGTGTGAGGACACAGAAAACCAGGAGGTGACACTTCACCAGGAACAAAATCGGCCAGCACCTTGATCTTGGACTTCCCAGCCTCCAGAACTGTGAGGATATAAATTGTTATTTAAGCCACCCAGTCTGTGGTATTTTGTTAAGGGAGCTGTAGCTGACAACACAACCCCCTTCATCTTAGAACCACCACCAAGTGGTCAAATCCTTTTCTTCCCCAACAACTAAAACTTGCTCAAAGTCCTAAAGTCTCTCTTTAGAAGGAAAAAAAAAATCTCTAATTTTCACTACCACAGTAACCTTACATTACATTTCAATGCCATTTTATGCTCATTAATATATTTAAACATGATGTCTACTCATTAGACTTTGGGGCAAGAACCACATTTTTTTAAATACAAACAAATGGCATGGAGAAAACACAGTGGAAAGAGCACTGGATGGGCCTTCAGTCAACTAGTCCCAGAGGTGTTAACACCAGGATGCTCACAAATGTCTCTCCGGGCACTTGTTTCCTTATCTGCCAGAGGCAGGAAATGGGACGGGTAAGCATTTCACCAAATGTTCTCTGCAGAACATGAGCCCCAAGGGTCTTCATGAGAAAAAGGGTACCAGAGTCAAATAGATTTGGGAAGTGGTGACAATGAAATTAAGGCTTTAAGTTTTGCTATAAAGAAAAACATCTTCCTTTATTTACCCCAGCCTCATTAAACTTCATGAAACTGTATCGTAGCCCAAGCTCCAGAGTCAAAGTTCCTGGGTCTGAAGTCTAGCTCTACAGTTAACTGGCTGGGTGACCCTCAGCAACTTACTTGATCTTCCTGTGCCTTAGCTTCTCCATCTGAAGAATGGGAAGAATAATACCCATCTCACACAATTGTAATGATGACTAAACAAATTAACATACATAAAACACTCAAAGTACATGGCACCCACTAAGCTAGTATAAGTGTTATTAGCTAGTACACTTGACTATGGATCTCTCTTTGGTGCAAACTACCACAGATCCAGTATTCTAAAGAACATTCTGGGAAACATAACTTGGATGAGCTCAGAAGACTAACACAGTGGGAGGTTAATGTTGGAACCAAACTCCCAACATAGCGTGGCAGCTCTAAATCTCAAGTGCCTTTTTAAAAAATTAATTAATTAATTAATTTACAGCTGCCTTGGGTCTTCGTTGCTGTGCATGGGCTTTCTCTGGTTGTGGTGCACGGGCTTCTCATTGCGGTGGCTTCTCTTGTTGCGGAGCACGGGCTCTAGGCATGCGGGCTTCAGTAGTTGTGGCACACGGGCTCAATAGTTGTAGTTCGCAGGCTCTAGAGCACAGGCTCAGTAGTTGTGGCTCACGGGCTTAGATGCTCTGAAGCATGTGGGATCTTCCCGGACCAGGGCTCGAACCCGTGTCCCCTGCATTGGCAGGCGGATTCTTAACCACTGCGCCACCAGGGAAGTCCCTTGAGTGCCTTTAACGGCAAAAACAAGGGAGACTCACCTGTTAAAGCAAGCCACGGAAAAGAGGTGATGAACAGCCTGACAGGCCTTGGCACTCAGCTGCAAAGTACAACTGTCCATCTCACACTAATCCACTGGCGTTATCAGTTAATAAGACACATAGTCTTTCCCAGCAGATATAAATATTATCGACATTCCCATCTAAAAGGCACCCCTGGAAGGCATTTACTTTGATGGGCACTGGAAACACTAAGATTTTTTAAATGCTCAGGGAAAAACTGAGGTCGTTTTCACACATTCTCCATATCGTAACTGCACGGGGACCTATTAGAAAAGTAAGTGTACAAAGGCTGTCAAGATGCACAACAAAAAAGGCAACGCACAGTGCTTTCTAGCATGGCTTGCATTCCCTCGCCGGCTCCACATTACATAATCAGATTCGCGACTCCAGATTTTTCAAGTCCTGAATATATAGTACCATTTTGGAAAGAAAACAAGGTCTATAAATCTAGCCTAACTTCAAATGGGCTCTACAAACCTGAGCTCCAATCCCAGCTCTGCCACTTACAGGCGATAAGGCCTCAGGCAAATTATTTAGCTTCAGTCTTTTTCCCCATCGGAAAAATTGGGATATTGATACCTGCCTCACAAGGGAATTCCAGGATTATCCTAACTTTTGTTTTTTTTAAAGAAAGAAAAGGAGGGTAGTAATGGATGGGTATTTTATACATCAGCAGGCTCAGCAATAACAGAAAAAAAAATCCTTAGCTCAAAAGGCATGCTGCCAGTCACTTCGGGCACCTAATACACTTTTTCCTTCCACAGAAACTGAGCAAGACTGTTTTTCCTTCTCCTTTGGCCACTCTTCACTGGAACTTATTCATTTGTGCTTCTAGGAAGTAAAAACTCTTCAATTCCTTTTTTGATTCTGACAGCACTCCTTAGGAAGTTATACCTCTACAGCTGGGAGTCGCAGACTAACAAATCAAGAGCTAAACCCTAGGAGTTAATTTAGCTCAATATCCTCATTTTACAGATGAAAGAAAAAAAGGAAAAAAAAAAAAAAAAAAGAGGCTTAGTGGCATCTTCTGGAAGGTTACCAAGCTGACAGTAAAGCCCAGACCAGTTCTCCTTTTTCCCAGCCCAATGCTCTTCCCACACCTTGTTTCAGGAAGGTGCATCACTGTCTCTTCTAATGTCACCTGACACTCAGAGTGACACACAGTGGACTGCCTCTGAAGGTCACCTTCTTCCAGGCTTCCAAAGTGAGTGGTGATTCAGGCTCCCGAGGTTAGACCCAGTATTCAGTAAAAGGCCTAAAGAAATCCTCCTTTTTCTGACTGATAAGATGCCAATGATCCCATCATTCAACATTTTTGAAGATAAAGCTTCCAACTCTTGGAAATCATACCTAGAAGCACCTTCCAGACCAATGCACGGTACATGGACGGGAGCGGGAACCTCTGACTAAAAGTACAAAGTTTCTCAATATCTAGAGGAAGAAAAAGAAAAAAAAAAACGATTAGATGCTTTTCATGCTGATCACAATAGGTAAAGATGCATTTCATGTCTGAAAACCGAAAGTATAGTAAGACATCTCGTCAGAGGCAGGCTGCTATACAATCAGCAAATCTAGGAAAGGTAACACTAGACTGACTTCCAGCCCACGTGTTCCAACTAGCTATGTATTTTTTTTTTCCAACTAGCTATTTAAAAACAATTAGTGTTTCACGGTGTAGGAGATGCATTTTGCATATATTACTACATTCACTATAACATCAGCAGTAGTTACTATTTATAGAACTTATTTCATTTATCCACATCGCAAGCTTGTTGGGTAGTTATTGTTTTAAAGACGTAGAAACTGGGGCTTCCCTGGTGGCGCAGTGGATGAGAATCTGCCTGCCAATGCAGGGGACACGGGTTCGAGCCCTGGTCTGGGAAGATCCCACATGCCGCGGAGCAACTGGGCCCGTGAGCCACAACTACTGAGCCTGCGCGTCTGGAGCCTGTTCTCCACAACAACAGAGGCCGCGATGGTGAGAGGCTCGCGCACCGCGATGAAGAGTGGCCCCCGCTCGCTGCAACTAGAGAAAGCCCTCACACAGAAACGAAGACCCAACACAGCAAAAATAAATAAATAAATTTATAAAAAAAAAAAAAAAAAAAGACGTAGAAACTGAAGCTCAGAGCAGTTTAGTGCCTTGACTAAGTTTACATCGCCGGTGAGTGGCACAGTCAGCCTGCAAATCCCCACATTCACCAGTAAGCCACATTCAACCATCTTGGGCCTCAGTTTCCCTACTTGTCAAGTGAGAATTATAATACTTAAAGCACAGACTGCCTAATGAGGATCAAAGGTCAGGTGGGAAATGTTTTTGAAACTTTAAAACACTCTATGCATTTAAACTACTGTTTTTAACTATGGCTCAGTTTATTCCACTTTAATTAGCGATAGAACAGACCTTATTATGACTGGCTTAGAAGAAATAAAAATGTCAATATATAATGCAGTTTCAGTATTTCCATAAAAGAAAATCATGGCAAGAGTTGCTGCAAATTTACCCAGAAGCTATGATGACACCTCTGAAAATTGAGAAAAGAAAATACATGGGTCTAATAAGAGAAAAAAATATTACTGACTTCTAAAGAGGCCTTTCAAAAAGGTCTGGCTCCGACTCAGTGAAATATAAACTTGAAAAATCCTTAACTTCTCCCAAAATATACCATTCTGCTGCCATCCTATCACTAAAAAAATACCGCAGGTAACCAATACTTCTGGACATCTTTAAAGGTAACATTTAATTTCGGAAGATCTGGGAATGACTGAGAACCAATAAGGTAAATTTAACTTATAAAACTCACCCAGACAGTCATCTTTTAGGAGAATTTCTAATGATTTCTTTTCTTCAACTCCACGAAACCCCACTTTTTCATAATATACTGAACGGAAGTTTCTCTGGGAGTCCTCAGTCATGTTTCATTCTTGGAGAGACAGAATAGGGAGCAGAAAAAAGTGAGCCTAGAAACAAATGAAGAATTGATGAAAAATTTAATGATTTTCTCCAACTTTTCCATGAATCTAATACACTATGATAAATGGCCTGCCCTTGCATAGGACTCAGTATTAAACCTTCCCTTTTACACAACCCTAACATCACCTCACCTTTGCACCTTGGCCAAAAACCAAGATGTAAAACAAAAGTCCTCTGAGCTGCTGTAACAGATGGCACAAGGTTCATGCCTTAGCACTCCTATTTTACTTAGGAGAGAACCTAGCACAATGGTATGCAGCCGTTACACATGTTCAAAGAAAAAAGTTACTGAAATAGGAAGACAGACAAAATGTCATGCAAAAGGGATTACCAAATATACATGATGACTGTTTTAAAAAATTTTTTTAAATTAGACTATTCTGAAATGTTAACAATGGTTATCTATAAGGCAGCAGGATTCCAGATGATTTTAATTTTCTTTCTTTGGCTTAGCTGTCTTCTCTAAAATGGGCATTTGGTAAAACAAAAAACTAAGTTATAAAAAGAGTAAAAAAAAAAAAAACATACACAAACCCAAGTTCCTCACTTAGTTTTCCTTTAAACACAATTCTATCAAATGTAATTGTCAAAATTCAAAACCCACAACAGATTAAGCATTAAATTATAAACCAGAAGAGGGGCAGCAATGTAGCCGGTTGACAAGTGATGTCACAGAGTTGGAGACAAAATAACGACTTGGAATCTGGCATCAGAACTCAAAAAGTTCGTTGGTCTCTGGTTCTTTCACAATAACCTTCAGTAGACTGAAGGCAAGTCATCAGGAAAAGGTCAAATTGGGTTTGTGTTTTAAGAACAGAATGGATGTAATGCATTTTCCAAAAAATATAGCACTGCCTGCCCCAAACGCTTAAAGCGTCGGTGCAGAGTATAGCCCTCAGGTTTTAGAAATTCTGAGATGTCCCCAGGGACTAGGGGAGGGTTGAGTTCTAGACAGCCAATGTCTTCCTTATTGACAAGATACTCACTGAGACGATTCGGGCACTGGAAAGAATAGAATTCGTTTTGATTGAGGAATTCTATAGGGTACTGAGCTCTTAGGACCAAACGTTTTTTAAAAGCAGGATTCCAAAGCATTAAAACACCAAATAAGGTGGGATTTATTTAAAAGCAGCATCCAAACAGCTGCAAGGCGATTCGGTGGCTGCCGTCTAAGGACACCATCCTCTGACTGCAATGCAACAGCAAACGCGTCCTCCGGGAGGAAATAAAGTAAGTTTCCTTGCTGCCCAGCAGCGCCCACCTGACGGGAAAAGTAAACGCACCCTGATCCAAGACCCCAGGTCCCACTCTCCCTGTTATGCTTCACCTCTAGTAGTGGAAACCACACCCGGGTTCAGACTAAGTGGTCCGGGGAGGCAGCGGAAACCTGGCCCGGTGCGCTGACCTGCCGACCACCCAGGGCCGGCCGGGCGGAGGGAGACGGCTGGACACCCTCGCCCAGGAAATAAAACCCGGCAGCCGCGGCGTCCGCCGGACGTGACGTCAGCCTCGCTCCACGGGGCGGTGCCGAGAGTGCGCGTGCGCCGAGAGCATGCGCGGAAGCTCCACCCACGCCGTGGGGCAGCAGACTCTGCAACCCAGACACGGGAAAGAACGGGACGCAAGTCAACCTAGCATCTCAAGCTCCCCGCCCATTCCCCGCACCCGTCTCCCTGCTCCCCATACTCATTCCTGGTCTGGAGAATCTCGCGACTACCTTAGTCCCGCTGTCCCGGGCGGTGAGTGCCCGGGATGCTCTCCTCAACCCTACCCTGGAGGTGATCGCAGACCCCAGGATGGAGCTCCTTAAACTGTCTGCGGTGGCAGACCCCTGCTTTGTTTTTATTTCCTTTTTCCTGGTATGTGGAAATAAATGACCAACCAAATGAGAAGTGTAAAGCAACTTATTGAGAATTTGCTGTACGAGAGAGCCCCACTATCACTTCTATTTTGGCAGAAACTCAAAGGCAGGCAGAGGAGGGGAAAGGTTGATAGTGGAAAAAAAGGGCAGGCTTCAGGTGTGCCCTCGTCGGAGGCTGCTGGCGTGGGGAAGCTGCAGGTAGAGGAGAAGCCGGGTGTCCTATGTGATCCGTTAGCCACATCCGGCTTTCTCTGGCTGTCCTAAGTTGAAAAGCAGGGATACAGATTAGGGAAGCTGTAAGTTATTAATCAAGTCCAGGCCAGTTGCTACAGTAGTTATTGTTCCGCTTCCTGGGTTGTTTCTACAGCTAGCAGACAGGCTGGCTTCCTAGGCTGGTTTTTGTACATAAGGGGTTGTTTTTCTAGGCAGGTTGTGGGTCCGTTCTATTTTCATATATGGTCGACCACTGTCTGTATATTCAGCCTCTCAGTTAAAACACTATAAATTCTTTGAAAACTGAAGTTTAAAAACAAGATATACAAGCCCCAACTTTTTAGACTCAGCAGACAAAATTACTCTTTAAAATAGCTATTAAAGTTTATAAACACTTTCTCTGCTTACCTTGTTACAGACCAGCACTGGTCTCAGGGACAGCCCTCTGAGCAGCACCAGATGAGTAGGTTTTTAAGCCACTTGGGTTTGAGAGGAACTGTCACCAAGCCAGGTTTGTTTTGTCTAACGCATAGCAAGCCAAACGCTGAGACACCAAGGTTTGCAGCAAAGAGAGGAAGAACCGTCTCAAATCGGCTTCCCTGAAAGGCAAGAGGCTTAGGGATACTTATGGGCTAAAAAATAAAGAAGCAGGGAGATCAGAGTCATGGGAAAGGTGATTGGGAAAAGGTGTGGGAAGGTCATTCTACGCAGGTGTGACTAAGCTACAGGCCTTTGCACGTTCAAAAGATCACCAAGCAGACACTCACGCATGCCCAGTTGGAGGGTCGGTGGTCCCATCCTGTCTTAACCAGCTCAGCTCAAACTAGACACAGCTGATTCCAAGTTCCTGCAAAACAACTCGGGCAAACATCTTACTGTTACCGAACGCGAGTCCCTGTGCCCAACGCACAGTGAGCCCAGCAATACAGAAATGTCAGAGTTTGAAGCAGAGAAAGGTTTATTGCAGGGCCACGCAAGGAGACCGGTGGTTTAAAAACCCCTTTTACAGGAAAGGTGAGGGAGGGCTGTGGTTAGTTGTTGAAAACTTCTTGGTGTCCGATCCTTTGTTCTTGCAGCTGTCCGTGTAGATCAGGTCATGGTCAGGGCACGATGTTCCTGTAAACCTCCATCAAAACAAATGTTATTCTCTGTTCTACAACTTTTTATCTAAAGGTGTAATACTCTTGAAGGTAACAAATCCTGTAAGCAAAGCAACATCAGTGCCCCTCATTTTACTTGGTCAAAGTCCTAAGGCTCAACTTTCACCCTCTGAGGCCCAGGTCCTGACTAAAAGGAGGGGGTCCCTGCGTGGGCCGGGTACCCTGGCCGGGTGCATTCGTCCAGCACCCGGTGTGGGTCCTCTGGCCAGTGCCCAGACTTGACTGAGGAGGCAGGTCTCAGCTGGCAGCACCTTCAGGGCCGGGTCCCCAGACCCAGCCCTGCCGTCATCACTGAGGGAGCCAGGAACCCAGCACCCAGCCGGCCCTCAGCCTCCTCAGACCCCCCAAACAGGGCTGGGTCCCACAGACTGTGAGCCAGGGTGACCGCCACCACCAGGACCACTGCGATGCTGACCGTTGGCAGAGCGGGACCACTGACAGCCGTGCACTGAGGCCTTGCCCTTACACTGATGGCTGTGCACCCGCCCCATCCCCGTTACTTTATTGCTTAGGCCACGGGCCACCTGGAGGACATGCAAGCCTTAAAACGACCTTGATGAGTGAAGGCAGGTGAAATGGATTTGACCCATGGTCTCAGTACCACCTGAAGAGAAGTCAGTTCAGTGATGGGAGTGGCTTCCCTAAGAGCCCAAATGTGTACAGAGCAGACCACACAGGGTCCAAGCTCTAGACAGACTCTTAGAAATCAACACCACCAAAGTCGGTCCATTTACGGTGTCAGTAGGTTTGTGGTGTAACGGCTACACGGAACTATAATAAAGAAGCGAGTGATGGTTGAAGGCAAACATTTGTGCTTCTCCCCCCGACCCCGCAAACACCATCTTTAGTTCTTCAGCACTGGGGTTCTAAGCCTCGCTTAGGCAGTGTTTCTTCACATTAGCAAGTAGAGTTTTTCAAGTTTTAGCTTTCAAGAATTCCATTTACTTCATCTAAACCTTGGACCAGTCACTAAGTTTTACAATCTTCTTTTTCTTACCTTTAAAGTAGAACTAATAGTGGTGATGATCTCACAGAGGTATTGGAAGGATGAAGTGAGAAAATGTGTAAAGTTCTTGGCAATGCCTGGCACCTGACACAGTGAGGTTATGTGTGAATTGGCTGCTATTAGCTAAATGGTGACAGAACGTGGTTGCCTTTAACTGTCATTCACTGTGCTTTTTGATGAGCTGACAGACAATATTTGGAAGCTTCTAAGGGAAATAAGTCTCTTGGAGACGATTCTTAACACTGCAGCCAGAGTGACCATTTAAAAATGTCCTTCCTCTGCTCAAACTCCTGCAACGGCTCCCCATTTCACTCAGAGTAAAAACCTGTGTCTGCATCGTCTACCTCCTCTTACCTTATCAAATACCAGGGTCCTTCTCATGTTTGTCCTCTATGCCTGAAATGCTGTTTCCCCAGAGAACCACGTGGCCTAGTCCCTCACCTCAATTTTGATCAAATGTTCCCTCCAAAGTCCTATTCCAACCACCCTACCTAAAATGGCAAACCCATTACCTGAATCTCAACCTCCCCATACTCACCTCCACTTTTCCTTTCTTCCACAGCCCTTATCGTAATCTTAGCAGGCAATAAAGTTTTGTGAAACTGAATTGAAATAAGAATTTTAAAAGTCACAGGTGCCCTTTGTTTGAATGTATCCCTTGCTACCTTCACCCCTTAATGCCCTGTAACCTGACTACCCTCTGGTGGTTAATTATTCTTACTAAAATTATGGGAATAACTGCCCTGCTAGACAACTCACTTTCAAGATGGAAAGGGACTCAAAGGTCAGCCCGTTCCATTCAATGTGATGGGGCTGAGAGCTAGATTTCAGGGTATGAAAGCAGCACAAAGTGTTTAGGAATGGCATCACATCTTTTTAAATTCACCTGTGGTAGGATAGTAATTATCAAATACCATCATCCTCCACCGCCTGCCCCTCTTTTTTTAAGAGATAAGGCAATGGAGACCCAGTGAGGTTATAGCTCTAAGGCAACTGTCTTCATTTTGAGCAGCAAGCAAAATTAACATAGTAAAAATAATCCATTAAAGCATGATTGGGGGAATATATAAATTCAGGTAATTGACATATAAAATCATACCTCCAAAACATCTGAAGAGGGACAAATCTGGATGGTGCTGGAGGCTCATTTTCCCCTTCATTTTGGTCATTTGGTGGAGAACTTACTCAGCAGGTCTGAGTTGGCTAATCATAGGCAGACACCAGCTGCAGGCCCCCAGAGGCTCCCCTTTCTGACCAGGGAGCTTCCCTTAGTGTCATAGCAGATCTGTGCTTCACCCCAGCCCCATCACTGTAAATATGTGAAAAATTAAGGGGAAAGGGCTCCCCTTGATTGTGATGTTTGGCCGCAGTGCATGGACCCTCTATGCCTTGCCTAAGCTGTGGAATAGAATCGAAGGATTGCATACACTCCACTATTTTCTACTTGTAAATTTTCCCTCTAATAAAGCCTACTTTATACTTGCATCATTTGGCACTAGTGGTGTGTTTTCATGACCCTTTTTTGAGATACATGATTGTATACAGAACTGTCCTGTTAGAGGGAGGAAATATTACTTTACCTGTCAAAACTGGTAGGATGTGTATTATGTGGACGTGATTATAGCCTTCCAATACTGTCCTGGTATATGGAAACCTCTGGTCAGAGGTCAGAGGTTGCCTCGTGCACATGGGGTCATTTAGCTAATAATGAATCCATTAGCCACTGGTAATTATTTGGCCTTTGCCCTGTTTTATATTTTGCATGAATCTTTGGCCCTTTTAGTGTCAAGATGGCAGGTAAAGTCATCAAAGTTAAAATGAAAACTCAATTTCAGTTTCAGTTGAACTAGAAAAAAATATAAAGTAGCTGAAGAATTTCCAGAAGCAGTAGAGAGCAAGCAGGGCACATGTAGGAGAAAGTAGAGAGAGACCCCGAAGCTGCAGACCTCAGAGCCAGCAAAACACATCTCCCAAAGGCATTTTTATCAGGAACAGATGTTAGAATTTGCCAAATGCTTTTTCTGCATAGAGATAATCACGTGGTTTTTCATAAGTACTTTGTTAATATGGTGAATTACACGGATTGATTTTCAAAGGTAAACAAATTGTGCATTCCTGGGATAAACATCACTTGATCATGATGTATTACCGTTTTTATATATTGTTGGATTTGATTTACTAGAACTTGGTTTATAAATTTTGCATCTATTTTCATGAGGGATAATGTTCTTTAGTGTCCTTTTTCTTGTAAAGTCTTTATTTGGTTTTACTATCAGGCTAATTCTGACCTCATAGAACAAGTTGGGAAGTATTCCTTCTTCCACTTCTATTTTTTGGAAGGGTTTGTGTACAACTGGTGTTATTTCTTCCTTGAATGTTTGGTAGGATACACTAAGGAAACCATCCGGGCCTAGAGATTTTTTTGTGAGAAGGTTTTAAACTATATATGCAATGTCTTTAAAAGATAGAGGGCTATGCAGGACATCTATTTCCTCTTGATTAAGCTTTGGTAGTTTAGGTCTTTCTAGAAATTTCTCCATTTCATTTAAGTTTTAAAATTTATTGCCATAAAGTTTTCCATAATGTATCTTTATTATCCTTTTAGTGGCTGTGGGATTTGCAGTTACATGTCCTATAGTGAGATCACCTCTCTCACTCAATGATATTAGTAATTTGTATCTTCTCTCTTTTTTTCCTATCAGTCTGGCAGGAGGTTTATCAATTTAGTTGATCTTCTCAAATAACCAGTTTTAGGTATTATTGATTTTTCTCTATTATTTTTCTGTTTTCTACTTCACTGATTTCCATTCTGATTTTTATTCTTACCTTTCTTCTGTTTTCTGTAGTTTAATTTGCTCTTTTTTTCTAGATTCTTAAGCTGGAAACTGCTTGGAGACTTTTTTTATGATACATGCATTTATTACTATAATATCTCCCTGAGTATTACTTTAACAGCATCCCACAAATTTAAATAACTCAGTTCATAATCCTTCCTAATTCCCTTTGATTTCTTCATTGAACCATGGATTATTTAGAAGTAGGTTATTTAGTTTCCAGATATTTGAGGAATTTTCCAGAGATCCTCCTATTTCGGATTTTTAATTTAATTCCATTGTGGTCAGATAATATACTTGTTATGACTTGAATTCTTTTAAAACTATAGGGAATTATTTAATGGTTTATCTCGGTAAGTGTTCGATATACTCTTACTATGTATCTTGCTGTTGTTGGGTGGAGAATCTTATGCATATCAATTTTTTCCCTCTGTTTGGCTTATTTCATTTAGCATAATGTCCTCTAGATTCATCCACGTTGTCACAAATAGCAGGATGAGTTGGCATCCTCATCTTGTTCCTGATCTTAGAGGAAAAGCTTTCAGCTTTTCATTGTTGAGTATGATGTTAGCTATGAGTTTGTCTTGTACAGCCTTTACTATGTTGAGGTATATTCCTTATATACCAAATTTATTGAGAGTTTTTTTAATCATGAAATGATGTTGCATTTTATCAAATGCTGTTTCTGTATCTGTCGAGATGATTGTGATCTTGATGCTTTATTCTGGTAAAGTAGTATGCCCATCTGTTGGTTTGTGTAAGTTGAACCATACTTGCATCCCAGGGATAAATCTGACTTCATCATAGCGAATGATCCTTTTAATGCGCTGTTGAGTTCTGTTTCCTAGTATTTTGTTGAGGATTTTTGCATCTATGTTCCTCAGGAATATTGGCCTGTAATTTTCTTTTCTTGAAGTGTCCTTGTCTGGCTTTGGTATCAGGGTAATGCTGGCTTCATAAAATGAATTTGGAAGGGTTCCATCCCCTTAAATATTTTGGAGGAGTTTAAGAAGGGTTAGTTTTGTTTTGTTTTGTTTTTAATGTTTGGTAGAATTCATTAGTAAAGTCATCAGATCCTGGGCTTTTCTTTCTTGGGAGGTTTTTGATTACTAATTCAATCTCCTTACTCATTATTGGTCAATTAAGAGTTTCTATTTCCTCATGCTTCAGTAGGTTGGTAGGTTGTATATTTCTAGGAATTTATCCATTTCTTCTAGGTTGTCCAGTTTGTTGGCATATAATTGTTCATAATATTCTTTCATTTCTGATTTTATAATATTTGTGTCTTCTCTCTTTTATTCTTTGTTAGTCTAGCTAAAGTTTTGGCAGTTTTCTTTATCTTTAAAAAAAACCTAGCTCTTAGTTTTGTTTTTTTTTTTAACATCTTTATTGAAGTATAATTGCTTCACAATGGTGTGTTAGTTTCTGCTTTATAACAAAGTGAATCAGCTACACATATACACACGTTCCCATATCTCCTCCCTCCCGCATCTCCCTCCCTCCCACCCTCCCCATCCCACCCCCCCAGGCGGTCACAAACCACCGAGCCTAGCTCTTAGTTTTATTGATCTTTTCTATTTTTTTTCTGGTCTCTATTTCATTTATTTCTGTTCTTATTTCTGTTATTTCCATTCTTCTGCTAACTTTGGGTTTGTTTTTTCTTTTTCTAGCCCCTTAGCTATCAAACTAGGTTGTTTATTTAAGATCTTTTTTGATGTAGACCTTTATCAGTATAAACTTCTCTCTTAGAACTACTTTTGCTGAATCCCATAAGTTTAGTATGTTGTGTTATTTTCACACAAGATATTTCTTTCTTTTTAATTTATTTTTGGCTGCGTTGGGTCTCTGTTGCTGCCCACAGGCTTTCTCTAGCTGCTATGAGCAGGGGCTTCTCATCGCGGTGGCTTCTCTTGTTGCAGAGCACAGGCTCTAGGTGCGCAGGCTTCAGTAGTTGTGGCACAAGGGCTCAGTAGTTGTGGCTCGCAGGCTCTAGAGCGCAGGCTCAGTAGTTGTGGCACATGGGCTTAGTTGCTCTGCCGCATGTGGGCTCTTCCTGGACCAGGGCTCGAACCCATGTCCCCTGCATTGGCAGGCAGATTCTTAACCACTGTGCCACCAGGGAAGCCCCTCAAGATATTTCTTGAGCTCCCTTTTGATTTCTTCTTCCACTCGTTGTTTATTAAGGAGTGTGTTGTTTAATTTTCATATATCTGTGCATTTTTTTCAGTTTTCTTCCTATTACTGATTTCTAGTTTCATACCATTGTGGTCAGAAAAGATAGTTGGTGGGAGATAAACCTGTCCTTCTTATTTCACACCTTCATTGGAGACAGAGGGCCAAAGATTATTTTTAATCTTACCATTTTCTTTATTCATTCACCAAATTTCAACAAAAGTTTTGTCAGAAAAATAATTTAAGAAGAAATTTACCCAAGTAACAATGCATTTGATAAGGGCAACCTAAGTAGCACATAAGAAAGGCCATAGAAATTGAGGTACTGTTGCCTGGAGTGGTAGGTGAAGACACCATGGAGGAAAGAGAATTTGAGCTGAGTGCTGAGAATTTGAGCCCTTCCCCTCCTTCCATTGCCTCTGAGGCCAAACCAAGTGCTTCCAGATTCTTCTGGTGCAATTTAGGAGACATGCCAGATGCTTAAACACATTTAATTGCTGTCAGATTAATTCCACGATCACTAAAGAGTTGCTGCTTTTTTCATATTTATTTTTGTAATGATCACGAGCAGGCATTTTTTGTATAAATGAGGGTATTTTTGACAAAAGAAACAGTGCCCAATAAACCACAAAGGAAATGATAATGTGTAAGTGGAAATGGGACTTGGCCTATGGCAGCTGTGTGGGTATCACAAGAGATAAGGCTTGAGAGCAGGAAGGGTCAGATGGAGAAGGTCAAAGGAGCTTGCACCAAGTGTGGGCAGCGGACAGGTGGCTCAGGTCAGGAAGACTCTGTAACCATGGGTCTCAAAGACTTGTAAAGGGAAGAGACTTGGAGGCAGGAGGGCCTCTCTGGAGGTGCAGAGGGAAGGAGGGATGGGTTTGGGCGGCTGATAGGCTATGAGAGGTCACAGCTAACTTGGGACTCAAGACTGGACATCTGGGATATGGGGCATGAAAAATCAAGATGAGGGAGTCAGCAAGGTTTGAGAACTGGCCACATACCCTTGCCAATAGGCTGAGCTTGAGGCAACAAAAGTCTGCATTTGATGGCAAAGTCCAGAAGCAGTTATAGACCGTATGCCCATGTGAAAGTGCAAAGCTATGCTGTTAAAGGCACCGTGAAGAACAAATTCTAGGACACTCAATCAAATCTGGAGCAAAGTACACGCTGATAACTCCCTCCACTTGGGGTGAGATGTTGCCAGCCTTCCGCAGTAGAAACTCTGCTCGGTGTAATTCTCAGTGGAAGCAGCAGAGGGCAGCAACGGTAGGCGGTTGGGACGTTCCTCGCGCTGAGCTAGGGAGAACTTCATGCCTAAGTGGGTGTTGGGATTTTGCCTCCACCAAGATCTAGCAGCTATTTCCAGATGCTGGGGAAGGGAAGGGACCCTGGCTTGTCAGGTAGACCACAGCTCCATCTTCTTCTTGCAGATGGAAATGCTGAGCAAGGTAACAAAGACCTCTTTATTCTTTCAAGTAAAAAGAATAACAGCTAAATTTATTGAGTGCCTTGTGTCCTAAGAGCTGTATGCATATTACGCCTGTTAACTATTTTAACAAATGGAAGCAATTGGTGCTATTATTTCCAGCCACATTTTATAGGAGATGAGTTCAAGTGGATGCAACTTGTAAATGGTTGATATCTGGCTCCCATACTTAACCTACATTATGTTACCTCTCTGTGAAGTGGTACTGTTATTGATGTGTGTGTGTGTGTGTGTGTGTGTGTGTGTGTGTGCGTGTTTGCTCTTTGGTGCATAGTTTTTGTCAGTTGTTTAGATTTAGGGTAAGATGGAGAATTTGCAGGTGTTTTGGATCTTTCTTATAAACCAAAACACTGTAAGGCAGTAACAAGATTGCTGGAGTAGAGCTACTTAAAGTGTAGTCCTCTGACTAGTGCTGGTCTACGGACTGTGTGGGATAGGTGTGCAGCCCAGGAAGTGCAGAAATTCAGAGCACACCCTTAGACACTCTGATAGCAATTTGAGATAGTAGTTTAATGCCTATTGAATCTAATAATAAAAATTGAGGGCTTGAATTTGTATCTTTTTAATTTCATTTTCTAGTAATTCATATTTATTATATTTGAGAAAAGTTAAGTCCACAACAGATTGGAATATTTTTTTAAAGCTGGTTCTTTGCCACAAGATTGCATGAGAAGCACTGCAGTGGAGTTCATAACACAGACATAAAAGTCTGTAGGATTTGAGATCTGTTCCTTTTACCAGGGAAATGAACACCCCACACAAGGATTAAAACATGGAGGGGCTCCTCCTGTAAACCCTTCAACAGCTCCACTGATGGTCATGATTAAAATATAACGAAGAGGGACGAGGTGGAAGCAGAGGAAGGAGGAGGACAATGGAGACGGGGAGAAAGGGGAAGGGGAAATCTTGATAAGACTTAAGGAGCAGGACCCTCTTCACTTCTTGTAATGACTCAGGAAAAGCACAAAATTATAAAGAAACAGATGGTGTATGGAATCATTTTGTTTAACATCTGCCCTTAGGTATTGCTGAAGCATCTCTTGCACGTACATTTGACACAGCAAAGGATCCCGAGATCCATGAAATAACCAGCCTTTCACAAGGATTTATTCCTAGTCACCTATCATGAAAAATACCTAATTTTCAGTTGAAAGATGAGCCCTTGGCCTTTATCTTAGCTTCGGCATCAAAAAGTTGCTATCTAGGAATGTCGGGGGAGAAAGGATCTAGGAGAAGTGGCATTTCTCAGAGGAAAACAAAAACACAAACAAAAAAGAACTTGTCAAGGCATAAGTAACATTTTTAAATGCAGCAGTGGAGTTTGTTACAGGAAAAGAGTAATAAAATGCAATGTCCTTTGTTCACTTGCAGATGTTTTCCTTCTTTGAGGAAATAAAGGGGAAAATGCTCAGCTCTGCCTTGATTCAGGAGCACCTGACCAGCATCGCACAGAGAGACGTCCATCCATATAATAGGATTTGCTAGGATGTGAGAGTCAGCAATGACTTGGAGAGTTGGGCCTGAGCAACTGCAAGAATGGGGAAGACGGCAGGTAGACGTTTGGGAGGAGAATTTGGGCACTAGTTCAGTTTTGGACAGAGTAAGTCTGAGATGTCTATCAGACATCCAAGTGGAAATGTCATGTAGATGATTGATCACAAGTCCGGAGATGTCAGTTAAATGCCTCTCAGCTCCAAATCCACCTTTCGGTGCCTGCTCTGTGATAATGGAGCTAAACCCTGTAAACATTTTTACTTTGCCCTCTGGCATGATATTAAGTTTTCTCAGCAGAGTGCCCTGGCAGGGCACTGCAAGAAGAAAGGGTTTCTTTTCCTGACTCTGGTGAACTCTTCTTGGCAGTCACTTGCACTGTGCGTGGCATCTACAGAGCTTGACTCTTGCAGTGGGTGACAGCCAAAGCCAGCTCCTGGCAGGTGCAGCACCAGACACCCCGTCATGGATGGCTTCCTTCAGTACCCTTTTGTGAAGCTTTGCCACAGGTTTCAAGGTACAGCACCAAGCAGCAGACAGCTTGCCCAGCACCCAAAAGGGCCATTTCTCAGCGAGTCCCACCAGAGCAGCAGCTGAGCAAACTTCTCCACCATCCCATGAACCGCAGCTGTTCCCTCTCCAACCAGGTCTGGATCTCAGCCCTAGGGTGTGAATGGGGGTCCCCTCTTCCAGATTTGTTCCCTCCCTGGGCTCTCTAGCTCAGCCCTAGGAGTAATGGCTGTTCCCCGTAGCTGCTATTCCTGTATTCTTCAGAGTCGCCTTTATTCCTGGCTAGCCAATCCTCCATTACTCCAGTCCGCTGTGATAATTATATGAAACTGTCCCAGCTCAAATTACTGTGTGGTGTCTGTCTTCTGATTGGTCCCGACTGATGGGGGTCAGCGGAGAGGTCCAGGCAGGAGATAAAAACTTGTGAGTTGTCTGCATATAAAGGCTACTGAAGAGCCGTGAGATCACCATGGCAGTGGGCAGATGAAGGAGAGAAGGAAAGAGAGGACACTCCAGCATCAAAAGGTCAAGAGAAAAGGAGGAATTCACGTAAGAGACCAAGAAGGAGCAATCAGCGAGGTAAGAAGAAAATCAGGAGATTCTCCTGGAAACCAAATTTTAAAAGGATATCGAGGGACTTCCCTGGTGGCGCAGTGGTTAAGAATCCGCCTGCCAATGCAGGGGACACGGGTTCGAGCCCTGGTCTGAGAAGATCCCACATGCCGCGGAGCAACTAAGCCCATGCACCACAACTACTGAGCCTGCGCTCTAGAGCCTGCGAGCCACAACTACTGAGCCCACGTGCCACAACTACTGAGCCTGCACTCTAGAGCCTGGGAGCCACGACTACTGAGCCCACGTGCCACAACTACTGAAGCCCACGGGCCTAGAGCCCGTGCTCGTCAACGAGAAGCCACCGCAGTGAGAAGCCCGTGCACCGCAGCAAAGAGTAGCCCCTGCTCACCACAACTAGAGAAAGCTCATGCACAGCAACGAAGACCCAATGCAGCCAAATAAATAAAACAAATATATAAATAAAATTTTAAAAAGTATATCAAGGAGGGATCGATCAGCTGTATCAAATACTGCTGACACATCAAGTAAAAATGGAGACTGAGAATTGAGCACAGGAGGTTGCTGATGACCTTGACAAGATCATTGAGAGCAAAAGCCTGATTGGTGTGGTTTTAGGAGAAAATGGGAGGAGAATTGGAGACAACGTATCAGTGGCTCTTTTGAGAAGTTCTGCTGCAAAGAGAAGCAAAGAAATGGATGGCAGCTGGGGTTGGGGTGATAAGGAAGTAAAGTCCAGAGGAAGAAATAGCATGTACGTATGGTTATGAAATGGTACGGTAGCAAAGGAAGAATTGCTGATCTGGCGAGAACGGGGAGGATTTACTGGAACCACATTCTTGAGGTGGGGAGACGGGCTAGGAGCTGGAGCACAAGTGGGAAGAGAGCTGCAGCTGAGTCTTTAGGGGGGGACCTAAATCGAAAGTCAAGGGTGAACGTGGAAATTAGGTCTAGGTGGGTCAGAGTGGGAAAACGTCAGGTGTGAACGTAATAGGACCGTCAGAATCAAGGCTGCGTTTCTAAGCCTTGCCTGCAGGTGTGATCAGGAGGTTAAGTCCTGGCCAGAATATGTGAGGGGACATTTGTGTGAAGCTGTGGGTCATGCCCTTAAAGAGAAGGAACACGTTCTCCCATGTCCTTTTTCCTGCCAGCTGGAATGCAGACCCAGTTGTGAGCCATCTAGAACCATCCAGACAAAGACAACTTCCTAGGGAAGATGGAGCAACCAGGTAAAGAAACCAGGCCCTGACTACTTGGCTGAGAACCCCACCATTCCAGCTTCAGCTGTTACGGAGAGAGAAAGCTGCTCTTACCTTGTTTAAACCTCTGTTATTTTGAGCCTCTGTTTTATCCACCTAAACATATCCAAATGAACACAGAATTCCAAATATGCCCCAAAGCAAGGAGAAGTTGTCTTGGAGGCTAGCTTGGTCTCATCAGGATTTAACAACAGTTAGAAGCTAAAACAGCCCCTCAATTATTTTTTTAAAAAGTGAATCAGGGCTTCCGTGGTGACGCAGTGGTTGAGAATCTGCCTGCCAATGCAGGGGACACGGGTTCGAGCCCTGGTCCGGGAAGATCCCACGTGCCGCGGAGCAACTAGGCCTGTGAGCCACAACTACTGAGCCTGCGCGTCTGGAGCCTGTGCTCCGCAACAAGAGAGGCCACGATAGTGAGAGGCCTGCGCACCGCGATGAAGAGTGGCCCCCGCTTGCCGCAACTAGAGAAAGCCCTCGCACAGAAACGAAGACCCAACACAGCCAAAAATAAATTTAAAAAAAATTAATTAAAAAAAAAAAGTGAATCAAACATGCAACCAGAAAAGTAAACAATGTACAAAAATCTCTTTAGTCATAAAAGCAGTAGGAACTCTCAGAATTAGTGTGTAGAATCTACACATCTAAACCCTTACCAACTTCCCTGAGAAACTTCTAGGTGGCGTGATAGGACTGCAGACTGGGATCCAGAAGACAAGTCTCTTCAGCAGCGAGGGGAGCATATGGAAAAGAGAATAAAAGTGGTCACTGACCTTGATCAGAACACTTAGTAAAAAGTACGGCTCGTGGATGGATCTAGAGACTGTCATACAGAGAGAAGTAAGTCAGAAATATCGTATATTAACACATATATGTGGAATCTAGAAAAATGGTACAGATGAACCGGTTTGCAAGGCAGAAACAGACACAGATGTAGGGAACAAACGTATGGACACCAAGGGGGGAAAGTGGGGGGGGGGTGATGATGGTGGGATGAATTGGGAGATTGGGATTGACATGTATACACTAATATGTATAAAATAGATAACTAATAAGAACCTGCTGTATAAAAAATAAATTTTTTTAAAAAGCATGGCTATAGGTCTTGGCCAGCTGCACTTGAGTCTCCCAAATGCAAGCCTAGAAAGGGGTTGGGAGTTTGGAGCTGGCTGTCCAAGTCCCCCTTCCCGCACATCTCCTCGGGAAAAGGCAAGTTCTTGGATTATAGAAGTGGAGTAGGACGTAGACAAAGAATGGAAGGTGGATTCATATATGTTGAACACATCCAGAACTGTGCTGTCCCCAGGGTGACCCGGGCCACAGCTGGGAAGGCCTGGCTGTATGTTCTGGCCAAGTTCGTGGGTTCCTTTTTTAGTTTTTCTTTTTCGTCTCTGAAGGAATTCCTAGACATTACAGGTTTACTTGGCTAATTACATAGTACTGTTGATACAGTAACACCTGGAAACCATTTACCATCTTCCCTCAGCCTCTTAATTGCATCACTTACTGTTGGGGCCAGGGGTGGGAGGAGAGGAAACAACCTATCTTGTTTTCTGGGAAGAAGAAAGTGAACATACCAGAAAAATTAAGGAAACACTTGATCGATTCACTTTCTCCAATCTGGCCCACTCTACTTGTTTTTAC
Source organism: Balaenoptera musculus (assembly GCF_009873245.2). Taxonomy (NCBI): domain Eukaryota; kingdom Metazoa; phylum Chordata; class Mammalia; order Artiodactyla; family Balaenopteridae; genus Balaenoptera; species Balaenoptera musculus. The sequence goes on from NC_045795.1 coordinate 9,961,560, forward strand.
AGGAGTGTGTATGTTATCATGAGGGGCGGACAAGCTCCATGAAGATTCATCACAGGCGGATTATTGTAAAAATTTTTGCAGAGCCAGAAAAAAAAAAGCGGGGGGCGGGGGGAGAAGTCGGGAGGAAAGGTGGGCGGCTGAGTAGAAGTGAAAAGAATCAGATGTCCATGAACATGGGGGATCTGGAATGAACATGAAAGTGGGCTGCCCTCCAGATACACTGCTGAGTGCCCATTGGAACATTCTAGGGCAGAGTAAGAATACAAACCATTGTAATGGCTTCCTTTTTGGCATCTGTTTGTCTGAGTACCAACTCCTTTTAGACTCAACTCATATTTGTAAACACTACAAAAACACAAAAATGACCAGCTCACAATATTTTCTGCCCATCCTGGAGGGAGTAAAATCAAATATTAGCAATTCTATGCTGAAGACCAGTTCTGACCTTTTAAAAGCTCTTAGAAGCTAAGATTAATTTTTCTGTTTTTTTCTTTTTTTTCTGGAAAAGACTTTAAGAGACTATCAACTATCTCACTGACTTGAAGAAAGGAAGGAATTATTCATCTAGTTTCTGTTTTAGGGATGAGGCAACTGAGCCCTAGAAAGACGAGAGGATTTAATTCTCCTGAAGTCCAGCAGGAAATAAGATGGAGCAGGGTTTAGAGGTCCAAGTTTCCCCTTCTGGCAATGCGCTCTGTCTTCCCTCTGGTTGTCTCTCTGGCTGATGAGTGATCGCGATGAGTTACAAGCAATAAATTCCTTCTGTGCTGGGAGGAGGGAGCAGGGAACAAACAGGTGGTCACTTACGAGGCTGCTGAAACCTACAAAGAGAACAGTGGGAGCAGTTCTGGAACCCTGGCTGTCCATTAGAGTCACCTGAAGAGTTATGATTGGGTCCTCCGGCAGGTTAGTTAAATCAGAGCCTGGGGCTTATGGGAGGAGCCAGGGTATCTATTTTGTGAAAGGTCCCCAGGTGATTCTAAGATGCAGCCAGGGCTGAGAACCACTGTCTAGAACTGTGATTCTTAACGGGGATAGATGGAGGACAGCCTCACCTAGGGCCGTGATACAGTGAGCGTGCCTCACACTGGTCTGGAGGGCTCGCTGGGCTTAGGCCCTGTGTATCCAGGGTCTGGGGTGGGACCGAGGATTTGTGTTTCTAACAAGCTCCCTGCGTGATGCAGCTGAGCCAGGGAACACACTTTGAGAATCGCTGCTCTGCAGGTAACTTTTCAAAGTTACATGTATATATATATATATACGTATATATATATATATACGTATATATATATATACGTATATATATATATATGTAAAATTCATATATATGTAAAATATATATAAAGTATATATGTATGTAGGTGTATATATATATATATATATATATATATATATATATATACACATCTGTCCCTAGCCCAAGAGTCGGCTGTACCCCCTAGAATGGACTTGGGGAGCACAGGAGGGGTAGAGGACGGTTCTGATTAAAAATCCAAGCAAAAATGATCACAGAGCACCGAACTCCCATTGTAGTTGGTGCCATCTCTCAGGTGTCCTGCAGGAAAACATTGCCAACTAGGAGCCCAGAACATAAGAAGCAGAATTGAATGCTGATTATATTTCTTTTCTTAGCTGAAAGTCAAGTCCCTTGAAACTCACCCTAGAACTAGTTAACTTTTGGGAAACAGTTCTAAAAAGGCTATAAATGGTCTGTTATCAGGCATCAAGGGAAGCCAGCAACGGGGAGCAAGGGCCTTATCTAAAAAAACCCATCTTGCCAGGAGATTTGGGGCCTTTTGACCTCTGTGGGGCTTGTCCTGACTCCTTTACTTCACCTTATAGGGTAATTGCCAGGACCTCAGTCACAGAATGAGGTCTGAGAGCAATCTGATCTCAGAGGAAAGGCAGCAGTGAAAGGAAAACACAGTGGATGTGTGACCACCCCACAGTTCTCTGAATATAAGAGCCAGGCCTCTGTGGCTTCCTGGATTCTCCGGCTCGAAGATGAGCCATGCCGGGGCCGGGCAAGGCCCCGATGGCCCAAAGAAATGATGTGTGAGCTGGTAAAAATCTGATCGAGAGGACATGGAATAGAGTTCATGAATGGGTGGACAGACAGTGCTGGCAATGGCGGGGGCGGGGGAAGGGCAGGGGCTGCCCTTAGTAACTTAGTAACTAAGTTACTGCCCTTAGTAAGTTATTAACTAAGTAAGAAGTCCAAAACTGAAAAGAAATCTCCAGTGAACTTGTAAGTTCAGAGCCGTGCCTCACCAAACCAAAGCCTCCTTCCGTGAAGTGCTGGAATGCGGATGTATGCAATGACACGGCAAAACCCTCCAGGGAGGGACAGGACATGGGAAAATCCTTATCTCCAGTACAGTCACATCACAGGCAGGACCCTACTGACGAGGCTTGGACAAACTCCCAGAGCCAAGCTACTTGAATGTGGCAGGTACGTATGGAGGCTTTTAAAACTGAGAGTTTAAGTGATTCCTTCACAGGGAGAGACAAGAATTTGGTGTCACAGTAACTTTTCCAGGTGACTAAGGTAAGTGTCTGACTCAGTGCCCTGAGTCCGTCTGTAGCCAAGGCAATACTTCCCATGGACTTGATGTGACGCGGATGGCCCAAGGCTCTGGGAGCATCTGCCTGGGGTGACAGTTCCAGGATGCTGGACTCTGGACAAGCTTCTGTTCTCTCTGATCTGAACTGCTCTAGAGTCCACAGACCAATGGAAGTACATTAAACCCTACGGATACCTCACATGGTGCTGAATTTCAGGGGATTTAACTTATCTGAACAGGCCACTGGTGAAAAGGCTTTTTCCGAGCCCTTTAGCTGGGTCAAGGACGTCAAAACGCCAGTGAAAAACAGTCCAAGGAGGCGTTAGCGTAGACTTTTGGGGTTGTTTGTGACCAGGCTTGAATTGTTTGACGAGCCCTGGCCCAATTTCCACAAAGCTTTCAACACTGAGGATGAAAGACATTCCAGAGCTGAAAAGGATTCTGTCCTCACCAGAGCTGGGGCTGGCAGTGGTGAAGCAGCTGTCTGCTGACTCCTGACAGGCTTAGGAAAGAACCTTTCATCCACTTGCGTTCTGGTAACACCCACCCGTGGAAAGGAGAGCTTTTGTTTCTGAAAAGAAATATGAACGAGAGGGCACTGAATAGCAGCAAAGAGGCAAAAAGGAGTAGGCATTTCCAAGATGTCAGGCTGGCTGACCTGAAGGGAAGTAGGAGGAGGAGGTAGAGTCTGGGGCTGCAGCCCAATTACTTGGGGAGCTTAACTTTTTTTTTTTAATTGTGGTAAAATATACAAAACATAAAATTTACCATCTTAACCATCTTTAAGTGTATGGTTCAGTGGTCCTCAGAAATTCACATGATTATGCAATCATTACCACCATCTATCTCCAGAGCTTAAAAACATTTCAGTTAGAATTTTTCATGTAGATTTTTTTCGATACAGTCATGAAAAAGAATGAGGTCAATGTTACATGCTGATGTGGAAAGAGGTTAAAAATACATTAAGAAAAAAAGAGCAAGACCCCACAGTGTGTACAGGAGATATAATATTTGTGTGTATGCTGGGATAGTTTCAGGGAGAGGATACAAATTGTGGATGGCAGTTGCCTCTAGGAAGTGGAAATGAGGGTCTGGGATGGAAGGGATTTTAACTTTCCTTGTATAATACCTCTTTGTACAGTGTGGGCTGTTTAATAGATGCCTGTGTCATTCGCATTTTAAAAATTTCCAGCTACCTCTTCTGCCCCCAAATCAATTCAGGTGGTGTGGTGCAGAGCCCAAGAATCTGCTTATATTAAGACGGCCCTTTTGGTACTTGGTGCTCAGCTTTGTTTGGGAAACAGGGCTTTGGAGTAAGAACTTCCTCCAAAGGAAGACATGGGTTCAGACGCCCAGAAGGGGTCTTCGGATTTCAGAGTATCTCTTTTAAACTAATTGTGTCATTATTTAAATCATATTCAATAACCATGGAAAAAGTTTATAGTTGAGAGTAAGGACCATGCTAAGGCTATTTCTGCCATACTCAGAGGTTCTCAACTTTTTTGTGCCTTGTATATCTTTGGCAGTCTGGTGGAGCCAATGGATCCCTTTTTGGAGTGATGTGTTTAACCCCTGGAATACTGTTTTGAACGTGTAAAATAAGACACATATGACTATAAGGTAACAAATTATATTATATTTACCCCCCAAATTTTTAAAAGTTGTGATAGGGCAATGTATGGGCTTTTAACTGCAGTATTAAATAAAAAGATCTGGTTATAGTATAATGATTTCCATAATTTTAGAGAAGTGATGAGTATGAATGATATTTCAAGATATCTGTAAAACCAGTGATAAGATCTGAAGATATATGTGATTCTTACTGGCGATAAAGTCACAGATACTGCTACTCCAACTGTAACTTGATGCTACAATTGAAGAAAATGCTAATTTCAGGTAAAGTTAGTGAAAATTAAAATGCACCTTTTTGGATTTTGGTTTTTTCTTTCCATCCAAGTTCAAAGACTCCCTGAATCCATACTCCGGCCCAGCTGAAGGATGAAGGGAGAGTTCAGTGGACAGGGAGAGATTCCAGGTGGGGAATGAGAGCAGGCTGGGAAGGGATGAGATGCAGCCTTAGAAGGGAAAGATGTCTGCCTTTGCTTCCCCAGGCCAGGATGAGAAAGCGGGTCAGGTACAACACATGCTGGGTAATCAGGAAAACAGGTGGAGAGGCTCTCATCACATGACCTCCGCTCGGATGAATGGATAAATGAAAGCAAGAGGGCGTTGTAAACAAGGAAGGGAAGAGCCTGGATTTCACAGGCAACCTGACGAGACCCAGGACAGATCCGAGGGCTGAGCCAGGGGACCCAGGACAGCAGAAGCCAGGGCTGGATGTAGCTGACGAGCATCCGCTCCTGCTGGGTCGGGCCTGCTCCCTCGGGAGACTTTCTTCAGAAAAGCTCTAGTGCAAAAGGAGAAAGCAGATTGTAGCAATGGCCTGGTGGGCAGGGTCTCTGAAAGCTGAGGAGGGATGAGAGATTCTGTGTGTGCAGAAAAAAAGAAAAAGGCTATCTGGAAGATTCCTGAATGTGTCCAAGAGTCCCTGGAGGGGACTAAAGGACAGGGCAAAATGGCAGCTGGTGAATCCTTGAAAACTTCAGGTTTGGGGGCGGGGATTGCAAATAAGAAAAGCAACAAGAAAGGAGGATGGGCTCAGGGTGCACTTGGGGTCTGGTGCTCATTTAACACAGAGGTTGGTATGGAAATTTTTCTAGCAAATGCCGACAGTTGGATCACTTTGAACAGCTCCCGAAGTGAGTCAGCCAGGCTCTGCCAAGTTCTACAAGAATCCCTCCCTCGTGTTTTCTCATCCGCTCTCCTCCTCCTCATCCAAGCTGTCCTCAGAGCACAGATTAGGCCTGTCGGCCACAGAGGAACCGCGTTTCAGTTATCTCATATAACATTTACTTATCCACAGAAATTTCCATATCTCCAATGCGTGCCTCTGACCTTTCTCCAAGTTTTCTCCCTTCATCTCTTTTTTTACCCTTGGCATGAATTTCCACTCTTGCTTCGGCTCTGTGTCTCCCCTGCCCCGCCTTGACCCCAGTTCCCTCTTCTCTTCTTTTCCCCATCTCTTCCCACTCACTTCTTTCTTAGCGATACATGCGTTTCAGCATCTCACAGCTGTACTGATACGCAGCTGCTGGTCCCAGGCTGACTCTCTCGTCTGCTTCATGGTGGAAACCTGAGTGCCAAGTCAGATGCCTAAGCCCAGCGCACTGAAGGGTGACTGATGCTCCAGGCCCCCTGCTAGACGCCACGTCCCAGACAAGCAGCCTCAGAAGGCCTAGAAAGACAGCGGGGGCTCTGGTCTCGCTTCCCTCCCTGTAGTTTCACTAGCTATTATGCCTGCTTGGTCTTTGGCTTTGAGGGGTCTGGAGTGAGTCACCATCCCCAAGGCAGCCTCAAGCAGCTTTGGTCTGGCTTCGGCCTGATTTAGACCCCTCAGGGCTCTTTAAAAGGGAGGTGGTGACTTGGGTAGGGGGTGTTTCGAGACTGGGGACTCCCTAGGGCCTCGTGTGCTTTGTGGACGTGAACTCCACATCTGTTGCAGCCACTCGCAGCCCTGTTAGGGTTCCTCCTCCCCAGGGTGTCCTGCTTCCAAGGTGCCGGTGGCCAATGATGAATGGGGCAGAGACAATGGGACTTCGGTACATGTACACCCCAGATGGTAATTCTGGGATTGCGCCCCACCAATATACAAATCATCCGCCAAGAAAGGAATGAATCTGCAATTGCCCAAGAAGTTGCTCCTAAAGTTAGTCTTTCATTTTCACTTGTGGCTTTGGTTTGACCCAAGGTGATCACCATCTGTGTAACATTAGGAGAGAAAGCTGTTCCCTTCATTAGGATATTTTTGGAGGAAGTCCAACAACCAACTTAGATATGACTTCATCTTGTAGAGCTGTGGTTGGACCACAGCAATGCTGCAAAGGCTGTCCTAGCTCAAGTCATCTCTCAGGAATTTACCCAGAAGATGGAGACTCAGAGATAGGATTCAAAAGGAAGCCTGAACTTGAACGAACAAGGTGAAGAATTTTGAATGTTTTGCATCAGCTTCTTTGTAGAGGTTTTGGCTCAAGTAAGCTGTCACGCTGTCTAGTTTGTGGTGACATGGCTCAGCTCTATGAAGTGGCGTCTGTTCCATTTCTGTCCTCCATACTTCCTGGCCAGCCTTCCAGCAGGGGGCACTGCTACCGACAAGTGCATGTAGGGACTGCCTAGGAATATCTAGGCAGAGGGATCTTTTCTGCTCAGGCAAGATTAAGGTAAATGTGTGTTGATAAAATGGGAGCATACAACTTAGAGTGAGGTGAAATTATTATTTTTTCATTTGTATACAAAACTGTGCATACTTTGTAGATGTGTATTTCATCCTGATAACAATTGTAGCAGTTATTTTATCCTTCATGTTGTATCACCCAGACTTGTCAAAATAGGTGCTAAAAATGCACAAGATAAAAGAAGGAGGTGAAACCGGAAAATGGTCCTGTGTATCTGTGTGTGTGCGTGGTGGGGTGGGAGAGTGGCGAGGGGTTAGATCGGCATAGGAGGAGACATAGATTCTTCTTCGTTTGACCCGTAAACTATTGATACAACCTGAATGACTTGCAATGTAATTGCAACTGTTCTTTTTAAACAGCAGTTCAGAGACTACGAAAGCAATGTGATCATATCCTGTAATTTAGTAGGACAAGGCATAATCCCCGGTTTACGTAACAAGAAATGAGCCTAAATTGAGAGAAACCAGCATCACAAAGAGATTCCAAATCTGTGAAGGAACAACTGGATTGAAAATGTACATAAACGCTCAGGAGCGTGGAGTCTTCCATCAGGGGTTGGCTCGCAGGCCACTTGGCTGGAAGAAACTAGAGAAATGGACCTCATCGCAACCATACGTTACATTTGGCCAAGTGGGGCTTTCCGCTCTGACAAAGCACTCTCGCTCACGGCGTCCTTCAGAACCGATCGTGAGGTGTGAGAATGTCATGTGTGCGCTGTCATAATCCATGTGAGCGCAGGGATTTGCTGCAACTTTGTCTGAACGGACAGGCTGCGTTCTGAATGCACTCACATCATGATCTGCTCATGAAGGAATGAACAAGGGGATCTCAGCTTTTGTATTTTTCTTCCCAATTCTTAACTGTTTTTACGTGAAGGGAAAGCATGGGCCGGAAGAGTTACCTGTGTGTTGTCTAAGACAGCAGAGGGTGGAAAGGAAAGACCAGCCCATCCACGAGAGCCTTCATCCATGCAAATCTCAAATTCGGCTGAGCTCAGTCCAAGATGGTGGCCCTTAAACACCGCTAAGAACGACGTAAGCAAAGACGCTCTTCTAAAGAGGCAACTGAGCCTGTTTGAATATGTCTTACAGGGCTTGGTGGGAGGTGTTAGGTTAAGATCCTGATATAATAGAGAATTCTAAAATGTGCTCTGCAATCTAAAGTCTGTTATCATCTTTGGACTGGGCTTTCACACACACACACACACACACACACACACACACACACACACACGCACACCCCCAAGTGGCCTTAGGTAGGTTATTTCCCCTCCATGTTCACATTTCCAAAATTTGAGCCAGGATTTGAACCAGACTGCTCTAAAGTGCCTCCAGTTCTAACCTTCAATATATCTACCATCAAAAAGCAGGTCAGTGGATTCCATTGCTCTGTTTCATGGATGCTGACACAAGAAGAGATTCCCCGCACTAGGCACACACACACACACACACACACACCCCAGATGCACCACCATCATTCCCACCCCCATTCTTAATTCAGATCCCACAAACTGGCCAGCTACCTAACTCATCAGGTAGAGCACCCAGGTATAATAAACAGGAAAACAGCTGCAATCATATCTTCTCTTCAGTCTTTATTTGCTACTTCCATTCCTTTATCCCACCAACACAAACTGGGGAGGACAGCAGGAAGCCACATTTGAAGCGGCACATGCCAGCTGGCGGGGTAATGGTAACCATGGCCCCCTGAGCACTGCAGAGGTAACACAAGGCATCAGCTCCGGGCCTGGAGCACAGACTGTACAGCCCGAGGGCCTGGTAGGGAAGACCACCTCCCACAGCAGTTTGGCTTTTAAAACACTAAGAACAGGTGCGTTCATTGTCTTTTTTTTTTTTTTTTTGCTTTAATAATAAAAAAAAGAAAACCCAAACCTTCTATAATTTATAAGCTATTTTTTTCTATCTACATTATATATAAAATATAGACTCTGTTTACTTTATAACACACATCTTTTTCCCTTGATAAATAACTCTTTAAAATATCTAGTATACATGCCTTGACTTTTTATATGTTATAAGTTTGTTTTTATACATATACATACATATATATACTCATGTTTGTAGAACAATAAACACACACTCGACATTGACAACCAAACAAATGCAACTTTTGGTTAAAAACAGCAACAAAATAAAACAACAGTAGAAGCACCAGGCAACCAACAGAAAACCATAATTACTAGAACCTTCTCCCTCCCCTGGGCAAGGCACAGGGCAAGAATACTAAGTATGGTTGGATGCCTGATGGGGAAGGAGGGGAGCAAAGGAGCGGGCAGGTCGCTTCCTTGGGTTCCGTTTCTTAGCCTGGGACTAGAGTCACCAATCAGTCATGGAGTTTCTGGGGAGAAACCATGGGGCTCATTCAACAACGTAGCCCTTGTGATGGCTGCAGGGCACAGCAGAGACCTGGACCTGGGTTAGTCTGGGGGCCCTGCTCACACCACCCAGGCAAGCATGACTGCCACGCCCAGCGCGAGGCCACTGCATGTGACATGGCCTTGTTATTTCTCTGCTCACTGCTGGTGTAAACAGAAAGCGGCAACGGATTCAAGAGTATTCAGTAGTGCAACACTTGAGGAGCCTGACAGAGCCAGACGCTTGGTGCCCGTCTCAAGAGCTCCAGCAAATAGGGGCCGTGACATGGGGAAGAAACAGCCAGTAGGTCGCTGCCTTTCATTGCTAACCGGTGTGGAACTCAGGTACACGGTACTTACTGGATGCACCTGCACACTCTGATGAGCCCACTGAGCCCATCACCTCTTAAAGAAGCACAGAAGGTCTACACTCCCCTTGGGAAAAGTTCTGAAGCCCAACTCAGGGCTGTCCCCTCAAACTTGGGGTACTCCCCATCCGCCCGCTTCTCTGCCCAGGATGCGACAGGCTGGGGTGGGCCCATGGGCTGCAGACAAGCACAGCTTTTATTTCATTACGCGTCTCCCTGTCCCCGAAAGGGAATTGAAAGGCAGGGCTCTGAGAGTTGATTTAAAAAAAAAAAAAAAAAAAAAAAAATTCCCCAGTGTCGTGACCTCTGCCCTATAAACTTCAGGATTTGGATGACGGAACATGGAGGCGGTCGGTGGAGCAGGAGCCCTAAGCTAGTCAAGACCTAGATCTGTACTCAGAGGGCAGGGGAGAGCCCAGAAGTAGAGCTGGCCTCGGGAAATCCCAAAGGTGAACATCTGAATGTATGTCCCCCATCCTTGCCAATAGAATACAAATTAGAGGTAATTGTTCACATTACAGTCACAATGGGAAATTTTAAACAGCTAGTTTTCTGAGTACATTCAAGACATAACTGAGTTTCTAAAAAACTGATTCAGCTGCAACAGCTCAGGGAATACAGTCCGTTGCAGGTCTGAGTTCTAACTGCAACTCTTGCACCAACTAGCCCTGGGACCTGAGACGAGTCATTTCACCTCTCTGGGCCTCCCTCTCCCCATCTGAGAGCTCTGAAGACGCAGGATGGGACTTAGAGTCAGAAAATTGGGATTTTAGTCCTGGCTCTACCACTAAGAAGTGGTGTGACCTTGGTCATCACTTAACCTTTTGGGGATGTAAAAATAAAGGAACTGAATATATTGGGCTCTGAAGTCCCTCCAGATGCAACTGGCTTTACTTTCTCCCCAGGGTACCCTTATCAACGCTGAATTCCTCCCCCGCCCCAAACCCACCAGAATAAAAGTGATGCAATCAGAAACCTACTTTGTGACCACAGGTCGTATTCAACAGCTGCGGCTATGAGACAAAATGAAGAGTTAAGAAAGTCTAAAGGTACAAATGCAACGCACAGCTAAAATCTGAGTCACAAACAAATGAACTGTCAAAGTCCCACTCCCTGAGAAAAGACATTTTCCTATGTTATATACTCAGTGAGAGCAAAACCCAAGGCCACCCATAATAATCGGCCAACGTTCTGAAAATCCCCAACTCTGTGGCTTGCTGCAACGCTTATAATCAGAATCAACTTAGGAAGTTGATTTGAAAAGAAGCTGAGTGATATTTCCGTTTTGGAAGAGGAAGAAAAATCGACTCCTTCTGTTTGCGGCTCTACAAGGAACCTTCTGGCAGAACATCAAACGTGGCATCCTGCTCCACAGGCAGGTGTCGACAGCAGCAGAGGGGCGCCCCACGCAGGTCACATTGAACTCTAATCACTGTTGCTCCACAGACCCCGACAGGGTTCGACAAGAAGCGCTTTCCTGCCCGGCAGGAATTGCAGAGGCTCAAACCTTCCTTCGGGGGAGGCGACGTGGTTTGGAGGAGAAGAAAGGTTTGGATTCAGGTGACCCCACTTCTACTTAATAGTTTTGTGACTCTGGGCAAGTTACTCTTTCTTTCAGCCTCAATTTTCTCATGTGTAAAATGGGACTGACAATACCCAATACTACAGGGTTGTTTTTATGGATTAAGCGAGATAACGTACTTAAAATACCCTGCACACAGTAGATGATCAAGAAATGTGGGAGCGCAGAGAGTACTGGCGTGGCTCTCTGAGGATGGAGAAAGGGTCTGGGAGAAGTTCACCTTGAGCTGGAGTCGGCCAAGCTGCCCTAAGAGTCCCGAGGTATCTGCTGCCTGGTGGGCTAAGGAGGACCTGTGGTCCCCCGCCACTCCTCTCCATCGGGGGGAGAAGTCATAGGGGAGCTGACAGTGGTCATGAACTCTCTCTCCGGGAGAAAACTCAGAGAATCCAACCCTTCCAAATAAGCCCAGAGCATTCCCAAACACTTGTGGTTACCCTGACTTATACCCCCTCTCAGAATTTGGAATTTGGAACATTCTGCAGAGGCCGCCAGTGGCATGAGCCCTAATGTTCAGCATCAGAAGCCCCCTCACAATGACGGGAATAAATCAGGCAAGTGGGGACTAAATGTGATGACCCTAAAATGGAGCTTCCATTGCTCTGGGTCCTTGAAACACATTAAACAAGGCAGAGAGGGCTGGGTTACTCCAGAGACTTCATCTGAGCTCAAACCCAGCTGATGGTACCCAGTCCCCTGAGGGGACTATTAGGGGTGCTGGGCTGGGACAAAGTCCTTCCATAGAATGCTGTTGAAAGCTTGAGATTTCAGCTTTATATTGTGACTCCTAATCAAGTCTTTGCAAGTGATAGGACTGGGGCCCAAGGAGCACTAAAGAACCCATTTACTGTAGTTTTTACATTCAGAAAATGAACTATGTCTTTTCTTCCACTTGTTCCTGCATCTACCTACTACATGCATTTCAGTAGAAAGAATTTAAGAACACTTACTAAAATATTTTTCATGCTTCTTTTTAAGAATGTATATTCTTTCCATATACCCCAGCCTCAAATGAGAATTTTTGTTTTAGACACTAAATATTTATCACGGAGCTCAGTGATCTTTGGGGGGAAAGAAGTAAATATTTATCACGGAGCTCAGTGATCTTTCGGGGGAAAGAAGTCCCAAGTATTTTAAGTACAGAAACAAAACTGAAACCCCAGCAACAGCCCTACTTAGATCATAAATGACTTAGAAAAATGAGACTCATAGAGTCACTAGTTTCCTTTCTCTACATCCTTGATCACAGCCTTTCGGGGCCAACTAGAAAAAGAAAAGATTCTTTCCACTCAGTTTCCACAAAAGCTGTTTATCCAGAGGGGAATTTAGGAGAATCTGAACCAAAACAGTCCATGGCATGGCTCTCTGCTCAAATTCTTACTGGGAGACTTCCATTCCACCAAATCTCTAGTTTTGAACTGGTAGCTAGGAAAGCAGGCAGGCTGATTCCGTCAGCGGAGCAGGGACCAATCGTACGATGGAGAGTTTTAGCTCACTAACCTTCCCACGTTGTAGTAAGAGACCAGGAAGCGGGGTAATTCTTTCTAGGGAGGCGATCCCTACCCCTCCGTGCTAGAAAATACCACATTCCCGTGGTGTTTGGACACGGCCATGCAGTACCCACGGGCAGCCTGGGATTCATGGTGTATTGGCCCTGGGAGGAGGAAGGAGGGAGCAACTGATCGCACGGTTCATTTTGGGACTTTGCCCACTCAGAGCCTGGGGTTCACTCTCAGCCCCTTAAATTCCTTTCCAGTTCCACTGCGGGGCCATCTGAAAAGATGTCTAAATGTCACTTGTGTGCCAAAGACAACGGCTGGATTTCTGTGACTGTGAACAAACGCTGTGTACATTTACAAGTAATAGTCTCCACAGCCAAGCTCGACAAATGTCCTATGTGGGGTGAAGGATTAAGAAAAGATAACAAAAGGATAATTCCCCATTTTCAAAATGTATTTGACTTGGGCTTTCTTTCAAGACAAGGTCTGAATTTTTAAGAGCGATTTTAGTGACAATGGTGGTAGTGAGCATTTATAAACCCGCGTGTGTATGTGTGTGTGTGTGTGTGTGTGTGTGTGTCTGGTTGTTCCCTTCTGGCATTGCCTGCTCCAAGCCTGCAGTTTGCCATCTCCAGTAAAAGCCCTCCCTGTAAGTAGAGGATGACAAGACAAGAGAGACAGGAGACCAAGAGGAAGAAGATGTTTTTTCCTACATTAGCCTTCTGCAGCCTACGGGAACCATACACCTCAGAGGGCTCTCAAACCCCATTTAGAAACACTGAAAATTATGTGCCTTGCTGTCCTTTTGTTTAATACCTATTCAAAATTTTTCATTTTTTGATGCGTGAAAGCAAACGTCCAAGCTAAGGAAAAGAGCCTTGACTTTTTTTTTTTTTTTTTCTTTTAAAGGGGAGAGGATTATATCTGAGTGGACCTGAAGGCTTCCCTTTTAAAATCCACAAAGCTGGGGAATCTCCTAAGAGCCCTTCCCCAGCTTGCTAGGAGAGATGGGAATTGCCACTGTGACCCTGGGGCGCAAGGCTGCCCCCGGGTCCTGGAGGATAGCACAGGAGCCTGTGGTCAGACCCACACCTCCTTCCTGCTGTCTCCTCGGCCCCGTGAAAGGACAACCTCAACGCTCCAGTACCGAATCCCTCCTTACAGGCAATTCCACTCCACCGGAAATGGGCCTTTAATTGCTGACAAATCCGAAGGGATATTTTCTTCTCTGCCTCATCTGCTTCAGCGCAGGCTGTACCCCTGCTCTCTCCTTTTGGCTCAAGGGAACCCGATTCTCTGCTTGCTGTTCCTGGCCCTCCCTTACCCTACCTCAGGCCAGGAAAAGGGCACTGAGCCAGTTAGGAAGACACTCCCTCCCTCGGGCTTCCTGGGAGGAAGACCAATCCATCCAGAAAGCTGTACACTTTGCTACCAAGTACTTTTTCCTTCAGACACTTGAAGTGGCTTCCCGGAACCTGAACTTTCTCTTTAGCCACTGGCCCCCCACCCCTCACACACACCTGCAGGCTTGCGTGGGCACGTGAAGATGTGCCGTCTCCCGCCAACCGAGCTCGCCACTGGAAACGGGGCTCAGAGCACGCAGGAGAATCTGGCTTGCCAAGGAGGCCAAGGTGTGGGGGGCGATGGATGAGGGGCGGAGGCCGGCAACCCCTCCCGGCTTCTCACAGTAAAGGGCAGCAGAGGCGGCTGACCGCCTGCGTCTCAGCCGACGCCAGCCGGGACGACCTCAGGGACCGTACGGGTCACCGTGCCAACAGTCTCGTTCGGGGCCCCTCACCCGGACAGGGGCTCAGCCTCCCAGATGCCATTTTCTCACCCTGCCTTTCCACGTCCCCGCCCCTACACTCCTCGAGGCCACCTCTCCCCCAGCCTTTCCCCCTCTCTGGGCCCCAGGCGGGAGCCCTAGGTCGCGCTGGGTCCCCAGTCCGGGCTAACAGTACAGGGACATCCGGCTCCGGCGCATGGCCTCGCTGATCAGGTACGCGGGGCTCAGCTCGGGCTCCTCCGTCATCACCGCGATGTTCTGCCACTCGCCCGTCTGGCTGGACCGCTTGATGGTGTCCACCACGCACAGGGCGTACAGGCAGTCGTCGAAGGTGGCGGCCATGGTGAGCGGTCGCCCGTCCCACGTGCGCCGGTCGTCCTGGTCCTGGAAGGCCTGGCGCACGGCCTGCATCATCTTGATGGTGCCGCGCAGGTAGGGCGAGGGGATGTCGCTGAAGGCCTTCTCGGGCAGCAGGGAGTTGCTGACGGGCGTGGCGTCCTGCACCAGCAGCTCCCGCGCCGGGGCGCTGTTGCGCTGCCCGTACAGGTCGGTGCCGACCGCCAGCAGGCGCCCGGCTGAGCCCACCACGGTCACGTCCTGCTTGAACTCGCCGGGCACGTTGAAGTTGAGGGTGACGGTGCAGCACACGCCGCCCTCCAGCACCATCTGGAAGGTGCAGAAGTCGTCGCTGGTGATCTGGCGGATGCCCTTGATGTGGTCGGTCTGCTTCACGAAGGTCTTGAGCAGCCCGTGGACCTTGACAGCCTTCTGGCCGGTGAGGAAGGTGAGCAGGTCGATGATGTAGGTGCCCACCGAGTGCAGGCCGCCGCCGCCCATCAGGTCGTCGCAGCTCCAGTTGTACTTCTTGCCCAGCAGGCTGCCGCCGTGCACCTGCACCTCGCACACCAGCAGCTCGCCCACGTAGCCCTCCTCGATGAGCTGCTTCATGCGCACGAAGGCCGGCAGGAAGCGCAGCACGTTGCCCATGATGCTCATGAGCTTGGGGTAGTAGTGGGCGGCCGACATCATGCGGAAGGCGTCCAGCGGCGTGGCCGTGCGGTCGCAGATGACGTTCTTGCCGATGCCTGCGGGCGGGAGGACAAACAGCACGTCAGGGCGCTGGCGCCGAGCGGGCGACAGGGGGCGCTGTGGCCCCCAAATCGTAAGTTATGGACCGGGAACCAGACCCGACCAGCTACCCTTACTACACTTTTAAAACATCTTACAACACCTTTTACTTATACAAAAATAACATATTCTATACATTTCAGTGTTACTTTAAATATTTAAGTCGAATTACTTTAGTCTTAAACCATCACATTGATTTAAATATTAAGATTTATTTCCATACATTTTAAGTCTATATTTCAGAAATTTTTAAAATGTTTGCCAATATAATATCAAATGCTTCATTTAATGTTTTATTTATATGAATCTATAACATTTTATATACAAATATATTTTACTTGGAAAGTTAAAATATTTAAATACAAAATGTAAGTTCTATTAAGGAGTACAATATCACGTTCTACATATATTTTATTAAAAGTTATCTTACATGTGAAATGTTTTATATGTTTTATTTGTAAAATATAATTTTTATTAAAAATATCATATGTAGAGAAGAGAACAGTGTCTTTATCTGGACAGAACCTGAACATATAAGCTGAAATCACGGCAACACGAGGCTGATTAAGGAAGAGGAAGAATTTCTTAACCATATGCTTCAAAAGTCTAAGCTTTTAGCTCTCTCTCCCACAACCAGCAAGCTTGTTTACTGCAAGCTTGTTTACTGCTTGCAATAATCAAGCAAGAAAACACCAAGGATTATGTTTTGAGTGTTTTCCTGCTTGTTTATTTTGCATTATGGATTAGAGCTGGCTGTGCTCACAGATGTGTTCGTTTAATGTTTTCCTGTTCCTTACGGGAAGAGCGGATAGTCCTTATATCTGAGGGATGGGCAGTGACTCGACCCTCATCTGTCTCACGGCCTGGGAGGGTGGGGACGTCGGTGCCTTTGGCAATGGAGCTGAGGCCAAATAAGAATTAAGCTTATGCGGTGACTCTACCGAGTGCCTAAGTTATAGGTAGGTGGAAGCCCTTTAGGAAACCAAGTGGTTCTGGGTCAGGAGAAAACCAAAGATCCAATGATAGGAGAGTGACAGGGAATAAGAAAAGGATTTATTCCAAGATAAAGCCAAGAGTCAGGGAAGAAAAATGACTCAGCTGAACCTGGAGAAACAGCCAGTTGGAACTCAAAAAAATAAAGTAATAATTTTTTAAAAAGTATACCGGGCTTCCCTGGTGGCGCAGTGGTTGAGAGTCTGCCTGCCAATGCAGGGGACACGGGTTCAAGCCCTGGTCTGGGAAGATCCCACATGCCGCGGAGCAACTAAGCCCATGAGCCACAACTACTGAGCCTGCGCGTCTGGAGCCTGTGCTCCGCAACAAGAGAGGCTGCGATAGTGAGAGGCCCGTGCACCGCAATGAAGAGTGGCCCCCACTCACCGCAACTAGAGAAAGCCCTCGTGCAGAAACGAAGACCCAACACAGCCATAAATTTAAAAAAATTTTTAAAAAAATGTTAAAAAGTATACCGATTTGTTAGCAAGCCAGATTGCAGGATGCCAGATTGGGGAGCTTCGGAGTCAAGGCACATGCCTGCCTATGAGTTCTCTGCTGCCCAGTCATGTTTTGCATGTAGACCCTCCTATGGAGAGCTGAACACTCCAACAGACGAGGGACATGCCACAAGGGGGATAGGGTGACGAGACACGCACCCATCCCAGTTGTCCTGACCACAGGCACCAGACTTGACAAAATCCATGAACACTCCCAGCAAGCCCAGCTAAGAGGGTCCCGTGGAAGTCCTACAACTGTGGGCGTCTGTCCAGTGGAGATGCCTGGGCAAGGCCACAGGCACGTGGTGCTCTCATTTTCCCACTGGAAGAGCTCGCCGAGCAGTAGAAGTGGCCAGAACAGACTGGAGAAAATAAATACAATCGATGGCTCTCAGTTTCCAGGTGCACATCGAATTCCAGTCCCGAGTGAAAGGCCTGGAGCCACGCAATGACCCCATCTCCTGGCCTCCTCCACACTGGCAGAGTTGGGCTGGCTTTCCTGACGACCCTGAATGAACAGTAAGAAGCTTCTTTACCTCTGAGTAACCAGGTGAGGACTGAGGCTCTGGAAGAGGGGTGAGGAAACATTGGTTTGTGTTACCAAAAGTGCCGCGCACCTGTGTGACATCGTGTTCTGATAATATGGTCCTATCGGCATTAGGCTCACGTAACACGGGATCATGCTGGCAGGAGCAGATTTCTATGTAAACAGATGGGTAGGTCACTGCAGGTACAGGTGACAAATGTTGCCAAAATCTGCCTCACACCTGTTGGGTATAGGCTGTGGCCTCTCCTATACCCTATCTCAGGGTCCACAAAACCAAGACCCCTGATGGCCATCTTCTGAGTACACGCTATTGTCATATTAACGACACATGAAAAAACAAGTTTATCTTGTTTTTTCTATTCTAAGAACTATCAGATAAAACAGTAAAAGAAAAAATAAATTGAGAAAAATAATTCACTCCCCTCCACATAACCAAAGCAATCATCGCATGGGTAATTCTTTGAAGCTCTGTAGATGAAAAGATACTGGTGAAAGCTATAGACTCCCTTTCCAGAAAAAATGCAGGCCTGCCTCCCCCAAGATTCTGAGATACAGGCATCTCTTCCTTTGGGCTATTTAAGTATGTTGTGGTCCCACACTAGACAGCAGCTTCCTCAAGGATTAAGGCTGGGCCTTCTGCTTTCTTAAGTCTCCTCTCTGCCCACAGTCCTCTGCACCGTCCACACTTTACAGATGGGTCTTGGCAACGTCTTAACACACAACATCTTCAAAAGTCAAAAGAGACTTCTAGGAATCTATCATAAAGAAATCCTCTAAAATGTAAGCACAGCTTCTCGCCCAAAGATGCCGTCACTGCGTGATTTATTAAAGCAAAAAGCTAAGAACAATGCAAATGCCCAATAGAAGAATGGGTAAGTATGCTGTAATACATCCATATAATGGAGTATTGTGCAGCCATTGAAAACGATGTTTATAAAGACTTTTTAATGGCAAGCGAGATGATTATGAGGTCATGTTAAGTGAAAAGGGCTCTATTCATATACATCCTAAGACCTCAACTCTCTCTTAAAAGAACAAAAGAAAAAACCTGGAAGGGAATACCTCAAACTGTTTGCAGTGATTAATTGATTAGTAGGATTAAGACTGATTTTTATTTTCTTCACTACCTTTTTCCGTATTTTATGAGTTTTAACTTTTACAGTCAGAAAAACATTTGTTTTTCTTTTTTAGGTCCAAAGGAGACACGAAGACTTAACATGATGGCAGAAGGGCCCTCCAAAGCCACGGGCGAGCAGGCAGGTTCCAGAGCTCACGGACCTGCCCCAGTTCCTGTGCCCAGGGAGCTGATGAAAGCCCCTCTGACCCTGAACTTGTGATGCTTCCAAGGCTCAGGTTTTCCTGTTCCAATTCCACAGGACTTCTTCATGATTCTGGTGAAGGCTACGGACTCTCTTCAGAAGATCAATTCACACGTATACATAAAACTTTACCCACACATCCCCAGCTTGTGCATGGCCCCCTGGGGTTCTGCAGAACAGGCAACTCCATTGTAAGTTGTAAGATAACTCCTAGAAGCCCATATAACGTATTGTTAAAAATAAGATAATGCTTCCAGCTTCAAAGGACCCCAAAATGCAGAGCTAGCAGACTGCTCACAGATTTATAGAGCAGAGTTTGTTTTCTCTGTTTTACACAATCTTCCCTCAACCCTACCTCTTGGTAGGGCTTCTGCAAAGCCCCCTCTGGGACCATCCCCCAACCACCAAGATCCTTAGGTTCTCTTGGCCTGCTTTTCCCCACCAAAATCTGCTCTTCCAAAATGCCCAGAACCTGAAACTCCAATGTTCTTAGCAGTTTAACAAGAATCAAGGGCTTAGGCTAAAGAATACCATTCTAACTGTGGACTTTCAGTCATCAGATACTGTGTGTGTGTGTGTGTGTGTGTGTGTTGGTGCATCAGCGTGGCACAGAGCATTCCCCTCACCCCTAAAATCACATGCCATATAAAGGGAGCTTGTGTTGTCTGCGCAGAGGGGTGACACAGCCCACACTCCGGGTGTGTCAGATGCCACTGAATATATGCGGGGACTTTTCCCGAAGAAAGCAGACAGATCCCTGCCTTCCAGATCGCCCCTGTCAGCCTGGGCTTTGGGTCTGGTTCTCCAGAAATATCATAGGGCTTTGGTGTCTTCATGATTTTCATATGTCTTAGCACCATGTCTTTCTTGCCACCTCCACAGAAAGTGCTGGAATGGGCTCTTCAGAGAGAAGCCCTCTCCATTTTGTGCTGGAAAAGTAAGTAGCGGCATCCTCCGCAAGCCCGTGGCCCTGACATTCCTTTGCTATGAAGGTAAGTCGATTCTCCCAAGGAGACAGGAACTGAAGAGCTCAGCGAGAGGCAGAGCCCGCCCTCAGAGCTGCCATGGCTGATGCCTAACAGGAAAATTACCACCCTGGTCTCTGCGCTGCAAACCCTAAGAGGACAGCCTACGCCCTGTCACTCCTGGGTGTACAACTTTGCCGAAAGTGCAGCAGTGCCATCTCCGCTGCCCTGCATCCACACGTCTCTCAGACACACACACACACACACACACACACACACACACACACACACACACTCCCTTTAAGTTGGGGGTTCATATCGTCTTGTGGCAAGATGTGTCTTCCTTCTAAGGCAAGAGATCCAAAACTTTAGAGAAAATCGTGCGGCAGAGAATCAAGCAAAGGGACTTGAAACATACGGACCTGATTGCACTCCAAATCCACAGGCAGAGCGAAATGGACCGGGGGAAAATCACCAGTGCCCGAGGAAAAGCTGGAGGCTCTGCCAAACCCCAAACATTTCCCGAGCAGCTGGAGAGTGTCAGCAAAGCCCACTGGCTCTCACAGCGATGCAGAAGAACAGCGGGAGCTTTCTTGGTTCTCTGGGCTACGGCAGCCGGTGGCCGCCCTGCTGCTCCCGCCGGGGACACCACTGCCCCCACGCTCAGCTGGCTCCACCCAGGGGCCTGTGGCTGCACCAGAAATGGCTGTCTTGGGACCTTGCTGCATTTGTCAAGGGGGTACAACGTGACTCTGGTGGGTGGCAGAGGCCATGTGGAGACTGGTCTGCGTGTCCTGGGGAGTCTTCCTAACCCACCTCCATGCACACCGTCTGCCCGTTTGCGTGAGGACAAGGAACTTAAGTTGGGTCTTTGGGGAGCCTTTGGGCTGGAACCAACTTACTTTATCAAGACAAGAACCCCCTGTCAGCAAATAAAGTGAGAGCTCTCTGTCCGTAGGATGGTGGGATTAATGCCTTCTCACCCATGTCACGGAGCTGAAGTTGGGGAGAAAATGAGATCATGGGAAATTTCTGGAAGGTGAAAGTGCCATGTGCAAGGCAGTATGCCTGTTCTTTGTCAGGAGTTTTTACATGAAATCATTTCAGAAGGAGTTTTAACTGCCCTCCTGAGATCCCTCATAGGGAGATGGAGAATTTGCTTCCTCCAGAGCCTGCTGAGTGTGTGCTCTCTGAGTCCAGATATCCACGGCCCTCGGAGGACTCAGTGCCACAGGGAAGGAGTTTCCGACCAACAGACCCCAAAGTCGCTTTCAGGCAGCTGTGCCCCTCACGCCCTCCAAGCCCAGGGTCTCCAAGCTGTGGCTGAGAACCCACCCATCTCTCTTTCCAGAGACCGGAGCTTTTATGAGGGCTGATACTCCATCCCAGGGACCCCAGGAGCAGGGCAAGGGGCTTCCCACTGACACCTCCGGGGAAAGACACATGCTCTCTGCTGTCCCAAAGAGCTGCTGTCCTCTCCTGCCCTTGATCAGGTAGGTGGTACCTGGAAAATAGGGATGCCACCCAGCCACCCAGAGTCATTCTTTAGCATAATCAGCCTGGAACTTCACAGCATCCCCCCCTGCCAGCACAATTCCAATTACACACTCCCTCATCTAATCGACAGTGGCGATCTGTGAGGCCGATGCTACTCTCCCACCAGTTCTTCCCAATCATCCCACTTGTGCTGACAGCCCCTTATCTTCTGAAAGCCAAAACGGATGCTGGCCCTGGAGGCTGGCTTGCGCCATCCCGGCAGGTTGGCCGAGCCCCACAAGAAGTCCCATCAGATACAGCTTCCTAGTCCCCCCACCCCCAACCCCATTCATCCAAGGCAGAGAGGGCTCTCCCTGCATTTCAAGCAGGGAACTCATTATCTTCCTTTATATTCCATTCCTGCAACATTTCTGTGCTAGGCACTGGGACCCAAAAAATGAGTAAGAAAGATGAAAAGGAGCTCACAGTTTAGTAGAAGAAACCAACCAGGAAATGAGTGATTATGGGATCTAATAGATATAGGATCTAATAGAAGGATAAACAATGAGAGTGCAAAGGAGGGGCTGCCCAACTGACTTGGGCGTGGTAGGGAGCTCTGCTGAAGAGGTGACATTTGGGCAGGGTTCTGAAGCATGTGTAAGAGTTCACCTCTTCATTCAGAAGCTTTGGGTCCCATTTAGAAAATGGTCTAAAACGAGGGTGTTTTTAAAAAATTCCTCTATTTGAAATGCAATTTGAATTTTAAAAGATTTGCACTGTTCAAAAAATAAAATAAAATAAAACAAGGGTGTTTAACCTGGGTCTGAGAAACCACTAAAATTGGACTATTTAAAAAAAATTGTGTGAAACCTGATGTTCATTTTCTGAGGAAGATCATTAGAGTCTTAAAAGTGTCTCTAATTCAAAGGAAATCAAGCAGAACTACAGTTGAGAGTGAAGAAAAAACATTTTAAAGGCCAAGATAGATCTCTGGTTTCAACAGAACTAAGTATCTGAACAGACAGGGCTGTTTGTAATCGTTCCTTCTCTGATCCCGGAGACATGGGACATGTGGTCAGTTTCACCCCCTCACTGCAACACTCCACTCAGTCCAGCTCAGTCCCTTCCTTCCTTTCTTCCCATCCCACCCCTGTTATCTCCTTCCCCTGCTCCCTGCCCCCCGGCCCCAACACACACACATGTGTTTTCTTTCAGCTGAGAAAAGCATCAGCAGAAATGACCTGTCTAAGCCCTGCTCTCTGCCCTCTGGCCCTTCTTCCATATAAATTGAGAGGAGAGCCCCTTTGGAGAGATTAAATCCCTCATCTTCAATCCCCAGGACAGTTCCTGACAAACAACTTCGTGACTCACAGCCCTAATCTGATGTGTTCACTATAATCCTGACATAATTTAAAATAGCAATTACCACCACTCGAGGAGCACCGACTCTGTGCCAGAAGAGGCTGCATATTTTACATTCCCTTCCATTTTTGTGTGTGTACACAACCCCCCAAGGCAGGTACTAACCCTGTCCCCATCTCACAGACACGGAAACCGAGCCTCTGAGAGAGGAAGCTATTTGCCCATGGCGCCTCAAAACTCAATGACCAGGACAGCTGGGATTTGAACCCAGACACATGCTCCCATTCTGGCCAGCCCCACATGTCAATGCACACATGTGCAATGCCCACGGCACCACAGGAGGGCTCCCAGGAGGTGGTGTAACGGGCTGGGGTGAGCACCAGAAACCGGGGCAGTGGTGGGCGGGTGTGCCCAACGCTCAGCTGAATGACGGCCCGCAGTCCCACAGCAACTTCTAATTTCAAACCTGAGATGGAAATGGGTCAGCGTGACCCATATTCAGCTCCTTTTGTCAAGGATGCCCTCTGTGGGCTCTGAAAGAGGGGGACAGCCAAAGAAAGGAAGTCAGCGTGGCTCACATGGACAGGACTTGATCTTGAACTGACTGAGATGTTCAAGTGCTTTTCTGTATACAACCCGCCCTTAAAGGCCAGCCCCCATCCCACCAACCCTTTTTATGGACTTTCCTCCACTACTTGGGCCTGTCATCAGAGCCCTCCTTTCGCACAGGAATCCCTGTCAGTAGCTAGATTTTCTCAGATGGTTTCATGTATAGTAGTATCATCTAATCATTGAGCCTGTAACACCCACAACAGGGACGGCACTCCTGAAACACTTTTCACTTGCGGTTTCCTTATTGGTCGATCGCACACATCTCCCCCGCTGTGGCTCATACAGGTTGAGGTTGAGGATATAGTGTTGGGAAGTTTCTAACCAGCTCCTTCCAGCCTAGGCATCCCCAGGAGAGAAAAGAAAAGCTCGCCACTTCTAGCCCAGGGAAACCAAGAGGAGAGGTTTAGAAACAGCAGCGGGTATGTGGGAGCTAGCTTCCCAACCTCCCTGCCTAGAGGTGGCCCATACAGAGCCAAGTGTTGAGCGGGGCAGGGAGGTGGTGAGAGGGCCCCTTGGAGGACAGAGGTCTGGGGTTGGATGCAGTAGCTGTAATGATCAGGACTGGGGACAGAGGACCATCAGTCCCTCTATGTTGGTCCCAAATAGCCAAATGACGCCTACCGCACCTTAGTGGTCTTTATTCTGGGGAGTGGCCTGCACTGCCACCGCACACCTGGACAAGCCAGAGCCAGAGGCACCACCTGGACCCAGGGAACACAGCCAGTCACGCAAGCCTCACTTTCCCCATAGAAGCCGCCACCTTCTGCAGCAGAGGCGGGCAAAGGGGAGAGTACTGAACAACTGGGCCACCAGACTCATCAAAAAGAGGCCGAGCTGCTTAAAAGAAAATGTAAGCGCCTGGGTTGGTGAGATGACCGGATTGCACTATGACTCCCTTTCCTACCTACCCCCTAAAGATGGAGCTTAGCATGGGGATCAGGATGGCTACAGAGAAATAAAGAAATCTGTACTTCCTCTTCCTATTTATAGTGGGAATTCTCATCACACATCCCAAAGGGTGGGAGACTCGCGGTAGCTCCCAAAGCCTCCCCAGAGTCCCCGCCAAAACCTCAGTCCCTGTCAATGGCAAGTTAACACGCTTCAGAGAAGCGCTGTCCTCACTGTACACATAATATGAATGCAAGACAAGACTTAAAACTAGGCAACTTCTCAAAAAAAAAAAAGTAGGAAACTCTTTCCATTCAAGAGGGGTTATGCTTTAGTGAAGGGATCATAGGTATATTCACCGAGCAGGTGTTTTGTTTTTTTTTTTAATCACTATATTTCACACAGTCTAGCCTCTTTTAAAGAAGAGAAAGATCCAGAAGTATTGGGTTTCTTCCTCCAGAGCCTCCCGCATGACAACCATCAGCTGGAGCTGAACAGTGGCCTCTGTAGACCACAGTCCCCACCAATCCCTATTGCTTGCCTATATCAGTTTTCTACTGCTACCCTAACAAACTACCATGAATGTGGCAGCTTAACGCAACACCCATTATCTTCCACTTTTCTAGATCAGAAATCCAGGCGGGCACAGCTGGATCTCTGCTCAGGGTTCCACAAGGCTCCTGCCAGAAAGAATGTGCTTCCCAGCTCCTAAGGTTGTCTGCAGAATTCAGTTCCTTAGGGCTGCAGGCCTGAGGTCCCCTGCTGCTTTCCTTGCTGGCTCTGCAGCCTCTAGAGGCACTTGCGTCCCTCAGGAGCGGCACCATCTTCAGGCCAGTATCAGCATCATGCAGAAGGCAGTCCTTCCCACGCTTGGAATCTCTCTGACTTCCCCCTTGGCCAGCAGCTAGAGAGAACTCTGTCCTTAAAGGGCTCCTGTGATTAGATTAGGTCCACCCAGATCATCTCCCTTTGGCCATACAACTAATCACAGGAGTGACAGCAGGGGGCGAAGGTCATCTTAAAATTACTCCAGCCCAGTCCCTTCATTTGCCTGTAAGCCCTAGAAAGCTCTGCCAAGAGGAAGATTCTCGAGTATTCTCCCAAGTAAAGCGCTTCAGACACGTGTCAACATCCCTTCCAGACCTCCCTTTGCTTCTGTGTTCTTGCAGTAGTTTTTACGCCATCAAAGAGGACTCGGTGAGGTACTCTAGGCTTTTTAAAACCTATTATTAGTCTCCTCATTACCACAGAGATCGTGTCCCCAATTCAGGGCTCCCTGTAGGCAGTGGTAATAGGAACAGGGCCAGGAAGGTGGCAGACTTGGCCTCTGGGCGCTAGAATGAACACAAGGAAGGGAAGGGGAGCTGAAATTGTTACGAACCCACTAGGTGCCCAGGCTTCCCGTTGGCTCAGTTAAGCATCATACAGGCATCGTTATCCCCATTTGTCCAGAATAGCGAATGGAGGCCGAGAGAGACCACGATTGCCCAAGATCATAGACATGCACAGGTCCAGCTGCAAATTCAGTTCTGATCCCAAAGCTCTATGTTTTCCATTTTCCGTGTAGGGAACTGCTACCAGTGGGAGGGTGGGAGTAGCGTTAGGTGACTGAGCCTCAGAGCACCAGGCAGGTTAATAAAAGAAGCCCAAACCCTTTGGGCCCCGCTGGACCCCAGCACTGAGTTGAGAAGTGATTCAGGAAGGGGATGGAGGGAGGGCGGAGGCCAGGGGGAAGAGCTGAAAACCAAGAAGGGCTGGAGGCTCCACATGGGAGAACCTCAGCCACTGCTGTCCTTGACAGGTAGACGTCATTGCTCTACACCTGTGGCAGTGAACTGGCCAGAGCAACTGAAAGAACATTATCAGGAAGGAGAGTGGCCGTGGAAACATGGTGGTGACTGCGTTCCCACATTGAATAAAGGAAGCCCTTAAAGGTCCGGCCCTCTGCACGCAGGGACCTGCTACCTTGGCAGAAGGAACTAGGTAGCAACGAATGGTCTTGCCTCATACTTCACCCCTAAGAAACAGTGTGGCAGCAGGAAAACGACAGCGGGGCCACACTCCTACCCGACCATGATCCTGGGGGGAATAAGCACCTCGGTGTGGCCAGAAACCTGCCTAGGAAAGGAAAGTAGTCTGATGCTCTAAGCTTCCTCACGTAGAAACAAGGGATCTTGCCCCCAGCCAGAAGCAGAGGGAACAGAAGTTCAGCGTTTCTGCTGATGTGACCAGACAACAGTAACAAACCTCTCCCACAGCCAGGAGGCAAACCGGATCCAGGGCTGTGGATTATCAGGTCGGGATCATCATTCACAAACCACTTCCCAAAGCACCTTCACCTACAGCATCTCTGCGTGTTAGACCAAATCTGTGACGACGGGCGGGCGGGGAGGGAGCGATGGGAAGGTGGTGATGATTAGAAACAGAGAAGTAACCTAGAATTAACTAGGTGTGTGTGTATGTTTGGGCGGGGTGTGCTGGAGATTCGTAACGTTCAGGGGCTGCCCAGCACCCGCATCTCCCTGCTCCACGTGGGAATTTCCCGTGTGGGCATCTTGGTGGGAAGCAGAGCTTCTTCCCATTATGGAAGCCAAGCCAGGGGTTGCTTTCCCAGCAGCCTTTGCAGTGAAGGCACAGGCACACCTGGGTTTCGCCAACCAGGGACACTGCCTGGGCCTGGAACGCGAGGAAGCAGAAAGGTGGGGAGTCCAGGCTGGCAGTGGGGACGGCAACATCGGTCTCCAAGGGCTGCGGTGGCAGTGACGCCAATGATGGCACCTGCGGCCCAGGGCCAGCATCATCGCAAGCAACAGGGTCCCCGTCGACACTGGGTGGGTTTCTCTGTGTGATCTGGACCGATTCCAGCTGCCAAGCCTTTCTTTGTTCTTCTTGTTTTCCAAGCCTGCTTCCCCAGGCGCCTGAACATTTCTGTGACGAATTAAAGTCCTTTCAAAAAATTCCATTCTGCTAAAATCGGCCAGGCAATTTCTGTTGTTGGCAGTTAAAATGCTTCTCTAGTACAACAGGTTTACAAGCTTTCTGGACCCCTTTCTGAAAAGATTGATTTGGGCACAGAGGAACCACTGAGGGCCTATAAATAAAGCAGCCCAAGATCCGGCGTGATTTATTGGAAAGGGAAGCGGAATGGGGGTCGGGGGACGTGGATTGAAGTTCTGATTCTGGCATTTGGAACAGTGTGACCCAAGCCATTTGATGTTGAGGGAGCTCAGTTCCCTTATTATAAAATTGGAAGAATAACGGCTTCTTCAAAAGGCTGCCTTGAGGATGAAATGACAACAGGTACTGTCCTGACACATGAAAAGTGCTCATGAATGTCTGCTGAATTCCATAACACATCCAAATAAAAACAGCTCATGTCAGCTCTGAGAGAGACAAAAGCTCAAAAGAGATCAGGGGCAGGGAGGTAAGTGCATCACAGCAAGGGGTGGGCGTGGTGGAGTGTGGTTTTGGCAGTGGTTAAGGTACCAAGACTTGAACTCGAAATGGGTCCTAAGTCTGGCTTTGCCACTGATGTGATGTGCAAAAGCCATCTGTGAAATGGGGCTGATTGATACCTGGCCCTGCCAGCTTGATAGGACTGCAGAGAATACGAAATGAATAGTTTTTAGGAAAGTCTGCTGGAAGGAATAAGCCTATTGCAAGAATGAAGTTACTGCTGAGATGCAGTAGCAAAAAAGTCCCCCGAAAAAAACAAATCTGCTGCAGCGTGCTCTGCCTGGAATCCCCGGGCTGGATGCTAGATGCTCTCGTGAATGAAAACAAAACACAGAGCCGACAGGCACCGGCTGGGGTGCTGGTTCACTTGACACGGGGCACACCCCGGCAGGGACTTCCGTTGGCATCCCTGGCTATGTGGGGTGGCCCGGGAGGCCAGGCCAGGCAGACGGAAAGGCAAAGGCAGCATGAGACATTTGGCTGAGCACCTTATCAGCTGTTCCTGCAAGTAACTGAAGCTCAGCTAGTGACCAAGGCTGCAGATTGGATTCCCTTTTCTGAGAACCACCCCTCACCCTTGGCTGCAGCTGATGTCTGCACGGATTTGTGCTACCGTCATCACCAGGATGAGGGCCCTGTCCACAGAACTCAGAACCTCAGAAACGGGCAAGACTCGGGAAGCGTGGGGCTGGCAGGGGGACTTTACAAAGCCGCTGACTGAACACAGAGATCCAGTCCTCCCTGGAGCAGCCCACAAGCCAGCCACATCCTCCCTCCACCAACGTTTTCTCTTAAAGAGACAGCGTTCAGTTTTTCATCTCTCGACCAGATGACAATCCCCTGCACTGAGCAGATGAAGATTTCAGCAAATTTAGCCAACCGTGGCTGAAAGGCCCAGGTGCTGGCTAGGGTGAGTCTTAGAGCTTTGGCGGTTTTGTTGTTGTTGTTTTGTTTGGGCAACAATTTGCAAACAATGCAGGTTCTTTGTAAAGGCAAAAACCTAGCTGGCAGGAACTCCCAGAAAACTGGGCGTACCTGGGTCTGTGTTTGCCTGAGCGATGCTAGCTGAACGCCTGAAAAGCGAGAAAGCTCGTGGGCTGCCTGGTGATGTCAGGAGGAAGCAGCCCCATTCTGCAGATGAGAAGATGGGCTGAGTCAAGTCTTAATGCTGTCTCTCCCACACAGTACTACTGTGAGGCCCTGAAGGAGGCGGGATACAGGCATACAGGTGATAACGGCTCTTTATACGTCCGGAGGATGGTGCTGCACGGAAGGGGCTCTCTCTGACTCCCAGAGGAGGGCTCTACATGGGCACAGCGCTGGAAGAAGCCTGGCCTGGGGCTCGTGAACACCCGGCCACACATCAGACTTGCACAGAACGGTGGGGAGATGTCCAGATATCTTAGACACAGCAGAGCCCTGAAGGTGTGCCAGAAACAGAGAACAAGGACAGAGACCCAGGCTTGGTTTGCTCTGTTCCACAGTGGGGCGGGTGTCGTTCAGGGCCCCGGAGAGCAGGCAGGTGTAGCTTGTCCCCGTCCCTCCTCCGCGACAGCCCTCACCCACCTCTCATTAACCCCTCCTCCTGAGAAAAGCCTGTCGTGCTCAATCGCAGGAAGTCTAAATGTCCACCCCAGGAGGAAGGGTTATGGAAACAACTACCATGTAGTGACTGACGAGTGCACTAGATACAAAGCACCCGGCAAGGCGCAGCTGCGCTCATCAGATCCTCCCAACACCCTGGAGAGTCACTGTCATCCCCATTTCACGAACCATGAAGCCAAACCCTCGAGAGTCGATGCCCAAATTCACATCCAAGTAAGTGGTAGAGCCAGGATTCAAACCCACATAGTCTGGTTCCCTCCGCGTACCCGTGACTCACCTTGAAAAGTACATCGCGATTCTAAATACAATTTGACAGGCAGTAAAACATGACTGCCGAGGAACCCAGTTGTAATCATGGATTTTCATGTCATTATTCGCTCATCCCACAAACACTTAGTAAGGGCCTCCCGGGGAAGCAGTGGGAGGGGGGTGCCCAGGCTCTACCTGGTCTCGTATTTTCCACTACTAGTTTCTGTGCTTTAGAACCACAGTTCCCAGCCTGAACGTCTCGGCACCCAAGGCATCCAGGGACCCCACACCGAACTCGCAGGGGCACTGCAGTGTATTTTTAATTTTTGAGGAAGACATAGTGGTACTCGACGTCTATCGGATGCCGCGGGAGATACTCGCTCTAAAAAGTTCACAGTTTCAATACTGACTTGCACTACATTCCTTTCGATAACATGCCGTCTCTGTGAAGCTCGGTTATCGGCAGTTGCTGTGATGAAAAGCAAATAAACTAATCAAGGCAGGACGGGAAATGAGGGTGGTGTGTTCTATCTGATTCTGTGGTTTGAGAAGTTGTGCGGTGCCCAGTGGGCACACATATCCCAGTGTAACTCATTCTGATCATTTCAGAATGCAATACAAATATTTTTATTCCTTCAATTTATGTGTTAGTTTTTCAAGTATCTGGTATCTTGTTGAGACATACTATATATGTCTACTGGATACTATTTGGATCTTATTATTTGGACTTACTAAATGGAATTGCCAGGTCTTTCTTTTGGCCTAGGACCACCATGAAAAAATTACTGAGACATTAAGAGCACCATGAATGAAGAATGTTTGGGAACCTTTGTTCTAGAACATTCTATGTACTCTCTCCCCTAACCCATGATTAGAAGTTCTTTAAAGGCAGGAGCCATCTTATACTGGTCAATACTTTGGTTTCTCCTTGGTATAGTTCTTGGCTTGCTGTAGATACTTTGTAGTACCTGTTCACAATTTACAATAGAAGTCTGAACCTGAAAAAAACGTCTGAACCTGGCCTGCAGAAGCCCTTAAAGATCCACAGAGGTCCAGCGAGGTGTGAGTGATACAGGGGCTACTGATACTCCAAGCTCACAGGTCCCACCAGCTAGGGGGCAGAGACGTGTAGGGCACCTTCCTGACCTTAGAGAATAAATAAAACTTTCTGAGCTTTCTGATGCAAAGTAACACAATCAACTGTCTCTTAAGGGTTTTAAGGACACATGGAGATATAAACTTTAGGTATACATCACTTTAAACTTCTGAGATTCTGTTTAATTTAAGCTGAATCTATGATCATGTCAATGATCTAGGTGATTTTTTTCTAGTCTCAAAAGGCAAACCCACGCCTCTAGGAAGACGGGCCCCTCAGCACAGAGGGCAGGGTCAGAGGTGGTGGGCAGCAGCAGAGCTCAAGTCCAGCCCTTGGGTATCTCCCAGCTGGAACTCTCCAGCAGGAGTTGCAGGGCTGCTTCTGTATCTGCTAACCAGGAGAGCAGAGTAAACTGGTGCTTAGCAACAGCTGCAGCCACTTCCCTGGCGGGGGTGGGAGGAGAGCAGAGGAGGTCCACCGGGAGGCTGACGTTCTCATCTCAGGCCTGTGTCAGCATCTCCAGACAGGACTGGCAGGAGAGGACCCACCCAGGCACCTGCTCCCACAGGGCTCTGGTCCCAATCGACGAGAGATGACATCAGCAAGCTAAAAATGCCGATGGAGCTCATGCAACGGTCTTTAAACGGCCTTTAAAACTGGCAAGTGATGATGGTGGGAACCTTCTGTAAAAACCAATCGTTCTGCAACAAGGAAGCGTTGCTGTCCTGCTTGGGGCTGGGGAGAGGAAGACAGGGGTCTGGGACCTAGAGAAGATTCCTCTCGTGCATTTCTGCCAGGCTGGGAAAGGAAAGAACAGAATCATTTTTCTTTTCTTTCGGTGCATTAAGGTTAAGCAGTCATCAAGGGGTTTATGAGTATAACTTATGCTATTAGCTCACTGAATAGCTGAGTGCCTTTTTTATGCAGGTCAATTTCTGTTGAGGGGGTGGGAGGGTGAGAGAAGAGAGGTAAGTGTTAAGTGGGGTAGTATAGGTGAGGGGCAGGTAAAGCACCGTGCCTGAAACAGAGCCATTCACCCTTGTTTCGGGTGTAAAGCCTAAAGAATGTTCTCTGCGAAAGTTAAAGCACTCATAGAGCAGAATAATAATAGCAAATATAACAATAAATAATAATATATAAGAATAAAGTCATGAACTATTCCCTCTTCAGTCATGTCTGCTCTGTCTATGCAGCTCACTTCTCCTTTAGCTTTCTTTTCATACCTCGTTTCCATCAAACACCAGTTTATAAGACTCTCTATCCTTATCGGTTACCTTAGGGTAGTGAGTTTGGGCAATTATCCTTATTTTTTCAAACAACAGCTTTGTGTTTATGGACCTCTGTTCTCCTTTTATTCCCAGGCCCTAAAGGGTCACTACATTGATGTCCCAGACAGTCTCCAGCTCACCCCCAAACCCCCTTGTTAAATCCAGGCAAACAAACCTGCACTGTGTTTATGCTGGACACACGCCAATGAATCAGCAGTTCTAGGGCCACTGCCTGGAAAGCTGACTCGAGGCAGTGGCTCCGCCCACACTGAGGAGGAACCTTGTTCTGCTTGGGGGACACGGGGCTGTCCCCTGCTATCCAGAGCCAGCAGGAGCGTCATTCACCTGGCAGAGCCTGCTCTCGAGGGCCGTCACCCACTCCCCCACCAGTGCGTGGGCAGCACAAAGCTCCTCTCTCCAAACACCCTTTATCCTGCTGCCCTGCCTGTTGGTTTTTAACAGGCAGTGTCCCGCTCCACACACACCTCGCTATCAGAGGCTGAGTAGTCAGTATCTGTGGGCACGAGGCCGGGGAGACGGGGGGTGGAGACTTCACGCGGATCCTGTTCCCATGCCCCGGCCCCAACTCTGCCCCTGTGCATTTCCTCATCCACAAAGTGAGGGGCGGGGCTCAAGCCCCTCTTCCGAGGCACACTCGCCCCCCAGGGTGTTCATCGCCCTGCCATGCACGAGAAAAGGCTTCTAGGGTTAAGAAGTCTGGGAAGTGCT
Organism: Balaenoptera musculus; assembly: GCF_009873245.2. Lineage (NCBI taxonomy): Eukaryota > Metazoa > Chordata > Mammalia > Artiodactyla > Balaenopteridae > Balaenoptera > Balaenoptera musculus. The sequence goes on from NC_045795.1 coordinate 9,994,215, forward strand.
TGTTAAAAATGCAAAATGGTTGCAATTCTGTTTTCCATCCCCAGCCCCAGCCTAGATCTCATTCCTCACTGCCCCAGCAGAGATTCGACTTGCCAGTCACCACCCTCGCCCCGTATGCTTCTGTGTGTTTCCGTCTTGATGGTTTTTAAAGCAATGTTAAGCACCCTGTTACACAGGCACACACACAATAAATACAAGTTGCAAGCACCCTCTCCATCAGCAAAAGGTTTCTCTAATATAGTACTTCTTTGAGCCATTAATGCTTGTGCGAATCTCCAAGGAATCAACGACACTGGAACAATCCCCCCAGTGATCCAACCTTTCCCCTTTAAAGTAAAGCATGTTGGAGAGAAGAGAGAAAGCTAGTGTTTGGACTAGATGTTCCACAGGGGGGCTCCAAGTATAACATCCACGATTTATATTCTTCATACGGTGCCTTGCTAAGTGGATCACAAATCTGCATTTATTTGGGGGGCATAGAGAGAAGATGGGGGGCCAGAGGGGCTCTGGTGCTAAGTCAGGGCTACCTGTGGTGCTGCAGCTGGCCCTCCACACGGCCTCAAGGGAGGAGAGCACTTTAGTCCTTCTAGAAGCTACAATTCAGGGGTGCGAAAGCACTCAAGGACACGTTGCAGAGCACCTGCTGCCCAACCTCCATTGCACACACACCTTTAAGTTGAATGAGTTGAAAAGAAAGAGGTTTGGTAAACTGTTTAGAAAAATTCTCAGCAACTGGACATCTAAACGATTCACTGCAAAATTCAAATAGAGGAGCTTCTGCCAACTGCTGATATGCAATCAATTTTTTAAAGGTCCATACTGTGTCAATACAGTGGCTCTAAAAAATGTTTAACATCCCCTTTTCCAATCTATCTTACTATTAGTCTTTTCCAAACAATGATACACATACCACACACACACACACACACACACACACACACACATACGCCCCTCCTGTTTAGAAACTTAATCTTTGCCATCGCCCATCGTATGGCCTTTGAGACTTCCCATGCCTTGGCCACGATTTATCCCTCTAAAGGGATTCTCTACTTCCCCTCTGCTAAGTCCTCAAGTTCAAACAGGTTCAGCCTCACTGTACACTTTCCCACCCTCAGACCTTTGCTCCCTTCCTCTCCAGTCTCCACTGTGCCAACCCCGCCTCCAAGGTCCAAATTAAGTGCTGTCTCCTCTGAGACATCTTTCCTGAGGACTCCAAGCCTCAGGTGTCTCTCCATCTCTAAGTTGCTGCCTGCAGCAGGTATAACTTTCTGAACCTTCATTACATAACATCTGGGATTCTTAGCCGTATTTTCACGTGTAATATTGAAGCTGCCAACCATCTGTGAATTCTATAACTGTAAGCAAGATTCCCCCAAACCTTCTGGGCTTCAGTTTATACAAAATGTGGGTAACAACAGTATCTACCTTAAAAGATTGTTATGAGGATTAAACGAGATAATGCATGTAAGCTACTTCACACAGTGCCTGGCACAGTAAGTGCTTAATAAATGCTGTTATTAACCAACCAATGAAACCTTTGGAACAACCAGGAACCATCTCTATTTCCTGGTGTCCTCCAATGGCCTAGGACAATGACCATCTTCAATAAATCCTTATTCCTTGAAATTAACCCAAGGGGGAAGGAGGAAAGAATTCAGAGGAAGGAAGTTTGAAAGGATACTTAATTATGGTTTTCAAGGATATAAAGGGTTATTTTTACAAAGGATGATGAACATTAGATTTTCTTTTTGTTTGTCTCCTTGAAGGCAAAAGATGACAATTGGACTTAAATTTCAGTAATCTTGGCTGAAACTTCCTGGTAACACCAGTGAAGCTGCAGTAAAGAATACTAATGAAGGTCACATGTAGGGGAGCCAGACCAAGGACTGAGTCTGACCTCAGAGCTCTACCACTTATTTGGACAAGTAACTTTATGCCTGTAAGCCTCAACTTCTTCATCTGTAAAATGGGGCTAAAAAGAGTATCAGCTTCATTGGAGAGTTTTAAGAATCATCTTAAGAACTTAGCACAGGGTCTGGAACATAGTAAGTGCTCAATAAATAGTAATGATGGTCATGTTGTTATTGTACCAAGGGATGTTGTGGAGTTTCTTTAAAATGGTTATAAACAGCTACTTTTAGTAGATAGCTGGGGAACAGGCTGGCCCATTGCTCATGTCTTGTAGATAACTACTTGAGGTTCTGAAATTTGTTAGACCAGAAACAACTCTGGGGTGGGAGGCTGGCGGGGGTGGGAGGCAAAACAACTCTGCTGACCAGGTATGCAGCGTACTTCCATCCTCATTACGAATTGCTTCTTCTGACGTGGAAGCAACCTAAATGTCCATTGACAGATGAATGGATAAAGAAGATGTGGTATATATATTCACAATGGAATACTACTCAAAAAGAATGAAATAATGCCATGTGCAGCAACATGGATGGACCTAGAGATCATCATACGAAGTCAGACAGAGAAAGACAAATATCATATGATATCACTTATATGTGGAATCTAAAATATGACACAAATGAACTTATTTACAAAACAGAAACAGACTCACAGACATAGAGAACAAATTTATGGTGACCAAAGGGGAGGGAGGGGGGCATAAATTAGGAGCTTGGGATTAGCTGACACAAACGACTATATATAAAATAGATAAACAACAAGGTCCTACTATATAGGACAAGGAACTGTATTCAATATCTTGTAATAAATTATAATGGAAAAGAATATGAAAAAGGATATATGTATGTATATGTGCGTGTGCGTGTGTGTGTGTGTATAACCGAATCACTGTGCTGTACACGTGAAACTAACACAACATTGTAAATCAATTACACTTCAATTAAAAAAAAAAAATTGCTTCTGGTCAGTGTGTTTTGCCCCTGGGTCCTCTCAGATAATTGACTCATTTCATATTGGGGGAGACAGGGTAAGTAGATGAGGTGGATAGATAGGAGCAATGAAGTCAGGGAGCTTTCCAGGGAAGGAAAGAAGTGACACAGGCTTTCTGTGGCCATACTCCCTGGCTCACCATCTTTGCGGAAAGGCCCCCATGGACCAGTCCCATGCAGCCCTGCAGGAACACAGTGGCATCAAGGCTCTCCATCCAGGTGGAGCAATGGGGTTCCCCCAAAACACAACCCTTTCTCGTTTCTCTGGAATCTGGTGACACCAAAACTTACTGAAGCATTTCTTTTTAATAATGCCAACTCGTGCTGCTTGAGTTTCAAAATTTTTTTAAAAATTGATTCAAAACAACTTTTTTGTGTGTGTAGGCATCATTACTTATTCAATTAATTTAGACTCTACAAGATAGTACATTATTTTCCTTGGACATTTTCTTAAAGGAATAATGTGTAGGTATTTTGCTAGCTAGCTAACTGATAAGTATATAAACTGTTTTTAAAAGATTTACTTGGGATTAAGGTTTTACTGAGCTCTGACCGCCACAGCAACAGTCAGCTCTACCCACCACCAGAGCCTCCCATCAAGCCTCTTAGATAGCCTCAACCACCAGAGGGCAGATAACAGAAGCAAGAAAAACTACAATCCTGCAGCCTGTGGACCAAAAACCACAGTTACAGAAAGATAGAGAAGATGAAAAGGCAGAGGGCTATGTACCAGATGAAGGAACAAGAAAAAACCCCAGAAAAACAACTAAATGAAGTGGAGATAGGCAACCTTCCAGAAAAAGAATTCAGAATAATGATAGTGAAGATGATCCAGGACCTCGGAATAAGAATGGAGGCAAAGATCAAGAAGATGCAAGAAATGTTTAACAAAGACCTAGAAGAATTAAAGAACAAACAAACAGAGATGAACAATACAATAACTGAAATGAAAACTACACTAGAAGGAATCAATAGCAGAATAACTGAGGCAGAAGAACGGATAAGTGACCTGGAAGACAGAATGGTGGAATTCACTGCTGCGGAACAGACTAAAGAAAAAAGAATGAAAAGAAATGAAGACAGCCTAAGAGACCTCTGGGACAACATTAAACGCAACAACATTCGCATTATAGGGGTCCCAGAAGGAGAAGAGAGAGAGAAAGGACCAGAGAAAATATTTGAAGAGATTATAGTCGAAAACTTCCCTAACATGGGAAAGGAAATAGCCACCCAAGTCCAGGAAGCGCAGAGAGTTCCATACAGAATAAACCCAAGGAGAAACACGCCGAGACACATAGTAATCAAAGTGGCAAAAATTAAAGACAAAGAAAAATTATTGAAAGCAGCAAGGGAAAAACGACAAATAACATACAAGGGAACTCCCATAAGGTTAACAGCTGATTTCTCAGCAGAAACTCTGCAAGCCAGAAGGGAGTGGCATGATATACTTAAAGTGATGAAAGGGAAGAACCTACAACCAAGATTACTCTACCCGGCAAGGATCTCATTTAGATTTGATGGAGAAATCAAAAGCTTTACAGACAAGCAAAAGCTAAGAGAATTCAGCACCACCAAACCAGCTCTACAACAAATGCTAAGGGAACTTCTCTAAGTGGGAAACACAAGAGAAGAAAAGGACCTACAAAAACAAACCCAAAACAATTAAGAAAATGGTCATAGGAACATACATATCGATAATTACCTTAAACGTGAATGGATTAAATGCCCCAACCAAAAGACATAGACTGGCTGAATGGATACAAAAACAAGACCCATATATATGCTGTCTACAAGAGACCCACTTTAGACCTAGGGACACATACAGACTGAAAGTGAGGGGATGGAAAAAGATATTCCATGCAAATGGAAATCAAAAGAAAGCTGGAGTAGCTATACTCATATCAGATAAAATAGACCTTAAAATAAAGAATGTTACAAGAGACAAGGAAGGACACTACATAATGATCCAGGGATCAATACAAGAAAAAGATATAACAATTATAAATATATATGCACCCAACATAGGAGCACCTCAATACATAAGGCAACTGCTAACAGCTATAAAAGAGGAAATCGACAGTAACACAATAATAGTGGGGGACTTTAACACTTCACTTACACCAATGGACAGATCATCCAAAATGAAAATAAATAAGGAAACAGAAGCTTTAAATGACACAATAGACCAGATAGATTTAATTGATATATATAGGACATTCCATCCAAAAACAGCAGATTACACGTTCTTCTCAAGTGCGCACGGAACATTCTCCAGGATAGATCACATCTTGGGTCACAAATCAAGCCTCAGTAAATTTAAGAAAATTGAAATCATATCAAGCATCTTTTCTGACCACAACGCTATGAGATTAGAAATGAATTACAGGGAAAAAAACGTAAAAAAGACAAACACATGGAGGCTAAACAATACGTTACTAAATAACCAAGAGACCACTGAAGAAATCAAAGAGGAAATAAAAAAATACCTAGAGACAAATGACAATGAAAACACGACGACCCAAAACCTATGGGATGCAGCAATAGTGGTTCTAAGAGGGAAGTTTATAGCTATACAAGCCTACCTAAAGAAACAAGAAAAATCTCAAGTAAACAATCTAACCTTACACCTAAAGAAACTAGAGAAAGAAGAACAAACAAAACCCAAAGTTAGCAGAAGGAAAGAAATCATAAAGATCAGAGCAGAAATAAATGAAATAGAAACAAAGAAAACAATAGCAAAGATCAATAAAACTAAAAGTTGGTTCTTTGAGAAGATAAACAAAATTGATAAGCCATTAGCCAGACTCATCAAGAAAAAGAGGGAGAAGACTCAAATCAATAAAATCAGAAATGAAAAAGGAGAAGTTACAACAGACACCGCAGAAATACAAAGCATCCTAAGAGACTACTACAAGCAACTTTATGCCAATAAAATGGACAACCTGGAAGAAATGGACAAATTCTTAGAAAGGTATAACCTTCCAAGACTGAATCAGGAAGAAATAGAAAATATGAACAGACCAATCACAAGTAATGAAATTGAAACTGGGATTAAAAATCTTCCAATGAACAAAAGTCCAGGACCAGATGGATTCACAGGTGAATTCTATCAAACATTTAGAGAAGAGCTAACACCCATCCTTCTCAAACTCTTCCAAAAAATTGCAGAGGAAGGAACACTCCCAAACTCATTCTATGAGGCCACCATCACCCTGATACCAAAACCAGACAAAGACACTACAAAAAAAGAAAATTACAGACCAATATCACTGATGAATATAGATGCAAAAATCCTCAACAAAATACTAGCAAACAGAATCCAACAACACATTAAAAGGATCATACACCACGATCAAGTGGGATTTATCCCAGGGATGCAAGGATTCTTCAATATACGCAAATCAATCAATGTGATACACCATATTAACAAATTGAAGAATAAAAACCATATGATCATCTCAATAGATGCAGAAAAAGCTTTTGACAAAATTCAACACCCATTTCTGATAAAAACTCTCCAGAAAGTGGGCATAGAGGGAACCTACCTCAACATAATAAAGGCCATATATGACAAACCCACAGCAAACATCATTCTCAATGGTGAAAAACTGAAAGCATTTCCTGTTAGATCAGGAACGAGACAAGGATGTCCACTCTCACCACTATTATTCAACATAGTTCTGGAAGTCCTAGCCACGGCAATCAGAGAAGAAAAAGAAATAAAAGGAATACAAATTGGAAAAGAAGAAGTAAAACTGTCACTGTTTGCGGATGACATGATACTATACATAGAGAATCCTAAAACTGCCACCAGAAAACTGCTAGAGCTAATTAATGAATATGGTAAAGTTGCAGGATACAAAATTAATGCACAGAAATCTCTTGCATTCCTATACACTAATGATGAAAAATCTGAAAGAGAAATTATGGAAACACTCCCATTTACCATTGCAACAAAAAGAATAAAATACCTAGGAATAAACCTACCTAGGGAGACAAAAGACCTGTATGCAGAAAACTATAAGACACTGATGAAAGAAATTAAAGATGATACCAACAGATGGAGAGATATACCATGTTCTTGGATTGGAAGAATCAACATTGTGAAAATGAGTATACTACCCAAAGCAATCTACAGATTCAATGCAATCCCTATCAAATTACCAATGGCATTTTTTACGGAGCTAGAACAAATCATCTTAAAATTTGTATGGAGACACAAAAGACCCCGAATAGCCAAAGCAGTCTTGAGGCAAAAAAATGGAGCTGGAGGAATCAGACTCCCTGACTTCAGACTATACTACAAAGCTACAGTAATCAAGACAATATGGTACTGGCACAAAAACAGAAACATAGATCAATGGAACAAGATAGAAAGCCCAGAGATAAACCCACGCACCTATGGTCAACTAATCTATGACAAAGGAGGCAAAGATATACAATGGAGAAAAGACAGTCTCTTCAATAAGTGGTGCTGGGAAAACTGGACAGCTACATGTAAAAGAATGAAATTAGAATACTCCCTAACACCATACACAAAAATAAACTCAAAATGGATTAGAGACCTAAATATAAGACTGGACACTATAAAACTCTTAGAGGAAAACATAGGAAGAACACTCTTTGACATAAATCACAGCAAGATCTTTTTTGATCCACCTCCTAGAGTAATGGAAATAAAAACAAAAATAAACAAGTGGGACCTAATGAAACTTCAAAGCTTTTGCACAGCAAAGGAAACCATAAACAAGACGAAAAGACAACCCTCAGAATGGGAGAAAATATTTGCAAATGAATCAACGGACAAAGGATTAATCTCCAAAATATATAAACAGCTCATTCAGCTCAATATTAAAGAAACAAACACCCCAATCCAAAAATGGGCAGAAGACCTAAATAGACATTTCTCCAAAGAAGACATACAGACGGCCACGAAGCACATGAAAAGATGCTCAACATCACTAATTATTAGAGAAATGCAAATCAAAACTACAATGAGGTATCACCTCACTCCTGTTAGAATGGGCATCATCAGAAAATCTAAAAACAACAAATGCTGGAGAGGGTGTGGAGAAAAGGGAACCCTCTTGCACTGTTGGTGGGAATGTAAATTGATACAGCCACTATGGAGAACAATATGGAGGTTCCTTAAAAAACTAAAAATAGAATTACCATATGACCCAGCAATCCCACTACTGGGCATATACCCAGAGAAAACCATAATTCAAAAAGACACATGCACCTGAATGTTCATTGCAGCACTATTTACAATAGCCAGGTCATGGAAGCAACCTAAATGCCCATCAACAGACGAATGGATAAAGAAGTTGTGGTACATATATACAATGGAATATTACTCAGCCATAAAAAGGAACGAAATTGAGTCATTTGTTGAGACGTGGATGGATCTAGAGACTGTCATACAGAGTGAAGTAAGTCAGAAAGAGAAAAACAAATATCGTATATTAATGCATGTATGTGGAACCTAGAAAAATGGTACAGATGAACCAGTTTGCAGGGCAGAAGTTGAGACACAGATGTACAGAATGGACATATGGACACCAAGGGGGGAAAACTGCGGTGAGGTGGGGATGGTGGTGTGCTGAATTGGGCGATTGGGATTGACATGTATACACTGATGTGTATAAAATTGATGCCTAATAAGAACCTGCAGTATAAAAAAAACAAACAAAACAACTAATACTAAACTTTCATTGGGTTATTTGTATGGAAATATGTTAATATAAATATTTCAGACATTACATGAAATTTCTAAAAATCTTATATTTGTATTTGTATGGAAATATGTATGGAAATATGTTAATATAAATGTTTCAGACATTACATGAAATTTCTAAAAATCTTATATTTGTATTTGTATGGAAATATGTATGGAAATAATATAAATGTTTCAGACATTACATGAAATTTCTAAAAATCTTATATGTTCTGGTATAATGTTAAAAAAAAAAAAAAGATTTACTTATCATTAAACATGATCTTTTTCACGATTCTATGTAAATTTTGTATTTCACATAAAAATGAGAAAGCTCTTCATATATGATATGGAAAGTTATACAAAAAGGGTAAGGGGCAGAAAAACGTGCCTGCTATATTACCATCTGTATAGAAAGCAAAGAATAAATGTATATTTGCTTGTATTTATGTAAAATATCTCTGGAAGGGAACACTGATAACCAGTAACGCTGGGTGCCTCTGGGTAGGAAATGGGTGGCTCAGAGCAAGAAATGGGAGGGGGGCTTTTCAGCATGTCTGCTTTTGTTCTCTTTGAATTTTAAACCCACTGAGTGCATCACAAATTTTAAAATGAATAGATAAAATTACAAGTTTTGTTTGAAAAGGAAAAAAAAAAACCTTACAACGTCCTTTGGATGGAGGTAGGGGCCTAAGCTTCAGGAGGGAGGGTCATGGGCACATCCAGCAGTGTGACAGCTGGGCCTTGGACAGGGCCCTCTACCAAGAGGCACTGGGTACACGATAATGAGCCTATAAATCACTCGAAAGAACTCTCATGTCATGGCTGGCCTCTGAAAGGGGAATCTTGTTTTTCCTTTCCTGTAATAGAAGAGATTCGTGAGTTATCCAGAAATTCAGAGATTGCGGTGTCACGGGCTGGCCGGCTTAGAAGTTGGGCAGAAGCCAGGCCTGCCCTCTAGTCGCTGTGCGAACTCAGATAAGAGCGTTAGCCTCCCAAGGGTTTAGCTTCCTCATCAGCAAAATGCAGGCAGTAATATCCTGAGGAGCCAATAAAGATAACTTATGGAAAGTGCCCAGCTGCCAGCCCTCACTCATAAGTGAGCAATAAAGGGCCCAGAAGCCACTGTCACTGGGACAGCCTTCCTGAGCTCCCTGGTCTTTGCTCCCCACTAAAAAGAAACTTCTTGGGCATAAATACCAGCCAGCATCACTCCCACCTGAGTGAGTCGTCAGCCATGAGCAGGGGAAGCTGGGGGCCTTCCCTTAGGGAGGGCCCACTCTGGCTTGTGTCATCCCTGGTCTGGGGGGCTGGGACAATTCCAGGCCCAGCTTGGGGTTCATTCATTCCAAAAAGATCTGATCCTGGGACTAAACGTGCCGGTCACTGAGCCTGGGGTGAGAAGGGCAGGCGGAGGGGAACGCAGGAAGGTAATCCTAGGAGGTCACCATTGCCTGCCCTTTTCAAACTTGCAGAAGAGGATTTAGAATTTGGGAGCCTGGGGAACAGCATTTGTATGTTTACGAGGTTTTTCACAACCACAGACGTATCTATGAAACCACCCGACATGCAAACTAAGCTGGGGAACTGTATCAGTCCCACTTCTAGGTAGTTCACTAGACATTCTCCAAATATTTATAGGCATCATTTACTGATGATGTCTACTCTTTGCAGCCACAGTGCTAGATGCTTTATCTTTGATCTCTCCTGCAAAGTTAGGTTACCGCCTGCATTTTACAGATGAGGAAACGGAGCCTCGGAGGTAGTATATTTCAGCTGCCAGAGGTCACAACTTCACTACAACAACAAGAGGGTCAGAATTTGAACTCTGGTCTGAGTGGCCACCCTCTTTCAAATGCGCCTCTCAACGTGAGTGCCACGCTGAGTGTCTGCTAGCTGTACCAGCAGGACTGTCCCCTACAGGACAGGTGGCCTTTCCCAAGAGTGGATGCTAAAGATTCCATGTCCCCTGTGGTGGTAGGTTGAAGGTCAACATCCCAATCCCCAGAATCTGTGAACGTTCTCTTATATGATGGCAAAAGGGACTTGGCAGATATGACGAAGTTAAGGATCTAGAGGTGGGAGATTAGCTTGGATTATCCAGGTGGGCCTGATGTAATCACAGGGTCCTTATTAGAAGGAGGAAAGAGATCAGAATGGGTGGTAGGGGACGTGTCACAAAAGCAAGAGGTTGGAGTGATGTGAGAACATCATCATCAAGACACACAGCCAAGGAAGCTTCTAGAAGCCGGAAAACATAAGGAAATGGATTCTCCCCTGAAGCTTCTAGAAGGAACGCAACCCTGCCAGCACCTTGAATTCAGATTTCTCACCTCTGAGAATAACTCTGTATTATTTTAAGCCACTAGGACTGTCATCATTTATTACAGCAGCCATAGGAAACTCACACACCAGATGTTTCGTGTCAGAGGGAGGGATATTTACCTCCCAGAAGGAGGGAAAAAGTTCTGGAGTGGCAGTGATCACAGGTGTGCAGTGATCCACTGGAAGACCCACACCTTCAGAGCACAGAGAGGCCTGGTGAGGAAAGTGCTCAGGGAAGGACAAGGGCACCCATGACCGTCACTTCGTGAGCTCGCAGCAGTGACCGGGGAGGATTCCTCAGGGGAGAACCCAGCAGTGACTGGGGGCCGTGGAGCCCCGCAGAAGCTGGCCTCAAAGGGGAAAGGGGTGTCTGGCTTCAGGTTCCTCTGCTCTGCATCGGAGGACAGCCAGCCTGCTGTGAGAAATTCATCTGCACTGTCACTACCTGCTTTCACTTCCTCACTTCCCAGGCCCTCCCTCATCTCGGGGGCAGCCCCGGCCATACGCAGAAGGATGGGAGACAGAACATATCATAAAACCCAGAGGGGGACCACGGGAGAGACCGAGGGCCCCGACAGCACCTGGCAGGGCAAACAAACGTTCGCCTCCATCCGCCACGTCAGAAGCCAACGCAAAACAGGAGAGCAGGTGGGGAACAGGAAATATACTTGGCCAGATAGCAATTCAGCCCTAGCAGTCGTGAGAAGACGGTGGTGTCCTGCAGTGGGCGTGTCAGGACTCACCGGCCCACGTGCATCTCCCTGGAGTGTTTTGACTTGACCATTGGTGGGGGGGGGGGGGGCCGGTGGTGAACATTTTTTTTTTTATACAGGGAATCTTTTTAAATTTTATTTATTTATTTTATTTTTGGATGTGTTGGGTCTTCGTTGCTGTGCACGGGCTTTCCCTATTTGCAGTGAGCGGGAGCTACTCTTCTTTGCGGTGCGTGGGCTTCTCATTGCGGTGGCTTCTCTTGTTGCAGAGCAGGGGCTCTAGGCATGTGGGCTTCAGTAGTTGTGGAGCACGGGCTCAGCAGTTGTGGCTCGCAGGCTCTAGAGCACAGGCTCAGTAGTTGTGGCGCACGGGCTTAGTTGCTCCACGGCATGTGGGATCTTCCCGGACCAGGGCTCAAACCCACATCCCCTGCATTGGCAGCTGGACTCCTAACCGCTGCGCCACCAGGGAAGTCCCAAGGGGTGAACATTTTTATATTAAATATATTTTATATTAAAATAAACACAGACACATGTGGAACCAAATACAAATTCTGCATTAAGTTTCAGAAGAAGAAATTTCCGACTATAGGCCATGTCCCCAGATACTCTGTCTCCTTAAGTCTGTACTCCCTTTTCTTAACAAATATCTCAGAAGAAAGTCTGAGAAGCCGGGTTTAGGGAAAAGTGCCAACACTGGAGCCTTCATATCTGTGTTTGACTCCTGGCACAGCTAGCCACTAGCTGTATCACGTTAGTTACTGTACTGTGATAAATTATGTGATATAATATTTATTATACATATATATATATATAGCATATATGATGTTATATAACACCATATAGCATATACAGTATATATAACACATGTTATATAATATTATGTATTATATATAATATACAGTATATGTAATATATGTTATATACTATTATATATTATATAATGTTATGTGTGTATGTATGTGTATATATATACACATATATACATATACATATATATACACACACACATATATCTATCTATCTATGTATATATAAAACTTAGCCTTCCTGCGCTTCTCAATCAATGGCACCTTCTCTCTTTCCTGCCAGCCAGGGTTCAGGCCAGCCAGGGTTCAGAGCAGGACCCCAGAACAGGAACCACCGAGGGCCATTCAGGGGCTCAGGGTCTTTCTAAAAAGCCTCTCTATTGACAAAAATGCTACGGACACCAGTTGACTCTGCTCATTCTCTTTATTTCTTCTAGCACAAAACAGGAGCTAGTTAATAATAATGTTGGGCATTTAAAAGAAAAGGGCTATACAGGCACTTTGGAAAACAGGCAGATTTTTAAGAATGTAAAACATATAGCGAGGGCTTCCCTGGTGGCACAGTGGTTAAGAATCCACCTGCCAGTGCACAGTACACAGGTTCGAGCCCTGGTCCAGGAGGATCCCACATGCCGCGGAGCAACTAAGCCCGTGCGCCACAGCTACTGAGGCTGCGTGCCACAACTACTGAGCCCACGCTCTGCAATAGGAGAAGCCGCCACAATGAGAAGCCTGCACACCACAACAAAGAGTGGCTCCCGTTCACTGCAACTAGAGAAAGCCCGCGTGCAGCAACGAAGACTTAACGCAGCCAAAAATAATATAAATAAAATAAATTTTAAAAATATATATTAAAAATAACAACACATGTATCGACCCTAAAGCCCAGCAACTCCATTCCTAGAAATGTACTGAAGAGAAATAAAAACATTTGTCAACATAAAAGACCTGAACATGAACGTTCATAGCAGTTTTATTTATGAAAGCCCCAAACTGGAAACAACCCAAATGTCCATTAGCAGCTGAATGGATAAAGGAATTGTGGTACATCCATAAAATGGAATCTACTCAGCAAGAAAAACAAATGAGCTGCTGAGACATGCAGCAATGTGGAGAAATCTGAGACATGCTACACTGAGTGCAAGAAGCCAGATGGAAAAAGGCCCATACTCTATGACTCTATTTCTATGAGATTTGTTCAATAGGCAAAGTAAGCTATCATGACAGAAAGCACAGCAGGGGGTACCGGGCTGAGGCTGGGAGGGTAGAGTATGGACCCCAAGGTAAACTCAGGAAACTTTCTGGAATGATGGAAATATTCTACACCCTGAGACGGTGTTACATAGGTATATACATTTATTACAACTCATCAAACTATACATGTAAAATGAATGCATTTTATTGTATATAAAATATACCTCCATGAAGTAAAGAGAGAGAGAAACAGAAAGGGACAAAGAGAGAGAGAGAGAAAGAGAGAGAGAGAGAAAGAGAGAGAGAAAGAGAGAGAGAAAGAGAGAGAGAGGTGTCTGATGTCTTTGATGGCATGTTCCCTTTCGAGGAGACCAATGCATTGTTTCTCTTTCTCCTAAAATCCTCCACAGTAAATCACGTAATCACTAAGAAGCTGAGTTTCACCCTAAAGGGATTATTATCTATGAAACCATGAGAATGCTGATTTTTGTTTTTAAAAGGAGAGACCTCTGGTCTTCTGATATATTGGGGTGAGAGTAAAGATTTGATGGAAGGCGGAAGCTCTAGAATGGACACAGCACAGGCTATTACGCAGAAACGTGCACAATGCTGGGGCCAAGATTTAGCCAGTACACAACCAATTACAGGTGGAAAAAAATTAAAACATGTATTTATCAGTTGGTCAATAGCCTCTGCCCTGAGATTTCTGAGCATCTCCCCATCATCCAGGACGCCTTCCCACCTCCCCAAGGTCCAGCAACTTGAAGGTTGGCAGCTACACAGACAAGACCCTATTCCAGTCATAAGGTGGCTTCTGGGCTGATGGGCTGGTGCCTGGGCACCCTGGAGGGGAAATATTTTTAATGCCTCCCCTGCAAGAACAATATGAGTTAAGAGTAATCCACAAGCATACAGTGATTAAAAGAGCACATTTTGTCAGAATGAATTGCTGCCAATGGAAAAAACACACAAGTGGGATTTTTTTTTTTTTTAGGCACACGCCATGTAAAAACTCTTAAGGGGTTTTTCCACTTGTAAGCCCGGCTTTGACCCTAATTGCAGACTTGTGTCTCGCTTCCAGATAAACATTTTAAATGATGAGAAGAGGGAAGAATCTTGGAAGAACAGAGAGAAAACCACATCTGATGACTGGAGGCCAGGGATGAGAAATGGGAACACAAGGGGCCCTGAGTGAGAAACTCTTCTGCAGGGCTGGGGGAATCCAGCTCTCCACCCTATTAAATTAACTGAGAAGAGTGAGAGCCTTCTTTGTCACTCCTGAGAACAATTAGTCTTTGTTGCTCAAGTATGGGGGGTGGGGATAGGAAACAATGGTGTTGTGTCCAGTATCTTCCGCAGAGATTATTTCTCCTCCGCAGGTGCTTGGAGAGTTAACAACAGTGTCATACACTGTGTAGACCAATGGACCTACTGCCAGAGGAAATAATTCTATGTTTCAAGTTTTTTTATCTGAAATGAAGCAGGAGGATTCTGATTCCAGTTAATAAGGATTATCTGACTGTAGATGTTAGCTTTGTATGAGGTCAGAGACTCACTGTGCCTGAATTATATAAATTGAAATCCTCAGTGCATGAAAAAGAGAAAAGAGGAGCCATTAGAAAATGAAGGGAACTTGAAAGATATCACTGCCAGGTTTAAGGGGAGGGCTTGTTTGGATCCTGATTTGAGAAGGCCAACCATGAGAAGACACTCTAGAGACAATCAAAGAGATGTGAATCTGGGTTGTGTAGTGAATGAGAGCAAGGAATGCTTGTTAATTGTTATGGGTCCAATAGTGGCCTGGTGGCTAATTGGAAAGAGAGGGAGGGAGGAAGGAAGGGAGAAAGGAAGGGAACTAACACATGCTAACTTAGGTATTTACAACATGTGGAATGTCATATCAGTATTTTGGATGGTATTTAAATATTTAAAGTTTTGCAGAAAAATGAATGATCTAAAAATTAAATTAGGAAAACAAGTCCATTAATAACAGCATCAAAAAGGATAAAATATTGGGTTGGCCAGAAAGTCGTTCAGGTTTTTCGTAAGAGCTTATGGGAAAACCTGAACGGACTTTTTGGCCAACCCGATACTTAGAAATATATTTAAGAAATGCAAAACTTGTACTCTGAAAACTCAAAAAAATTGCTGAAAGAAATTAGAGAAGACTTACATAATTGTAAAGATATCCTATGTTCATGGACCAGAAGATCTAATATTGTTAAGATGTGATACTACCCAATCTGTTGATCTACAGATTCAACACAATTTCTATCAAAATTCCAGCTGCCCACCCCTTTTTTTTTTACAAATTGATAAGCTGATCCTAAAACTCATATGGAAATGCACCCAGAATAGCAAAAACAATCTTGAAAGAAAACAAAATTAGAAGACGAACACCTCATGATTTCAAACTTAAGGCTACAGTAATCAAGATGGTGTGGTACTGGCATGAGGATAGACAAATAGATCAATGAAATATTTAGAATTGAGAATTCAGAAATAAACCCTCACACTTATGGCTAATTGGTTTTCAACAATGGTGCCAAGACCATTCAATGGGGAAAGAATAGTCTTTTCAACAAGTGATGTCTGAAACTGGATATCCGTATGCAAAAGAATGAAGTTGGACCTTTACTTCATGCCATATGCAAAAATTAACTCAAAATGAATCAAAGCCCTAAGTGTAAAAGCTAAAATTATAAAACTTTTAGAAGAAAACATAGGAGTAAAACTTTGAGACCTTGTGTTAGTAGGTTACGACCGTGGCATCCAAACTCCATGGACTTGAACCTCAGTCTGCCACTTCCTTGTTATGGCCAAGTGGGCGGCTTAATTTCGCTTAGTTTCAGCGAAAATGAAGATACAATCAGCCTCATGAGGCTGTTACAAGAACTATATGAGGCAACACTGGCATCTCCCAGAACATGAACTCAGTCTATGTGAGTTCATTGTTAGCCATGTTCTTAGTAAAAGAACATGTAAGCTACAGAGTGAAGCCTATGTATGGACTTGGGTGCAAAATGTAAAATGCCATTTCCAGATTTAAAAAAGCAATTCCAATTTACAAAGCTTGGTGTGAATTCTCTACAATGGGTAATTTTCATGGGATCTGTAGTGTAAAACAGTTTGTTTCAAAGGTCCCAAGAGTAGCATGCTGGAGTCCTCTGGATCAAATTCCACCTGAAGACATTGCTTATGGAGGAACCAGCATTTAAAATTTTTGAATTTGGATGCCTTTACATGGGGCACCTCCTTCCACTGAACCACAAGCCCAACCATTCCTTATTGTATAACCTCAGGCATATCTCACTTGTTTACATCATAGTCTGGTTCCTGAAGATGACTGTTTCTACCCTCTATCTCAAATGCTGTGAAATCTTTGTTGGCTATCCAACTTTCTTCTTACAAATGTTTGGAGAGCCTCTTCTTTTTTTTTTTTTTTTCTTAAAAAAGACTTAAAATTTTGGAAGGTTTTAAGGTTCTTTTTAATATTTTCAATAACTTAAAAAATATGGCGCTAAAATATTTTAAAAGGTAACATAGACCAGCACTGTCCCAACAGAAGTATCACGCAAGCTACAAATGCAAGTCACTTGCATAATTTTAAATTTTCTAATAGTCACATGAAAAAAGTCAAAAAAACATATTTTATATTCTTCTTTCAAACTAAGTGCTTGAAATCCGGTGTGTATTTTACATTTAGAGTACATCTCAATTTGGAGCGGCTACATTTCAAGTGCTCAATAGCCACGGTTGGCCAGCAGCTTTCGAACTGGACGGCGCAGATATAGGAAACCAATGACAAACCATGCGCTGTAAGACCTTAGAGGAAGATGTGGGGGTCTACAGGAAAAGAACATTGACATTAGAAACTATTTAAGTGGCAGATTCTGGGGCTTTGGCGGTCACGGTGGTGACAATGGTCATGCTGAAGTTCGAGATGGAGTGAAACGGAGATCATGTGATTCCAGTGCAGGAGTGGGAGGAGAGGATACTCAGGGCTTCCTTTTCTGCTGTGGTTTCTACTTCCATCCTCCCTACTCCAGGCATATTGGGGGTGGGATAGGACAGGGTTGAAGAAAAAGCAAAGAAGAGTAGGTGGGGTTGAGAGAGCACCACTCCTAATATTTAAATCTGCTTTGAGCTCAGGCCCCCACTCAGCGGTGGCCCGAAGGGTCCTGGGGTGAGGATTTTCCAGCTACTCCTGACCTCCCCTCCCCAGCTTCTGAGGCAGCTTCTCTATCTCCAAAGAACAGGCGTTCTGCCTCTGCTCTTCAAGGAATATTATGTTCTCCCAACTGTGATATTTTGGGTGTTTTTGGCAGGAGGTGGGATGGGCAGGGGTGGAAATAACTCACAAATGTTCTCTGAACAAGAAACCAGGAAAGTACAGACACCTGGCCTCAGGATTTTGTTGGCTCCAGGGACATCACTGTAAACCCACTAACACTAATTGCTTTCACATCTGCTCCCATTTCTAGTGGAAATAAAATGCCTCTCCAGCTAATGGGAGACAGAACGCCCGCTTGCTGTTTGTTTACCTCATTTCTTAAGAGCTCTCGCTCCCACCACTCCTCCCCCGGCCCCCAGCCTGAAACCCTTGAAAGGGCATCTTGCGCAAAGCTGGCAGGAGCCTCACATGCACAGAAAGGATGCCTGTGTTCCTGCTGGGGCTGCAGAACTCCCTAGTCCTAGACTAAACAAATGCGGGGTGTTGGGGGAGGCAGAAAGGAGAGCGAGAGAAAAGCGAAGGAATCCTACTTGCTTTTAATTCATGCTTCCCGGGATATTTTGGATCTCTTTATTTGACATGAAGTACCAAGATCTGAACCTCAACTTCTGAATTCAGACTTCTGACTGCCAAAGAAGGGAAAAATACAAGTTCAGCTGAAATTGGGGTTTAAGCAAATGGACTCTCAACCCACTGGACCTAACACAGTTGCCCTTTAAAATGATTTACGGCAGCTCACTGGGAAGCCATCTTTGACAGTCCTGTTCTAGCTGGGCTGCCTGTGTTTACCCCTGTGGTAACATGGTCTGTCTCCCCACTGACCGTTGGCAGGACAGCATCTTACACACCCCTCTATCTTCAACGCCGAGCATGGGTCTCGGCAAAGCACAGGTGTAGCTCAGAGCTCTGGCCGTCCCTCCCCTCTCCCCAAAGATTCTAGTAACAGAACCATTCATTTTTAGCTGGACCCACAGTTGCTAAGAATAAAAACTACATTTCCCAGTCTCCCTTGCAGTTAAGTGTGGCCATGTGACTAAGTTCTAGCTAATAGGATATGAGTAGAAGTGATTTTATATATATAATATATATAATATAAAGTTCCCATGGTGCAATTCTCCATCTCCCTTCTTCCTGTGTGAATACTGACCAGGGTGAGGTCATCTTGGGCCATGTAGTCGAGGACAACACCCTAGGGATGGTGGTATAATAAGACAGGTTCCTGGAGCCTAGACAGTGTGGAGTGTCAGACTGCTTTTGGAGGGGCTGCTGTGTGAGAACGAAACTTATTTTGGAACTGGGTTATGGTAGCTGAAATTACATGCTTAGGATTTATTTGTTGAAGAAAAGAAAGGATGATACCCCTATAACAGAGAACCCCACTGTGATGGTTAGTTTATGTGACTGGGCCACAGGGCGCCCAGACATTAGGTCAAACTTTATTCTGCAGTATCTGGAAGGGTGTTTCTGGATGAGATTAACATTTGAACTGGTAGACGGAGTAAGCAGATTGCCCTCCCTAATGTGGGTGGGCCTCATCCGATGAACTGAAGACCTCGGTCTGAAGGCTGAGTAAGAGGGACCTCCTGCTGCCCAGCTGTCTGAGCTATCAGTCTTTTCCTGCCTTTGAGCTAAAACTGAGACATCAGCTCTTCTTGAGTCTCAAGGCTGTTGGCTTTCAGACTAGAACTTACCATTGGCTTCCCTGGTTCTCCGGCCTTTGGACTTGTTCTGGAACTGCATACACCATTGGCTCCAGTGGGTTTCCAGCTCACCGGCCACAGCCTTGGGGCTTCTCGGCCTCCATCACTGTATGACCTATTCCCTTATGATAAATCTCTTTCTTTATTCTTGGCAAACATGGGCTCAGCTGAAAGTTAATGGTTCTGTTACTAGAGAAGAGGAGAGCTGATTTGGGGGAGGAGAGGGGCAGCCGGGGGTCTGTGCTACATCTATAATTTGCCGAGACCCGTGCTAGGCGCTGGAGGTAAAGTGGTGTATAAGATGCGATCCTGCCAGCGGTCAATGGGGAGACAGACAAGGCGTTGTCTAATTATACCATACTGTGAGCTAGAGAGAGATAGATATAGACATAGATCTAGATATATCTCCAATTGGTTCTGTTTCTCCAGAGAGCCCTGAACTAATACACTCACTCGTTGGCTCTCCTTCTGGACAGCCAGCCTCTGGTTCTTCCTACCTCTCTTACTGATGAAGAATCTTACATCCCTGACTAGACTACATGCTCCTGGGCTACAGAGGTTCATCTTTCTCATCACCTTCTTTTGTCTCCACCTTCCTCTATATGCTGCCTACTCTAGGCTGGAACAGAGCAGCACTCCATGACCAGACACTTGAATAAAGGATGATATTAAAAACAAAGCCCCTGGGGACTTCCCTGGTGCCGCAGTGGTTAAGAATCTGCCTGCCAATGCAGGGGACACAGGTTCAAGCCCTGGTCCGGGAAGATCCCACATGCCGCGGAGCAACAAAGCCCGTGCGCCACAACTACTGAGCCTGTGCTCTAGAGCCTGTGAGCCACAATTACTGAACCCACGTGCCACAACTACTGAAGCCTGTGTGCCTAGAGCCCCTGCTCCACAACAAGAGAAGCCACCGCAATGAGAAGCCCGCGCACCACAACAAAGAGTAGCCCCCGCTCGCTGTAAAAACAAAAAGCCCGCGCGCAGCAAATGAAGACAATGAATGCAATGAAGACACAATGCAGCCAAAAATAAACTAATTAATTAATTTAAAAAAAAAAAGAAAACAAAGCCCTTTGTCTTGTCTCTTTGGAGTGCTTTTGAAACACCCTGTTACAATGGCCAAGAAGACTGTCCAAGATGGCCAAGTTCAAACAGCTTATCTTAGCATCAAAACCTTCAAAGCAGAGACTGGGTTTTTGTATAAACATCTTCTGTGTAGCCATGATGTTCTATGTAGTGAAATGAAAGTGGAAAATTGGGGGGAAATTAATTTGGGGGGAAATTAAGATCAAATGGGGCTCAGAGAATAAACTGTTGCAACCGGATTTAGTCAGATGGCTTTTCCTGAGTCACTGAATTTCATCAGGAGAGAACTGCAGACACAAACCCTTTGTTTAACGTAGCTGGTGATGAAATAAATAGGGTGACTCCGACTCGACCCCCTCCCCTCCTCACACCCTTCCAACCGACTTCCCGAGATTGCCCAAACAAAGAGCAGAAGTTCAAAGAATCTCTCTTCTTGGGTCAGCTCCCAGAGGATGGGAGCACTTGCCTTTGCTCCCAGGAAAACCGTGATCGGGTGAAGGTATGTGAGAAGCGTGCCCTTCCCTACGCGACACCGCAGAAGGGAGAGTGGCCCGGAGCCTGTCACGGGACTGTTTGTCTCCATGTGGAGAATGTTTATGAACTGACACATTCGCTCTCCAGCTCAGGAAATAGCTGCCTAGTCAGAACACAATTGAACCTGACCTTGGGCCCCAGCCGTGGCAGGCAGAGGTTAATTTCCTTTCCTCCTGGGCAGGACCCAGTGCTGATTGTCTTCTTGTGCCTAATTACATTTTCTGCACAATACAGCATGCATCTTATCTCGGGCAGCAGGCAGCTAGGCCAAAGCTTCCCCTGGTTCCTCCCTATGGTTTGAAGTAGAAGTTTGATAAGGGGCACATTTCACTTTAAAAAAAAAAAAGAAAAAAAAAAAAAACCACTGTTAATTGTGAGGAGAAAGTACTTTTTCTACTGGTACTTTTTCCTCCCGTAAAAATGTACATTTGCCTGTGAGAACCTCCCCATGTGACCTGGCAGGGAGAAAATAGAAAGCAGCCATGAAAAGGAGCTCAGGTGAACAACTTAGGACCTGAAGAAAAGTAGGCCAGTGGGTTGAAATAAAATCCTGCCACAAGCAAGCAAAAGATTTAATAAGCAGGAGACAGTGTGGTGCTGGCACAGGCCTTGGGTCCCCTACTTTCAGCGTGTTCCTGGCCATCGGTGCTCAATGGCCATCTCAGTTGGGATGATACACTTGTTTATTTAAATATTCATTTATTTTGGGGTGACTTTATTGCGTTTTGGAGAAATGACACATATTCCTTTTTTTGCTTTTTTACTTAACTCAGAAAACTCTGAAGAGGAAAATGTAACTTCTAAATCCCACCAGCCATGAAGCAACCATCCTTAAGTTAGGACCGCGATCGAGTTATATCTTTATGTACGTGTACGGTTAGGAAGATGGGTAGATTTACAGGTAAGAAATAATTTAAAAGGGACTTTACCACACACTATCCTTTCAGTATTTGAACTTGACAGATAAGAAAGAAACTGAAATGAAACAGAATCTGCTGGATTTCTGAAAAGATACAGATTTCAAGCCTGGCAGGATTCTGAAAGGCAGGGTGAACGTCCAAGGCCAACTGAGGTAAATGATGTCAGAAAGGCAGGTAGCACGGGGAAATAAAACCCCAAGCCCTAAGAGATCTGAACTGTTTTCCTTGGCCCTCTGGAGAGATGCCATCAGTTGAGATAGGGTGGCCTGCTCTGGACTCAGTTTTCTGGAAGCCCAGGGCCTGGCTTTAACACCGCAGCTGGCTCACCCTACATTTGCGTAGATTATCTGACCTCTTCAGAAGGGAGCATCTACCTAGTGCTGGTAAATTCTGACAGTCACAATGAAGGTGGAAAGGAGGTTGCTAGTCACTGAGTATGCTGGCAGGAGAAAAGCGGGGAACAATGTGAAAGCTCAGAATTCGTATCAGGGGACTCCCAGGATAGACCAACGGAGGTCTGACCAGTTTGGATGAAAGATGAAAAAGAGAAGAGAAAGAGTGAGGGAGGAAGGCGGGGGGGTGGGAGAAAAAGACACATCTGGCAACCCTGACGCTGAAAACCAAAACCTTATCTACCCCTAACCCCACCCCTTACGCTCTGTCTGGGCAGCGGAGGGCACATCATTATTCACACAGCGAAGCAGTTTAACCTCAAGGAGACAGTGGGAAATACTTTCAAAGTAACCAGGGCCTCGTACCCAGGTGTATGATAAAGCCTCAAGCTCAGGAAGAGCCAGGGCCCTATAAAGAGCCAAGTTCACGTGTAGCCCTGTCGGCCATTGTCCTTGCCCCCCAGCACTGCCAGAAGGAAGGAGGAGGAACAGAAGGAAGGTTCCAGGCAAGGGGACACCTTAAGTCAGAGACGCCAGCTGTGAAAATGCCAGTGGCTCCAGGCCCTGAAGGAATCACACCTCTGGCTGTCGGCCAGCCTCCTCCACTACGAGGCGAGAACCTAGAGAGACTCCAGCTGTCCGTTCTTATCCAGTTGCAACGGGGGGCCTGTTCTCCTCAGATGCAGGGACAGAGTGTCACCTGGGAGACATCCTGCCCCCCCCCACAGAGGTCAGCGGTTGGCCCCCAAGATGAAGGCCTGTCCTCCCAGCCTGTGACAGGAACCAGGCCTGAGGGTGAAAGAGCACACCGGCATTTTCTTCTCTCAACGAACTGAGATTAGACGTCTCCTCACCTGACACTAGCACAGCCTCCGGTGAGAGACCTGGGCTAAGCCTTTGCTTCTGAGGCTGCGTACAGAGGCTCAGCGCATGGGCTTTGGAACCAGGATGCCCAGTTCTGGCTCTGCTGCTTTCTCAAGTTCTTTGTGCCTCTGTTTCCTCATCTGTAAAATGGGAGGAATATTCATAGCTACCTTAGAGCTACTGCAGGGATTAGAGGAGTTGGCCCACGCAGAGCCCTGAGCACAGTTCCAGGACACAGGAAGGGCCGTGAGGACCTTTACTACCACTGAGCCCTTAATAAGTATTAGGGGCTAAATTGTGTCCCTGGAGATTCATATGTTGGAAGTCCTTACCCCCAGTACCTCAGAATGTGACTGTACTTGGAGAGAGGGTCTTTCAAGAGGTCATTAAGGTAAAGGAAGTCACGAGGGTGGGCCCTAATCCAGTATGACTGGTGTCCTCATAAGAAGGAGAGATTAGGACACAGATGTGTATAGAAGGAAGACCACGTGAAGACACAGGGAAAAGGCGGCCGTCTACAAGCCAAGGGAGAGGCCTCAGAAGAAACCAACCCTGCCAACACCTTCATCTCAGACTTCTGGCCTCCAGAACGTGAGGAAATAAATTTTGTTGTTGAAGCCACCCGGTCTATGGTACTTTGTTACGGCATCCCCAGCAAAGTAAAACACATACAGGTTGACTATCATTTTAGCAGAACTGACATCCAGCCAGTGTGAACCCACGTGGAAGTGGAGCCAGTGTCGCACCTGATTGGTGATATCAGTTATAAAATAGTTTTCACATCTGCCCCACTTCGTGTTAGTCTTATCCCAGTGGTGCTCACCCTTGTGTGAGAGAATCAGCCTTTCGCTACAGAATCAGTGAGAACGGGTCCACTTTCTGCCCCCCCCGCATCCTGCCTCCCCTTCCGGGCTCACACAGTCCAGGGCCCTGCACCCTCTGAGCATCTCTGCCTCCCTTCCTTGAAGCATGAAAGTTGCAACAGTGAAGGGGTGAAGGGGGCTCCTCTGAGCAAGGCCATCACCAAATCCTCATCTGAGGAGCCCTCGGGATCCTGCCTGCTTCAGAGAGTGTAGCGTCTGAGGGATGTGACAGGGTTGCTATGACAACAAGCACGCACGCTGTTTGCTCAGCACCGTTCACAGTCTTCCAGGCAGGCTCGGTGCCACCCCACTGTACACGCAAGAAGCCCGGGGAGATCTGCACTGGGAATGAAGTTGTACCAGAGCACTGAGTACACCCAGGCTGATGGCCCCCCTTGCTCTGTCATCAAGTTAGCCATGGCCATCACGTGCCCCAGAAGGTCTGCCCCTGAGACTACGTTCTGCTGTCACCTGGCATTCTCTTTCTCTTGTAAGGTTGTTGGCCACACAGATTTGGTGGAGCATTTGCCCACAGTGCCCTGACCCTTTCACGCTCTCTCGGGCAGCAGGAGAAAGGAGCAGAGGTGAACTTTCAGTCTCACGAATCTGCCTGCGGATAGGCAGCGTGGGGAGTGGGTCACCACTGGCTAGGGATTGTTTAGCTGTTACTGGTGTCCACTCTCTCCTGCCACCACGGTACGTGAGCCCAGCCGGAGTCGGCAAGGACGATGAGGAGTAACAAGCATGCATTCCTCAGCCAAGGTAATCAAAAGAAGAGGTCTGGTCCAAGAAAAACTAATACAATCTTCTTCTAATAGAAGGTACCCACAGGGGCATTCAGTCCAGAAGGGCAGGGAGCTCCCACGTGGCTGGAATTTAGCTCTTTATTCTCCACATCTAAAGTAAGCCAAGGGTGAGGAAACCTGAAAAGAATGTCTGAGCATTCTTTGGCCAAATTGGGAGTGGGAGGAAGCACGGCTTTGAAGCATGCATTGCCCCCTCCCACCAGGGCCACACCAGCTACCACTGCCTGGCACGTCAAGCAGCCTGTGCTCCCCTCAAACTAGCACGTGTGTGAACCAACCCACAGCAAAAGCAAATAAACAACCTGGCAGATCAGCGCCCAAGACTCTGCTGAGCGAACCAGGTCCAATCTCATAGTTCAGTTTGGTTCTGTCTCTTGAACAGATTACTGAGAACAGCAACGCCTTCGGGAATTACACAGCACAAAGACGTTCGCTGTAAAGAGGCCAATAGAAAATGCATGAGATGGCTAAGCGCCTAAAACCATCACAGAAATCAGGTTCTGGAGTTTACAGTTGATGTTTTCCTCTGCTTTACAGTTGCCAAAGCAAACCACGTTTGTTATACAGAGAAGGGCTTGTTAATACCAGTCCAGTGCAAGTTTTGTCCACCTGTAGAAGGCTGCCACTTAAGAGGAGGTTACCCTGTCTCCTAGTCAGGCTGTTATTAAACCACTTCTAAGCACCCACTGATATGCCAGGTGCTCTGGGGAGACCAAGGGAGACAAACAAAGCACGGCCCCTGTTCATTAGCATCTTGCCATCTGGATGGGGAGGAAAGATGTGCATATTTGGAAATGACTGGAGATGGCAGTGCGGTCACACAGGATGGAGGGCCAGATTCCGTGACACAGGTGTCAGTGCTTAAGAATTTGGAGAGCGCCAGAGTCACCCAGCCCTACTGCACATCCAACCAACTAAACAAAACTAGTCAGCAAAGACCGGAGAGGCCGAAGAGCCGAGCTGCTGGTCTGAAATGGGGCAGGTGGTGTATCTGGTGGCTCAGGGTCGTCGGGGCTGTCTCTGGCCGGACACGCTGCCCAGCACAGAGTTGGAGAGAGTGAGTCCGAGGGCAACTTCTGGCACCACCACTTGCTGCGTGCGTGACCTTGGGCCCCTCACAGGATCCCCCTGGGCCTCCACAGCTCCAGCTGTAAGTGGAGACTGAAAAACAGCACTCACATCACTGGGTTGTCGTAGAAAGAGCTTCTGCACAGTGCCTGGCACACAGGAAGTGCCTGATAAGTGTCAGCTGTCACTACCATGGGTCTGGACTTCTAAAGGGCTTCCCTCCAGCTAATGGCAGGAGTCAGGATATTCAGTCTAAGGCAAAAGACAGATTCGGTAACAGAAAGCGATTTTAATTTTAAACAAGACAAGGGAGGGAGATTATTTACAAAACAGAAACAGACTCACAGTCACAGAAAACCAAGACAAGAAAATAAACTATGGTTACCAAAGGGGAAAGGGAGTGGGGGAGGGATAAACTAGGAGCTTGGGATTAACAGATACACACCACTAGGTAGAAAATAAACAGCAAGGATTTACTGTAGCGCACAGGGAACCATATTCAGTCTCTTATAACAACCTACAACGGAAAAGAGTTTTAAAAAATGCACACATATATATATGTATATATATATAACTGAATCACTTTGCTGTACACCTGAAACTAACATAATATTGTAAGTCAACTATACTTCAATGAAAAAAAAAAAAGTGGGGGAGGGAGAGGCCCTAGAATGCCATGAATGTGGCGTTAGTCAGAAGAGGCTGTAAGTCAGAGTGAAGGCCACTGTCACCCCAGCCCATGTGGTTAGGAACAGAAGGCTGCCTGCTGTTCCCGCGGGTGACCAGCCGCGGCAGCGCCCAAGCAGGGAACTGAAGTCAACCCTGAAGGCAAGGGGCATCACGACCACGTCCCAGAACACCTAGCGGCAGGGAACGAGCCCAACTGCCTGCTGCAAGGACTCACTCTTTACTGCCTGGATTCAGGCCACTCCCCAGTGCTGTCACCCTTCTCGGTGAGAACACACAGAATATTCCTCAGAGGCTAGACCCAGACACCGTCCCTTTCTCATGTCCTCTTAAAAGTCAGTCCCCTCCCCTCTTCCACCTTTTCCAGAACTTGAACATACAAACCTCCTCATGAGATCATTCTAGAACATGCCCGATCACAGGAAACATGACCTTCCTTTGCCAGCCCGTCTGCCCTGCCCTTCCGCCCACTGAGCCCCTTCAACACTGACATCCCCACCGAGGGAGGGCATTCCCTCTCCTGAAATGAACGCAGTATGGCTGAGTCACCCCCTCCGCCCCCCCCACCTTGTCTTGGCCACCCAGGCTCAGAACACAAGACGCAGCCCTCAGAACGTGGATGCTACTGGGCGTGGTCCAGCCCTGAAGGTAGCTACAGACCTGGGATGCCTTCCTACCCTCATGTTTCCTCAAGGTGAGGCATCTGTCCAAGTCCTGGACCAGGGCGGAGGGGGGGTGGTGAGGACCTGGCTTCACCTCTGCAGGGCATCAAGTAACAGACCGGCACCTGTGTGGGTTTGGCTTCAATATCTGGGCAAGTTGACTTATTTGATGGCTCACGAAGATCTGTTTTGGACCACGGAAAGGGCTAAATGAGATAATGAACACAAAGCATGCAGTTTAGCATTTGGCACACGATGGCCACTCGCCTACCCGATCATTAGCGTTATTATCTGTATGTTTATTATGATTAGTGTTCAGTTTTCTATCCATTCATTCAACAAACATTGACCATTTTTTTTTAGCATCAACCATGTGCCAGGCACACATGGTCCCAGCCCTCCTGGAATTTAGAATCTAGCTGCAGAGACAGCCAATAAACAAGTAAACAGAGAGAGACATCACTTCAGGTTGTGCAAGGGCTAGGAAGGAATCAAATGGAGTTTGTGACAGAGAATAACAAGAGAGAACTTACTGTCGATAGTGTCACCAGGGAAGTCCTCAATGAAGTGACATTTAAGCTAAAATCTTAAGGATGAGAAAAAGCAAGAGAGGAGATACTGAGTACGCTGAGTGGAGGGAATAGCACACGTGATGGCCCTGGGGTGGGCGGAAGCTTGGCAGGTCCAAAACATGGCAGAAAGTCAGTATGGCTGGCATGCCATCACAAAGGAAGGTGTCACTGGGTGAGGTGGGAGAGTTGGGCAGGGGCTAGAGCTGTCGGCCTCGGAAGGAAGTTTAATTTCGATCCTAAGGGATTGGGAGTCTCTGAAAGGTTTTAATAGATGTATTACACTTTCTTCACTTATTCACAGCAAACATTTATATCTGTCCATTATTGAGCACTCAGTATGTACCAGCCTCTGTGATAAGAATTTTACTTGCGTTATCTAAGCAACATAGCAGTGATGGGTACTAGGGTGATGGAGACAGGGACAGAGAAGTGGACAGATTTGAGATGTACATAAGAGCAAAGAGAGCAGTTAGGCTTTGCTGGTAGAATGAATGGGGCTCAGGGAAGAAACTAGCTCAGACATGGCCACTGGCTTCTCCAACTACGGCATCATCATCATTATCATCTCTCAGGCACGATTATCATTTAACCAAAGGACAAGATTAACTCAGTCAACTTATTTATAGAGCACCAACTATAAACATGGCACTTTGAAGGACAGTGTGTTCACTGAGAAGCACGTGCTAGGTTACCCTGCACTCTAGCGTACTCTAGTACTCTGTGCTTTACTTACTGCCAATGGCTGAGTCTAGAAATAATTTCCAAAACAACCTGACAACTGCTCAATGGTCCAGTTGATTTAAGTCAGCTCCAAGAGCAAAGCCAGGGGACAAACCTAAAGACACAAAGTACCAGTGCTGTTACCAATGCAACGGTGCCGCTAGTACAGATGGCGTCACTTAGCGTGAAAGGCTTCTTATTGCGTCAAGCAGCCTGTCAGACAAAGACCCGGAACAATGTCAGCTCAAAACAGCAACACACAAAGCCCTCAGCCCAGGGACAGCTTCTCAAAAAGGCAGCAGTAAAGAATCGCTGGGACACGGGGTTCTTTCAACCACAGCATGAATAACGCCATCAGTAGCCACATCATCACTGAAACAATAATGCATGTCTGGATTGGGAACCTGCTGGGAAATGATTAAGATGAAAGAGTATAATCCACCCGCAGTGGGGATCACACACACTCATTTTAGTAAGAATGCATTTGCGAAGACGGGGACCACGTTCATCAATGTACAGATGAATTACACCACAATATGCAGCAGGTGTACTGAGGAAACGAAAACAAAGTGAGAAGAGAAAGGGACTTTCTAAAGGTGAATGCCTTGGGTGAATGCCCGAGCCTGGGAGGATGGGTTAACTTGTAGGTAAGGAGAGACAAAGGCATCAATCAGGCTTACCTGACCTGGCTTCCACCCCACACCTGGACTAAGGCTGTCACTGTTAGAAGCCAGCCACTCCCCTACTCTAAAGTCTAAACCAAAGCCACTGCAGGGGACAGGCAAGACTATAAATCATAACAAAACAGGGAATGCGCCTTCCAAAACATGAAGGCTGGAATTGCAGTAAACAGTCATCTCCTGGGTGGGTAACTGTCCCTCCCTTGTTAATCTCTCTTCTGAGATGCAAAAGTCCAACCCAGACGCACAGCCTGATTGACACACAGCTGATCAAACTAGAGTCTGCGGCAGAACATGCAGCCCTCTGGATGATTCCCCTTGCATGGAAGAAGTTTTATTTTTTTATTCCAGCCCTCAGTTTGTTCATCCTTCCTTTAACAGAACAAGGCAAGTCATGCAGCCCCTGACATCTTGAAAATTATGAATGTGGAGGCCATAAAAAGTGGCACAGAGAAGTCTGCCCTAAATTCAAACCCAGACCACCACGTGGAATTTCTCTCTAGAAGCCCAGAGTATTGGTTTCATCAGTCACTGCTGCTCCTTATTTCTTATTCAACTCTTCCTTGGAACTGTAAGATGTTAAAGCTGAAAGGCATCTTAGAAACCAAGCTGTCTAGGGCTCACGTTCAAGATTAAGCAACAGGGGACTTCCCCGGTGGCACAGTGGTTAAGAATCTGCCTGCTAGGGCTTCCCTGGTGGCGCAGTGGTTGAGAGTCTGCCTGCTAATGCAGGGGACATGGGTTCGGGCCCTGGTCTGGGAGGATCCCACATGCCACGGAGCAACTAGGTCCGTGAGCCACAACTACTGAGCCTGTGTGTCTGGAGCCTGTGCTCCGCAACAAGAGAGGCCGCGATAGTGAGAGGCCCGCGCACCGCGATGAAGAGTGGCCCCCGCTTGCCGCAACTAGAGAAAGCCCTAGCACAGAAACGAAGACCCAACATAGCAATCAATCAATCAATCTTTAAAAAAAAGGATCTGCCTGCCAGTGCAGGGGACACGGGTTTGAGCCCTGGTCCGGGAAGATCCCACATGCCATGGAGCAACTAAGCCCGTGAGCCACAACCACTGAGCCTGCTCTCTGGAGCCCGCGAGCCACAACTACCAAGCCTGCGGGCTGCAACTACTGAAGCCTGTGCACCTAGAGCCCATGGTCCGCAAGAAGAGAAGCCACCACAATGAGAAGACCACGCACTGCAACGAAGAGTGGCCCCCGCTCGCCGCAACAAAGAGTAGCCCCCGCTCGCCGCAACGAAGACCCAATGTAGCCAAAAAAAAAAAAAAGATTAAGCAACAGACCTAGTAGCAAGGATGTGCTCGCAGGCACACATCTAGTAGAGCTAGAAGGAAAAGTAAGGTCTCCTGAGCCCTGGTCTAGTGAGCGTCTTCCTGTTATACTGGGAAATGTTTCTCAGCCCTTTTTACTAAACTTATCAATAATGCAAAGCTCTAGAAGGAAGTCCAACAGGTGTTGAAGCTGATGGGACATTCAAAATGCATCCTGACGATTGTCTTGTTCAGTGCTTCCTGGCTGGATTGTATAGTTGCAGAGCTCTGGCAGGTGGTTCCTGGTTTTGTGGGGTTTTTTCTTAAGTTCCCATCCAGCAGAAGGCTTGGCATGGATGGAAAGAAACAGATGGCTCTGGCTCAAGTGTGGGCTGCCATGTTGGACTTCTACTGCATTTCCTGTTGAAGAAAACTTGGAAAGAAAGATTCGTGCCCATGTGAGAGGAAAGCATCTTTCCAAAAAGAGATGGATGTGATTGAGGCTTGGAGAGCACGATTTCAAAGAGGAACAGCCTGTTTTAGAAGTTCCTGCTCTTCCCCGGGGGAGGGAAAGCTTTCAGAGCCCTACTCCAAGGAATGCAATGAAGGCAAATGATGTCTGACCTCCCTACACTGTGTGCTCCTGGGGAACCACTCCTCACGCCCCACTCTGCCTCCATCTCCTGCCCGCCGGACTGTGGCAGGAGCTGCTGCTCTCCTTCCTTCCCGCCCCTGCCTTCTGCTAAACCAGAGCCAGAGCCAGAGCCAGCCGTGGGAAGCAGAACATCAGGTCACATCGTCATCCTGCTACCAACACTCCGGTGGCTTTGCAGTACATCTAACACAGAGTCTGAGTCCTCGCTGTGGCTTCCCGAGCGTCCACGGTGCCTCCCTCCCCTGACTCTCCCCCTGCTCACCTCCTCATGGTCCCCTGGCCTCCCCCGTCACAGAACACGTCAAACTCGCTCCAGCCCCTTTGAGCTGGCCGCCCCTCCACCCGGAGCGTCCAACCTGTGAATGTCCCCAGACAGTCACCCGTCTCGCTTCCTAAACATCTCTACTCGAACGTGAGAGGACCCGTCTCTGGCCACCTGAGGGGAGCCGGCCCCTCCCGCATCCCTACCTGCCCCGTCCCTCTCTGTCCCCTCCCGACTCTGCTCCCGGACAATGCACTCACCCCAGCTGCGGGGCTGCAGTCACTCCTTCGCTGTTTCTCTTCCCCGCGCTGGAAGCTCTGAGCACCATGTGGGCAGGACTCGGTCTGTCTGTCTGCTTTCCCGTCTGGGTCAACAGCAGGCACACAGAAGGAACTTAATACATACTCGTTGGCTTGCGTGGAACTGAACCCACGCCTTTAAACTTGATCTGGATGGAGAGAACACCACTTCCGCTGGAAAACCCAAGGCCAGTTGGACCCTCTGGTTTCTTTGTACGTATAGATTTGTTTCTGAATATATACCCTTCCATCTGTCCACGTAGCCCTGCTTTTGAAGAGTGACAACCTCACGCCTCAGGGAACGCTACAGGGAGGCCTGGCAGGGAGGCTGAGGGAGCGGGGTCAGCCGACGACTTCCCAGAGGGACAGGGCCACCCGGGGCTCAGATCCCAAGCACAGCCCCGACTCTGAGGCATCTCTGTGCGGAAGATCCCATCCCATCTCGTTCTGAGACACAGCTAACTTACGTGCGGAAAGCAGAGGAAGTTAAGAGAAGCAGAGAAAAGCAGAGGACAGCCAGAAGCTCCCTTAAACCAAGACGACCCCAGAGCCCTCCTGCAAACATCCCAACTCTGTGAGGACAAAGGTATGTGTTTTCTCTTTCCGATACGATGCCTCTAATTTGTATCACATGGAAACGCAATAAAAGAGCTGCTGTCTTTTTTTCTAAGTCTCTGGAAGAAACTTGGTCAGGTGTCTATCTTAACTTCTGGGGCTTCTATTTATGCAGCTGGCTGAGGCCTCAACTTCAACAAAGGACTGATTTTCCAAGTCTAGGAAGAAGCAGGCAGGGGCCGCCCTCCTCTGTGTGGGAGCGTGACATGGCACTAAAGCTACGCTGCAATGTGTTTTAAGAGTGGTTGTTTTAAATTCCATGCTCAGTAATTGCGTTTAGAAGAATTCACTCTAAACAGGATGTCACAAATCAGGCAAAAAGTTCCTTGCAAAGATATTCACCTCAGCACGATAATAGAAAAAAGCTGGAAACAACCTAAATATCTCAGAATAAGACTGATAATGCATGTAAAATTCTTAGCCCAACAGGGAACTCTACTCAATATTCTGTAATAACCTAATGGGAAAAGAATTTGAAAAAGAATAGATCCAAGTTTATGTACAACTGAATTACTTTGCTGTACCTGAAACTAACACAACATTGTTAATCAATGATACTCCAATATAAAATTAAAAAATTTTTAAAAACCATAAAAACAAAACAAAAATTCTTAGCCCAGTGCCTGCCACACAGTGAGTGCTCCGTAAGGAGGAGATATAACATTTTATTGTGAGTAATTAAAGAAAGTGTGGTACACTGTAGGATGGGTACTTTTTTCAGCTTTTTTCCCCCTGTTGTATAGTCACATGCCTACAAAAATCTAAGGAAAAGAAAAATAGACAATTACCCTTCAGCAGGAGACTGTCTATCCACCTGTATTTTCAGAAAAGCCCCATCTATCTTTTCCTACCACCGCAAGCCCTGTATCTGACAACTGCACAAAAGGCTATGCCACCCACAAGCTCTGTTCCTTCTACCTGAACTGCTGCTTTATCAGTCTTTTTCAGCCTTCCCTCTGAGAGGCAGATGGGGAAAAAAAAACCCACCATTCTGTAATTCAGTCAGCATTTTTAACATCTATCACGTTTTGTGCTTTCACTGAGATGAATGTCACAGGAGGGACTATGTAGGTTATTGGGTCAGAAGCCCTTCCTGTCTAAGGAGGTTCCCCAGTGAGAGTCCAGGTTTGCTGGGCAAGTATGGCCTTTCTCCAGGGCCGTCAATCAAACAGACACAGCAACCTGTGACGGATACATCAATGACTGGTTTCTTCCTCTGGGCAGCACCAAGGGGCAAAATCTGAAATGATAAGCTATACTTCCTTCGAGGAGAAATAGTTCTAAGGAAGGAAGAACACAACTCAGTAGGCTTTCAGAAAACTAGGGACTGCTTGGGACCCCTCTCCTTCACCTCTCTATATACACAATACAGGAACATACACACTCACACACACAGACCTGCTCACCTACATGGCAATCACACACTTGCAAACACACAAACACATGTGAATACACAATGCACACATATGCACACATATACACACGCACATGATCTCCCTTTCTTCTAATCATACCCTTCCGCAGTTAAGGCTGCGATTCAGTCCTTAGGTTCTAATGACAACAAAAAGAACAGGAAGTTCACTTTTATGGTTTGTGATGCTGTGAAAACCCCAGGTGGAACCAGAGGCCCATGGAACTCATACCACCCAGCCAGATGCTCCGAAGAGTAAAAGACAGCAGGTGCAGAGAAGGCCACGGCTGGAGGGGACTTAAGAGATCCCCCCCACCCCCGCCGCCCACAGAGGAGGATGCTGAGTATTACCAAGTGATGCTTAGGGTCCCCATGCCATGCCCTCCGCAGCTCCAACCCCAGTCCCCACCCAATACATCCCCTCCTTCATCCTCCCGCTTCCCCACTTGCTCGGGACTTGGTTTAAATCATGCCTCCACTGGACAGAAGAAGACACTTCCCAAAAAGCAGACGTGCTTCCACATCTACACTGTGACCCTTCGCAAGTAAGTCACTAGCTGTTTCAGGTGGATGTGAACACAGAAAAAGACAGAATAAAGAAACCCACCTTCCTTTTGATGCAGATCATTTCCATCTCAGTAGGAAGCATGTGTTCACCCAGATACCAGTGGGCTGGTTCCTTTGTTTAAACAAAGGCTTTCCTGAAAGCTACAGGGAACCAGAGGCCGAGGATTCTTAGCAAGAATTTTTCTCTTAGTGAAAGCAGGAGGTGCTCTGGTGGGAACGCCTTACCCTGGTTTGACAATTCTGGACATTCAGCTAGCCGGGTAAGTTGTGTGAATGTGTGTGACTAGCGGTTTTACCCAAGGAACTAGTTTACATCCAGCTTGCTTTAGCTGGCTATTTCCTCTACATCTAATGCCCTTTTAAATGCAGATCCTCCCAGATGAAGCACATGCGTGGGAACAGATGTGATTCTCACACAGAAGTGGTGTCTGAGGGACCACGATACCCGTCACGGCTGATCTACTGAAAACAGTCTTGAAAACCAACCAAGAGAATGCCTTTGAAAGTCTGTTTCACTTCCAAAAGAAAATAATGGAAGGAAACCCCACATGTAGAGAGTAAATCTAAAGTGCCCAACATAGAACCTGGCAGACAGAAAGTGACATAAATCTCAGTGTTTCGTTGAGAACATATTCCCGTCAACACCTGAAATTCACACACGGTGACGGTGACACTCCTAAGGGGCCAGGTTCCTTTACTGAGAACCTGTTGTGTGCAAAGCACTAGTCCAGTTGCTCCTTGTAAGCGTCGCAAGTCTCCCTGACAAGGCAGCCAGACCCACTTTACCATACAGAGGAGGATGCTGAGGTGCCAGTGTTATTCAATAAGTCAGTAGCAGAGCTGGGACTGGAGCCACTTGGATCCAGGATGCGCTCTCTTCCCGCTCCGTTCCACTGCCTCACGTGAAGGACCTTCTGAAAGTATCTCAGAGATGGCTCCTTCCTCGGAGATCCTTTACGACCTACCTCCCACCCAAAGCAGGGATGTCCCCAGCGGACGGTCATTCACCCATTGCTTAAATAATTACAGTGACAATGGGCTCAGAGAGTTGCCCCTCCATGGCTGAGTTGTGAGCCAACTGTCAAAAGTCCTGTCTCTACACTGGGCTGAAAGCCGCCCTCACATAACTTGGATCCGTGGGTCCTGAGTGTGCTCAATTCTGTAACGGATTCTGCAAACATCAGGAAGATGATGTTGACAATGATGATGACAGCGATGGCATCAATGTTCCTCTTAAATCCTCGTCACCCAGAGAAGCCAGATGTCAAGGGCTTCCCTTTCAAACCTAACACCCTACCCAGTACATATGGGATATGTTTGGATGTGAACAAAAGAGAAAACTTAATACATTATGTCATTTGAATGTGGAATATCATAATACCATTAAAATCAGGTTTCAAAGGATACTCCCAACCATAAGAAAATGCCCACCACATATGGTTAATGAGAACATTATAAAAGTAGTATAATCGCAATTTTGTAAAAAACAAACAAAAATAAAACTGAAAACATAAAAATGTATAGAAGGAAATACAAAAAAAAATTGTGATCACCCTTGATTAATGCAGAGGGCTTTAAAAAATGTCTTCCTTTTATATTTCTGCATCATTTCGAAATTTTACAAAGGTTTTTTTTTTCTTTCTTAAATGTTTTGGACTTAACCATCCAACCTAGGGGAACTACCTGCGAGCACATTCATATAAAGATTATAATATTAATAACAGTAGTAATGATAATAATAACTGTAGCAGCTCTAAAACTTACGTTATTTACCCCAAACCAAGCAGCATTCTTGGGACTTCATACATATTAACACATTCAATCCTCATCACAACCCTCTGAGTTAGATACTACCATTGTCACCGTTTTACAGATGAGAAAACTGAGGTTGGAAAGATTAAGTCACTTGTCAAAGGCCCCAGAACTAGTAAGAGGTAGAGCCAGGCTTTAAATGCAGGCAGTCTGACCCCAGGGGCGTGGCTCTTGGCCACGACTCTAAGGCCCATGTTCTACCAGACCTGAGCTAAGACAGGATTCAGAGGAGCAGAAAATGGCTCAAAAACCCACCTGATCCACTTCTGGGTATATATCCCAAATTACTGAAAACCAGATCTTGAAGAGATATCTGCACACCCATGTTCACTGCAGCATTATTCACAACAGCCAAGAGGTGCAAGCAACCTAAATACTCATTAACGGATGAACGGATAAAGAAGATGTGACACACACACACACACGATGAAATATTATTCAGCCTGAAAAAGAGACGGAATTCTGACACATGCTACAACATGAGTTGTCCTCATGGAGGAGCCTGGAGGGCATCATGCTAAGTGAAATAAGCCAGTCACAAAAGGACAAACATTATATAATTCCACTTACATGTGGTACTTAGAGTAGTCCAAATCATAAAGCAGACTGGTAGTTGCCAGGGGCTGGAGGGAGAGGGAAATGGAGAGTTTTTGTTTAATAGGGGCAGAGTTTCAGTTTTATAAGATGAGAGTTCTGGAGACGGACGGTGGTGATGGTTGCACAACATTATTAACGTATTAAATACCACTGAGGACTTCCCTGGTGGCACAGTGGTTAAGAATCCGCCTGCCAATGCAGGGGACACGGGTTCGAGCCCTGGTCCAGGAAGATCCCACGTGCCGTGGAGCAACTAAGCCCGTACGCCACAACTACTGAGCCTGCAAGCCACAACTACTGAGCCTACGTGCTGCAACTACTGAAGCTCACGCACCTAGAGCCCATGGTCTGCAACAAGAGAAGCCACCGCGATGAGAAGCCCGCGCACCGCAACGAAGAGTAGC
The DNA here is from genome assembly GCF_009873245.2 of Balaenoptera musculus. Classification (NCBI taxonomy): domain Eukaryota; kingdom Metazoa; phylum Chordata; class Mammalia; order Artiodactyla; family Balaenopteridae; genus Balaenoptera; species Balaenoptera musculus. The sequence goes on from NC_045795.1 coordinate 10,031,550, forward strand.
CCCCGCTTGCCGCAACTAGAGAAAGCCCGCGTGCAGCAATGAAGACCCAACGTAACCAAAAATACATACATACATACCACTGAACTGTACACTTAAAATGGTTGAGATGGTAACTTTCATGTTATGTATATTTTACCACAAAAAAGTTCTGGAGAAAAGTTCAAAATGAATAAAAACCATCTGAAGATTGTGAGCTTGTGGGGCTACTCAGAGACGGAAACTGGGGTCACAGTCCTCATTCAGGTCTGAAAGCTTCCAGGTCTCCACTCCATGCATCTTCCTGACCAGTACACATGGCCTGAGCGCTCCCACCCTGGCCCCTGCCAAGACAAAGCCAACCAGAAGTAGGCTCCAGGTGGTTCTTCTAGAAATTAAGCTGAAAATGACAGCCATGTTCACCACTTCTTCCCAGAAAAGAGGAAAAGGGTCTGAGCCGTCCCGCTCACATAGCTGTGGGCACAGGCACCCGTCACCAAGTTTGATGGGCACCATCCGATGGGGGAAGCAGGTGAGTCAGGCTGAGTCTGGGTCTCCAGCTCTCTCCCTCCTACCTGCCTCCACTGCGCCTCCTATGTGAGGGTTCTGGGCCGAGAAGGCCACATACAACACGGCAGGCCTCAGGTCCAGCCTGCCTGCTCCTAAGAGGCAGAAGACACAAGCAGCAGGAAGCCACAGAAACAGCCAAGGATGGGGCTCGATGTCCCACAAACAACCTCGGGTCCATCCTCCCCCAGCCCTTACTGTGTCCTCTGGGTGACAAGGTGGGGTGGGAGCTCTAACTGGGGCTGAGACACAGACCTGCCAACTCCCAGTAAAATGACTGCCACCTCTCCTGCGGCCTCCTGAAGCTGCCAAGGTCCCAGGGGCACTGCCTGCTCCTTCAAAGCCTGGGAAGTTGCCTTCTGCCCCTGGGATGCTGAATGAGCACCTTGCTGGTGTCCTACAGGCACCCAAGGAGGGCACGTCACGAGAGCAGGCAGGAGAGCAGCTCCCCAGAACTCTGGGTAGATGGACACGGCAGACCCCGGGCAAGGGACAACTCAGCACCTTACAAGCCAGATGGGGACCGGAACTAAGCTAGAGCAGAGGGCAGAGAGCCCTCTACCGAAGGCGGCAAGTTCTCGGCAGCTTTCTCCTGCTCTGGGGATGGCAGCCGAGTCCGCTGGGAGAGAACATGGTTCTGGAGCCAGAGGCTGGGGTTCAAGTTCAGCAATTTCTTTCATTCCCTGTGTCTTGGGGCACGTTATTTACTGTCTCTGGGCCTCAGGTTTCTCCTCTGCAAAGCAGGACAAGAACAATATTTACTTTGTGCGCTTGTGATGAGCAAAACCCTGGGGAAGCAGTGTTTGAAACCACAAGCAAGCTGGAAATGGCCCTGACGTCGTGTGTTGTGGGAAACCACAGAACTCACAGCACACTGAGTTTTTCCACTTTGCCTTAATCATCTTGACATTACATTTTGCAGAGTCTGCCCAGGACCCAGGCCGTGGGTCTTCACCTCAAGCCTTGGAAGAGAAAATGGGCCTGCGTGCCGGGGGCAGGGCGGAGAGGGTCCTTGGCCATCAGAAGATCCAATAACTGTGCAAAAATCCAAATTACCAACTGGGAGACTCAAGGGAGAGAACAGACCTGAGGGAACTAGCAAGAGTTAAACACACAATTTTTAAAAGTACTGTTTCTTAGCCAACTCCTCTGATGTCTTTGGGACACCAGTTGACACAGGTCTGAGCTCCTGCATTTCACAGACGCCACCATCATGTTCGATAATAAAGGAGGGTTGATGCCACCACCTGTGCTGGACCGGGAGTGCCCTTGGATGGTGCACCTCGGGGATGCCGGGGGCCCCGATGGGCACCTCTCCGTCTTTGGCAGGTCACTGGACACCAGATGAGACTCAGGACACTGCAGCCCCTAAGCATGGGAAGGGACCACTAAACTCTGAGGTCAACTCCGCCCAAAGAGAGCAATGACCAGTCCCTGATGGGAAGCTGATGACAGCTCCCAGCCGGCCAGATCACGGAAGCCTGGCAGCGTACAAACCTACAGCAACACGATCAACATTCAGACACATGCGGGCCTGGGAATCCCGGGCACCATACCGACAGGAGATCCAGGTGGAAACAAACTGCCCCTTCTGTCAACCATGTGTCAGCGCTGAACTCCCTTTTCTTCTTGGCGTTAGAAAAAGGAAAGCAGCCCACTCCTGGCGTCTGTAGACGGCTGGTCCCTCCTCTGGCTCGCAAGCCGGGCTGAACGCCCTTGCTCTGGTCTTGGTGCCTCTTGTGACACAACGTGAGCCCTGGTCCAAGGTGACACTCGTCACCGAGCGGTGTGAAAACCGGGGGCTGGGGAGGAAGTGGGGAGCGTGAGAAAGCAGAGGGGAAGGAGGTGCTGCAGAAACCCACGGCCAGCAGTGGAGACGCAAACTTGACATTGTCATTTCCCTGTCACCTTCTCATCTCCAGCACCCAGGGAGACGGCGCCGGCTTTCTACTTCCCCCTGCCTTTCACACCCGGCACGTTAAAGACGGCTTCAAGAAAAAGAAAAGAAAAAAAATAAAGGCTCACGTGTTTAAATCATGATGCTGAGGAGCCGGAAGAGAGTTCTCTCTTTGCGTCCAACTGAAGCACTGAGAACCTTCTGTGACGGAATCCCCAGGCCTCCTCCTACTCTCCATTACCTGCTCTTGGATGCTTGCCTCTTGTGACACCACAGCCCAGCTCTAAGCTGACAGCGTGCCCGTCGTCTCCCCATCGGGAGCAGAGGACTTTCCGATTACTCAGTTACTAAAGAAGGTCCACCAGGGACCCCACCATGTCCAGCTTACTGCCTGCTTTGTCTTTGACCTGGTTCACAAGTACCTTGTGAGACATCCATCTTTTTGATCATCCAGAAAGTGGAAATAAGTCTCTTAATTAGTACCAAAGTGCCTGAACATGGGATGCTAGCTCTCTAGAAACCCAGGCAAGATCCTAACAACATAAGCCCAGCCATGAACCTACAAAGGTGTGCTCCCGGCTGCCTCACAAATGAAACACAGAGAAAGAGCCAGAAGAAATCAAGGCGGGTGGGGGATCTGTTCATTCCAGGAAAGAGAGAAAGGCAGAGGTACCTCCATGCAGGATGCAAGGCTCCGGCCAGACACACCCCACCTCCCAGTCACCGGCCTCGGCTGCCCGGGCCGGGAAGCGACACAACAGGCTGCAGGGCAGAGCTGGTCCCCGCGCGCCACGCACGGCACTGTCAAAGGGCTGAGCGGCCCCAACACGAAAGGGTGGCTACATTCGGGAGCTGGTTCCTTCACATACCATCAGCCAGGACATTCCGCCAGTTGTTGCTGTTTCAAAAACTGCCCCACTGCCTATTTGATTCAAAGGAGGAAGATTTCAGAGATTATGAGGGGTGAGTTCCATGGTCCTCGCAGGCAGAAAAGTATGTGTTTCCTGCTGGTCAAGATCTTGGAGTCACTCAGGTACTGCTGATACAAAAAGCTTGGCCAGAAACTTTGGTAGTGCCTGGGGATCCTGGGCATAATTCAGACACTGGGTTTCTTAGAAACAGCTCTCTGCCCAGGAGTTTCTGGAAGAACCAGACCAGGGCACAACACAATAGTGTGCCGTGAAATTGACTGAGTGGGTTGGTAAAGAGCATCTTTCTTAAACGAATAGAACAGAAAATAGAGTGCTGTCCTGTGTAATAAGTTCATTCATTTTATATATTCACGTATTATATGTATGTAATATACATGTTACTATATGAATATGCTATTATACCTATATTAGATACACACAGCCACGTATATATTGGTGTGGCAAATTGTATTCTTCAAACGTGATTGCAGTATTTATGATCTCACATATTCCTCTAGAATCTTGTCACTTCCTGATGAAGAGGTAGAATCTATGACCCTTCCCTTAGATTTGGGTTAGTTTTTGTAACTGGCGCAATGAGAAAAAAAGAAAAATGCTGTGGAAGTGACGCTATGTGACTTCCAAGCATCGATTATAAAAGGCGATACGGCTTCCAGATGACTCACGCTCTCTCTGGATGCTCACTTTTGGAATTCGGCCACCATGCTGTGAGGAAGCCCAAGCCGCACACAGGTGTTTGTGCCGACAGCCCAGCTGAGAGCCCAGTGAAGAGCCATGTCAGTTACCAGACAAATGAGCAAATGAGCCTTCAGCCGACTCCAGCCTCTCGCCATCTTTAGAGCCACCCAGATGATCAGCGTAGAGCACAGATGAGCTTCCCTACCAACCCTGCCCAAATTACAGATTCAAGAGCTAAATATATGACTGCTAATTGTTTCAAGCTGCTAGATTTTGGGGTGACTCATTATGCAGCAACAGAGAAGCAGAATCATTGAGTTGCAATATAAAATGTAGCTCCTACATCTATCTCACATCAAAAAAGTTTGGGAAACACTGAACTAGACCATCACTCACTTTATATTCATTCATTCACTTATTTACTCTACAAATATTTACGGAGCCTGGTACGATGCTGGACATATTACATGCTATTCATTCAGTCTTCCCAGCAACCCTGGGAGAGCCCACCTCATTATCATTCCTATTGAACAGAGAGAGAACAAGTGAGGTCCCTGACCCCAGACAACAGGTGAATTCTCAATCCTGCTCAGGGCAACAGTAAGGCAAGGGGAGACGAGGAAGAAGAGCTGACCTTTCCATGGGGAGATGCAACAGAGAAGGCTGCTTCCTGGAGAAGCTCTGTCATAAAAGGCAAGCTTTCAAGAACTCATACAACTTATTAGAGTTTAGAGTTGGCTTGAAAAATCATCTAACCCAAACCCTCCTTCTACAGATGAGAAATCGGATTCCAGAAAACACAAATTTACGGAGCTAATACATAGCCAGGTTGGGACCAAAACCCCAATACCCCAGTCAGCAGCCTGGTCCTCTTTCCAGCCCACCACACTCCAACAGCCCTGTCTGGGATTTAGTAACAGACCAAAATAAGTTTATTCTGAAAGGAATGGGAACCACAGTATGGGATGGTGACCTTCAAGAACAAGCATAGGGAAGGGATTTGCCAAGTTGTTATCTGCATTGTTATCCGTATTCCCAATGCTCCTATACAGGGTTCCCAGGGAGACTGGCAAACGGTGAACAATAGAGAGGACACCAGTAATGAGAGGAAATGAAAGGAGCTCTTGGAGCCCACCTGCTGCAGGACTGGTGGGGCAGCAGGTGGGGAAGGAGTGGTCCTTGTGCCCATCAGCCTTGCAGCCTCCAGCACAACCTCCAGACGGCGGAAACCAGGGGCACTTGCCAGTCTCAGGAGTGCTCGCCCCACCTCCACCTCCTCCTTCCAGGATGGCTACCAAACGCCACCCTCCCACCTTCTCCTGCCTCTCCAGCAGGACCCCTCCCTCCCATCAGGATACCCCCACCCTAAGGAGTCTCAATTTCCAACTTTTTCAAACCTTAACTTCTGGTCATTGTGCTAAAACCTTGTATACGCTTTACCTGTTTAATATTCACAACCCAACTTATAGACTTAAGGAAGCTGAAGCATAGAGAAAGAGGCTAAGACATTCGCCTAAGGCCAAACCACTAAGTGATGGAGTTGGGACTGAACTGGGGCAGTTGGGTTTTGCATTGCTTGTTTTGAATCACTGTGTGAAAAACTACTCCACGAAGGAAAGTGAGCTGGAGAAGGGAACTGACACCTTCAGTTCCCAGGGGTGGTGACGGTGGTGACAATGGTGGGAGGACCAAACTCTGTGGTGAGGCTATTTGGTCATGGTTTCCAATCTTCACCAGTCTAGCCAAGGAAAAGGAAACTGAGGCTCAGAAACTTGAAGCAGTTTTTCCAAGTCCCCTTAGCCAGACCTCCTTTTCTTTCCACATTTCTGCTCACATCCTCCTACGACTCAAGAAGAGCACGGTCCGACCCCACCTTGAGCAGCTGCACTTTCACGTTGCTTGTTCAGACTTTCATGTCCTCTGTGCTCTTTCTTTAAAGTCACATGTCCTAACCTCATCTCCTGCCTTCTTGTGGGCTGCCAGACCTCTAAACCACATGGCAAATGGACCTGTCCAGCCTCAGCTCCAGACTTCCTGAATCCCCGTCCTACGCAGAAAGAGCCCTCCTTCCAGGCGATTCCCACCCACACCAGTAGAGCCACATGCCTTTTAACCACAAACCTCGGTGGCACTTTTCTGGTGGTACCAGAAGACCCTGCAGTCACTCTTTTCTCCATACGACCCTACTCTAAGTAGCAATATGCAAACTGCATCTTAAGAATAAAGCATATCATTAATAATGGGGAACATCCCCAAGCAATAACCCAGCATCTCAATACAAACTTGAATGACCATTTATATTTCGTTCCGAGGTTGCCACTAAGTATGGAACGTCGCCAGCTAAGAACCTCTAATTAAACTCCTTTCCCCCTAGTTCCGCCTCCCTTTTGCCTGCCTTCAAAACCCAGAGCTTGCCAGAAACAGTGGATCATTCAGAATCTGTGCTTCCAAGAGCAGATTTCATGGAAAGAGCAGCTCTCTCCACACTCAATATTCACAATCACCAAGACAAAAGTTGTTTCCCCCAGTAGCAACCTCTCTCTGCTCTCTTAACGTAGCTCACGGAAGAGAGCCTCCTCACCCCTCACTGACTCAGCCCCAGCCAAGCCCCCCTGCACACCCGATGGCTTCAGAACCCACCCTGAGCAGCCAGTGTCAAAACAGCAAGCTACAGATGCAACCACAATGATCAGTCCAGAAACAGAAGACAGCCAGTGCCACACAACGGGTAACCAGGTTTCATCCTGGCTGAATGTTGTCCAAAAGAAGTAAGAATCTTGGGAAGAAAACAGATGAGGGAGACAAGGCAGAACTCCTATTTCCATGTTCACAGTGACACTTCTGCCAAAGGGAAACTCAGGGAAGGCAGGATCATAAAGTGTCCCCATCCAGTCCTTTCACCTTCTGTCAGTTTGGGCTGCTACTACAAGAAACCATACACTGGGTAGCTTAAATGACAAACATTTATTTTCTCACAGTTCTGGAGGCTGAAAGTCTGAGATTAGGGTGCCAGCATGCTCGGGTTCCTGGTGAGGCCTCTCTTCCTGCTTTGCAGATGGCTGCTTTCTCCCTACATCCTCACATAGGGGAGAGAGATCATCCCTCTCCTGTCTCTTCTTTTAAGGGCACTAATCCCATCATGGGGCCCCACCCTAATGGCCTATCTCAACCTGATTACCTCCCAAAGGGCCCACCTCCAAATACCATCACAATGGCGGTTAGGGCTTCAACATAAGAATTCTGGTGGGGCACAACAGGCTGTCCATAGCGCCTTCCTCTTATCAGGACACACTCCTACACAGTTCCCCTTGTGCATCCACTCCTGTCAAAGGCCTGTGCACGATGGGACCGAGCCGCCATGGTTGTTTCGGGAGTGGGCAGCACAGAGGATTTGCAGGCTGTGCCTCCTATACATCTCGCTCATCCCACCCTCTAACCATTTATCCCACCAAACCTGGGTCCTCATAATGAGAGAGGCAGAAAGCTTCAATGAACAAAGCAGCCATGTGCCCCCAAACCCACTTCCTCTCAGGATCTCTGGTCATAAAACACTCCCTGTACAACAGCACTGGTCAGATGGACAAGTTAACTAGAAACATTTAACACTTACCCACCTGGCCCGAGTCCACGTAATCAACATGTGGCTAAGCCACGGTCCACTTAACTAGTCAACCTCCCCAGCTGGGACAACCAAAACTGTCCCCAGACACTGCCAAATGTTCCCTGCGGACGAAATCTCCCCCAGTCGGAGACCTGGGCTGACCTGCTGGAGGGCCTCCACGGGGGGAGGCCCACAGGGGAGTTCTCACACCGTGCCTACACTTCTCTCCCCCCAGCTCCACCGCACATCACCTTCTCTCTGTCTTCAGTGCGTTTCCACCGCCTTCACCCAGGTGCCTGTGGCTTCCTTCTCACCCTCCCTCGAGGGTCAGCAGAGAACAGATGCCTCCCTTAGAGTCGTACGGGTCCCTCCAGCCCGCAGAGCATCAGCTGCTCTGGTTCCTAAAGCTGCTTGTCTGCGGACCATTCACTCACAAGCACCCTTGGAGCCTTCTTGTATGGCCATTCCAGGCCTTGAACGCCAAGAGGAAGCATGTGCAGCCCTGAGAGGTACCACGTCCTGGGAAAGCATGGAAGTCACAGGCAGCCGGCCTCACAGAATCGCGCAGGGCAAGTGCAGGGCACCATGGAAACACAGGAGTCCAATGCCCAACTCAGCTTGGGGGAGAAACGGGAGGAGTCAGCATCCCCCAGAGAGGCGATGTTCAAGCCAAACCTTAAAAGACCAGCGGGAATCAGCTAGGCAGACGGAGCGGGACGGCATTCCTTAAGACGGGGCGGAGGGAAGTGCGGTGGGTTCTCGGAAGAGCAAGCTGGAGGCCAGTGTGCATCAGAAGCACCAGAAGCAAACAGACAAGGCAAAGTGTGGCCGGAAATCCAGAGGCCTGGAGGATTTGCCGCACGTCCACCAGCATCTGATTCACTTCAACAGGCCCCCCGTAACAGCAAAAGGTCACTGTATAAACGCACACATCCTGAGGGAGGGGCACACGTCTCCAACCAAACACCCCCCAGGGCAACCTCACAGCTGCCCCTTTCTAGGGCTTTCTCTCTGGGGCACCTCCAAGCACGTGCTGTGCTACACTCATGACCACCCTCCCCGTTCATCTAAGGGGCTGGGGGCCTGCAGCCTTGGGCCACAATCTCTATTTACCTACCTGGGAGGACAGTGCTGGTAAAGAAAGCCAAGGACTAAACTTGAACGTAGAGGAACAGACGGCCCTTGGAGAATGTCATTTTGATTTGTAAAACGATGGTTGTGCTAAGGGTGCTATAAATCTTCTCCTTGCATCATGAGAAAGTTACCTTTGCACATGCTGTTCCCTCTGCCTGGAATGCTGGTCGCTACCCCTCCCCCCCACCCCTCACTTCTTGAGTTATTAGCAGGTACAAAAAAAGTTCCTTAAAGTAACTTTCTAGGCTGTTTCTAGTTATTCAATATTATAATGCTGCAATAAATAATTATGCTAATATAGCTAAATAAATCCCCAGAAGTGGAATTGTAGGGGTGAAGGGTGGGCATGTTTTTAACTTTACCATTGCTGAATTGCTGGGCACATCACCATTCTGTGGCTTTATTTTCTCCATCTGTCAATCAGGAAAATATTGATGGGCTATCAACTCAAAGGGCATGAGTTGAGCTTTCACCTCCATCCAAAGCGTAATTTTGTAGATGCAGTACTGACCTCCCAGTGCTGGACACCCTTGCACCTCCCCACCGCTGCCCAACGTTGTGCCTGTTCCATTAAAGCCCGGGATAAAGAAACTGCGCACATAGTGTTTCCATAAGGAGGGGCAGAAAAGAAAGCTCATTTCAACACGAAGGCGAGGCAGCGAAAAATGTTGCCGAACTAGGATGCGATAACCTTCTTCCCAAGGAAAACCGCTTGCAATCACACATGGGCTTTTACTGCATCTTGTAACCACCCGAGACCAGCTCACAAGCCTCTGAGAAAATTCAGTGCCACCTATGAATATAAAATTACACCTTCTCAAAAATGAATAGGAAATAATAAATTTAAATGTAAAAACATGTATGACTTGTTGCAATGAGTAATATATTAATTATATTAGAACAAAATATATGAAATATATATTTATTATATATAATATTAATAGATTTGCCTACACTACTGAGCATTTATTATGGACCTGACATATATAATTCATATAGTTTCTAATCTGTATCACCTGCCGTCCTGCAATATGGGCACCACGGTCACCATTTTACAGATGAAGAAACTGAGTCTCGGTGGCCCAGTTCTGACCTAGGATCCTTACCCAGACTTCCTGAGGCCTGAAGCCCACGCTCTCCACACTCCTCGTGGCCTCACTGACGTGTGGTCCCCTCTATTTCACTTGCCGAGGGAGCCCTCGGCTCTGCAGCACCCCATACACACCCCAGCACCACACAGGTGCCAGTCAAACCCCCTGAACCAGTGAATCTGTGTCGGAGCCAGTACTAAGGTGAAGGCAGGAGCTGGTCATGTTCTGAGAGCAGAATTAACCCAGACATGATGTATTAATTTTATAATTAATACTTATGGAGGTGATAAAGACGCAGATTAATATTCCGTAAGTAGATGGAATTTCTACTTAAGTAGAAATAAGTACTTATTCCATAAGTAGATGGAATTTCTACTTAAGTAGAAATAAGTACATCACACAAGTAGATGTGATTTTCTATCAGTGAGTGAGAACAACATCACAGAAACAGAGACTGATTTGGATTCTTGGCTTCTAGAGACATCCATCCCTGCAGTCCCAGTACTTGGGAATTAACTGTTCCAGATGTGCCAGGCAGAAGGTTTGAGAAACAGGACCCAAACTTTCCTCACATTTGGCTTCCTGGAGACTGCTGCTGGTCAAGCACATCGCAGGATTGGTTTTTAAGCAGCCATCGCAATGCCGAGGCAGAGGAGAGGAGAGCGTAAACAACTGAGGATAAAAGAAGAGCGTGTGTTTCTGTGGTTTCCAATGGATTTGCGGTGCCTGCAGGTCTGAGAAAGTGAGACCACAGCAGCACGGCCACGCTGTGCAGACCTAACCCGGAGGGGCTCCGACGCTCAACAGTCCTCGGCTGCCAGCGCCAGCTTAGAGCACGCCTGTCTGTCTGTCTCAAATAAGTGCAAGACCTGTCATCCGAGCCTTCCTTTGTGGATGTGAGAAGTGTCACATATGCATTTCAAGAGTTCTCTTTGCAAGGAGAACAGCTGAGCTAGTGATGTAGGCTGTCCTTTACTGAGCTCTGACTACGTCCTGGGCGCTGGGCTCAGCACCTGGCTTGCGTGTGTTCTCTCTTTTTATCTTCCCAGGAACCATATATGTTAGATAACGTTATCCCCACTTCACAGGCAAGGAATCACAGCTACTGAGCTAGTAAACTTCTCCACGGTCTTACTTGAGCCGTGGTTCTCAACACAGTTACCCATGATGGGGGGAGAGGGCGAATACTTTAAAAAATACCCGTGCCTGTTTTCCACTCCCAGAGATGCTTATACACCTGCTCTAGGATGCAGCCTGGGCATCCAGAGTTTTAAGAGCTCCCTGGGCGATTCGAACGTGCAGTCAAGATTGAGAACCACAGCACCAGGGTGAGTAAGCAGAGGAGGCAGGATACGAACCCAAGTCTCTCCAATTCCAGAGCCTGCAATCCTAACTGCTTACCTAGACGACACTCCATGGTGAAATGAAGACCATTAGGTGCTAGCAATCAGTAATAATTGTTACAGGAAATCCAAACAAGACCAACTCCACCATTCCAGGCTGTCCAGGTCTTCCATGCCGTTTCAGGTCTTTCAACTGAAGGGTCAGCACGAGTTCTCTGTGAACCGTGCCCACCTCCTGGACTGTATTCAATCAGTCTTCGACGTCTGCTCTCAGAGCTGCCCCTGGGCAGCTCTCCTCATTTCTAGAAAACCAAGAGCTCAGACTTCCTCCCATCCCCGGACTGGCTTGGTCTCCTGGCAGCAATTTTACCAACAAATGTTTTCAAAAATCAAAACCAGATCTGTTTCCTATTAAATCAGAGAACAGCCTTCTATGTAAATAGTCCTTGGGTTATTACCCAAACAGTCCTGGTTCGTTTTAAGAAATAAAGAGCCCTTTAAATACTTTAAAATAAGTGCTTATGTTGTTATCTTCCAAAAAAGCTTCAGCTTTGTCGAAATGGCCCGGGTGTATGTCTGCCCTGCTCTTGAAACACTCTCTCCTCTTTTCTCCTCTCTACGGCTCCTCCCCAAGTGACAGACGGGAACCACTGCAAACCTTTGGGTTTTCAATACGGTTTGGCCCAGGACACTGATTACTGCATCAGCTAATCAGAAAGTAATCAGACCATTGCGATCCACGACAACCAATGTTGATATCATTGCATGATAAGCATTTAGCATTAAGTTCTCCTCCCAGAGCCCTCCCTACAGAGGCGAGGGCCGCGATGTGCCCACAGTGGCGCCCTCAACTTTACAGAGCAACACGTTTGATGTCAGCTCCTAGGACAGAGAGGTGAGCGGGCATGCGTCTGTAGCCCAGACCAATACTGCCCATCCCTGGGTTCACATGCTGTGCCCTGTTCATGGAGAACCGGCCAAGTCCACGGTGTCACAGACTCTACTGGGCTGAGAAGCCAGGAGGCTTATCTCACGACCACTGTGGTTTTTAACCAGCTGTGACCTCAGGCAAGCGACCTAAGACCTAAAGACTCTCGGGGCCCTCATTTCCTTATGTACCGAGACCCCGGCCTGCTCCGCAGGTCCACGGGCGCCAGCGCGGGCATCTCCTCTCCTCCTGTGTCCTTTCACAGGCGTGCTGCCACCACACCCCTACGTGTTTTGACCTCCCTTGTTTCTGAACTGGTGGGACTTTTGGTGAAAAGCTTCCTGGAAAACCACAAATCTGAGATGACTGCAAACGATAGGTCTCTTTCAAATGAAACGCAGCTCTCATCATGGACACATCCCACAGACACACACTTAACCCAAGGGCAAAGGGGCAAATACTTGAATTTAGAGATCTCTTCAATTTCATACTTTGTGCAAAGAATTTATCTTTGAATCTTCTTAGCTCCACTATAAAAATCACTCTGATTATTGAGTGAACCCCCCTAAAAGGTAACTAAATTAATAATACAAGTAACAGTCCTCCTAGAACAGCACGTTTATCACCATTAATGCGGTGACATCCTGTCTTACGCACACAGCGAGGGCACTAAACAGGCAAAGAAGCAGTTCAGCCTCTGGCAGAAGGTGAAGTGGAGGAAGATAGGGGAGGGAAGCAGAATTCTGGTAAAGGCGACAGCTGACAGCCATCCAAGCCTGCGGATGCTTCATAACTCCTGTCTCTATAAAGGGCCAGATTTCCTGATGTTCATGGAGCACCACTTCTTATATTCATATGTGAATATTGAGGAGCTAATATGCATTTCAATGAGATCCAAGACCGCCTGATCATAATCTCCTACTTGATCACAGTAATCTAAAAGAAGCAGCTCCAAACCCACCTTTCCTATCAGATTAACCATAGAATGCAAATGATTTAGGAAAACAAACACTTGCTTGACATTTTTCAGAGGCAAAGACGAGCAGATCTTGTCCTTTGGCAATGCCTGGATTCTATCCTCTCAAAACCACAGTCTGAAGCGGAGAGAAGATTCCTCCGCCCACAGAACCAGCAGGAATGACAGCTGGGTATGGCATCTCTGTTCTTCCTAACAAGCTTGCTTTCAAAAGAAAGCTTTCTCCCTTATTCCTCTGAAATCAAGAGATGTACTCAATACGAGACATCCTAATGCTGCAGCTCAGAGGATGGACCAGCGTAATAAAGTGCACATCTCATCTTTAAGAGGCCAGTAGCCTTAGGCCACGTGTGGCACAGCCCGTCCTGCTGGGTTGCACGGTCCACACGTCCAACCTGTGGCCATCCTAAGCCTCTCGGGCTGGACACCACAGTGAGGTCTGATCTCTTAATACAGCATCACGCCAAGGACCCAGCCAAGTATGGCAGCCTTGACTAAAAGAAATGTACAGGGTGGCAGAGGGAAGGTTGGAGAATGTCTGTTCAATTGCTGGCAGACCAAAAAAGACTAGCAGAGGGAGAGGGGACCACAAGCCACCATGCTGGAGTTTGAACCTCCCACTCTGCCCACTTTGCTACCAAGCACAGCCCCATTCCCAGCATAATGATGAGGCCAAGAACGGAAAGTTAACGAAGCCACAGCTCTGGGGACTGTGACACAGCAGGGGACAGGCTTTTGAAGTATCCATATCATTAAACAGGATTTACGTCAAATCATCTTTAAAACCTCCAAACACAGATCTATTCACCTATGACTCCCAAAATTGAATCCTAAAAACCAGCACTCCCAGGCCACCCCAGGAGAAAGAGGCTAAAGCATCAAAATAGAGGCTGTATTTGTTAGAACTCTGAGGACCACTGGTAGAGTGACTAGTTATATCACCTGGTAGCGTTGATCTCTAAATTGGAGGCAACAGTGTGGGGAGGACTATCCTTCTGGAAAAACCACTCAAAAGGAAGAGTCTGGGGGCGCAGCCCCAGGAGAGGAGGAGGATGAAGCTGGGAGAGAGTGAGTGACAGGCAACGGTCAAACCAGGCCTGCTGTGGCCACTTGTTAATCCCAGAGTGACGTTCTCAAGCAGTGTCAGCAGACACGCCCCTGAGACTGGCCGTGAATCACATGTGCAGGCTGCACTCCCCCAAACACAGCTCTGCAGGTGGCAGCCAGTTACAGCAAGCCTTGCAGGGACTGGGGGTCCTGAGAAAGAGGAAGAGGCCAACATGATCCCACTCACCGGTCTGCTGATGGTGAAAAGGGCTTTTAGAGGCTGGAGGCACACATTTGAGCTTTTCCTCTTTTGACCAGCCCTTATCCTCACCAGACCCCTACCTCCTAGGGGCCCAAAACAGAGGTGGCATCCCAAATTCTGGGTCCACCCACACTAGGTGTCAAAAGTTTTTTGGCAAAAATTTGCTAATCAGAAAGGGAGTGTTTAAGGGATGCTTTTGGAACCTCTGTGCCTTCCTGGATGTTAAAGTAAACAAACCACTCTTTCACCATCACTACAAAAGATCAAAGATTCAGGTTGGAGGGTGTACGCGTTTGCTAGGGTTGCCACCACAAAGGACTACACACTGGGGGGACTCAAATGACAGAAGTGTACTGTCTCACGGTTCTGGAGGCTGGAAGTCAGAGACCAGGATATTAACGAAGCTGGTTCCTTCTGAGGGCCGTGACGGAGGGTCTGTCCCCTGACTCTCCCTGGGCTTCTGGGGGTTTGTGGGCAACCGCTGGCCTTCCTCGGCTTATACATATATCCCCCCGATCTCTGCCTTTATCTCATATGATGCTCTCCCTGTGTACGTGTTTCTGAAGTTCCTCTTTTTATAAGGACACCAGTCATACTAGATTAGGGGCCACTGAATGACCTCATTTTAACTGGGTGACCCTATTTCCAAATAAGGTCACATTCTGAAGTATTGGGGGTTTTATGGAACACCAGCTTTTAAAAATGCTCTGCAAAAAGAGAATCCTTCCACAGGTATATAGTTATCCCCAAACTCATCGAGTTGTATACATTACATATTATAGATTTTTACATGTTAGTCATAAGTCAATAAAGTGCTTTAAAAAATAAAATATATTTAATATATGTGGAGATATATATATGTATGTGTGTGTGTGTGTGTGTGTGTGTGTGTGTGTGTATATATATATATATATATATATATATAAAAGAGAAAGGATGAATCCTCTGGTCCAGTATGTTTGAGAAATGCTCCAACCCTATCCTAAAGATTCGTTATATTACAAGACACACTTATGAAGTGCCTCCTCCATGTCAGGTACTGACTATGGCTCTGAGACTCCAAAAATAAATAAGATCTGAGGAATCAGGTTTGGGGGGTGATGGAGAGTGGATGGGAGAGCACTGTGATAAGTGCTATGACAGAGTCCAGAGGAGAGAAACTTACCTGAGCCTTGGAGAAGGGGAAGGTGTAAGAGAAGGCCTCCCAGAGGGGAAACCCAGCTGGGTTTTGAAGAGTGCATAGGGGTTTGCCCGTCAAAGTCATCAGGAAAAAGGCATTCTGGTCAAGAAAGCAAATAAGAGTAATAACCCAGCACACATTTGAGGCAACATCACAAGCTGAGTACTCCTAGATGATAAACCAAGAGCTCAGACTTCCTCCCATCCCCGGACTGGCTTGGTCTCCTGGCAGCAATTTTACCAACAAATGTTTTCAAAAATCAAAACCAGATCTGTTTCCTATTAAATCAGAGAACAGCCTTCTATGTAAATAGTCCTTTGACGGGTTTGCCCGTCAAAGTCATCAGGAAAAAGGCATTCTGGTCAAGAAAGCAAATAAGAGTAATAACCCAGCACACATTTGAGGCAACATCACAAGCTGAGTACTCCTAGATGATAAAGGAAAAGGCGAGTGAGGTGGAGGTGAAGAGGAAGCGGTACAGAGGGCTAAGGAGGGCTTGAGGATTACCCTGAGGGTGAGAGAAGCCACTGGAAGCACTTACACATGGGAGTGATGGAACCAGAACAGACAAGGGGTGAATGAGTGAGAATAAAGGCGGGGCTGCCCGTCAGGAGGGCGTCTGTCTATTTCATTGATCCAGGCAAAAGATGACAGTAACGCTGGAGTCAGAAAAATCATCATTTTGCAGCCATGATAACACAGACTGGATGAGGTCCACACCATTGATGGATGCGGGATCCCGGGAGAAATGCTGATGGTGAGCCAAATGGTCTTCAAGAGTCTCCCCCAGATCACTTCTCAGTTGCAGTGGAAAAAAGCAGTCACGCACACAAGAGAAATCGGGCATGCCTTTACCAGGTGATCAAAACTAACATCGCCAACGCTGGGCAGATGGGCATCATGCGTCTCCAGACGTGATCCTGCTGAGAATGTGTAACCTGAATTTAACCATGAGGAGACCCAGATAAACCTCAAATGAGGGACATTCTATTTAAAAAAAAAAAAGAAGAAGAAACCGTATTCTTCTAAAATATCATATCATAAAAGAAAGGCCTGACCATGTTCCAGACATTGGCATTGACATTGGCTAAAGAGACATGACCACCCAATACAGTGCCTGACCCTAGACTGGATCCTGTGTAGAGGAGGAAATGTCATAGAAGACATTATCAGGTCAGCTGGCAGAACTGGAATATGGAAGGTAGATTAAAGCATGGTATCAATAATTAAAGTCACTGAAGTTGATAAACGTATTGTGGTTACATAAGAGAACACCCCAGTTCTTAGGAAATACACACTGAAATATTTAGGAAGTTAAGGGCCATGATGTATGCAACTTATCCTCAAATGGTTAAAAAAAAGATGAGAGGGGTGGGTGTCTGTGCAGAGAGAAAGAGAGCACAAGCAAGAGAACACAAAAGGGGTAAATGTTAACAGTCGGTGAATCTGGGTGAAGGGTCGATGCTCTTCTTTGCACTATCATTCTCACAACCTTTCTGTAAGCTTGAAATGAATTCCAAATAAAAACTCGGGGAAAAAGATGATGCTGAGGGCCTGCACTGGGGCAGCACAGGCAGCAATGAGGAGGAGAGGGGGTAAAATGTGGGGTGATTGGTAGGATTTGTGGGGATGGGGGAGAGGGACAGCTAGAATGACTTCCAAGTCTCAGGTGTGTGAGCCTAGGGGGCCTCGTGGTGCCCTGAACAGAGCCAGGGAAGGGATTAGAGCCAGCTGGCCTGGCAGGAAAAAGGAGATGGTTCTGAATAAACGTCTGGCTTTAACGATTCCTTCGAAAACCTCTTTCTTAATAACATCTCTAGTTGGCCACGCCTGACTCTGGCTACAAGCCATCCTATGTAAGGGAAATGTGCTCATGTACACAGGTATTTTCCATTCATTTATACTTTTGCTTTGCAAGCGCCCATCAATCATTCCTCCCAGGTAATGGTAGCAGCTGAAGGGCTGCCCCCTTACCCAGCCCAAAGGGAAGCCCTGGAAGGGAGAGGAGAAGGCTGGTCTCCCCGGTGCCCATCCCCAGCCCTGTCAGGCGCGTGGCATAGCGTGTTCTCTGCTCAAAGGAGATGACACCACAGTTGCCTTTTTTGTCATTTTGTCATTTTAGCCCCAAGGAAAGGGTGTTCTTATTGGTCTTCCACCAAATAGGGATCATGTGAACAATTTCGAAAAGAAAATGAAAGTTTCCAAATGCCATAGCAACACTCAGACTTCCTCACCAAAGCTAAGAGGAGCAGAAGATCTGCCTACTCCTCGCATGTCATTTGCTTTTTGCATGATTCAATGCCTTGAATCCGCTCGTCTAAGGATAAGGAGAAACGTGCTTACGCCACATGCGGGTAAAGTCAGTGTCTCACCCCACTGCGCTGCCAGGGGATTTACAGACTCTAAGTACTGCTTCTGACAGCTATGCTTCTAGCCACCACGCTCCAGTGGGTGGAGGCCTGGAGCGCCTCCTGAGATGCTCTGTTCCTACAGCTGCTGACTTCCAACTCTGCCTCTAGAGACCAGGCCAAAAGCATCCCTGAAGCAGGGGCTAATTTTAAATGCTGGAATATGAAATGTGGTAGAGTCACCTTCTGCCCTTAGAGAGCCAAATACTCAACCACCCAGGCAACTCAGGCTACCTGCAAGCAGAAAAGAGAGCTGCTTAGAGAATAAAATCCGTGATTTGGGTTCTCACAGTCCATGAAAGATATGACAGCCAAACACAAGAGTTCATACTCTCCTCCATTTGCTTACAGACTCACAGTTCTTGCCATTAAGAGTGCAAGACTTGACTTCCCCAGAACAGAACTCTACTCTAAACAGAATGCTTTCCTAAAGCGTTCAGGAAAAGCAATGTGGTTTCTATTCAAAGTTCACATAAACAGTGTAAATATGCTAAGGTTAAGACCTTGCATTTCCTCTCCAATGATCTTTCCCCCATCCATGAATTTTCCCTAACATATCAGACTAACTGGCTTTCCTGACTTGGCTCTAGAGAATCTATAACCTCATCTGATGAAGAATCTTGCTGCCAGAGTTGCCCTGATAAGCCGGCATGCCAGCCAAATCCTGTTTCAGAAAATTCCCTCCTTATCCTGGAATGTCAAGCTGAGCCAAGAGGTCCTGGCTGATGTTTTACACCTGGACCACGCATGATCTGGCCTCTCAATGGACAGTGCAACATCTGGATTCTCCGTGTGGCTGGAGGGGACCTTAGTGCTAAGGAGGCAATATTTACAGATTTTAACTAAGCTGCAGCTCCTCTTAGAGCAGGTAGAGGAACCCGGAACCGGTGTGCCATGAGTTAGCGCTGGGGGCTACACTGCAGTGTCGGGCTTGTCTCTACTTGTTTTCAGTCACTTTAAAGTCCATGAGTATGGAGGTCCCCAAGGCCGCCCCCAGGCTTGGAAAGAGGTGAATTGGTAGGAAGATTCCCAGAACTCAGCATATAGTTATACCCACAGCTACAGTGAACAAATACGAAGCAAAACCAGCAAAAAGAAAAGGCACATAGGGTGAAGTCTGGGGGAACCGGGCACAAGTTTCCAAGAGTCCTCTCCCTGTGGAGTGTCACAGGATGCACTTAATTCCTCCAGCAGCGAACGGTGACCACAGGCAGGGAAACCCATCAGAGGCTCAGTGTCCAGGGTTTTATTGGAGGCTGGCCATAGGGGCACCCTCTTGCCTGGCACGTGCCAACATTCCAGACTCCCAGAAGGAAAGCTGGTGTTCAGTACAAACCATACTGTTTGCACAAACAGGCACAGTGCACCACGATTATTCCTTAGGGAAAGTTTTATATCAGCGTAGGGAACTGTTTACCAGTCAAGCTCCCAGACACCAGCCAAGGGTCAGCCTTGCGAGCCAGCCTTTCTAAGCCGAGCAGACTCAGGCCTGCGTAGGGAGTAAACTGAGACTCAGGCCGAGGTACGTGAATCCCAGACCACAGCTGCCCGGGCTCCTCCTGCCAGCCTTGGCGTTAGCATGGCTCTCACCTGAGGGATAGCCCGCTTCCACGCACATGCCTTCCTCTCCATCAGCTGTGATGTCCGTTCTTTGTGCAGCCTTGGCAACTCCTGCCAGAGTCCCTGATGGACATCACAGAATTTCTCAGAACAAGAAGGGCCCTGAAAGAACATTGGTTCATTCCCCTCAGGATCCAGATGAGGAAAGAGACTCTTAGGGAGGGTAAGCGACTTGCCCAGAATAAGTCTGCATTTGAAAGCCTTTCTTCCTCTGCCAGACTCTCCCGACCTCTGACACTGAGCTGGCCCTGATCCACGGCCCTCAGCCATGACCCATGGGCCTACAAGGTGAGAAACAGATGGGCGATGTGGAGGCCTGAGCCCAGGGAGCGGCCTGGTTGTGACCAGGCCTGGTGAGGTCTGGGAGGGGTGCCTAGCAGTTCAGTCCTGGTGAACGAGAGGCCACGGAGCACGCAGCTCAAGCACCCACATCAACATGGGGCCCGCCGGCAGGTGTCTTGAGACTTCATCAGCAAAGCCCTCCAAGCAGTGGTGGTGTGACAGCTCCAGAGGCCGCTCAATTTGAAGCCAGGAGCTTGGCGGTCAAGGGTGGCCAAGGCCAAGCAGCTCCCCTTGGCCCCAAGCAAACAGGCGGGACTGTCATCCCAAAGCAGCAGAAATGCGAATCAGCAACAGAACAGACGGCATGTGACCCGAGCAGTAAGGCCCAAGGTCAGGGGGATGGTCCCCCAACGTCGCTGATAATAATCCCAGATCAACTCCGCCTGGAGGGAGGGCGCCTACGTGCTGTGTTTTCTTAAACAGACCCCACCTCTCCCATTCTTCATTCTCACACACAGAAGGGAAGCAGACACGTGGGGATGTGAGTAGGATTGAAGAGACTAGCTCTGCCTGCCTACTGTCTTAAATGGACGAGGAATAAAGGCAGGTTTGGGTGGCGGCAGCTGCTTTCTAACGTGCAGATTGGGAAACAGGAAAAGTCAACGGTACAGAAAGCAGCTCCGATGGGAAACAAGAAAGCTCCCTGGTTCCTAGGCCCTTGGTTGGACCCCTCCCCAAGGCTGAGCCACAGCTCCGTCTGGGGCTCCGGGAGACACCGTGTACCCGAAGCACACCTCACCTAGCCTGGCCCCTGCAGGCCTGCTCCCGGAGCTGCTTCTGGGACCTGCAAGCAACACAGGCTGAAGGAACATGGGTAGCAACAGCTGACCCAAGCTTGCAGAGTTCACTTCTTCACTATGATAAAG
This sequence comes from Balaenoptera musculus, assembly GCF_009873245.2. Taxonomy (NCBI): domain Eukaryota; kingdom Metazoa; phylum Chordata; class Mammalia; order Artiodactyla; family Balaenopteridae; genus Balaenoptera; species Balaenoptera musculus. The sequence goes on from NC_045795.1 coordinate 10,052,398, forward strand.
AAAGGCTGTGGGAATGTTCCAGACGAAAGGAGTCTAGAGATGGGGGCCGGGGACGGCAGGGCCCATCGGGTCAGACGTTAGCCCTCAGCACTTCCCCAGTCCTGACCCTCCACCTCAGAATCAAGCGTGACCCAGCTCAGGGCCCTGAAGCCAGGCCGTGTGGCTCTCAAGGCCGACTCCATCCCTTCGAAGCTTGAGCCCTGACCACACAGTTGAACCGCAGCGTTCCTTGTCCATAACATGTCTAGTTGTACAGGCCCACCAGCCCTTTTCCAAAATCTCTGGCCCCAGATTCCAGGTTTTAAAAAGGTAGTATGGTGCGCCTGCTGGATGTTACATATCACCCCCATGCTTTCCTGTAGAGAAATGTGTGAATGTTCACGTGATGTGGGAAAATAATTAAACAACAAATTGCCTCACAGCAGTTCAGCTCAGGTACTGTAATCGAATGAGTTTGCACCACAGCAAGGAAAAACTTCAATTTTCAGAGTTGAGGGTTTTGGTTTTGTTCTTTTTCCCCCAGAATGGAGGACTGGGGACCGTAGCCCTGTATCCACTTCATCAGATCACTGTACAGATTACATGGGTTAATCAGGTGCAGCTCCAGGCAGGACGTCCGTTGCTGCCTGAATGCCTTGCTTTATGTCTCTCTCACTGGCTGCAAACTCCTGAAAACCCAGAGACAGCACCTTAGTCATTTTTTTTTTTAAATCCACCTTAGCACATAGCAAAGTATTCTGTGCACAGCAAGGCTTGAATAAATGTTTGTTAAGTGAATAAACCTAGTTTCAAAGACGAATTTTTTTCAGTATTCAAAGCACAATGGATCCTAGCAAATTCCCTGGAGGGGAGAATTACTTCGTCATTTGAAGATGTATGAATCTAGAAATTCAGGTGCTAACATCCATAACTCTTTCAATTCACCCTTTTGAAAGCATCTTCAGTAACACAAAAGGCTCATAACTTTAAACAAGCAAGTGAATAGTAGAGGTAATAGCAGAAGCAACTTACATAAGTGAGAGCTAAATGTGCCATGTGTTGTTTAAAGAACTTTATGTGTATTAACGTATTTGATCCATCAACCATCTTTTTCTAATTTGCCCAATTTACTGTATGGAAACAAGGCAACAACTTGCCCAAAGACACACAGCTACTTAGTGGCAGCTTTCAATCCCAGGCCATCAGACCCCATAACTCACACTCCCGTGGCCTCTCATGTAAGGTGAGCACAAAACCCCTTCTGCCCCTCTTATGGGTTGAACTGTGTTCCCCCTCCCCAGCAAAAGATGTTGAAGTCCCAACCCCCTGTACCTGTGAAGGTGACTATCGGAAACGGAGGTCTTCGCAGACCATCAGGTTAAAATGGGGTAATTGAATGGGCCCTAGTCCAACATGACTGGTGTCCTGGTAGAAAGGGGGACATTTAGACACAGAGACACACATGCAGGGAGAACACCATTGAACGTGAGATGCTCTACAAGCCAAGGAATGACAAGGATGGCCAGCGACCCCCCGGAAGCTGGGGGAGAGGCCCGGAATGGATCCTCCCTCCTGGGCCCCAGAAGGAACCAGCCCTGCCAACACCTTAATCTCAGCCTTCCCGCCTCCAGGACTGTGAGAAAATTAATTTCTGTTGTTTAAGACGCCCAGTTGGTGGTACCGTGTTAGGGCAGGCTCAGGAAACTAATAGAAGCCCATCAAGCTAATAAAAGGAGGAGGCTGGAGTCAGCAAGGCTGACGTCTCCTTCTCAGGGATAGTCCTGCAGTAACAAAGTGACTGACACAGTGACGCATGCTTGTGGGACCGGAGAGCGAGAGATGCTGGATGCTAGCGGGGCTTCTTGCTCACGGGCACATCCCCTAATCCTACTTCCTGGCCTTTCAGTGACTACTTCTTTTAAAAAAACAAACAACCCAATCCAAAAATGGACAGAAGACCTAAACAGACATTTCTCCAAAGAAGATATACAGATTGCCAACAAACACATGGAAGAATGCTCAACATCATTAATCATTAGAGAAATGCAAATCAAAACTACAATGAGGTATCATCTCACACCGGTCAGAATGGCCATCATCAAAAAAATCTAGAAACAATAAATGCTGGAGAAGGTGTGGAGAAAAGGGAACCCTCTTGCACTGTTGGTGGGAATGTAAATTGGTACAGCCACTATGGAGAACAGTATGGAGGTTCCTTAAAAAACTAAAAATAGAACTACCATACGACCCAGCAATCCCACTACTGGGCATATACCCTGAGAAAACCATAATTCAAAAAGAGTCATGTACCACAATGTTCATTGCAGCTCTATTTACAATAGCCAGGACATGGAAGCAACCTAAGTGTCCATCAACAGATGAATGGATAAAGATGTGGCACATATATATGATGGAATATCACTCAGCCATAAAAAGAAATGAAATTGAGTTATTCGTAGTGAGGTGGATGGACCTAGAGTCTGTCATACAGAGTGAAGTAAGTCAGAAAGAGAAAAACAAATACCGTATGCTAACACATATATATGGAATCTAAAAAAAGGTCATGAAGAACCTAGGGGCAAGACGGGAATAAAGACACAGACCTACTAGAGAGTGGACCTGAGGATATGGGGAGGGGGAAGGGGAAGCTGTGACAAAGTGAGAGAGTGGCATGGACATATATACACTACCAAATGTAAAATAGATAGCTAGTGGGAAGCAGCTGCATAGCACAGGGAGATCAGCTCTGTGCTTTGTGACCACCTAGAGGGGTGGGATAGGGAGGGTGGGAGGGAGACACAAGAGGGAAGAGATATGGGAACATATGTATATGTATAACTGATTCACTTTGTTATAAAGCAGAAACTAACACACCATTGTAAAGCAATTATACTCCAATAAAGATGTTAAAAAAAAAAAAATAAAAATCCTAATCCAAAAAAATAAATAAATAAATAAAAATAAAACCAACCAAAAAGAAACCAAGAGAAGACATTTCCATGCTACCCACTGGCTCCCTGGAGTGAGTAACAGCGCACGCGCCCCCTTCCAGGAGCACACGTGCTGTCACACCCACATCACCCCCGCAAAGCAGCACTTCCCTCTCCGCTGTGCAAGGCCACTGCTGAGCTCTCCACCTCCCACAGAGCGCAGCCTGCGGTGATTCAGAGGTGACAGCTGACAGCCGGGGACGGATGCCAATGCCTCCCAGGCCCTCTGGGGGCTGCAGGGAGACACAGGTGGCCCCCGACATAGGACACCAGAGCAGTGCTGGGGAAGAGCGAGAGGGGTACCTCAGACCTCAGGACCTGGCTTCATCCTCTGGCTGTCACTCACAGTAAACCTCCTATCGGCTGCCCCGATATGAAAAACCTCAAGTAGATCAGAAATGCACTTGGGTGAGATTTTATACCGTCTGATACTGTGGCTCCCGCTAGAGTTTACGGTTTAGTCATCTGAGGTCCTCTGATCTGAATCTCTGTGCACGTGTGCCCGTCACACGGGGGTTCTGCACACACACATCCCCTCCCCCACCTTCCCCCCAGGCCCCTGCCAGCATCCAAGCTGAAGCACGTGCCTCCTTAGGCATTCTGGAAGCTTGGTAGTGAGCGGGTACACCCCGAGAGGTACCCGGGGGCTCAGGTTTCTGACCTCATCTGGACTGAGTTTTACGCTGAGGGTTAGTTCTTTCAGAAGTTCCTATCGTTAAATCACCTTGGTAATTCCAGACGCCCATCGGGGTTTTGTTTCCTGAGCAGGAAGCCAGGCCCAGCTCACAGAAGCCGTGGGGCATCGTCCCAGGCAGGGGGGCTGCCGTGTGTGGGAAAGCAACCTTGTCTCTGGTCTGAATTTGGTTGTAGAAACGCCCGAGATGCAAACACGTGTTATTTCTAAAGGGAAAACCCTCAGGACACCGCACCACAGATTGACGTGGAAGCTTCTGAAATTGCAGGCAAAGGGCATCCTTAAGCCAGAACAGGAGCAAACCAGAGGCCCTGCTAACTGCCCATCAGCAGTGCCCTGCCCGGGCCGCCTCGCCTCCTGTTTGAACCAAGGAAGCCCGTGCAGAAGAGAAATGTCTCGGCCACATTCAGCACAGATACCCACACAAAGAGCCACATTAGATCAGGAAGAACGCAGAAGGTCAAAGTGCCCCATAGCCTTCCTGCGCATCTGTGTCTGTACACCCTCCCGCTGGAACCTGCCCTAAGGGGGAAGGAAGGCTGACCACCCCAAGCACCCTCACCTGATCCCCCGGTTGGTCGGGGTGTAACGTCTGCCCGATCAGCCCTCTGCGAACGGCATTGCCAAACAGACTCCACACGAGTCTCATAGGACCGTTCTTCTAGCCTGACTACTGCTTACTCCTAAAGCAGTGCCAGGCGAGACGTGGGCACAGCAGGACTGAAGGCTGGGGACTCCCCTGGCTCAGCCCGGGGAGGCCCTCATGCCACAACAGACAGGGGTGTCAGGGGTGGCCCAAAGTGCAACCACCCTGCCTCGCAGCAAGATCCCAAAGGGTCAAGAGGAAGCGAGGCTTCTTATAGGATGCTTTAGCTTTTAAAAAACTGTAATGAATCGCGCCATAACAGAGGAGGCTTATTCCACGTTCTTTTGCCCATTTAAATACACGGTAACTTTTAAACGACATACTGCAGCCACCTCTCATCCTTTCCAGAATAAGCAAGACTCGAAATAAATATGTAGAAAGAGCGCAATGGCTCTCTTGCTGCCCATGATCAATCCTGAACAGAATGTGAGGTCCCGTGCCTGCACCCCCCCCCACCACACACACACCAGGCATATGGTAGCCTCCTGGGAATAAAAGCTTTCATATTCAGACAATCACCGGGACACTACTGAATGGAATGAAAAGTTCCCATGAATTTTTCAAGTAAGGACAAGAGGCCTCAAAGAGACCTGACCGTCCCGGCAGAAGATGCTGAGCTCTGCCCCTCCCCTGGGGGACCCGAGCCAAGGAGTTTGGGGAGCACCGTGCAGGGTACTCGGCCTGCTGACACATGGGGGAACCTTCCCACTCCTCCCTGTTCCCATGACTAACAGGTGACTTCAGTGACCCACATGGCAAAATCAAAGATGGGTCTTTCCAACATAACCACGAGGCAGAGGGGTAACACTGCCTACAGCACACAGCGGTGTAGACCAAACACACAGCTGCCCGAATGGAAAGTGGGAAAGACCAAGGGGGGCTTAACCTCCCGCAACACGCTCCCTCCCATGGATCCTGAGTCAGACTTGCCAGAAGCAAATGGGCGCCTGCTAGGGATGTGAGAGGTGACCTGGAATCCCCGCAATTTTCCCGAGCCTAAAATGGAGAACGGTCTCTAGAAAGTTCTACCGCATGTAAAACTATGCCCGACACGTAGCAGGTGCTCAGTCAATGTTCGGAGATGGTGATTAAGAACCTGCCGCCAGCAAAGAGCCAACCAAGGAACTCGGCCCTCCCATCCACCAGTCCCCATTACAGCAGGGTAGGGGCCAAGGGTCTCCATTTCTAACAAGCCCCTCGTCCACCCCCAACCCAGGATCCTCAGAAACACTTTGAGAAACTGATGCAGAAAAAATAAAGTCACATGCCCGGGGAATGACAGAGCTGGGACCAGAGCCTGTGTCTGGATAACATTACACTTGATACTTCTCCTAGGCCAGGAACATTATTGATTATTGATGGAGAGCAGGTATTTCCCACTAAGTGTTAGCAACCATCTGTAACAAATGCCTGCAGCTGGATGTGATTCAGAGTAAGCAAGACAACCTCAACATTGTTCTAAACTGCACTCTATAACTTATGCTCTTTGGAAGTGGCCGCTGGCCTGTTCTCATGAGAAAAATGAACACAGAGCTTTCACTGGCTCTGTCCTCAGTGCTCTTACATCGTTCGCTTGGGCTCCTTCCATGACGACCTTCAGTGGAAAGCAAGAAGCATTTTCTATCCAGGCAACAGCAGAGGTTCCAGACACGATTCCTGGAGGTCACACTGGGGTCAGGTTCAAAGGGATGATTTCACTCCTTCCCAGCAGCCTATCCCATCCTCCAAGCCGAGGGACTGAGAGTTCTTTGGGGGCAGGGACCCCAACTCACTCTGCTTCCAACAGATTCGAAATAAACCATCGCTGAGTCGTTGCTGAGCCCAACTTGAGTAATTCCAGTGGGCCTCCCCCGAGGCCACAGATGGTCGGTATTGGATGGAGAGTTTTTGGAGAGAAAAAGGCAATTCCATCACTCCTCTGGCCGGCCCCAGAATCTGCCTTAGGTTTCTGTTTCCCACCTCTGGGTGGTGGGCACCAGCGACGCCCATGTCTACGGGTTCCAGGAATCTCAAAGGTACACAGTGAGTCACAAATACCTGAGGCACAGCGGGTCACCTTGAACTTGTCATGCTTGAAGTTGACAGACAGCTCAGCAGAGCAGCCTAAGAGGCCAAATGGCAGGTTCAAATTTCGACTCTGACAGTTTCTGTTTTGTTCTGGTTTCTTCTGTTCTGTTGCTGTATAACGTCTATTTTTGATCTCCCAACTTGATTCTTTGTTAGCAGGGTCTCCATCTCATCACGTTCTGGGTCTCCTCTGCAGCCACTGGCCGAGTGTCTTGTACATGGTGGGCCCCCCCAGCCCATCAATGCTGCTCCCCTGGCAATGATGATGGGCAGCCCCCTGCCCCCCTGGTGGGCATCTCTTTGTGTCACTAAGCCGGAGCAGCTGGGAGGAGGGAGGGTGCCCCAGTTCAGAGGGGGCAGGAAGCATCTGGACCCACAGGCCCAGCCCTGCACAGACCCTCACCACGATGCCATCTGAAACGTCCCGGGTCTCCTGAGTCAGCCACAACAGCTGTGATTCCTCCAGCGCATCCTCGGTGGGCTAATGACCCAAAGCCGCATCCCCCTCGTGTTTTTCCATCCACTGTCAGCTCACACCTTCCACCCTCCAGGGCGGGGCGGTGCCACTCTGCCCTCGCGCTGCCATTCCTCCTTCAGCAGCTGCTTCCTGTCAGCTGAATCGGCCAGGGGTGTGCTGCTGTTTTCCCCTTTATCTGGTATGCATGAGGTACCCTCTCTCCTTCACCATGAGCCCTCCCTCCGCCTTCAGAGAGAAAGAAGGCTCCTGCTCCATCGCTCCACCTCGCCCCAGGCTCAGCTCTTCCCAGAAAACACACGAGCCAGGCTCGGTCTCCACCAAGAAAGCCAACGAGTGGAGGACTGGCATTCCCAGCTCCCGGGGTGCTGGTCACCAAGGACGCCATCGTGTGCCTCATGCACCATCGGCGTGTACCACGCATGGTGCAGTGAGTCATCAATGTTCTAGGGCACAGCAGGCCACCTTCCGCCTGTCAGGCCTGAAGCTTAAAGCCCCAGCAGCAGATCTGGGTTCTGAGTCTGCCAATTCCTAGCTGTGTAACATTGGGCAAGTTACTTAACCTCTCTGTTTCTCCATCTATAAATGAAGACCGTCACTTCCTCAGAATGTGGTGGTAAGAATTAAGTGAGATGCCTGGCACACGACAAATACTGTACTTTTAACAAAAAGGGATGCATTTATGTGTAGTGGCATTTGATATAGCTCATCTTCACTGCTGCCACTGCACCCTTTAAAACTCCTCTCATTACCTTATCCACAGAGGAAACAAGTAAACAAGATGAACGCTCCTAGCAGCCTGCACCGTGTAATTCCACTCAGGGGCTGGTTCTTTGATCCAGTTTCTGAATGTCACGAGTTAGGGCTCTTCCTAGAATTTCTGTCCCTCTTTTGACCCTCCCATCGGAGCCGAAATGCACTGGCAGAACATCTCAGCTCAAATCCGGGCTCAACACAGAGCAACAGGCTTGAGCTGCTCGCTCAGCTCACCTTCAGTCTGGTCACCTGTGGGGGGACCTGCCTGGGAGAAGAAACCGCTTTCTGCAAAGTAAAATAAGCTGACTTAGGTGCCCTGCCAAACCCCACCTCAGTCAAGTTTGACTCGTAATTACCGGAACATTTTGGAGAGTGAGGAAGACATCCTCCCATCCTTTCCCAGGTCCCTTAATCTTTTCTAGCAGTGCCCTGAGGTCAGTGAAGTAAAGGGTCTTTTCCAATCCCAACTGCTTGAACTTAAACAAATTCTGTCCACCAAACCTCAACTGTAATCACTAGCTTTGCAAACCACATACAAAAAAAAGAACACAGCCTGATGGTTAAGCTCTGCACCCCAATTCCCACAGTCCTCTTGCTTTGGGCCGTTACACCTGTCCGGGGAGAGGTTTCCTCCACTCGAGAAGAAAGCCAAGAAAGCAACCAATGGAAGAAAAGCACCTCGTGTTCAAGTCGCAAATGCCACCCGGAGCCCAGCAAGTCGGTGAAGATGGGCTGCTAAGATTTCATTAAGCAGAAAGCATCTCTCTTTTCAAACTGCCAAGTCACACAGGTGAGCAATTAAGCAACTGAAAGGGAAGAAGGGAAAGGTTTCTTAAGGACCATTTAAAAATGCAAAGCACGTTATCTGTAACACCAGGCAGGGCACTTAATTAACTACGTGCCCCAAGTCAGCATCTAGCCTGGCTTTCCTGACCACCAAGACTCCAGAGAGGTGGAGCTGGCCAGCCTGTGGGGGTGGGTGTCCCAGGGGTGTGGTGAGGGTAGGCGCTCACTGCCACAGAGCTAGTTAGAAGCAGGGGCAGGGCAGTCCCCCAGATCTGGGCTGTCCACCACTGGAGCCACCAGCCACCGGCGGAGACTTTTTCAATTTATTAAAATGGAATAAAATGTAAAATTCAGTCCCTCATTTGCCCTGGCTGCATCTCACGTACACAATAGCCACAAGGGGCCAGTGGCTTCCGCATTGGACAGCGCAGAACTGAATGTTTCCGTCAGCACAGAAAGTTCTACTGGACAGCACCCCTTCCGATCACGAGACTCCCCAAGTTCTTTCCACTCCACCAGGGTTTGGGTCTCACTTTCACCACAGGTATGCATCCATTAAGCACTGTGAAACTGGGTCAGTGGGACAGACCAGCTTTTCTTCTTAATGCAACGGCAGAGAATAGAAAATATCATGTCAATATCATGTGCTAATGACATAAGGGGAAGTGCCAGGTGATAAAACTTTTTCAATTTGATTCCATTTTCTTTACATACACACACAAGCACATGTATGTTCTGCATATCGATATATTTATAGTTTTATATCTACTGGGCCACGATGTAAAATATATTTCTTCCTGCGGTCAGGGTCAGAAGAAGTTAGACCCTCTGCACCAGAGCATGCTCCTTGTTCGTCGATATTTGGGTGCTTTTATCCCCACTCACGTTCCCCTTTTCTGGATGACTCAGATCACGAGAGAGTGAGGTCGAGTGTCTGCTCCAGAGCTTTACACATGAGTTTTCCTCCAGACCTGATTTACCCTGTGTGCTCTTCCCTATTAATCCATTTCCCCTGGGCACCGAGCCAAGACGCTGGAAGGCCCAGGCACTTGTCTGGGCTCCAGGGCCCACACACGGGCAGGGGCAGAGGGCAGGGTGGGCAGACAGACCCACAGCCAAGCCGACGCCGATTCTGTGGCTTGTGAAGTCCGGCTCTGCTACATTTACAGCCGAACAAAGAACTGTCAGATCATCAACAGCAAAGATTAAGAAATGCCCAGAAATCATTCTTGCTCCCTTGGACCACACAGTCCTCCCACTGCAGCTGTAGTTCTGTTGTTCACAGAGGCCAAAAGAAACTAGAATACCCTTTCCCTCGTTGAGGTGGTTAATTTTATGCGCCAACTTGGCTAGGAAAGGATACCCAGCTATTTGAGCAAACATTATTCTAGATGTTCCTGTGAAAGGATTTTTTAGATGAGATTAACATTTAAATCAGCAGACTCTAAGTGCATTATTCTCCATAATGTGGGTGGGCCTCATCTAATCAGTTGAAGACCCTTACTAGGAAAAGACTGGTCTCCCCTTAAGAAGAGGGAATTTTGCCAGCAGACGGCCTTCAGATTTGAACTGCAAAACTGGCTCTTCTCTGGGTCTCCAGCCTGCTGTCCTGCCCTGCAGATTTCAGACTTGCCAGTGTCTACAATTGCATAAACCAATTTCTTAAATCTTTCTCTCTCCCTCATTCATATACATACATACATACACACACACACACACACATATACACACATACAGTTGACCCTTGATCAATACAGGTTTGAACTGCGTGGGTGCACTTACATGCAGATTTTTTTCAATAGTAAACACTACAGTCCTACACAATCCACGGTTGGTTAAATCCATGCAGGCTGCAGATACAGAGGAACTGTGGAGATGGGGGGCCGGCTATATGTTACATGCAGATTTTCAACTCTGTGGAGAGTTGGCACCCCTAACCCTCACGTTGTTCAAGGGGCAACCGCATACAAACACACAAACACACGAACACACATCCTGTTGGTCTGTTTCTCTGGAGAAAGAGAAGTCTCCCAAACTAATACACACTCAATATTCTGCCCCAAAGAAAAAACCCTCCTCATTGTTCAAGGCATTCTCTCAAATGCCACCTCCTCTGTGCAGCAACCCCTGATTTCCTCTACCAACATAACTGCTGCTTCTTCTGTGCTCATTTCTGTAGTACGCTCCTTGTGCACATTTTTGCAAACATAATTCTTAACTAGCCTTGTACCATCGTTAAGATTTAGAATCTAAATCCTGTTATTCAAAGCCTGGTCCATGAACCAGCTGCATCAGCATCTCCTGGAAACTTGTCAGAAATGCAGAATCCCCATCCCACACCTAGGGAACCAGAATCTGCCATTTTAACAAGATGCTCAGGTGGTTCATATCACATTAAAGTTTGAGAAGCCCTGTTTTAAACAAAGCTCCATAACTTTGAGGAGCTTTTAAAAATATCAATTGCTACCATCAGAGGCTCTGATGTAATTGGTCTGGGATGCAGGCTGGGCACCCAGGATGCTGAAAACCTTCCCAGGGGTTCCTACTGTGTAGCCAAGCTTGAGAACCATCATATAAAACAAACTCCTCATTTTTTTTTTTTCACATTTCTTTTTTTTTTTTTAATCAGTCATCAATTTTATACACATCAGTGTATACATGTCAATTCCAATCGCCCAATTCAGCACACCACCATCCCCACCCCACCACGGTTTTCCCCCCTTGGTGTCCATACGTTTGTTCTCTACATCTGTGTCTCAACTTCTGCCCTGCAAACCGGTTCATCTGTACCATTTTTCTAGGTTCCACATACATGCGTTAATATACGATATTTGTTTTTCTCTTTCTGACTTACTTCACTCTGTATGACAGTCTCTAGGTCCATCCACGTCTCAACAAATGACTCAATTTCATTCCTTTTTATGGCTGAGTAATATTCCATTGTATATATGTACCACATCTTCTTTATCCATTCGTCTGTCGATGGGCATTTAGGCTGCTTCCATGACCTGGCTATTGTAAATAGTGCTGCAATGAACATTAGGGTGCATGTGTCTTTTTGAATTACGGTTTTCTCTGGGTATATGCTCAGTAGTGGGATTGCTGGGTCATATGGTAATTCTATTTTTAGTTTTTTAAGGAACCTCCATACTGTTCTCCATAGTGGCTGTATCAATTTACATTCCCACCAACAGTGTAAGAGGGTTCCCTTTTCTCCACACCCCCTCCAGCATTTGTTGTTTGTAGATTTTCTGATGATGCCCATTCTAACTGGTGTGAGGTGATACCTCATTGTAGTTTTGATTTGCATTTCTCTAATAATTAGTGACGTTGAGCATCTTTTCATCAAACCCCTCATTTTATAAGAGGAATTGAGACCGGAAAAGTCAAGAGACGGTCAGGCTGCAAAGTGAGTTAGCAGCAGGAACCAGCCCCCCCGCAAGGTTTCCTGTCTCCCTAAAAACGTAAAGGAAAGAGAAAAAGACCCATATGCACTGTCAGCGAATTTAAAACGAAACCTGGATCATCCAACACCCAGCGGACGCGAGACACTGTCATGACGCCAAGCAGCTCCTCTGTAAAGAGAAACCAGTGGGATCCTCTATGAACACAAAGAACCACTCAGTTTAGGCTGGATCTCAGGAACCCTTCCCATTTTTAATCACTGTCAAACATTGAAACCAAGTGTAAAATCAATGCTGGGAAAGATGGAGTCACCCTGGTCTAGGGTGACCCAAAAATGTCCTACGTAGACACAGATCCTGCCTCTACTGGCGCCTTTATCTTCCCCCGGCCCCTGATTCTTTGCTTACGTAATTCCTGTGGAAGGTACAAGATGATATTATTGTACTCCTTAGTGTTCCCATATGGCATGGATTTTTCATCTGAGTTGGGAGATAACAGGAAGAAAAGATGGGAGAAGTAAACAGAGCTATTTTCCTTTCAAACCCTCTCTGTGCTTATCTTTACGCCAACCAGGGGAAGCCCACTAATTCCTCTGCCAGGGTTATGATCCGTAACACCAGGTTTTCCACCCAGCTTATTCCCATCACGTGCTCTACCTTTTAGGAAGGGTGACTAAGGTGCAGAGGGCGCCCATCTAGGGCGGACACCAGCGTGAAAAGTGGCTGCACCCAGAAGATTGCTCACAAATGACAGGATGACATTCTCTATAACCGCCTGCTATAAACTGTCCCCAGAACAAGCTCTGGCCTGGAGTTGCTTGGAGGGAATACGCCTTTGATCTGCTGCTGACAGTGCAGTAGTTCTTCCTGGGCAAAACTACATCTTCCCTCAGTGCCGTGGAGGACGATCTGCTTCACGAGGCACCTGCAGACAAAGCTAACCGAACCTAGTGCGCTGATACACTTGTGCCCAGAAATCACACCAAACCCGCTGAATTACTACCTTGACAGCGGGCAGTAGCAGCTACCCCTACAGATGTGCTCTCAGCAATGATACTAAAAAAAGAAACCCACACCATCAAGGGCACAATGCACACGGGCGGGTGTGCATGCGCGCGTGCACACACACACACACACACAGATGCGCACACAACTTAGGCTAACAGCCTTCCCACCAAGCCACACCAGTCGGGCCACTTTGCCCCCAGAACAAATCTCCCTTGCAGATAAAGGGAAACTTTATCTTCCTGGTATAAAGGAGAGCTGTGTGAATTTGTGTAACAGATTAAAAAACAACAGGTCAGAGTAATCAACCATGACAGCGGGAGTAATGAAACAGCACTTAAAAATATTTACCAAACTAAATCACTTTGCCCAATCAGTGCCATGCTTTTAAAGCGAGTTGTTGGAATAGATCTACCAGGTGGGAACTCTTATAAACTTGACTCCGGCGCCTGCATTTTACAGTGAAGGTAATGAAAAGTCTAGAGAGGAGAGGTCACTCACCCAAGGTCACAGCTAAGTAATTGTGCTGTCGGGATAAGAATGGCCTGTCCAGGCCCCCAGGCCAACACCCTCTGGCTGCACCACATCCCCACCAAAGCCCAGGAAGGAGTTCCAGAAGACGGTGACGCGTTTCCCTGAACAATGGTTCTGAAGCTGCGCACCAGCTACACCAGCACAGGTTTGGCTAAAGCGAAAATTTCCTGCAGAGAAAAGGGTAAGTGAAAACTGGAAATATTTCCACTGCACCATGCCTATATTTCTTTGGAGGGCTGAGGCCAAGAAGAGCTTCACTTCCCACCCCAGGGCAAAGTCAGGAGGCAGCAGAAAAGGATGGGGCTGCCCCAGCTCTTTCCAGCAGCGTTTGGCCTTTGGCTGCACAAGGTTAGAATTACAAATAAATCACCCTAGAACCAAGAGCCTATGGCTTCTCCCCAGATTCAGTCACTTCCAATTATCAACAACAGCAGAGCTTCTATACCTTCATACATCCACTTCCACTTCCTGGAAGACTGCCTTTCCCCTTCAGCCAATGCTGGACTAATTTTTACACATCACAAACGTCTGCATGTGCCTGGAGACAGCTGTCCCAGATTCAAGGGATCTCAGAATATAAAAACTGGAGGGTCATTCCAACCAAACATTTTTTCCCATGTTACTGTCTCTTTCTGTTGAAAAAAAAAAGAAATCAATGTATTTTTTCCATTAAGACTATATTTTTGAAAACTGAAAATCTAGAGAAGAAATAAAAATCCATAATCCCACAGCCCTGCGATAACCATCGTTAGGATTTTGGCTGATTACCTACCAGGCTTTAATTTTCTGGGCCTGTGTGTTTCAAACAAGGCTATCATCATCATATACAAATACTTCTGTATCCTTTTTCTCTACCTACCATTACATCATAAAAATTCCCCATATTGCTACAGTTTTCCTATACACGATTCCAATGGCTATTTAGTATTTAATCAACTATATTTACCATATTTACCTAACTGCTTCCCTACTGTGGAACATTTATGTTTGTTTCTAGTGTTTTATAACGTAAATAAGACTTCACTGAACACTATTGTGTGTGCATGCGTTTTCATCGTTATTATTCGAGGTTATTTCCTCAGGAGAGCTTCCCAGAAGTCAACCTCCCATTTTTTTCATTGTTGGGGAAACACAGGCCCCGAGTGATTAAATGTCTGAGAAGGTGAAAAGAACAGGCTCTAGGGACCCGGCTTCCGTCCTGACTCAGCTGTCAACGATTAGCTGTGTGGCCACCAAGCTGCCAGTCAACTCCTCTGAGACTCAGTTTCCCTTGGGTGTTAGGGGATCGGTCCCTCCAAGACATGTCACGGGGTCTCTGTCCCCCATTCCACACAGCCTCCCATGAGACACCAAATCACCGGCCCATCTGCCTTCTATCTGTCTGCTTTTCACACCAGCTGCTCAGGAGAATGACTTGGTCGAAGCCCATCGCGAGACCAGACTCGTTTAAGCAGACGGGGCCACGCAGGCCAAGCCTACGACTTGCAAACTGCGGCAGTCGCATCGGCTGTTTCTCCCCCTGCCCCAGTCCTTGGCACTGCTTGCTGAATCCAGGTCAGCTGTGGAATTCCACAGCCCTCCCTTCATACCTGAGTGAGCTGACCAGAGGGCAGTGTGACAACAATACACACACCAGGCCCGCGCTTGGGGACTTCCCAGAATTCAGCCATGCAGGGGAGGGAGCTGGCCTGAGTCTCCTATCAGGGTTCTCCAGGACACTAAAGAGGCCGCTGTACCTGCGACCATTAGTCACATCCCCCATGGGTCCCTGCAGGTGAAAACATGGCCCTCAGCCCAGAACACACGGAACCGAGGGAGGACTACCTCGCTCCTGTTTCCACCTTGTCCACACAAGAGTTTGCCATTTATTTTTGGCCTCTTTCAACAATGAGTTATAATCAGCAGAGAAAGGAAGACAATGAGACAACATTTTCTCAATCTCTCAACATCCTGTTTGACACGTGCAGTTCCCCAGCTAGTGTCCCCACAGTGATGGAATAGATGACGTGAGCTCCAATTTAGTCACCATTTCCCCCCTTTTCATACTACGTCTGCGAAAGCCCCATGGACTTTGTGCATATGGCGCACGGATTTTGCAGCATATTGTGCTGGAAAAAACAGAAGCTTCGGAGTCAGGCAGTCCTACGTCAAATTCTGATTCCACTTCTCCTTAGCTGGGTGAACCTGACAAAATACCCTGTTTCACAGAATCTAAGCCACCACTGCCAAGACCTATGATGATTTTACTTACTACCAAGAAAGAAAAGCCACTGCCAATTAAACTACGACCTGACATCGATTATAAGTCAGGTCCCTATTTTAGATGTTGAAGTGTGAAAAAAAAAAATGTGTCTTAGAATCAATGATTGTGACATTTAACCTCTCTCCAATTAAACTTCTCACTTGTAAGATGGAGACGCTAAATGCCCACCGTGAAGCTTGGTTGTGAGGTGGGAATGAGGAGACATTTGTGCCTGACTCTGGACCTGGTATGAAGTACTCAGTAAAATGTTAGTTCCTCTTCTCATTCCAAAAGGGATGGGTAGGTTCTAGATAGATTATAAGTTCTTTTCAGAATAGTTATCATATCTTATATGTCTTTGACCTCTTCTCACCCCCAATGACCAAGAACAATGCCACACATATTGTAGGCACTTAATAAATGGATTGTGAATACAAGTGTTGAACTAGTTTGAAAACTGATAAATACCCACTCAGGGAACCCCTGTTGGAGGGTGTGACCCCTGCAATCCCACTGGCTTCCCCAGCACCTGGAGGTGATGAGCACACCTGGCCGAGTCATCCTGGGTCACAGGGGCTGGAAAGGAGAAAAGCAAATGCCAGGTGCTTGGGTGCACAATCCCCGTGGAACTCCCCCACGGGCAGGCTGTGGACGGCGGCCCACTGCACTGGGGTCAGCACCCGTGGCTACATCTCAGGTCCACAGACAAACGCGGCATTGTGGTACCCGCAGGCCTCGCGGGGAAAGCCGGGCTGCGTCTGTGCCCTCGATGTGAACGGCTGTGCATACGAAGTCAGACAGGCTATGTCCCCAGGGGCTCTAAACCTGTCCCCAGGACTCCCTGAGAGCAACACTGTGCCGTGTACGCAAATGTCCCATGTGGGTGGTGCTGGAAGGAACAAACGTTCAAACAAGCAGAATCGTGTGGCATTGGTTTCTTTTTCCCCAAAATGTTTACACCTGCTGCTTTTTTCTCCTCTGGTGCCCCAGCTCTATTGGAAAAGGAGGAGAGGCAGAGCAGAGAAAAAAAATCTCATTTTCCACCACCCACTTTCGATTATTCATAGTCTTGTAGGAGATGAGAGCGCTGCCAGTGACAAATTTAAATGACAAGTCTTCTAAAACCCTGACGTTGCCCTTGACTTCAGTCAAGATACATTCCGTGGGAGGCATGTGTGTGCTCACACCCTCACAAAGGCACTCACCGCTCCCTCCAAGCTCCAATTAGCTGGAATTTCACAGACCCGATTCCCTAAGGAACACTCACACAGATGGGTATTGCTTTCACAAAGTTAATGGGACTTGAAGGGGAAAAAAAGCAATAATAATTACCAAAATAGTAATTACCTATTCGCTGAGGCTTCCTGCTTGAGTGCCTGTGTAGCCTTTTCCCTCGCAGGAAGGGAGGACAGAGGGAGGGGAGAGGAGGAACTGAGTCAGAACGTTCATTTCCCCCAGAGCTGCAGAGTGTTGGCCGTGGAGAGGGGAGGCAGGCGGTATTCTCCCCCATGCCCAGGCCCCAGAACCGGCAGGAAGTGTCCTCTTGGGTTCTCTCGAGATTAAGGGGCCTGGATCTAGTCCCTTCCCCCACTACCCCCAGGTGCAGACTCTTAAGTCCTTTGGCTTCTCAGTGCTTTGGGCTCTACATTGGCCAAAAGCAAGGAAAACCTCAGGGGGTTGCTGAGAGGCTAAGGAAGCATCTCTAGCGAGAGAAGCTGCATTCCTGACCTGGCATCACTCAGCCTCATCTGTGCCACCTGCTACCCAAAGCCTCTGGGAGGACCCCAAGGTGGGGCATAGTGTCACTTATCTGGTTGTGCATTCCCGACATTTAAAGGGGATTTTAGGAGACTTTCCACAGCACTTCTCCTTCTTATTAATAAGAGTCCTTACTAATAAATAGGGAAAGTGGTACCTACACGTCATTAAACATCCACTAACTACTTACGAAACTCCAATAACCCACACTATGGACACCCTAGGATCCCAATCCTGGAAAAAAAGGAAACACACTCAAAAGTTTGGATTTCTCAAAACTCCCTGTTTACATCAAGCATAAATGGCTGCTTTGTTCACAGCCGAACCCCCAGCCTAGGGATGAGGGCTGTCCAATAGAAGTTTCTACAATGATGGAAACGTTCTATGCTGCAGTGTCCAATATGGTAGCCTCCAGCCGGCCACATGTGGTTTTCGAGCACCTGAAATGTGGCTAGGGCAACTGAGGACCCGGATTCTTTCTTTTATTTAGTTTTAATTTATGTAAATTCATAGAGCCACGTATGGTTAGTCACCACTGCATTGCAAAGCATAGATCTAGAGAGTGCCTGGTATACAGCTGGCGCTCAATGCAGATCTGTTCAAGGGAATAATGAATGGACGGAAGCTCACCATAATAAGTCCTGATTAAGCAGGATTCCCATGGTTTTTTTTGTTTTTTTTTTAATTTTTTTATTTATTTTTGGCTGCGTTGGGTCTTCATTGCTGTGCGTGGGCTTTCTCTAATTTTGGCAAGCAGGGGCTACTCTTCGTTGTGATGCGCGGGCTTCTCATTGTAGTGGCCTCTCTTGTTGTGGAGCACGGGCTCTAGAGCGCAGGCTCAGCAGCTGTGGTGCACGGGCTTAGTTGCTCCACAGCATGTGGAATCTTCCTAGACCAGGGCTTGAACCCGTGTTCCCTGCACTGGCAGGCGGATTCTCAACCACTGCGCCACCAGGGAAGTCCCCCCATGTTTTTTGAGCACTCACTTTAAACAGATCCCTGTTTATGTCTACAACCTTCTGAGTTAGGTATGTTTATTATCTCTGTTTTACACATAAAGAAACAGAGGCTCAGGAGAGTTAAGCGGAGGACTCCCAGCCACGTAGAATGTGGCAAGGCCGAGACTCAACGCCAGGCCATAGGACGGGGCAGCCTCTTAAAACCAGTCAACTCTTCCCCTGATGACAAAAGCAGCTGGATACCTCACTTCACTTTCTACAGATGACACCAAATTCAACATTTTTTTGGAAACCTGGAAAAGGAAAGAACTTTTCCTTATGAAATACAGCAATGAGTACGCAGCGTGTCACGGGTGGGGATCTTCTGAGAGCCCAGCCAGCGCTCTCACCTAGCAAGGCCCTGTTAACTGACTGCGGGTCCCAAGTCAAGAACTAACTATACATCCCGCCGCCGGGGCCGCTCCCTGAAACCATCTCCCACGCGGCGGTCTCCTCTGCCGAAGCCTCGCGGTCATCATCTCCACGAGCTCTCGCCTCCTAATGCTGCCGAGCACGTCCACCTCTCATGCACTGAGTGTCCTTCTCCAAGGAGAGTCCTTCACCCCTTCTCACACGGTGACTCCCAGCCCCAGCCCGCCTCGCCCCTTGGACCACAAGGGCCTCAACCGTGTAACAGAAAGACACCCACCATCCGCCACAGCACAAAACCAGAACCTGAGCACGACCTATAGTGGTCGACTGCAGGAAACATAATTTTTCCTCAGAGTGCTGCTACAGGGCCAGGTGGTTCCCTGAAGAGGATTTTACATCATAGAGGCTCCTACAACTCCCTTTCAGTTATTTAAATCCGACCCCTGCTTCTTGGTCCCCCTATAAGCCCCACCTCCTCCAAAGGTTCTTCCCAAACCCTTCAGCCCTCAGGAATTCCTCTGTCTTCAGCTCTCAGGCAACATCCATTATCTACAAGGGACCCAGGCTGCCTGAGGGGACGGGCGCTGGGGACCAGTGTGGCCTTTTCTCACAGGCGCTGTGCATTTTAGCTCTAACCTCAAACTCAAGCTCCTGCCTCATCAAACCAAAAGCTCATCAGTGAACCTGGGCCAGCCCTTCTAGAGGACAACATGGCAATACTTCACCCCCTATTAGAGGAAGCCCCTTCCAAGTCTCACTCTGTTGCATCTCCCATTCCATCCACACAGCACTTTTTATGAAGAGAATTCTGTTCAAACATTTTCTCTACTTTTCCCCTTTGTTCTAGCACCTTTTTACAGACTGGCACTGTCAAGCTACCCGGGTAGCCAACCCTTAATCTAATACTGATATTTTGGGGTTACTCAACTGCCTTAAGCAAACACTTCCTGCCATTGCAGTATAACGATTCATACTGTACTTAATCATATGTTTTGTTGCATTGCTGTGGGCTTGCGTACGCTTATCTTCTCTCAAGAACAAAGGCCATTCTTTAAAGGCCATTAAAGAAAAATAAATGAAGAAAAAAAAAAAAAAAGAGAGAGAAACACTCTCCAGACACTGGACAAAATAAGTAATTGAAAGGTCCTATAGCACTTCTGAAAAATCTTCACATTGGGAATGTCCCTCAAAGGGTGTTCTGTATCTCATCAGGGCCCAGGGCAACGCGGGAGGGCTAGTCGTCAGAATCCGCTCACATGATTGTCTCGCTCTTTTAAATAGTGAACCATTTCAATGACTATTTGGCAAAGCTCATTTCACTTGGGTTGGAGAATTAGTTCAGCTGTATCTAGTTCCAAAATCAAAAATAGAGAGAAGTCTTTAAAACCCCCCATAAACCTACCCCTAACTTAACAACCTAACAAAATCGTAAAACCACTGCTTCTAACTCAATAACAAGATGACAAACAACCCCATTTAAAAATGGTCAAGAGATTTGAATAGACATTTCACCAAGGAAGATATATGACTGGCTAATAAGCACATGAAAAGGTGCCCGACATTATTAGTCATTAGGAAACGCAAATCAAAATCATAATGAGATACCCCTATGCACTATCTATAATGGCTATAAGCAGGAAGACTGACAATATCAAGTGTGGGTGATGATGTAGAGAAATTAGAATTCCCTACCTAGCCAGTAGGAATATAAAGTGGTACAGCTGCTTTGGAAAAGTTTGGCAGTTTCTTAAAAAATTAAATATACGTACTATATAACCCATCAATTTCACTCCTAGATATCTGTTCCAAAGAAATGAAAACATGGGTCTACAAAAGACTTGTATGCAAATGTTCACAGCAGCATTATTCACAATAGCTAAAAACTGGAAACAATACAAATATCCATTGAATGGTGAATGGATAAATAAAATGTGTTCTAGCCATACAATGGAATATCACTTGGCAATAAAAAAAGAATAAACTTCTGATACATGCAACAACACAGACGAACATCGAAAACATGCTAGGTGAAAGAAGCCAGACTTAAAAGACTACATATTCTATGACTCCATTTATATGAAATTGCTAGGAAAGGCAAAATGTTAGAAACAAAAAGCAGGTCAGTGGTTGCCTGGGGCTAGGAGTGAGAACAGGGATTGGCCAAAAACAAGCATGAGGAAACTTTTGGAGATGTTGGAAGTATTCTAAAACTTTTTGTGGTGATACTTTCACAATCATATAAGTTTACTAAAAATCATGAAATCACTTACAGTGGGTAAATTTACGATATATAAAGCATATCTCAATTAAGCTGTTTTTTTTGTTTTTTAAAAAGCAATGCTAAAGCTGCAAACCAACTTAATTTTGGGCTTCAAAACTACAGTTTCAGTTTATGGATATTATGCTAACTACAAGAGCATCTCAATACCCTAAGGGCTATTATAGTTGGAAATTGGAAATTTAAAAAACAATTCATGTCATTTTAATGTAAAGTCATTTTTCCAAGTTCTTTCATACTCATTAACAATTCTCAAGGAAAGTCTAAACCCCAAGGCATCCCAGACTGGCCCAAACCTGAGAGATGAGCTCCCCCAAAGCCCTGCTGACAGGTGTAGAACCATCAGGGCGCGGGGTCAGCGTGGCTCTCAGCGGTGAATGTGGCTAAGTCTCTTCCCAACATTCCCTTTAGCTTGAGTCTGAAATAAAAAGAACCCCCCACCCCCCAGGTCTCCTGGCTTAGAGAACAATGTTCAGTGAGTGCTCTTCTAGGGGCCCACACCCATCAGCTGAGCTCCCCAGAGCTGCTTCTCCACCAGCAAGTCTCTCCAAGCCCACGTCTGTGTGACACGTCTGCCAGGTGTCTCACGGCCCAGCTTGCCTGGCCAGGTGGCCTTGATCCAGCCAAAATCTGTACTCGTCAGGATTCTCCAGAGAAACAGAACCAATAGGATAGGTATACATAGAGAGGGGGGGTGGGGTTTATTTTTAAGGAATTGGCTCATGCCATGATGGGGCTCATGCCATGATGGGGACTGGCAATTTGCAGGACAGGCCAGCAGGCTGGAGACCCGGGAAGAGCTGACGTGGCAGTTTCCAGCAGGAAAACAGCCTGAAAGCAGAAATCCTTCTTCCTCCGGGACCTCAGTCTTTCCTGGCTCCTTAGAGGTCCTAAGCTAATACTTGAACTCAAAGGGTCTCTGTCTCCTGGTGGTCCTCTGCTGGCACATGCCACACAGGAGATGGCACTCAATAAGGCTTGCAAACCTACAGACGACCATTAAACTCCATGGAGTCGGTCACGTTTATCTGCTCTCCCATCACCGACTTGCAACATATGCACACCCTAAATTTAATAATCCTAACAAGGTTGGCATCATCTCATCATGACATATATTTTTCTCTCTGCTGTTTTACTACAGTCATTAGAAGAGCAGCAAAATGCCAAATGTGTATTTCACAAAGTAGACAAAGAACCTACCTAATCAAGAAATGTCCACATCTGTAAAGTCTTCACCCAAGTCTATGTTCTCATAATCAGCACCTTTGTGGAGCGTGGCCCAGCTCAGAATGACCACTCAATTCCTCCACCCCCACTGCCCTCCAGGAGAGTGGTCCCCCACCTTGCGAGAGAATCTCCAAAAAGACTGAGCCGGCAGACAGCATCAGGCACAAGCAGGGACACCTGGTGGGGGGAAGCAAAGCGAGGACTGCACTTTTCAGGTGGCTGAACCAGTAACATTTCTGTCTGGGAGCTACATGCGGACAGTGTTCTGCCCGTCACACGAGCCCAGGAAGCAGAGGAGGTTGCTCTGAAGAGGGACGGGTGACGAGGGCGACACATGGAGAGGAGCAGAACGCAAAATGGTAAAATTCCAGGAGCTCATGGTTTCCAGGTACTACTGAGACCCAGCTACATCCCGGCCCCGAGTTCCATGAGACAGCCCTGCATCCTTCCCACGGTGATGATAAAGCTTCACAGGAGGACGGTGAGTTCCTGGTAACACCATCAGCACTTTCTAGATCACGTATCTGGGAGGCAAGTACTAGATTTTCAGCCAAGACAGCACCTGAAGCTTGGCTTATGCATATTCCCTTTTTAAAATAAAAAAACTTTTAACTGTATTTTCTAAGTCTAGCAGAAAGGAATCGTCTCATCAGAAAAATGAGGGAAAATAAATCTTCAGAAGCACCATTTGGAATAGGCTAAATAACTGACCACAGTGGGAAGAAGCAGAACTAACATTTATTGAGTCTATGCAGACAACTAAAGGGGGGCCATGGACTAGGTCTTTATCTATCCCCCTCATTTTAACTGTCATATCAACTCTATATGATAGTATCTTTAGCTCCATTTTATTGATGAAAAAAAATGAGGCTCAGGAAGGACATTACCTCTCCCAAAGCCATACAGTTGTAAACTGCCGAATTTTCCCAGTTAGTTTTGTGTATCACCACATCTTAAATCATGATTGTCTTTGCTGGACCATGATTTCCCTGAATCAAAATATAGAACTAATTGCCTGTACATTACTTTCTCAATGAAACCCTTAAACCATGCTATTTACTTTCCCTTTTTTTGTTGTTCTTTCCCAGTTTCAGGTATCAAAATGTCCAACTTCTTCATTTGGCTTCTCCCTTCTCCAATATAAACTTCTGCAGAATTGTACGTTTGCAAAACCAGATACCATCAACAAAATAATCACTCACCCGAGCCTAATTTCAATTAGATAAAATGAGGCTGGTGATGCTTGACTTTTCCTAACAGTAAATAGAGACATTTCTTTCATTTACATAATGCCCCAGAGCTTCCTGAACTCTAAACGAAATCAGTAGACCGAAATCATTTCTCTCCACGTTCAGGGGCGGAAACTCGGAGAAAAATGCAATCACATTTACTACAGTCTTCAGACAGGCATAGATCGAGAACAGACTTGAAGGAAGAACAGGAAATGCAGGGTTTGCTGGAGTTTCAGATGGTGACTGTCAAGTCCAAATACACCATTTCGTTATCTGCAGCCCTATCTCTGCTAGTGTGGCAACCATGACCAGTGCGGCCCCGTTTCCTTCCCACTCTCTCAGGCCTGTCCCAGCAGTCCTCCTCAACCTTGAGCAATTTGCTGACACTGTGAAGTAGGGCAGAAAAGGACATAGCGCTCCCGGTCTGCAGCTAATGATGCCAAACAAGTTGGGGCAAGATCAGTGTGCAGCAAGGTCAAGGCTCACTGAAACTCTGCAGCCTTATTCACTATCCCCAAAGCGCCATCCATCCCCCAGAGAGACTTTCCCAAGGGAGCCTGCACTACTATCTCCAAAAACCAGGGCAGGGACCATGAAAACAGATGTCGCCACATGACACACAAAGGCAACAGGTATTTTAACACAGCTCCCCTGCCAGGTGAACGACTCAAGGCCGTGGATGTCTTCTTTTCCCAAAGGCAGAGAGCCATCACGCCTCTGTGTCTGGCTGCGGCAGCATCTAAACCACCTGGGAGCTGGATGGAAATTCTGAATCTCAGGTCCCACCCTGGAATCTGCATTTTGACAAGATCCCCAGGTAATGCAACCGCAAATTAAAGTTTGAGAGGTACCGTGCTATTGCATGCAGGACAAAAATGTTCTGTATTGATTGACACATCCTCTTGATAAGCCAAGCATTCATTCATTCTATGAAAAGCATTCACTTGGCATTCAAGAAATATTTATAAGGCTTCCCTGGTGGCACAGTGGTTAAGAATCTGCCTGCCAATGCAGGGGACACGGGTTCGAGCCCTGGTCCGGGAAGATCCCACATGCCGCGGAGCAACTAAGCCCGTGTGCCACAACTACTGAGCCCGTGCTCTAGAGCCCACGAGCCACAACTACTGAGCCCACATGCCACAACTACTGAAGCCCGTGCGCCTAGAGACCATGCTCCACAACAAGAAGCCACCGCAATGAGAAGCCTGCGCACCGCAATGAAGAGTAGCCCCCGCTCGCCGCAACTAGAGAAAGCCCACGTGCAGCAACGAAGACCCAATGCAGCCAAAAATAAAATAAATATATTTATTAAAAAAAAAAAAGAAATATTTATAGTGTGCCTATGAGGTGACTCAGTGCCTGGCACTGTCTAGGAGAGAAAAGGCAACTGGGTGAGCCAAGCAGACAAAGGCTCTACCCCCTCAAAGAACTTACATTCTAACTGGGGAGACAAATAACAAAGAGAAGAACAAGCAAACAAATGAAAGAGATTATCACCAACTGTGATAAAGAATTCACGTAGTCATTCTACGAGCACACGGGCGTGTGTGCAAAATGACATCTGCTCTCGATTACTCATTACAAGTTTGTATAAGCAAAAGGTTGGAAACAGGAGAAAATATGTGCAAACGAATCAACGGACAAAGGATTAATCTCCAAAATATATAAACAGCTCATGCAGCTCAATATTAAAAAAAACAAACAACCCAGTCAAAAAATGGGCAGAAGACCTAAATAGACATTTCTTCAAAGAAGACATACAGATGGCCAAGAGGCAAATGAAAAACTGCTCAACATCAGTAATTATTAGAGAAATGCATATCAAAATTACAATGAGGTATCACCTCACACGGTTAGAATGGCCATCATCAGAAAATCTACAAACAATAAATGCTGGAGAGGGCGTGGAGAAAAGGGAACCCTCTTGCGCTGTTGGTGGGAATGTAAATTGATACAGCCCCTATGGAGAACAGTCTGGAGGTTCCTTAAAAAACTAAAAACAGAATTACCATATGACTCAGCAATCCCACTACTGGGCATATACCCAGAGAAAACCATAATTCAAAAAGACACATGCACCCCAATGTTCATTGCAGCACTATTTACAATAGCCAGGTCATGGAAGCAACCTAAATGCCCATCGACAGACGAATGGATAAAGAAGTTGTGGTACATATATACAATGGAATATTACTCAGCCATAAAAAGGAACAAAATCAGGTCATTTGTAGAGATGTGGATGGACCTAGAGGCTGTCATACAGAGTGAAGTAAGTCAGAAAGAGAGAAACAAATACCGTATATTAACGCATATATGTGGAATCTAGAAAAATGGTACAGATGAACCGGTTTGCAAGGCAGAAATAGAGACACAGATGTAGAGAACAAATGTATGGACACCAAGCGGGGAAAGGGGGAGGGGACGTGGTGGGATGAACTGGGAGATGGGGATTGACATATATACACTAATATGTATAAAATAGATAACTAATAAGAACCTGCTGTATAAAAAAATAAAATAAAACAAAAACAAAAGGTTGGAAACAACCTAAATGTTGAATAATAGGGAACTGTTTAAGTAAATTTTGGTTTATCCCATACAGTGAAATACTACGCAGCCAAAAATAGGAGCAAGGATACTTCTACATTCTGAGTTTTGAATATACATCTATGTGTATATATACACAAATTTTCAAGATCATATTGTTGCATGATGAAAGCAAAGTATATAACAGTAAGTATAAGATGTTCCTAATTGTGTGAAAAATATTTTTCAAATTCTCAACACACATATTCACCAGTCCATACTTAGAAAAGTCATCAAAAGGAGACAAAAAAACTTATAACCGTGATTGCCTCCAGTTGAAGGATGGGGCTGGGGAACACTTCCTCTTCACTGTGTACTATTTCAAGAAAAATAACGAGCACTTGAAACTTGTACCACGTGAATCTATAACCTATTTATAATAACTAAATAAAATCTACTTTTTAAGCAAATGCATTAAAGTAAGTGCAAGAAAAGATGGAGGCACGCAGTGCTGAGACCACAGATGGGTATGGGGGGGGGGCGGGATTGAGGAAGGGGAAGGATTCCGGGAGGAGGTACCCCTGGGGCTGAGGCTGGGTGAACAGGCATCCATCACACACACGAGGCAGAAGGGTACTCCTGACAGAGGCATGGACACATGGAGGAACAAGGGTCTTTCCAGGAAACACCTGCAGTTTGGTTTAGCTGAAGTGCGTGGGGTTCCAGAACCACCAGCAGGACATGAGGCTGGGCAGGCTCGTCAGAGGCCAGGTCTTGCCGGTCATGCCGAGAAGCTGGGGCTTTTCCTAGAAGTGATGAAATGGGGGAGCAGTAATGTGATCAGGTTTGCAGTTCTTCAAAGTAATTCTGGCAGCAGAGTGGAAGGTGGATAGAGGCAAGGGTGGCGAGGGGCAGACTGAAGCCTATTTCAGATACGGTCAGGGCCTAGCTCCTTCTACGGAGGAAGCAATGATGCAGAAGAGGGAACAGATACAAGAGGGATGAGGGGTTGGCATCAACCAGATTTGGGAACTGATTCCATGAGTGGGGTAGACACACAACAAAGGATCCCTCCAACCATCTCACCTGGGCTGCCACTCTCTGAGAGAAGGAAGTGAGGCAAAGGAGCAAGTTTAGGGGATGGGGGAGGAAGCAATGACTTGGGGGGAGACACATGTCCTTGAGCAATTCAACTCCAGCCTCATCTGTAAGATGGGGCAAACAGCTACCTTAGAGGATTATTTTAGTCAAGAAATGAAACATTTGGGCTTCCCTGGTGGCGCAGTGGTAGAGAATCTGCCTGCCAATGCAGGGGACACGGGTTCGAGCCCTGGTCTGGGAAGATCCCACATGCCGCGGAGCGGCTGGGCCCGTGAGCCACAACTACTGAGCCTGCGCGTCTGGAGCCTGTGCTCCGCAACAAGAGAGGCCGCGATAGTGAGAGGCCCATGCACCGCGATGAAGAGTGGCCCCCGCTCGCTGCAACTAGAGAAAGCCCTCGCACAGAAACGAAGACCCAACACAGCAAAAATAAATAAATAAATAAATTTATTAAAAAAAAAAAAAAGAAATGAAACATTTCATATAGAGCACTTACCACGTTGCACACAGTCGGTACATAACAAGAGGCAGCCCTGGATGCTGTAGAAATTATACATTGCAGAAAAGTCTCTCCAACAGAGAAATGCCTAGTTCGCTTAGAAAGGGATTTCAAGGAAATTTTTAGAAATCAAAGGAGGGTGTTGTGATTCAATTGACTGCAAGTTTTATGCCTCCATACTGGTCACAGCCCCTCACCTCGACAGGCCCATGACCAGTATGGATCCAGGGCCACAGATCTCTCACCACTGCTGGGCAAGCAACCCAAAGAAGGACAAGACGATGAGGCCAGGACTAATCAAGGTTGGCTTGTTTCAATTCCAGGCAACCACTAATATCTACAAACCTCCAACGGCCAGACCGGCCCAATAACTGTTTGGGGTTTTTCACTTCCTGTGTCGTATGTGTTGAACCTCTAACTGTGACAGCACAGCACACCAAGATGACCGCCCCACCGGGTACTTGCAGGTACAATGGGAAGAAGAGCCATGTTTGGGGATTTTCCACTGAAGATGAAGCCTGGAACAGCCTACGGTCCAGCCACATCTAAATCCAAAGCCTCCACATTTCCTACAAGCAGAGACTACCTCAGAATCAGGTAGTCTGATTACCTGTGAAATCAGGAATTTAAAAAAAATTACAAAGCCCAAGACTTAGCATGAAAATATGAACAAACCCCTATTCCTCAGTCATGATGATTAAACCAAGGCTATTTCTTACGTCTCTGACACTTGGTTTTGAAAAGGTAACCCACCTCAGTCTTGTCAAGGAAAAAAAAACTCATAGGGGTTTCTGAAAACAAGAACAGAAGAAGTATCTAGAAAGGTATAATTTGTGCCACTTCCCCCAAAGCCAGAGCCCCCAAATGCTTTCATGGTTAAAGTACCAGAGATGGTCAGAAAACAGGAACATCCCTGTTTCCCAAATTGCCACCCTCCAGGAGACATGTTCTAGGGCTGCTCTGCGGGTCTGACCTGGAGGGCTGTGCTGGGGTTGGGGGGGAATGTGACAACCAGGTCTTTCTGATGTGATAGGTCGTAAGCCCTCTAGCAGAGACCGGGCTCAAGACGGACCCGTCTTACATGAGTTGCCCTCATAGATTTATGCTATAAGATGGTGATCATCTACTGAATATGCACAGATCCACTGTGAGCACAGAGGTAAGCTACCGAACGTATATATTCGATCAAACAGAAAAGAAATATTGGCCAGAACCTAATGACATTCCATTCAAGGCCAAAGAAAACAGGCAACAAAGGTCAGAAGCTTAATAAAATTAACATGAAAACGGACAGCCTTGGACGGTCTCCTTAGGAATCTGTCGGATGTCCCATCCGAGTCAACAACAAAATGGCCTGATGCAAGTGGTTTTCTAGGGAGAAAGAGTTCAACATCCTGGTCATAGTTCTCGGAAGATAGAATTAAAATATACGTACATGTCACCTACCCTAAATCCATGCCTGTTTTTAAAAATAAAACATCCTTTCCAAGATTGCATAAATTACCCTAGGTTTCTGTTCCTTCCCAGTTCTTGCCTTCTAACTCTTTTGCCTTCTAAGCTTTGTCTCTTTCCTGGCCAACAAAAAATTCCAACTTCCAAGGGTGGGCAATAACATTTTCTGGGGACCTAAGGAGTGAGCAGCCTTCCTGGTTCGTGTGAGGACCGCTGATGGACAAAACATGCACTTCTTCCTCTGGGCACGGCAGGGACTCTGATACTCTGCTCTGAGATGGTCCAGTCGGCCCGGGTTAGGTGGGGGAACCCGACGGTGAAGGCTGGTAAGCTCACCCCCAACCGGCCTGTCACCAGGCCTAGGAACTATTCCTGCGGGGAATTAAGGTGGGACTATTGCATGCTTCCACGTGAAACTGGCAGCATGGGGCCTTTCCCCATACAAAGCCTCCGTGCCTCTGGAACTACTGCTCTCATCCCCTAAAATTCTAAGATCATACTCCAAATCTGCGCGGAAGACAATTCTTGGGCTGCCGCACTCGAAAGTTAACTCCCTCTGCTTTTATCAAATTAGTCTTTACTATCCTATGACCACCATCCCCCCCGCCACGAAGACGTCCTAATAGATCCCCCGCCCCCATCCAACCACTCTCACCATCCTTGCTTTCAGCGAAGAGGAAATAATTCCAGCTAGTTGTCACATCTCTATAATCTCCCACTAAACTAACTCCCAGCAGGAAGAAAGAAACTATCCTAGCAGGGCGCCACAGCTGCTGACGGTCAGGCAGTCGATCGCCCCCAGGAAAACCCGAGACACGTGTGGGCCCTTTATTCCGGCGTTCCTGGGCGCGCACTCGCCTCTCGCAGGCGCGCACGCACGCACGCACACACTCGGGCACTGCACACTCAGCCGGCGACTTAGTTTTGTCTCCCTCAGAGCAGCCCGTCCCCAATCTTAAGAATTTCCTCAGCCTGGTCGACTTCCCCGGAACACACGCCGCCTCCTGCAGCCTGGGCGCCACGCGCGTGTGAAAGCGCGCCCAGGTGGTGGGGAAGCGTAGGTGTGGGGAAGGCCAGGGATGAGGAAGGAGGAAGCTCCGAGTGGGATGTGGGATCTCAGGTGCCCGGGTCGGCGTAGATGCCATGTAAGCTTCCGGGATGAAGAGAGGGCGAGAGGAGAAAAGCAGCAGGGGATGAAAGGAGCGAGGCTGGGGATGGGGTGGGGGAGGGGGAGGGGTCGCTCACCCAGGGTCTTGACTGCAATCTGCCTGGTGAGGGGCGGCGGCAGGTTGATGCACACCAAGTCCACGTCCTGATGCAGCAACACCTCGTCAATGCGGCTGGTGTAGAAGGGGACGCTCATCTCCTTGGCCAGCTCCTCCGCTTCCTCCGGCGTGCGGCCCCAGAGCGCCTTCACCGCGAAGCCCTCGTCTTTCAGCAGCGGGATGATGACACGGGCCGTGAGGCTGGTGCCGAACACGCCCACCCCGGGAAGCATGGCTGCTCCGGCCCGCCTGGTTCTGCTTTTAGCTCGGATCTCCGGTCGAACACGCGCACGCACAGCCCTCTAGCCAGTCCCGCAGCCGGCTCGCCGCGGTGCGCCAGCCGCCGTGCACCGGGCCAGGCGTCCGGGTGCCCAGAGCGCACCGAGCCGCAGGCGGAGCAGGCTCGGGCGCCTCAGTACGGTGACTGCTGCAGTGTCCGCCACGCGGGGCTCCCGTCCTTCCTGGAGGCGGCGGCAGGGACCCCCCCGGAGCGCCCGAGGCCCCGAAGCCCCGCGGAGCCCGGGCTCAGGCGGCGTCCCCGCCGCAGCGCGGGCCGGCTGCGTGCGCCCCGCCGAGGTCGCTCCATGGCCGGCTCATCCCCGCGCCCGCGCCGCCGCAGCCGGGACCGGCTCTCCCCCGCGTCGTTTCCGCAGCCTGCGAGTCGCACGCAGGAGCCTCGACACACTGCCAGAACCCGGACCGGCCGGGCTGCGGGGGTCCCCTTCCTCCCCGCCCGCCGCTCCGAATGAAGTGCACCGGCGGCCAGCAGGAGGCCGGCTAAGCTGGAGGCTCGGAGGGCGCCGGGCGTGGGTCTGGAGCTGCAGCGCGGCGGCGGCGGCGGCGGCGGCCACGACCTGGGGCCAGCCTTCTCATTCTGCTGCCATGTTCGCTCGCCGCGCGGCTCGGGCGGCCTGGGCCCGGGTGCAGTCTAGGGCTCCGGGATCCCGCGGGAGGGCGGAGTTGGCGAGTTTGGCTGTCAGCGGCCGGGGGTTCCTGCCCCGCCCCCGCCGCAGCGCCGCGCGCCATTGGCCGCCGCGCGCCGCCCCCGCCCCCGCCGCCGCGGGCTTGGGGTGCGCGCTGCGCCCGGGCCCAGAACACGCCCGGCTCCTTCCCCGCCCCACCTAGCTCGCCGCCTGGCCCTCGCGTCTTCCCTTTCTTCGCCGTCCACCACCTCCTTCTTCCCCTCGCCTCTTTCCAAGCCCCGCCCCAAACAAGCCAATACATCTATCGAGTCAGGGCGCGCCCTAATAGGCTAGTCACTGTGCCTTGCAAGAGGGCAGCGGGCGCCCGGGCCCCGAGAAGGCCGGGGCACACGGCCAGGTGTGAGCAGCGGGTAATTACCACCTCCGCTCCGGGAGCGTTTCCTCCGTGCCGGGCATCACGCTTAAGAAGCTTTCCTTGCATTCTCCCTTACTCCTCGCACCAACCCTGAGGTTATAGGAAACCCATATAACCGATGCTGTAACTGAGTCCTGGGAAGGTTCAGGGACTTGCTCAAGGTCGCGTAACAGGTAAGCAGCAGGCCTGGGATCGGAATCCAGGCTCCGGAGTTTGGGTGGCGAGCGGGGCAGTTCTCCCCTCTCCTTCTAAGAGAGCCTCCGATCGTGCGCCACCCTCTCCGGCCGCGCACGCACCGTCCAGCCGCCTTCCTCCCGGACGGTCTTGGCTTGCTAAGCTCTCCTTCCCTCGGAGGTCGGCGCGCGCCTAGACGCTGCTGTGCTGGGCGGCCCCAGTGGCGTAGAGGTCACCGAAGCGGCTGCGGCACGTGTGTGTCGCGTCTGGGTTTGGAGACGGAGGGGTCGCTGGGCCAGAAGCCACGCCAGCCTCTGTCCTCGGGCTTTCGTTCCTTCGCCGCCCCTTTCCGCGGCCTCCACTCTCCTGTCCCCCCACCTCAATCCTCTGCTCCCTTCCCGAGCCCTGGCGGAAGAGCTGCCGGGCCAGGCCGAGGCTCGCCCGGCGCCCCTGGAGCCGTGGGAACTCTGTGCACGTCTGGGTTCCTGCCATATCATCGGCACCTCTCATCCTGCCTGCCTGGCTCGTAGTAAGCGCTCAATAAACATTTGCTAAATAAATGAATGAATGTTCACTGAATGCCCGTTTTGCCCCCACTTGGTGGTGGGGGGGGTGACTCGAGCTGAAAGGCAGGGGACCTGGCCTCTAGTCCAAAGTCTCTGGAGATGTCAGACGTCCTGTCATGTTCATCTCTCATCTTCAGCACTCAGCTCAATGTGACACAGGTCGGCCTGAACACAAGAGTGAAAAGTGTGATACTTGGAAGCTTTTAAAACAACAAAAGTAAACAAATGGGATCTAATGAAACTTAAAAGCTTTTGCATAGCAAAGGAAACCATAAACAAGAGGAAAAGACAACCCTCAGAATGGGAGAAAATATTTGCAATGAAGCAACTGACAAAGGATTAATCTCCAAAATAGACAAGCAGCTCATGCAGCTCAATATCAAAAAACGAACAACCCAATCCGAAAATGGGCAGAAGACCTAAATAGACATTTCTCCAAAGAAGATATACAGATTGCCAACAAACACATGAAAGGATGCTCAACATCACTAATCATTAGAGAAATGCAAATCAAAACTACAGTGGGGGCTTCCCTGGTGGCACAGTGGTTGAGAATCTGCCTGCCAATGCAGGGGACACGGGTTCGAGCCCTGGTCTGGGAAGATCCCACATGCCACGGAGCAACTGGGCCCGTGAGCCACAATTACTGAGCCTGCGCGTCTGGAGCCTGTGCTCCGCAACAAGAGAGGCCGCGATGGTGAGAGGCCCGCGCACCGCGATGAAGAGTGGTCCCCACTTGCCGCAACTAGAGAAAGCCCTCGCACAGAAACGAAGACTCAACACAGTCATAAATAAATAAATAAATAAATAAAAAAAAGAACGTGAATTTCTTAAAAAAAAAAAAAAAAACTACAGTGAGATATCATCTCACACCGGTCAGAATGGCCATCATCAAAAAATCTAGAAACAATAAATGCTGGAGAGGGTGTGGAGGAAAGGGAACACTCTTGCACTGTTGGTGGGAATGTAAATTGATACAGCCACTACGGAGAACAGTATGGAGGTTCCTTAAACTAAAAATAGAACTACCATATGACCCAGCAATCCCACTACTGGGTATATACCCTGAGAAAACCATAATTCAAAAAGAGTCATGTACCACAATATTCATCGAAGCACTATTTACAATAGCCAGGACATGGAAGCAACCTAAGTGTCCACTGACAGATGAGTGGATAAAGAAGATGTGGCACATATATACAGTAGAATATTACTCAGCCATAAAAAGAAACGAAATTGAGTTATTTGTAGTGAGGTGGATGGACCTAGAGTCTGTCATACAGAGTGAAGTAAGTCAGAAAGAGAAAAACAAATACCGTATGCTAACACATATATATGGAATCTAAAAAAACAAAAACAAAAATGGTTCTGAAGAACCTAGGGCAGGACAGGAATAAAGATGCAGACGTAGAGAATGGACTTGAGGACACGGGGAGGGGGAAGGGTAAGCTGGGACAAAGTGAGAGAGTGGTATGGACATATATGCACTACCAAATGTAAAATAGATAGCTAGTGGGAAGCAGCTGCGTAGCACAGGGAGATCAGCTCGGTGCTTTGTGACCACCTAGAGGGGTGGGATAGGGAGGGTGGAAGGGAGATGCAAGAGGGAGGAGATATGGGGATATATGTATACGTATAGCTGATTCACCTTGTTATACAGCAGAAACTAACACACCATTGTAAAGCAATTATACTCCAATAAAGATGTTTAAAAAAATACAAATAAAAATAAATAAAATAAAACAACTTGTAACAGCTGGCAATGAGGCGGGGCGTGTGGAGAGAGCAGGTTACCAAAAATGCGTGTGTATAACAATACAGGGATGAGGCTGACCTCAGGGCCTTAGAAGAAAGGCACAGAGGACACTGAGTGCTGGGGTGGCTGAGACAAAAGGGGTGTTGCCATCAATACCGACAGCCTTCTTCAGAGCAGAGGTTTTCGAAGAACTGAGGCAGGAATGCCCACGGGGGCAGGGGTGCAGGCAATGAGGTTAGACAAGAGGAGTACCCTCTCAGTACCCAGAGGCCAGGTCACATGTCAAAGATGGCACCACTTACATGGAGCAGGGGATGTGGAACGTGGCGTTGGGGCTGGAAGCAGAGCTGGAGCCCCTGGGGTTGACTCCTGGCTGTGCTGTTTACTCGCTGTAGGCTCTTAAGCAAATTACTTCACCTCTGGGCCAGTTTCATCTGTAAAATTGGAGTAAAAGTGGTGTATACTGCCAAGGATTTTGGAGGATTATATGAGTTAGTTTTATAAAGTCCTTAGGATGGTGTCTGGCACGTAGTAAGCTCTACATACATGTTAAATAATTATGGAGAGTGGGTCTGTTATCAACATCATTCCTTGATGTGAGAGACAATTGTACAAGGGCAGCAACATCTGGACACTAAGAGGGAGTTTGTTCTTTTAAAGGGAACTCTATCCCTAGCTGCAGTGTGAATAAAAATAAACCTTCCATCTACATAATATGAAAAGAAAATGATCACATTTGACTCGCATAAGAAATGCGTAAAACAAACATGATCCCCATTTCACAGAAGGTGAAACTGAATCCTGGCAGCAACTCAAGCTTACAGGTCTAAAACAGAATGCTTCATTTCCAACCCACCTCCCAAACCATTGCTCCCTCAATTATCCCCATCTCAACAAATGACACCACCAACCCACCAGTTGGCCAGAAACCTTGGAACCATTCAGGACTCCTCTCTCTCTTATACACCCTACAACCAAGCATCAGCAGGTCCCGTCTGCCCTGCTTTCACGGTACATCCAGAGTTCGATTGCTTCTCTGCCATGGTGGGGAGCCCGAGTCACCATCATCACTACCTGGACCACAGCATTGGCCTTCTCACCGCTCTACCTGCTTCCACTCTTGTTCACCATAGTCCGTATTCTCCACTCAGCAGCCAGAGTGATCTTTTAAAAGACAAGTCAGATCATGTCCCACCAGGCTTGACACCTACCAGTGAGTAAACTCCAAAGGCCTCAGGATGGCCTGAAGAGCTCTACCTGACCTACCCACCCCACCCCTGCCTCGTGTATGTCCTACCACTTTCCTCCCCACACCCTACATCCCAGCACACTGGCCTCTTCACGAGGCACTATACAGACTGAGCCTGGGCCTTTGAACTCACTGTTTCCTCTGCCCACTCCCACCACCACCCCCTCACGTATCCACGTGGCCCATTCACTTCACTCAGGCCTCTGCTCAGATGTCCCCTCCTCAGGTCTCCTTGCCTGACCATCCTATCTAAAATGACCTCTGTCAATTTCATCCCTTTGTCTGGCTTTATTTTTCTTTATAGCTCCTCTCACCACCTCACATTGTATTAGATACCTATTTATCTGTTTATCATCCATTTGCCTCAATAAACTATAAACTTATTGAGATCAGAAGTTTGTGTGTCTTGTTCATTGCTGAATCCCCAGTGCCTAAAATTGTATCTGGCACCTGCTAGATGATATATATTTGTTGGACAAATGTTTATGCATTCTTCTAATAACCATGTACTATTATGAGGATTGTATGAGTTAATATTTATGAACTCCTTAGAACTGTGCCACATGCCACATGCCACATGCAAAATGGTTTAGGCCCTGGAGAAGTAAGGTTGAGGACAGCAGAGCCCTTGCCCCTGGTGGCCTGTTGACTGGGGACATGAATTATGATGGCAATACAGCAACTCAGGCCAAGTAGGGGCCTGCAGGGGATGATTTGGGAGCAGAGAAAGGCTTTGAAATCGGAATGGGAAGCCTTTGAAGGCTTTCAGAGAGAGGAGTGGGCTGGACCCAGGCTTTGAAAGACTTGCTGGAGTTAGCTAGAAGAAAGAGGGGAGGGAGGCTGAAAACAAGCTAACTCAAGGTGGGAGGGTCTGTGTGGAGGAGGCCAGGATGTGCTGGGGAATCGCTGAGAGACTTAAAGCAGACAGTGCACTATCAGATTGGCATTTTAGAACCATCACTCAGGCTCTATGATGGAGGATGTATTGCACCGATCGCAGCCCCACAAGGAGACCACTGCAGTAACCCGAGCGTGAAGGAAGGAGACTGAGCAAAGGCGGCAGGCAGGGGACTGAGAATGTGGGCACAGGTGCCTGTGATAAAACAGGGCACTTTGTGCTACAGCAAGGGGATGAAATCTCCGGGGCCTCCTTGCTAACTGGACCTGGGAGGTAAGTGAGTAGGAGTTGGGGCAACTTCCCAGCCTGGGGCTAACAGAGAAGCTGGGTGGACATTTGTTTCTCACCAGCTCGGCAGGTCTTGCTTGATCAGCACTGAGCTGGGGAGGATTACACATCAATTCTGAGCTTCTGATAACATGGACCTCTGAACCATAGCGCTTATACACACGATACCCTCCGACACATCTTGTGGTTATTCCTCACATTCTGCCTGTGAAACCCTCTTTAACGTGGATCCTGAATCCCAACACAACCTGACATTTTGACATTTTAAAACAGTTCTGAAAATAGGCCTAGAATTCTCTTTCCTCTCAATCCATGGATTAGCTGCCAACCTCTACTATTTGCATTTGGGTGAAGATTTCAGGCCCCATTTTAATTTCAGATAATTGTCATGTGACTTCCAAAAACACATTCTAAACCTTCTTTTAGAAATAAAAATAGAAAGGATTTATTTTTTATTCACAGCCCTAGCATGATGATGAAATGGAATTTTTCTCATATTAATTTAGTTTTAATGATAATTTAAAATATTTTTCATTATAAAAGTCACTTATACATATTACAGAAATTTCAGAAAACAAGATGACTCCTACCTTAATCTCTCTATCGTTACATAGCTGCTGTAAATAAGCTGGTTTATTTGCTTCCACAATTTTGGAACTATTTTAATGAAAACGAGAAAGTCTTGCTATTTAGATTTGTGTATTCCTCTGATATAAAGTAGAAACAGGCTTTGGATATTTTTAGGTGAGTATCCATAAATACCCAATATCCTTATAAATCTTAGTATTTGTGGAATGAAATCCTTTTGCTCTTTGTAGAAATAGAGCTTTGCCAAGTTGAAAAACTAGCATAGTTATGACTGCCGAAGATTCTAGAGCAATTCTACTAAACAGTTCTAATATGCATCATGCTGAAATTTATACCCAAATTGGTTTCCATCAGTAGAGTTTTTTTTAAAGTACCTGTTTATCATCATACTTTCAATTCTGGGTTTTTGTTGTTGTTGTTGTTAATAGCTACCATTTATTGGGTGCTTGCTATACATGAGGCAGAAGCTAAGCAGGTTGTATGCTTTTACTCCTCAGAGCTTTTTCAGGTAAGTACAATTATCCCCATTATTCCAAATGAAGAAACTGCTACATAAAAAAGTAATTTGCCTGAGGGTGGTCATAAAGGCAAGCATTTGACTAAAATCACCTGATTCCAAAATCACAGCATGGAACCACTAAGCATGGGTGGATATCTAACTTTGGTTAGATACCATGGCCCCTATTTTGCCCTGACAATGGGGCACTTGGCCCTTTAGAGAAGATGGAGAGACGGACACACACTTGCCTTTCTCTTGTTTGTCTCTTGTTTCTCTTCCCCTAACAAAGGGCAACTGACCCCCAGAGGAGGGCTTCACTAGAGCTGCCATCCAGGTCAGGAGAGAGGTGCCCCGCTGTGCTGCTGCTCTGGGGGAACAGGGCCAGGGACAGTCCTGCCCACTGTCATCCCCAGGATGCCCGCAGTAGCCTCCTAACAGGACTGACCCTTACACTCTCGACACCTCTGATCTGTAAGTAATCAGAGAGAACTTTGCAAAGCACGTCACTGACTTATTTCAAACCCTCTGCTGCTTTCCTCCTGCCCTTGCAGCACCATCTAAACCCCTCTATGTGTCCCGGGAGGCTCTCTGCTCTGCCCCTCCCCTCCGTGTCTGATACCACTCACTCTCCAGATGAGTGGCGGTCACACTCGCCTTCTCTTGATTCTGCGTTCTTGCCTGGTTCTCTCCTGCCTCAAGACCTTTGCACTTTCTGTTCCCTCTGCTGTCAATGCGGCTCCTCGGCCCTCCATTCACCTGCTGGCTTATTCTCAGCCTTTTGGGCTCAACTCACATGTGGCATCCTCCCCACTGCAATGATGGTAGATTCTTTCCAACCCGCTTTGGGCTGCTTTCCAACACCGCCCTTCTTAATTCCATTCAGCCATGTACACAATCTTCTGGAGTTTGCTTCCTTGACCACTGCCTGTCTCTCCTGGCTGGAATATAAGCTCTTTGCACCCAAAACTCTCGTTGGCCTCATTTATTGCTATGTTTCCATGGCCTAAAACAGTACTTGGTACCTTACTGATACATAATAAATCTTTGTTGAATAATTAATCACACAGACAGTAAAATGTTCTAATACCACACAATGGCATGGCAAAATGATTATAGCATAATGTTATGTTTAAAAAGCCAAGAAGACAACACTGCATATATATATTATTGCAACTCTCTCTATATTTTTTTAATTGGGGTAAAATATTCATAAAAGTTTCCATTTTCATAATTTTAATGTACAGTTCAATAGCATTAAGTACATTCGCATTGTTGTGCATTCAACTACATATTTTTTTAACATCTTTATTGGAGTATAATTGCTTTACAATGTTGTGTTAGTTTCTGCTGTATAACAAGGTCAATCAGCTATATGCATACATATATCCCCATAACCCCTCCCTCTTGCATCTCCCTCCCACCCTCCCTATCCCACCCCTCTAGGTGGTCACAAAGCACCGAGCTGATCTCCCTGTGCTATGCAGCTGCTTCCCACTAGCTAGCTATTTTACATTTGGTAGTGTATATATGTCCATGCCACTCTCTCACTTCGTCCCAGCTTACCCTTCCCTCCCCGCCATGTCCCCCGTGTCTGTGTCTTTATTCCTATCCTGCCCCTAGGTTCATCAGAACCATTTTATTCTTTTGGATTCCATATATACGATCAACTACATATTTTTAAGAAGAAATAACCTATGAAATAAAAACTGCTTCTTTCTACATGTCTGTATTTTCCTTTTTTTCTTACATTTAAAATAAAGGAAAAAAAAACATGTAAAGGTATAAATGAACTAACTGTTCTGGTCACATGCTCAGAAATTTCTTTCATCTCCAGGTCCAACTCTGAGTAAATGAACTCATTGAGGGAGGGAGCCTAAATGCGTCTAGCTAGTTACCAGTCCTCTGAAATACAAAAAGAAGAGTTGACTCAACTAGGTGGTTTAACAACAGGTTTCTTATGTGTTGCTCACCAGGCCAAGAGAAACTCAGATGCCCTTTAAAGCACCACCACCACCAAATCTGTGGCTCTTGGAGGGTGGAAATGGGTTTAACGTAAGTACGCTGGTGCTTGGGCATCGCAAGGTTAAGTGGAAAATACAGGACTTTTCTTCTTGATGTGTGAAATCCTCAGGGCACTTAGCCTCTTCAGGCCCATGATTTCTCTGGAGTAATGCTTTTCTGTGTAACTTTCTGCTACTTCCGTCAGCATGTGAAGGCATGGGGGCAGATGGTAGAATTGCTCCATAAATAAACAAAGTATGTAGGGTGCTTTTATCGGACAGATCAATAAGTACATAGGAAAACTTTTCAGCATTCCAAATCATTAACACACTGCTTACCTACACAGATTAGCACACTAGAAAAATAACCCTTGTAACAGTCTGGCAGAAAGTAAATACTATTGGGGAGAGAATGATGTGGCCTTTGCAATTCAAATTTTAGGAACAGTTTCTGGTTTAAAGGGTAAGCACATAAAACAATATATGCTCCATTTTAAAGAAGTCACTATTTATTCATCAAGGCAATATACAGAACCCAGAAGTCAATCACCTGAGCTCTACGTATCGGGGCAGAGATACCATAATGTAGACTGTGGCCCTGTAGTTACATGGTCCAAAGGGCTGAGAGACACAGGGCTTGTTCTTACACAGTGGGAATCAGGGGCAAATTGTGGCCTGGGACAATAACAGCAGAAAGGACATGGCATGCAACTCAAGCACAATGGGAGTAGAAGGAAACCAAGGCCATTCATTCATTCATTCATTCACTCAGCCAGGGATGATAGTAGAACTATTTAATATCTGGTATATCATGGGCACAAACCAATCCAAACAAACGCCAGTACCCCTGGAGCAGGGTCTCGGAGGCCCCCTGCTAGATCAAACAGCAACATGTTAGCTGCTGAGTCTTGGTCAGGCCCGGGAGACCTGGTGGAGAGGTCAGGGCTGTGGGGTGACAGCACTCGAAGCTCAGGGCAGCCGCTGACCGTTTCCACGAGCCATACAACCATGCTGGGTACGTGCGTGCCAGCTGACCAGCGGCTCTACATTCAATGTAGGGTCATTTCCTGCCTGCTCTGTGTGGGTCCCCTAGATGCTCACTGGGAATACAGAGCAGAAAGGTGCCATTGTGTCCCTCAGGGAGCTCATGGCCTTGGGCATCGGACAGACAAGCAAACAGGCACCTGCAATGTAGTACGTGAGGAGCATAAAACTACAGTTTGTGACACACACACAAACCACGGGGGAGGGAGGCAGAGGCAGAGGAGAGGTGGTGGTCAAGTTAGGAGAAAGGAATAGGAAATGCTCCTCGCCTCAATAAAATGAATTTAGACCCTCTCTAGTAAGCAATGGAGGGACAGTCCACACAGGGGCGGGGGGGCAGCCCTGATTCTTCTGGAATTCTCTTTGCCTGTGAAGTCTCTCACCAGCTCCTGCTACCACCACAATAACCCGGCTGTCCTTCCCCACCTCCCTGCCACTGGAAGCCCAGGCCGCTCGCGCACACCTTTTGTCCTTCCTCTTCACACACAGCGAAGACATGACTGCAACTTTTCAACAAAACTTTGCAGAGGGCTGGGAGCTAAATCATGTCAGGTATAACATGAAACTTGAAAATGTGGCTTACAAATTAAAGCATATTTACCTTCAGCTCACAGAGCTTGCCTACCTCTGCCACTTCGTGGTACACAGATCAACGGTATTTGACAGCACACTGGGGTAAACCAAGGAAGGCCTCATGGGGGTGGGGGTGACCTGCCTGTGGGCCCTCGGGTCCCCTGGGGGAGGAGAGACCATCTCTCAAGCAGAAATTTAACTCACTGGCAGTCACTGGGCCCTCTGCCTGCAGGTTGGGAAGCTTGCTTGTGCCCCAGCTAGAAGAATGTCATCTAGCAGTGGAGTGGCACTCGTGAATGTGCAAGATCACAGTCAGAGAGATGACAGGAAGAGAAAGCAAGGGAGCCCCTGGCTACTGAAGAGCACAGAAAGGAGAAAAGCCTGGCTAAGAGAGTCCAGACCTAGAAAACTGGAGAGAAGTCAAACGTTCCTGTTGATGAATTTCTGGTGACAATTCTACCAGCTGAAAGAAAGAACCAGCCCCACAAGGACTCACACGGAGCTAAAGGAAGGGCTAGTTATAGGATAGAGACCTCCCCTAGCTAGAACACCAACCCTCAGGCCAAGCTAAATGAATATCCAATTCCCTTTAATTTAATTCGTGTCAGTCCACTCTGATCTAATCAGATCATATGCCAAGTTAAGGAACCCTATCAGGTATCGGCAAAGGAGAAATATCCGAAAGAGGAAGGGCCCGATTAACCATGGGTCCTAACTGTGCTGTTTGAGCAGAGACCGCTTCTGCATCAACCTTTCTGGTTGTTAGGAGCGGGTCACAGAGGCGGTGACACAGCTGACATTCACACCATCCTAACGTGCTCTGGCATGTCCAAGGGCAGGAGCGTTACACTAGACCTTCCGCAGCCTGGGGTGGCAGGGCTGGTTTCTCCAGGACTAGGTGATGCCTTTGGTTTCCCAGGCTCTTCCTCAGGTTCTGCTTCTGGAACCCTTCCTCCCTTTCTGATGAGAGGAGGTTCCTGAAAGACAGACTCTTTTATAATCCTATTTTCCAAACAAAGTGTATATTTATTATGAAAACAATACCTCATATTTAGAAATAATAATAGTTATTCAGAAAGAATCTTCACCCAACAAATAAAGACTACACGTCCTTTGTAAGCCCACCCAGAGCATTTACACATTTGACTATTGGTTAGGCCACAAAGGAAATCACAACAAATTCCAGAGGAATGATATCATACAGGATATGTTCTTTTACCACAATGTGCCGAAAATAGAAAACAACAGTAGACATGTATTCTCCCATCCCATAAATTTGACAATAAAAAAATACTGTTCTAAATAATCTCTGGATTATAAAAGAAACCATAATGAAAATGAAAAATATTTAGAAATAATACACAATGAAAACATGCACATAAAAACATTTGAGATACAGCTAAAATTATACTCAAGGGAAAACTGAGAGCTTAAATGTATTTTTTTTGTTTTTAGAAAACAAGAGAGTTGAAAATTAATGAATAAGCACTCAACTGAATAGTTTAGAAAGAGAAAATAATAATCTAGAAAGAAAGAATTGAAGGAAAATTAATGTAAAGCACAAATAATAGAATCTAAAACCAAGAATATAAAAATTATCAATAAACCAAAAGATCACGAATTAAAATAATAAAATACACTACCAGAAAGTGATTAGAAAAAGGCGAGAAAGCAAAATAAACAGTATTAAG
Source organism: Balaenoptera musculus (assembly GCF_009873245.2). NCBI lineage: Eukaryota > Metazoa > Chordata > Mammalia > Artiodactyla > Balaenopteridae > Balaenoptera > Balaenoptera musculus. The sequence goes on from NC_045795.1 coordinate 10,095,348, forward strand.
ACAAAAAATACTACAGCAAAATTTTGCCTACAATTTAAAAAACTTTCATGAAATGGTCAACTCTACAAAAAAATATAAATTACAAAAGTGACCCAAGAAGAAACAGAAAATCTGAATATACCAATAACTGTTAAAATAATTGAATGGCTAGTCAAATCTCTCTTCTCAAAAAAGGCAACAGGTTCATCAACTTGACAGGCAAATTTAACCAGACCTTTAGGCGACAGATAATTCCTATCTTAGCCAAACAGTTGCAGAGAGTAGGAAAAAGGGAAAAGCTACCTAATTCATTTTATGAGGTTAATATATGTAAAAAGAATAGTATTTTTTGAAAAAGAAAGTATAGTATTTTTTGAAAAGAAAAGTATAGACCAATATCATTTATCAATATAAATGCAAGAATTTTACATAAAAAACTAGCATATCTAATTTATCAGTAATAAAAGTAATCATAACTAAGTAGATTTTATCCTGTAAAAATATATATGACTCAACATTAGAAAATGTATATTACTATAAAATATGAAGATATAAAAAGGATAAAACCATATGATAATCAACAAATGTAGAAAAATATAGGAAAATGTAAGCAATAAAATTCAATTAAAATTCATTAAAAAAATAATAAAACTTTAAAAAATCAGTAGGAACTTAACTTGATAAAATATTTCCCCCCCAAAACCCTATAATAATATCATACTAAGTGATGAAACTTTAAACAAAGTCTTTTTAAGTTCAGGTACAAGTCAGGGTGCCCATTTTCACCCTGACTTTGCAACATTGGACAGGAAGTCCTTGTCAATGATAGGAGACAAGAAAAAAAGAGGCAAAAGAATAAGGGAGAAAGAGATAGAATGCTCATTATTTGCAATTTGTCTTCATTGAAAATCTAAGAGAATTTTCAGACAAACTATAAGAAAAAACAAGAGGGTTTAGCAAGATTGCTGCAAACAAGATCAACATAAAAAATTAGCATCCCTTTATACCTTCAATAACCAATTAGAAAAGGTAGTAGAAAAACTTCTCATTCATGGTGGCAATAGAAATGATATTAAATCTAAGAAAAAGTTAAGCAAATGATATTCAGAACTTTATAGGGAAAATATTCAATATAAAAAGGTGTTTAGGGCTTCCCTGGTGGCGCAGTGGTTGGGAATCCACTTGCCAATGCAGGGTACACGGGTTCGAACCCTGGTCCGGGAAGATCCCATATGCCGTGGAGCAACTAGGCCCGTGTGCCACAACTACTGAGCCTGTGCTCTAGAGCCCGCGAGCCACAACTACTAAGCCCACGTCCCACAACTACTGAGCCTGCGCGCCTAGAGCCCGTGCTCCGCAACAAGAGAAGCCCCCACTCGCCACAACTAGAGAAAGCCCGTGCACAGCAACAAAGACCCAACGCAGCCAAAAATAATAAATAAAAAAAAGGTGTTTAAAAAAGAAAAGCTGAATACATTGACAAAAAGAAAGACTTAATATTCTTTCTCCAAATGAATCTATAAGTTCAATATAATGCAATTTTGAAAAAGAAGTGTAAGGATGGGGAAAGAGCGGTATCAGTAATCTACTGACTTATAACAAACCTCTGCAACACTTAGTGGTTTAGAACAACTACCGTGACTGCAGCCTGGGATGAGCTCAGCTGGGCAGTTCTGCTGCCCTTGCAGGTGGTCACTCAGGTGGCTACGTTCAGCTGGGGGCTCAGCTCAGGGCTGGGCCCAGCTGGCTTGCTAAGAGAACTAGTCTTCTCTCTTTCTCTAGGGAGTCTCTGAGTTTCTCCCTCTCTGCATGATATCTCCCTGTGGTGTCTCTCCAGCAAGGTAGCCAGACTACTTACACGGGTAACTAGTCTGGCTCCCGAGAGCACAAAACAAAAGCTTACAGGACTAAGGTTTAGGCCAGGAACGGGCATAGTATTACCTCTATCCCATCCTAAGATAAAAGCAAGTCACAAGGCCAATCTGTCAATAGATTTAAGAGTTGGGGACTACATAGGTCTGTATACAGGTAGTGTAGTTCATCGGCTACATACTGCAAATGACCTATCATGCATCAAGACTTGTAAAGTTAAAAAGTATAGTGTTGGTGTAGGATCAGATAAATAAATCAATGGATTAGAATAGAGGACCCAGAAACAAGTGTCTACTTATGTGGAAAACTGATAAATGATAGAAGTGTCATTATAGATTAGAAGGGCTTTTACAAGTTAGTAGGGATGGGACAAACGACTTTTTACACTTATGGTGGGTTTCAACTGCCACACATTCTCTGATATGCCTCCCTGTAAGATGTGGAGTGTAAATTCCCCTCCCACTGAGTGTGGGCTTGACTTAGTGAATAGAAGTGGGCTCACTTCTGATGAATAAAGTAGAAGTGACAATGTGTGGCTTTAGAAGTTATGTCATAAAAGGCATTGCAGCTTCCTGCTTGCTCACGCTTTCTCTCTCTTTCTCGAATGGATCTTGTGCTCTGGGGGAAGCTAGCTTCCGTGTCATGAGGACTCTCAGGCAGCCTCGAGGAGAGGTCTCTATGGGGAGGAACTGAGGCCTCCTGCCAACAGCCATGTGGCTGGGCCATCCTGGAAGCACAGCCTTCAGATGACTGCACCCCACCTGCAACTTCAGAAGAGACCCTGAACAAGAACCACCAGCTAAACTACTCCCAGATTCCTGACCCTCAGAAACTGTGAGGTAATAAATGTTTGTGGTTCTAAGCTGCTAAGTTTTGGAGTAATTGGTGATGTAGCAATAGGTAACTGACAAAATCTCTCACCCGCAAAAAGAAATAAAATTGGATCCCTCCTCACACAAAACTTTAGATTTTTTTAGAAGATAATATGGGACAATATCGATGATTATAGAAAAGATTTCTTAAATCAGACACAGACATGCAGACATATGCCATAAAGGAAAAAACACCATAACCAAGGTTAAAAGGTAAATGACCATCAGGGAGAAGATATTTGCAACCTCTAGTATCCAGAACAAATAGAGAACCCCATCAAATAAGTAAGTAAAAGACAAACAGCCCAATAGAAAAATAGGTAAAAGTAATAAATAGGTAATTCATGGAAGAGGCAACCTAAATGACCTTTAAACCATCTCACTGGTAACCAGAACAATGCAACTTAAACCAGGATGAGATTCTATTTCTCATCCATCAGACTGACAAAAATTAACAAATCTAAAATTATCAAGGGTTGACCAGGATGTGGGTAAATGGGAATTCTCATACATTGCTGGTGGGGTTATAAATTGTTAGAGCCATTGTGGACACAATATGGCAGCTTGTAGTAAAACTAAACATGTACATACACTGTGATCTGACAACTCCACGTATAGCAATTGTAGACTTTCCAGAGAGAATTTCTGGCACCATTGCACAAGAAGACCCATACAAGGGTAGTTATTACTGAATTGATTATGGTAGAGAAATATTTGAAGCAACCTAAATGTTCATTAATAAAATGAATAAATAAAAGATGGTATATGTAAGCCAAACATTACACTAAAGGAATAAACTACAGTTATAGATATATATTTCAAGAATGGATGAATATGTATCAAGTTAATACCATCTATATATTATTTATATATAAATATTTAGGGTTGTCCTCAGGTCCCATTTCCCCTTAGCCTAATGGAATTTCCTCTTGTTTTGGGAGCCACGTATTTTAAATTCAAACATTCTTGGAAGGCACCCAGAATTGCTAACCAAATTCTGGTTCCTTTATGAAATGAGACCTGCATTCATGGAAGTCACAGGATGTGCAAGGTATCGAAGGTGGCATCTGTGTAAGTTACCAGGACCTGCTGCTGCCGGGTTCGTCAATCAGTGAGTACCTAAACTAAAGGCAAGGGCCTGTCCCAGTGGTGGCATTACCATGTTACTCAAGAGTCTCAGAGGTAGAAGCGCCAGTTTCATTTTTAATTATTTGGCAGTCATCTGCTCAGGATTTCTTCCTTCTATGGATAACTCTCATTTTCAGTCATTTTCCACTTGCAAAGGACTCTGCTTGAGCTGAGTGCTGAGCAGGTGACCTGCCTCTTCTTGCTTACATAAATGAGGACACATTTTTCTTTAATGTTGTAAAGAGAATCAGTAGAATAGTTCAGAGTAGCCACTGAAGCATCTTAGGACCCGTCCAACACTGGGGAGAAAACCCTCACTAGAATGGAGACAAGTAAGCAGTCAAATGGAAATCCCAGAGTTTATTTAGAACTCCCAGTAGAGATATGAGTGTGGGGCTTTTATGGCAACATCTGAGAGGGCAACTTGAAAGCCAAGCTTTGGAAATAGAGGCTCAGGTAGAGCCCTTGGGATGGAAGGATGAGGTAACAGGTTTCTAATGCCAGCTATACCATGGATAAGTGGGCAGTAGGGTGACAAGAATTGAGAAACCTGCTGCTATGGCCTCCGATTCTCAGATCAGCTTCCCTATCCAAAGTTCTGCTACATAGAGCCACAGACAACAGCCCTATTCTAACAGCCAGAGGGTAAGAGAGAGTAGACAAGACAAAGAAGGACCCACAGCCACTCTCCACCTCAACAGTTGGTCACTGTTGGCTCCGCTGGACTGAAGCCTCCTTCCCTGAAAAGTGAGAGGACTGTGTGAGTAAGTGACAAAGGTCCTACCCAGTTTGCATAAGCTAGTGTCCATTGTCTTGTACCCATTTATTCCATGAACCTGTTCATACCTGTCAGGTACTGTGCTGGACCGTTCTAGAAGTACTTGTGCCATAGGGGAAAAGAGAAGAGAAACTGAAAAATAACTGCTCCAATAGATTTGTTTACAATGTCCACACAAATAAGTACACTGTGGTATAACTACAGACCAGTCCAAGTCTGGATCTAGAAGGCAGAATGCTGCCTTTACTTTTCTTCCCTGTGACTCTCATTAACCATAGCATAGTCGTTATAATATATGTGGGTAGGTTTTGTGGTTAAAGTAGAACACTCCTTGAAAACTGGCTCCAAAACTCAGTAACCACATCTTTCTCTGAGAACAATGGAAGTACTTATTACTATATCCATTGCATGAAGATCTAATACCCAAATACGCCCATACTAGATGCTATGCCAACCCCATTAACATTCATAAGATGTTAAAGACACAGGGGCTTTGAAAGGAAAAGTTGGATGGTTCGTTTTAATCCTTCAAGAACTCAAACAAATTAACACCACATTGTAAATCAACCAAACTTTAATAAAATAAATTTTTAAAAAAGAACTCAAGTAGTTACTCTTAGCAGGAGCATGTAGCTCACCAGTAAGCAAACTGAAATACACAGAAAACATTTTTTATCATTTGAAGACTTGGAAATTTTCTATTCATATGTTTGAGTTCCAATCCCATGTCAAGATTGTGTCAGGATTCAGAAAGCCATATTGCACTAGAAAAGAGTTGAGCTCTCTAAAGGTGAATCCTTTTTGTTTTTTTCTTTTTAGCTAATAAAGACATGGATATTTTTAATGAATTATAAGAAAACTGCAGTTTATCTGTAAAAAGAGCTATGAGAATCTTTATCTACTCTATAATCAGAAAACCAACTGATTATTTTTCTTCTAACCTAAACTGTAATACTGATGTCCATTCTGGATATTCCAAATGATTCAGATATACAACTATGTACTTTATAATGGAGGCTACCTTCTAATTAGGTAAAGCAATGGGAATAAGATTTGGGGAAAAGGAATATATTTTCTCAGATTTAGAGTGCTCTCCTATAATATTAAAACTTATGAGGTTTATAATGCATTTTTTACTTTAAAAAACTTGTTTATTAAAAAGTTCATTAATCAAAAGTGGGTAGTGAATTATCCCAAGGGGCTCACATCTGGGTAACACCTGCCAGGTCAATAAGTAGAACATTGCCAGCACCCCAGAAAGGCCCCTCTAACCCCCTCTATTGCTATCCCCTCCCCACTCCCCAAAGTTAACCACTGTTCTCACCTCTAACAACAAAGATTAGTTTTGCTAGTTTTAAAATTTTTACATAAATGGAGTAATATATATATTTTTTGTATGACTTCCTTTATTCAACATATCGTTTTGGAGAGTCACCCAGGGTGTTTTGTAAAGCTGTAGTTCCTTCATTTGATTGCTATGTAATATTCCATTGTGTGACTCTACAACAATTTATTTGCGCATGCTACTGTTCATGGATATTTGGGTTTGCTTATAATTTGGAGCTGCTAGACATTGTGCTGGTATGAACATTCTGGTACGTGTCTTTTAGTGCATATCTCTGCAGGGATTTCTGTTGGGTATACACCCAAGAATGAAACTGCCGGGTCATAGGTTATATGAATGTTCGATTTTGAGAAATAATGCCAAACAGTTTTACAAAGTGGTTGTGAAGTTTCATTTATTCTTGGCAGTCACTCTTTTTCTACTTCTGGCAACAGAAAGTAGAGTGAGAAGGATTTTTAATGTCTTACAGGTTTCTTGGAACAAAGTATCTTTTTATAAACACTATTTGAATGAGTCAAGTTTAAAGTAATTAAGGGTTCAGAGATTAAATTTATTTCTACACTACAAATTTTTTTTTTTTAAAGAAGTGCAGAAGTGCTTGGGGCAAAATACATTTGGGATTTCCTTGTCAAGATATCTGAAAAGTGATTCCAGCTGCTCAGCTCAAATCATCCACAGCTGGGCTGGCCAGTTTCTGACTTGATATTCACCTGGGGTTTTCAATAAAAGAAACAAAACAGAAGCTAGGATCCCCAGTATAAAAGCAATATCACGCCCATGAACTTAAGCAAATAAGCAAACATTTTCAATATAGCCATAGCTCCACCAAGAAGTGGGGCAGCTTTGAAGATTTTTTTTTTTTTTCCAAGTTTCTGAGGTTGGAAATTTCCTTCTCCCTGATACGGAAGACAGACAGAAACAAACAATTGTAGTTGGAAACAGAAGTTGTTTTTCAAAGGACACTGCAATGCCCATTGGGCTGTCCTCTACCAACTTGATTATTCAGTGTAGAGCTGTCTTTCTCCCGGGTAAGAAGTCTGTAATTCTCTCTCTGGCAGGACTGTCAGAGAACGGGTTCGCCAGCGCCCGTCAAGTTCCTGCCAAGATCAGCAAGGTCCCAGAGTTAACAAATTAACATTTTTGTGTGTACAAGTTCATAAAGGCTAAATAGCCAGTTAAGAAAATTGTCCGGATATCCTGCATTAAAAATTGTTCAAGAGTTTGCGATTAAAACAGGTAAGTAAATTGTGAATATTCACACAATGGAATACTATGTAGCGATGAGAACGAAAGGACAACATTACACGGAACAATACCGGCAAGTCTCACGGACTTCATGTGGAGTGGAAGAAGTCAGACACAAAAGTTCAAAAACGGGCAAAACTAATTTTTATGGCGACAGAAGTGAGAATAACGTGCCGGTGGCAGCGGCTGACTGGGAGGGGGACCGAGGCGGGATGCTGGTGTGCTGGTCGCGTTCTCTCTTTTGATCGGACTGTTGGTTACATGGATGTGTTCATTTCGTAAAAGGTTAACAAGGTGTGTACTTATGATCTGTGCACTTTTTTGTTATGTTTGTGTATTTCAGAATTTTTTAAAAATAAAGTTGCTGTTGAGAGAAAAGGTAGGCTGACCTTAATTGACCTTAATTTTTTTTTTAAGCAGTCCAACAGTTTATGGTAATGTTAAGTAGCCCACTCCCTGCTCAGGAGCACAAAGCCTTCCTAAATCTTTAGTAGTAATTTTTTAAATTTTAAATTTTTGTTTTTTAATCTTTAGTAGTAATAATTACCAATTTATGGAATAACAGCTATGTATTAAGCTTTGTGTAAGGTCTTGTACATACGTTATTTCCAGGCCTTCAAACAAACATTCAAAATAGGTAACGTTGTCCCCAGAGCACAGATAAGAGAACAAAGTTCAGAGACGTTTAACCATTTCCCTAGGTCACGCAGCTAGTCAGTGCCAGGGCCAGATCTGAATGCTACCTTATTCCTCGTCATCCAGCCATTTAGGAAGGCCCCCTGACTCACCATTGCTGCAGGGCAGAGGAAGTAGGGCCTACGGCAAAATTAGGGTGCACCGTGCAGTAGAGGCTTGCCCACCTGTGAGCTCACGAGGGGCCACATCAGACAGTGTCCAAGACGAGAGGTAAATTCAACTCAGGGTCACATTAGTGATTAAACCCTGATGAACCACAACCTTCTACCCAGCTGCTATGATCACAGCTTGGAGCACCCACTCCTCTTCAAACCAAACACGCACCTCTCCTCCTCCATGAAGCCTTCCCAGATACACGAGGCCACAGGCTCTCACTCTTTCATCTTAGAGAATCCCTTCCACACACACCGTTTAATTGCATCATCACAATAAGTTGCCAGTAAGTGCTCTCCCCTTTCCTCAAACGAGGAAACCAAGGCTTAGAGAAGCTAAGTGGTTTTCTCAAGGTCAAAACGGTAGTAAGAGGTCAAGCTGGATTTCAAAGTTGGGTTCAAATTCTCCTAACCCCTCTCCTCCCCCTCTGACCCACAGCCCTCCTCTGCTACCCCACTGCTCCCTGTGGGATGGCATCTTTGGCTTTATCACACTTTCCTGTAATCAGTGACTTCTTTGCATGTCTCCCTGACTAGATGGTGAAGAGAACTTGCAGAGGCTTTTTGATTGTATATCCCCATTCCTCCGCCTGATAGAGATGAATCAACGCATACTAATCCTGCACCCCTCTTAGCTAGATGTTAAATAACCAACTGTGATTGAGAGGCAGGGAAGTTAAGAGGGGTCAAAGCAAAGAAGCCAGGTTCAAATCCCAACTCCTTACTAGTTGCGTGCCCATGGGTAGAACATGCAATTTCTCTCAGTTTCCATATTGTTAAAAGAATGTAAAAATCATCCCTGTTTCATAAGGTTGTTCTCTTAGTTCAGGCTACTATAATATGGACTGAGTGGCTTAAACAAGAAACATTCATTTCTCACTGTTCTGGAGGCTGGAAGTCCCAGATCAAGGTGCCCGCAGATTCAGAACCTGGTGAGGCTTGCAAATGACCAGCCACCTTCTCAGTGCATCCTAACTTGGTGAAGAGAGAGGGAGCTTTGGCGTCTCTTCTTCTTATAAGGGCAATAATCCCATCATGGTGGCTCCAGCCTCATGACCTCTTCTGAACCTAATTACCTTCCGGTGGTCACATCTCCTAATAACATCACATTGAGCATTAGGGCGTCAACATATGATTTGGGTGGACACAAATATTCAGCCTATAATGGCTGTTATGAGAACTAAATGAATTGAAATATATTAAGTGCTTAGAGCAATACCTGGTACAGAGTAAAAGTAGACATATCTAGTACAAGGTGAAATTAGCCAGGTTACCTGGGCAGCTTACAAAGAAAACCACTGTGGGAATACAAGGCAGAATTGTCACCTATTCTTGGATGTGCACTTGATGCCAGGTACTGTGTTCTACATGCCTGTTCACCACCTCGATACTGTGTGGCAGGGACATTATCTCTGTTTTACAGATGAGAAAGCAAAAGCTTAGTCAGGTGAGAACACTCACCCCAAGACACCCAGCCAATCAGCGTACAGCGGGCTGTGAACTCAGGTGTACCTGCCTTTGCGGTCCGTGCTCTTAAACGATGGGCTATGGTAAGGCTGACTCGGGGCACCTGGGGATGGCTTCAAGGGTGAGATAAGATGTGAGATGAATCTTGAAAAATAAGTTGGATTTTAAGAAGTGGAAATGTCTGTAGCCCTCATTTTGGCACTTGATGTTCAGCACGGTGTTTTGGATAAGTGCTTTGGTGGGGTCAGACCAGACACTCAGCACTATGAACGTCAGCTGCGGTGGCGGTCCTGTGCAGTGTAGGCTATTTAACCTCTACCTACTAGATCCAGTAGCACACCCCTCTCTCCCAGTTATGACAAGCAAAAATGTCTCCAGATTGTTCCCCCTACGGGGACAAAATCTTCTGCAGTTGAGAACCACTGGTCTGCGTGTATATGTGGTCTTGATAACACAGCTGTAAGCAGCATGAAGCCAGGAACATATCGTGCCTTTTTGCATTCTCCAAACTAATAACCCAATTCTGGAAACAGAGCAATTGCTCCCCAAAATACTCACTGAAATGAATTCAGTTGTCATTACAGCCACCTTACATCTTTCAGAGTAACTCCCATTTGTCCTTCAGATCTCACCTCAAATGTCTCCTCTTCAGGGATGCTTTCCCCACATCTAGACTTGTTGTCAGGTTCTCTTTTTTGTTTTACTCTCGGTGAGGAGGTATTGTTATCTGTATTCTCTAATTCGTTCCTCCAGCACCCTGGCGTGGGAGTAGCAGACGGGGCTGTAGGCCCAATATTTTCATTAAGGAAACTAAGGCTCAGAAAGCTAATGAGACATGTTCAAGATCACACGGCCAGTAAGTGACAGACTAAAACCTCAGTCACGTGACAGTGGGCTGGTCCCCTAGAGGGACAGAACAGTGGATGCTGAGCAGGGCATCAAGGGGGCTGGCATTTGAGGCAGAGCCCCCATCACAGAAGAAAACTGGAGTTTAGGGAGGGAAGGTGGTCAGAAACCAAGGACCAATACGGTGTGAGTACAAGACTGCATGGGGATGAGTACCTCCAAAACACACCTGACACCAGCCTACAGCACCTGACTAACCCAGGATGAAGGGTTACGCTCCATGGTTAAGCCAACTGGTGAATCTGAGAATAAATGTCTGGCCTTGGTTCAGGTTTGAGGGACGCTGAGCTGCAGGTGGAGAAAGGAGGAGTCTGGATGAGGCACTTGATCCATCGCGTGTGCCCAAGTGTGTTGGATTCCTAGTGTGCTGAATTCACTGTCCTCTCCTGGGGAGATGCCAGTCATTCATTTAGTCACTGATGTCAGTAATTGGCACCTACTGCTGTGCTGGGCCTGTGATGGGCACAGAAGATATGAAGGTAAGCACAATACAGGTGGTCCCTATCTCTCAACCTTAATCTAATTATTACATAAATAAATGTTTAATTACAAACTCTGACAGGTCTTAGGAAGGAAAGGCACTGCGTGCCGTGACAACATATAACAGAAGGACATCTCACCCAGTCTGAGGGCTGGGGAAGTGTTCCCTGAGAAGGTGATAACTGAGCTGAGATCTAAAAAATGAATAGAAGATAATTATGTTCGTGTATGTTGAGGGGGTAGATGGCTGAAGAAACAGCAGGGCAGTATCTCTGAGGCAGAACCATGGAGGGATGAGGTTGAAGAATGCAAGGCACAGAACATACAGTTGAGCCCCATGGGGGAAAAAAAAAGTTAAAGTGATTAGAATCAAAGAAAATAAGGCTAATGCCCCATTCAATCTTCTTGATGGTGAAAGTTTCCCTTCCCAAGAGGACAAAAAATAAAATAAAATAAAATAAAATGCTACTTCAAAAAGAGAGGTAGCCTGGCTTTGCAGGCAGGGCTTCCCTCAGTGATGGGATCTTGGTGGGGTTATTAGTCCAGAGTTTGATCTGAGAATGTCCAGCAATTCCGTTTTTTCAATTTATCCAGTCAATCGTATTCTGGGGATTGACTCACATTGACCAAAGTCATGGAAAACAGACGTGTAAATCAAAATGCCTATATATAATTTTGTCGTAAGAAATGCAACTGCCTAGCTAATTGAAATATTCATGTCTATTGGTCAGTGAATGCTCCCTTCCCTATAAAGTGGTCCACGGGGGAGGTCAAATACCCATCAGGTTAATGGGGGAGAAGGAATTGGAACAAAGCCTCCCGGTCAAACAATGCAGCTGACCATTGGACGCATCATTCTCCACTAGAGATGAGCATATATTCTGAGCCCAAAGTCAGGATTCAGGGCTTAACAAAGAACCCTAACCTGGTTTATGAGTGTCATTCATCTATTTAGCTGTCTCTATTGGACTTTACTAATTAAATAATGATATTATTAAATAATGATATAATGATATGATTAAATAATTGTATAATGTTATATTATTATATAGTAATATAATTTTAAAATTATATAATTAATGTTATGTTATTATGTAATGATACAATTAAATAATATTTTTATATTGAATAAGCCACCATTATTAGAAAGACTTAAATAACATGAAAAGAAATACAACCAATATTAATTCAATATTTGTCATCATTTTTATAAAACATTTATCTATCCAAGTTGATAGTTTGATTTTCCACTAACACTTATTTTCTACTAATATTCAGTTTTATCAATTATTATTTCTTCTCTTAAAAAAATCTCTGAAAAAGCCTTTGAGTAACTTAATTTAAGAAATATTTAGTTTCACTCATTATTGAAGATATTTTCAATATAATATTATTCATCAGACATGGAAGCCATGACAATTCAGTGGCAATGAGCAATTCTAGCACCAGATATAATGGTTTCTGAAAACCATTTCTCACTAAAAGAAACCAGGGCTCCTTGGAGAAACAACTGATTCAAGATGTGGGGCGGGAATTGTTCAAGATAAGGCTGGAACATGTTGTTATATCTGAGAGCGAAGCCACTATCAAAGACTCCTGGCAAAAGGATGTTGAAACTAACTTGAAGGGGCTCTTCCCGTCCATAGTTGGATCAATTTGAACACCAAAGAAGGTAATAATCATAAAAGGTTGAAATACATCAAGTATATAAAAATCCAATAGCTTATACAATGATAAAAACAAAGTTAATATCTCCTTTGAAGGTTGTTAAGGCACCAACTCCCTGACATGATGTTAAATAAAAGGATCTTATTTTGCCTTTTCTGTATAAATTGTATTTCAGGGTAACCTAGTTGCTGATATGGGAAATTCTTTCTTTATAGCAAGATCCCAGCTAATGAAAGCAAAACAAATGACAGATTTAGAAAATCATCACTTTCAAATCCCTATTGAATTAATGGATCTAGGCCATAGACGTCAATGGTTGCTAAAACCATTAGGTGAAAGGTCCATGGGGATCTGTATTATGAATAGGTCAGGCTGACAATTTCTAGAACCACCAGTCAACTTAAAATCATGAAAAATGGAAATGCAGGACATCATATATTTCCTGATATGACGTAATAGGAATACACACTGAACTACCTTTCCTTTAAAGGATTCTAGCCAAATGAAGTTGAATCTAAGACTCTAGGTTTCACTACCTGTTTACAAGAAACACAGGGATAGAGGAACACGTTAAATGACATCAAGAGAAGGCAATCAGTGAAATCTGGAATGTGAGAATTTCTACAGGACAAATGACTTAGTTTCTTTGACAAGTGAATTGCATAAAAAAGGCTGATAGCGGGGGAGTGTAAGGAACTTTAGAAGTATATTATATGAGTCATCTCAGGCTGCCATAACAAAATACCATAGATTGGGTAGCTTAAATAACAGAAATTTACTTTCTCACAGTTCTGGAGGCTAGAAGTCTGAGATCAGGGTTCTCATGAGAACACTCTTCCTGGTTTGCAGATGGCTTCCCTTTTGCTATGTATTCATATGGCCTTTCCCCACTGTGTGCACATGGAAAGAAAGAGAAATCTCTTTTCCTGTTCTTATAAGGCCACCAATCTTATTGGATTAGGATCCCCACACTTATGACCTCACTTAACCTTAATTACTCCGAGATGTCTTATTTCCAAATACAACCACACAAGGGTTACGGCTTCACCATAAGAATTTGGAGGGGAGACACATTCAGCCAATAGCACATAAGGTAAGCACAGTAGAGGTGGTTCTGGTCTGAATCCTGATTGCAACAACCCTACGCCATGTGTGGACCTTGTTTGAATGCTGATTGCAACAAACCAACTATAAAAAGACATTTATGGGACAATCAGGGAAATTTTAACATTATCTATTAGATACAAGATGATGTTAAGAAATCATTGTTAACTTTTGTAGATGTTCTACTTTTTAAAAATATTCCTTATTTCTTGGATATATATACAGAGGTATTTACCTCTAAAATTATATAAAGTCTGAGACTTGTTTTAAAATAATATATAGGGGTGGGATGGAGGTGGGGAAGGGGGTATAGATGAAATAAGATCACCCATATATCAATAACTATTGAGACTGGGTCATGTGCACTTGGGGCTTTACTACTCTATTCATTCTACATTTGTGTATGTTTGAATTTTTCATAAAAATAAAAATATTTTCAATGCAAAAGAGAGAGGGAGAGAGACTCAAGAAATATATCAACCACATACAATGTGTAGCTCTTGTTAAATCCTGATTCAAACACACCAAATGATAAGAAGCCATTCTTGAGACAGCTGAAGCAAATGGACCATGAAATGTGTGATGAATGATATTACAAATTGTTAATTTTGTTTGATGTGATTGAGAGGTTTTTTTTATTTTTTGAGGTCCTTCTTGTTAGAGATACATAGGTACACTGAAGTCTTTACAAGATCTTTAGCCAGGGTTCTCCTGAGAAACAGAGCCAAGAGGAGATTAGATATAGATATAGATATAGATATGGATACAGGAGATATATATATAGATATAGATATAGATATGAAAGAGAGAGATTTATTTTAAGATACTGACTCACATGATCTTGGAGGATGTTAAGTCCAAAATCTGCAGAGTTGGATGGTAGGCTGGAAATCTAGAGAAGAGCTGCAGTTTGAGTCCAAAGGCAGTCTGCTAGCAGAATTCCCTCTTGCTTGGTCTTTGTTCTGTTAAAGCCTTCAACTAATTGGATGAGGCCCATCCACATTATGAAGGGCAATCTGCTTTACTCTGAGTCTGCAGATTTAAATGTTATTCTCATCTAGAAAAACACCTTCACAGAAACATCCAGAATATTTTACCAAATTGCTGGGCACAGTGGCTGTTATGGACTGAATTGTGTTCCCCCCCCACCCCCAAATTCATATGTTGAAACTCTAATCCCCAATGCAACTGTATTTGGAGATAGTGCCTATAGGAGGTAATTAAGGTTAAATGAGGTCATAAGGGTGGGGCCCAGATCAATAGGATAATTGACCTTAGTAAGTGCACACGAAGTAGAGGTCACATGAACACATGGCGAGAGGGTTGCTGCCTACAAGCCAAGAGAAGAGCCCTCAGGATCAAACCCATGCTGCTGGCACCTTGATCTTGGACTTAGCCCCCACAACTGTGAGAAATAAACTTTTGTTGTTTAAGCCACTCTGGTATTTTCTTATGGCAGTCCTAGCAGACTAATACAGTGACCCAGCCAAACGGACACATAAAATTAATCATCACACAAGCACTTGTATTACCTGGAGTTTGCTTTAAAATACTCAAAAACAATCTTTTTTTAATTTAAAAACTAATCCAGGGAGGGTAGATGAAACATGGTTCGCAAAATGTTGATAATTGTTAAAACTGGGTGCTGCAGAAGTGGAATTTCATTATATTATTGTCTGAAATTTTCTATCATGAGCCATTTAAAAGAAATATTCACGAGACTACCGTGTCCCAACCCAATAATGACAGGAAGAATTCACACACCTTCTTTATACTTTGGAAGATGAAGGTTTTAATAATGAAATTCTTTAAGTACTTTTGTCCAGCTCTGATCTGTAGCTTCCTTTTTCCTATTCAGCCAGCAAGTTCTTATTAAGATATGACTCAAGGACATGGAGTTCATTAAAATGATTGTCATATCAC
This sequence comes from Balaenoptera musculus, assembly GCF_009873245.2. NCBI lineage: Eukaryota > Metazoa > Chordata > Mammalia > Artiodactyla > Balaenopteridae > Balaenoptera > Balaenoptera musculus. The sequence goes on from NC_045795.1 coordinate 10,110,963, forward strand.
ATGGTGGGAAGAACACTGTCAAAAAAAATTCCCTGTCTCCACCAGAGCATGTCATTCAGGGTTTCCTGCAACTGAAACCACAGTAGCTGATTAGGGGTTTTTTTTTGTTTTTTTAAAAGTTTTTGGCCGCACCCCACGGCATGTGGGATCTTAGCTCTCCAACCAGGGATCGAACCCACGCCTCCTGCATTGGAAGGCAGAGTCTTAACCACTGGACCGCCAGAGAAGTCCCCTGATGAGGGATTTTGAGATTTGCCTTCCAAAGATCTAGATAATGTACCACATTATCATATAAATCCCTGTTACAAGATTCAAAATGCATTAATTACCATTGTTATGCTTCTGTAGTTCTCCCACTTTGCCCGGGAAAAGCTTAGAATGTTTTCTACTAAAATCATATATAAATGCAAATATTTGCACCCAGCTTCCTCTGACTACATTTCTGTTTAGCTAAGGAATGCTAAGTGGTTTCATCTGTAAAAAGGAAAAAAAAAAGAGCCAGAACCAAGGTTGTTATTTAGGATATTTGATTTTTTTTTCTGAAGAATAACAGGAACCTTTTCACCTAATAATAAATGCACTTTTGAAGGTTGAAGCATTTTGATTATTTTAAGAATAGGCATTTTCAGAAAACTCATACTCTGTACTGGAATCTGCAAACAAAAAAATCATTAAATTTTTTCAGCACCAGCAGAACTGGGTCAGAGAACTTGTTGAAATGGACAGAAAGGAAGAAATTCCCATCTGCTCTGTTCCCCAAATAATTCATCAGTGGGGCCCAAGCAGGCGTGAAGGACGGGACTCAGCATAATGGTTTCTAAGTGAAAGTAGAAATCAGATTTTTAGGGAAGTTGTTTGGTGCGAAATCTTGACCAGTATAATGAGGGCCTTGTCAACTGGGTGCCCTGATTTGATGTTTCAATCCAGGATTCCAGACCTCTGACTGTCCTTTTCTGTTCTGAGAGGAGTGAGCTGGACAAAGAGAGAGCCAAGCTTCCCCTGAGATGCCAGGTCCCTTGACAGTCTGTCCGGGCTCCTGGGAGGGGCCCCGGTGCTCTGGGTCTCCCGGGCCTGATGGCAGTGAATCCCAAACCGTGTGGACTCACTGGGGCTGAGTGACAGGCGAGGCAGACAGGACACCAGTGCCTGCAAGTGTCTCTGCAAACTGAAGAAAACAAAACAAAACCTTCAGCAAAGGGGGAGTGGGTCAGTCTGTCAGCATCTACAAATACGCAAGTTGGGGCAGAGAAATACCCCAGCACCACAGGGAGACCAAGTCAAAGTCACAGAGGAGTAATTTGCTAGGAAAAGAGGACAACGGGAGAGGGAAGGAGAGCCTGGAGACGGAGAAACGTGGGTCCCTCAAAGGCTGGCACAGTCGCCCTTGGACACTGATGCTGGGAGGGCCTCAGAAAGAGCCTTTGGGTCACTGCCAGGGGAGCATTTGCATCAGGCCGAGGAGGCTGGCTGGGAGCATTGGAGTCTGCTGGGCCTCAGGCCGTGCCACAAGGAGCAGCAAGGTCATAGGGGAGATACGCGGGCTCTGCCGACGCTGAGCCAACAGGATTTTCCAGAAACCGCCTAGAGCAAGGAGCACTGTGGATGGTCGGGGTCCAGAGTGGGGCGGGTAATCTGAAACAAAGTAACAGCAATCATCATTCTGCACTTTTTAACCAGAAATGCCTAGGGACAAAGAAAGGACCACCCTGGAGAGGAGGGAGGATCTACCAGATGGGCAGCAACCAAAATACTGGCTGGTATAGATGGGCCCAGGTAAGAGGAAATGCAAACACAAGTGTCATGTGACAGCCTTAGGCTCCCACAGGGTTTCAGGGTCCACTGGGCTGGGCCCTTTGGTAACCAGCAGTGATCTCTGCAGCCCCTCCATTCCAGCCAGGCTGTGCCCTCTCTATCCTGATGGCTAAATATTCCAGGTCTTTTCTGGGCCTTGTCCTTCCTAGTCACCCAGGTTTCCAAGCACGCTCTCACCCTTAGCCAAGGAGAGCTGGCCTTGGGCTCCTGAAGAACATGGCTCCTCTGAAAGCTGAACAAGTACCAAACACACACACACACACACACACACACACGCACACACACACACCCCACCATACCCCTCACAGATTCCCTTCGTAACCATCACCCTGCCTTTCTCTTCTCTTCCCTGGATAAAAATTCGTTCCCCACAGATATCAGATGGGGAACAATGCCATTTCTCTCTTGGGAATCCCTCCTAGCAAGATGGTAACTCATGAACCAGAGCGAAGACCCACATATGACATGAGGGAATCTTCTGCCACCATGTGGTTAGACTACCTCATATTTGTATAGTGCTTGCAAGTTTACAAAAACCTTTCCCACTGAGTGAGGCAATTATGAATCCCATGCTAGGGACGTCGAAACTTTGACTTGAAGAGCTTAAGTGATCATTCCAAAGTCACCCACTTAGTGACAGAACTGGAAACCAAACCTTGTCATTTAATTCCAAGTAAGATCCTTTCTCTAATAAGGTAATAAAAATAGCTCCCATTTACTGAGCACTTACTCTGTGCCATGCCCTATCCTATGTGCCTTACACACTTAAATTTAGTTAACTCTCATGAAAACCCTCTAAGATAAGGGGATGCTAATAGTATACCCATTTTAGGAATGAGGAAAACTGAGGCACAAAGAGGTTTTGTCATTGCCCAAGGTCACACACTATACCACACTATCCTATAGCTGCCTACAATTTTCCTATTCCTACTTCCCTACAAATCATAAACTCAGGCTAGGAAGCAAAGTAATAAACAGATAATGACCCAAATAGAAAGCTTGGGAAAGGCAGAGCCAACACTTAGGACACTGACGGGGGTGCACAACCAAAAGCTCAGCCCACAAGCAGTCAGCTGCTACAGGTGTTTGCTACTAACTCTGGATAGACAGGCAGCACCAACTTATTTTAAGCCTAAAGGAAAAGAAGGTTTACTGACAGTATCAGCCAGGCCCTGGAAGGAAACAGATGGCACAATCCAAAGTGTTTAACTGAAAAGAATTTAATGAAAGGACTATTTACAGAGGGTAGGCAGGATTAAAGGAAGCAGCAAGGGGGTGATGAGGCCCTGGAAACAACAAATGCCGGAAGTTGTCACCACCTCTCGGACTGTGGGATTGATGGAAGGACCGGGTCACCAGAACTCAGGGAGCGCTGGAGCCACCCATGCGACGGCCCCGCCCCTTCCATCTCCTGCAGGTGCCCACCATTAGCAGAAAACCCAGGAAGCCCCGGGGCAGAGGGACCTTGGTGAAGCTGCCTATAGATGCTGCGGACCACAGTCAGGGCGGAGGAGGGGAGAGGATGAAGAGGCAGGGGAAGCAAGGGGGGAGCGTCAGCCAGTGACCCACCCTTCTCATCCTGACCCCGCCCACTCCCGGACTGTCGGACGCCTCGTGCCTCTCTAACCCAGCCAACGGGTAGTGGCTCGTGCTTCCTCCAAAAACACAACTGTTTTAAGCAGACCAGATATTGAAGGGACCATCACCATGTCCTGTGTTTCTTCTTCCAGGGACGGGCCCCGGGGTTCAATCAGCAGAGCCTTCCAGCCTAGCCTCCCCTAACAAAGGAGAGTTCTTTCCCGACTCCCCAACCTTTATCAAGAACAAGCAGAAGCAACATCCAAGGGCTGTTTTTCTTCTCTGAGCCAGTCTTTTAACCTTTGGCATCTCTCTCTCTCTTTTTTTTTTTTTTTTTTTAATTAATTCAGGAGGAAGGCAGCAACAGAGAGCAGATCAATTGCCAGACATGGTCCTGGAGCAGACAGCACCGTAGTTGTCTCTGTGGCAGAGGTGACAGAGGGTGGTACACGTGTTGGCCAAGGATTTCTGCTGAGGAAGGAGGGGAGGAGAGGGTGGGTGGCACCCCGGGAGCTCAATCTGTTACCAAGGAAAGAGGAGAGGAAGGGCTTTCTCCTGATAACCAGGAAAACATGGAGAGAAGAAGGAAGCTTCAAAGCAGAGAGCAACTTCCGTGGCCTGAATACAAAATACCCTCATTAGAGGGACTTCTTGCGGCCAGATCATAAGGCCCTCCCAGCACTTGGCCGGCCGTTTTGAAGACCCAGAATCGCAAGGCTTGAGTGACAACTGCTTTGAAACCTTCGCGTGGTGATGGGAGTGGGCAGGTTGGAAGGGGAGTTTTTATATTGTATCTTTTTTCTTTAGCGATGAAGATGGATTTTATTTAAATTGTGGGAAGCGGGGGTTTCTTACCTGTTAGACCTGCCACTCAGCTTCATCTCCCACAGCACCTGGAAGATCAGAATCCTGATGAGTTTTGACAAGAACTTCTCTCAAGTGGAGAATGATTATACAAAACGGCACGTTAGGAGGAGACCCACACTGAAAGATACCTGAGTCCCTAATACGCTGGGGTGTGGGGAAAAGAAGGCATGAGGAACAGTAAGTGGCCCAACCCATGTTTCTTAGTCTTGGTCTTGGGGGTCCCACCCATTTTCCCTTACTCACTGTTTTCACAAAGGGTCCATGGTAGCAACCAGGGATGTGGTGGAGATAGAGGTCCAAAAAATCACCATAAAAATGCCCAGTGGTGTCATGAGTCTGGGCTGTTCCACTTCCGGTATTGCTCTATTAATGGCAGGCCTGTTAACCTGGTCACTTGGGCCCCAAACCAGGAAGTCATCTTGGACTCTTCCCTTTCCCCCAACATCCCATATTCCAACAGTCACCAGGCCTGATTGAAAAGTCAAATAAAACATATTTATCGCACACCTCTGATGTACCAAGCACAATCGAGGTAGCTGGTGGGAGGCAGTTCTACAGGCATACAGACCTCATCGTCAAGAAGCTTACAAGCTTATCAGGTGAGAGAGGAATCAATATATAAACAAAGTCATCTCAGATTGGGTGTTAAACTGTTTTTGTCTGTTGGGTATAAGAAACTGGCTTAGTTCCCATTCTGGCAAAGGCTTCGGAGATTTATGATCAGTGGTTCAAAAATGTCATCAAGGACCCAGGTCTTTTTCCATCTTTCTGCTCCACCATCTTGTTTTGCTTTATCCTAAAGCCAGAAGCAAGAGGGCTGCAGCAGCAATGGGCATCCCATTCAGATATTACCAAAGCCAGAGGGAGAAGAGAGGTCTTCTCCTCCTGTGGCAATCCAAGGAGAGAGGGACCCTTCACTAGAACCACCCCCCTAGACTTCCCCTCAAGTCTCATTAGTTATAATTGGGTCATCTGCCTATTCCAGAGCCAAGGCAGGCGGAGGGAATGGGATTCCCTTTAGATCAAAGAGAACGGAGTCTCTGCCCCAAGGGGCTGTGTGGGAGGGCGCTATCGGACCAAAGTTAGGGTTCTTTTTAGGAAGGAAGAAGAGGCGGACACATTCTGGGTTGCAGCCAACAGTGTTGACACAATATTAAAAGGACATTTCAAAATTAAATGGGGTAACGACAGAGGGGTCAGGAAAGGCGGGCTTAGATCTCACCCCGTTGCCACTGGCTGGGGTTACGGCCGTAGCCTCCTAACTGGCCTTCCAGCCACCGGCCTGCTCCACCTCCACCCTCACTCCATGAACCCGTTCTTCACGTTGCCCCGTTGGATCCGCCTAAAATGCAAATCTGCTTATGTCATTTTCTTCGTTACAATGCTCCTGTAGCTCCTTATTTCATGGAATAAAAAACCTTTCAGCATGACGAGATAATTGAATACTTACCACGTACAAGGCAGTGTTCGAAGCACTTTCTATTGTGTTATTTAACTCACCTCTCAGGAAGTGCTTTCATAACTCCATTATGTAAGCGGGGTAATCAGACACCGGGATGTTAACTGACTAGTCTCTGTGTTAGTTTCCTATTACTGCCGTAAAACATTACCACAAACCTAGTGGTTTAAAACAACACAAATTCACTACCCTCAGTTCTGGAGGACAGACATCCAAAATCAGTTTCAAAATCAAGATGCCGGCAAGGCTGCTTTTCTTCCCAAGGAGCTGTATTTTCTTGCCTCTTCCGCCTTTTAGAGACTGCCTGTATTCCTTGCCTCGTGGCCACGTCGCTTGAGCTGCTTCCATCGTCGTATTGCCTTCTCTCCTTTCTGATTTCCCGCCTCCCCTTATAAGGACCCTTGTGATTACATGGGGTTCACCCGGATAATCCAGGATAATCTCCCATCTCAAGATCCTGAACTTAATCACATCTGCAAAGTCTCTTTTGCCGTGTAAGATAACAGTCATAGGATACTGATATTAGGACAGGGATATCTTTAGGGGGCCATTATTCTGTCCACCACTCTCAAGGTCCCATGGCAAGGAAGTCGTGGAACCAAGGTTTGAACTCAGGCTCTGCTGCCCCGGGAAGAAGCCTTGCCTCCCTCCCAATCTAGTTGTTTTGTGTCTAACCTAGAAGATGTCTTGCATACCCCAACCTCTCATGTGGCTCACTGTCACTTAACCTTGGGACCCAGCTCACAGGGACCTCTTTTGGAAAGACTCCTTCCCTACTACTCTACCCCTGGACCCCTCAGCTGGGCTAGATGTCCCTCTGCTGTGCTCCCACATACCAGAGCTCACTACTAAAATGTCACTTATAACTCTCCAGGGGAATTGGCTTCCACAGAGCATGTGGAGCTCGGGTAAACTTGTTTATTTGTTGGTTGGTTGGTTGAATAAATAAATTGGCTGAGGAGAAGACATTTGAAAGGAGAGAAATAATCATAAGAGTTAATAGATATTAGGAAGGGGGCTTTGGGGCAATGGTCTTTTGGAATCTGTTTTGGGGTTGGGGTACATTTGGGTCTGCAATGCCTTATACTTTTAAGAACCCAAAGGGGTCCATGTGGGGCTCAGAGAAAGAAGCAGGTAAGTGGCCATCCCAGGCTGCTCTAGTTTTCCAGCTCCGTCACCAGGTGGGATAGCGAGTGAGTTTCAGGGCAGAAGCTGGGTTCCGGCATGTGGTTGTAGCGCATCTTTTGCAGTTGGGGTGTGATAGACGGCACAGGAGGAAAGATTTTGGAAACCAGAATGACAAGCCTTCAACCACACCCTGACTTATAAATGTGCAGTTCATTAGCTCTTAGACTTTGAAGCCTACATTACACACACACACACACACACACACACACACATTGGGGCAAAAAGAAATGAAATGTGTAGCTATAGTCACGGAACTAGTAAGTTCTAGAACCATGCTTGGAACCCAAATCATCTGGGCTCCGCTCTGTGGGCTTACCCCTGCACCGTGCTGTCTCTCACACACCGACTGTGTTCTATTTTTAAAAGCAGTATCTGGAGATTTTGGAGCCTGGCCTAGTGAGCAGAGAGGTCACAGAGAGAAATAAAGGCTAGGAGATGAGAGGGAGGAAGAAGGTGTGCGGACTAATTTCAAAGGACGAGTCTCAAAACCAGATCCACAGGCGACTCAGCACCTGCACACACCCCCGTGTCAGGACAGTCCTCTAGTTTCTTAAGTGACTTTCCTTCTCAGAATCTGCAATGGTCATTCTTTGAATATTAGCATTTTTACCAGATAGAAAGGAATCTTAGATGTGAAAGGAGTTTTATGCTATAATTCTAGCTAATTTAGTCCTGTAAACAAGAGGCAGAATGATTTCTCACCCAAAAAGGCATATTTATTTCAACTATGTAATTGACCAATGAGTTAGATCACTCAGAGGTTCCTAAATGGCTCTGCCTACTATTCTGATTTATGTTTTTATCAAGTAAAATCAATATAAAACCCTCCTGTGCTAGGAAAGCTAAAATGTCAACACAGGTTGATACAAACCAGGCGTCCCCTAAGCAAACCTGTGTACACTTTTGTTGAATAATAGAGGGACCAGGGCTTTAATTCTTATTTCCCCCAAAGAGGTATTAATATGTACCAACAGGCATGTGTGAATGCATCACACATGTGCATGCACTTCAACCCTGCTTACCCAGCCATAGGCAGGTCTCTAAGATAAGCCAAAAAGCTTAGCATGGCGGAGCTCTGGCAATTTTCCAAGGTTAGACTTTTTCTACCTTAGGAAGCTCTGCATCCATAAAAATCATGCTATGGTTGCCTAAACACAACAGTTAACACCTTAAAACATTGAGGGTCACATCTTAGGCATCGTCCAGCCCACCATTTTGCAGATGAGGAAGTTAGGGCAAGGGAGATGCATGACTTACTCAAGGTCCTGGAGAAAGGGGCAGAGACCCAGGCTGGAGGTATGGGTTTGACAGGCTCCAAGAGAACCAAGAGAGGAGGTAACCAGAAATGGCATCACTGAAGGGTGAGCAGAGGAGAAAACAGCAGAGCCACCTGAGAAGGGCTCCTGTAGGTGGAAGGAAAATCAAGAGGGTCCAGGGTCTTGGAAACAAGGGGAAGAAGATACTCAAAGCAACAGTAGTCAGTACCGCCATGTGCTGCGGAGAGGGCAAGCAAGAGAAGGGCTGAGACAATCCCACTGGATGCGGCAACAAGAAGACATTGGTGACCCTGGGCAAAGCTTTCCGCTGAGTTGTGGGGACAGAATCAGATCTTAAGGGCTCAATGAGTGGGTAGGAGGTGAGTTAGTGGGGGCTTCCTTTCAGAAGTTGGACTGTAAGAAAAGACGAGAGGTTGTGCCTGAGCTGGAGGGGTCTCAGGGTGGAGAGAGACATGTCTTCATGCTCCGGACCTATGGAGAAAGGCATTAAAGAAGGAAGACTAGGAAGTATGGGAGAGAGGGGGACTCAGCTACAGAGTCACCATGGAGGAGACGGGCAGGGCTTCACCCTCACTGGAAACCCAGCTGGGGCTCGGCAGCCAGAGGAGCCTGGTGAGAAGTGTTCAGCTTCCGATGACGTTAGCAGAATTCACCAAAATCTTGGTTAACTGAAGTGCTTAGAGAGGACTGACTCATAGATGGGGAACCCCCAGCTTGTGATTTGAAAGACTTTGGGATCTGGCCGAGATCTCCCCAAACCACCTTCCCTGGCCGAGGTGCCCCGGAGCTGGCAATTTTCGTTTCTCTGTGGCAGGAAAACACTACAGGTATGAAGGGAATTTTTTCTAAACCAAGTCTATCAAAGAGTGCTTTCTGAACCTAACAAATGACCTCAGAGGAGTCCATGATGGTCCTAACTTGGCATTTTGACCCAACCACTAATCTATTTGGGGGGATAATTTATTCCCTCTAGAAACCGGCTGAAAACGTTGACTCAACCAGTTTTCAATGATTGTTATTGTTGTTTTAGATGAAGATAGTTAACAGGCCCTGCCTGTTACCCAAAACCCACGATACGCGACTGTTCTTTATTGGTCCAGAAGGGAATAAAATCCAGTGCCTTTGGGGGGAGGTCAGGGGATGCCACATGAATGCAGTAGTGTCTGTCTTCTCAGGAGTAACAGAGAGAGGTCTGGGAGGAAGCCCAGCCCACACTGGAGTGCGCCGGCTGTATAACCAGTGATTGGGCACTCTGTGTCTCAGGTCCCTCAACCGGTGGTAATAAATACATGCAACAGATGCTTGCTACGTGCCAGGGGCTTTCCTAAACAGTTTATACGTTTCCTCTTTCCTACAACCTGTGAGCTGGAATTTATGTCTGGAACTGACAAGGAAACCAAAGTTCAAAGAGATAAAGGAACTTATCAAGGGTCACACACTAGAATGTTCCAGAACCAAGATTATCAACCAGACCTGCCTGACTTGCAATTCCCACACTTAACTACTCCGTGGCCTCGACAAGATAGGGATTAAACAAGTCTGGTCTAGCTGATCATTCTGAAGATGAAACAAGATAATGACTAAAACTGCTGTGAAAACTCAGAAGAGGAAGAGACAAGCCTTGTTGTTGGTCTCCTTTGCACACTTACGGCAAGTATAAGTCCACAACTTGGAGAGCGGCACCCACGCGGTCGGGGGATCCTGGGGAGGCGGGTGTTTTCAGGCTATCACCCAAGTGTGGGAAGGTTGAGTGGAGGAAACATCCTGTGGCCTCTCTGGGCTACCACATCTTCATCTCCTCGCCTCAGCTGGGAAAGAGTAATCATGAGGGTGCAGCCACAGTTAGACAATGGGGACGTCTGTAGACCAGGGCTCCCCCAGCTGTGTACTCAGCTGAATTCAGCTGAGGGAGAAGGCACGTGTAGATGTTTTGACCCAGCCCTCTACAAAAGTTCTAGAATCAATCCCAGAGCTTTCTCGGCCCAGATCTTCATTTGCTAACTCCTTCCTCAGGTCTCTCAGCTCAAATGTGTCTCCACATAGCAGCCCCTGCCATCACTCTGTTTTGTTTTCTTTATCTGTATTCTTAGAAATTATCTTTTAAAATTGTGTTTTGTGCATTATCTATTTCCCACACTCAATCTTCTCAACCCCCAAATGAAAATAGAGGTCTGCTGTATCTCCCATACCTACAATATTATCTTGTATTGAATATGTCACAGGTACTTAATATGTATTTGCTAAATGGATGGATGAATGAACGCATGAAATTTTAAAATGGTCTCCCTCTATTTGGGCAGCTCCCCTGTCCACAGACCCAGGGAACATTCTCTTTCACTGATGATATGGCTGGTCCAGTAGCTTAGAAGCTAAACTACTCTGAGACCGAAACTGTGGGTAATAATTAGTCAAATCCATTTCACCTGTCTTCACTAATCAAGATTGTTTTCATTGTTGCTACAAAAGACTTGCATGTCCCCCAGGCGGCACTTAACCTAAACAGTAAGATGTTTGCCTGAGTTATTCTCCAGGAACTTGGAGTCAGCTGTGTCTAGTTCAAGCTGAACCGGTTAAGAATGGGTAGGGCCAACAACCCTCCAACTGGGCATGGGCGAGTGTCCTCTTGGTGACCTTTTGACATCGGAGGGCTGAAAACTCCACCCTCAGATCACACTAAGCACCTCCATTTTTGAAGGGGCAGAGGCCATAGCTTAGTTACACCTGTGCAGAAAGACGACTACCGAGACTTTTTCCAATCGCCTTTCCCCATGCTCCCCACGCCTCAGACCACCCTGCTTCTTTATTCTTTATCCCACAAATAACCCTGGCCCTTGCCTGTAGGGAGGTGGATCTGAGACCTGTTCTTCCATCTCCTCACCTGGCTGCCTTGTGAATAAACTCTCTCTTTGCTGCAACCTCGGCTTGCTGCACATCGGGCAAAATGAACCTGACTCAGTAAAAAGAGCATGGTAGGAGAGAGGGGTTCTGCTCCCCAAAGCTTCACAAAGGGGGTGATATTTGATGGTAAAAGGTACTGCAAAGTGCCAGGTGGAGAATGGCAAAGGTCAGGGTTCAGGTGACCTGGCAGAATAGTGAGCTGCTCACTGCAGCCTCCTTGCATGGTAAGGGCTGGGCAGGAGAAGAGGCTGGAAGGGGGTGAGGGTCAGGTGGGGAAAGGCCCTGGATGCCCAGATAAAGAGTTTGGACAGTATCTCGTAGGAAATGGGGAGCCCTTGAAGGTCAGGGCAATGAAAGCACCCTTGGCCCTTCTGGCTGCCGACAGCGGGTGTGAAACACAGTCGAAGAATTATTCAAAGGGCGATGAAGCAGGATGATTAGCCGTGAGTTCAGTCTCCACTGCCCATCTCTGAGAATCCAGGCTTGTCACCCTCATTCTGGGGTCTCATGTGCTGGGTAAAGTGCTATGAAGGCAGCGACATTGATAGACTATATGGCTGCTGGTGAAAAAACATTTCTCAATTATCAAACATACAGTAGATTGTGAAAATATATCGTGCTTGTGATATACACCAACTTCATAGATAAAACATTTTAAGTTATTCTCACTGCATATTCTATATTCCCCAGTTCTTTCCATTCCTTCTCAGTGTCAGGGTATTAATTCATCTGATAACAGTGATTCTTAGCAACAGGAAAAATACCCAGCCAGGTAGTCAATTGAGTTGATTCAATTCAATGACTGTGAGTTATGCTTTCCATTCTCACTAAAATGTGCCCAACTTATTTTAGGCTCTTCAAAAATGGAATCGTCTCCTGAAAATGTGAATTTTCAGCAAAGAGCCAAATAAGCATTTAAATTGTATTATCTGAACATTATTGCTACTATATCTGAAGTTCTTAATAAAAATTCTAGGAAACCTATTTGAAAGGAGCGAGGAATACTGCACATCTGAAGAACACCTGGATTACCCAGGCAGCGCTTCTCACTATTACAATCACTTTTTAAGAATCCTGATGCCCCAACTGGCCTGGAATATAATTGCTCTGCCCCATCAGGGGCAGAGCAATTATATTCCAGGCCAGTTGGATCAGAATCTCTGGGGGCGGAACCTGGGTATCAATATTTTAAAGATCTCAAGTGTTTCCAACGAATTTCACAAGCCTAAGGCAGCCCTGAATATAGCATCACCCGGAGAGACTTTTTAAAACACTGACGCCTGGGCCCCCTCCTCACAGATGCTGCCCCAGCTGATCTGCAGAGGACCTGGGCATTTTTTTAAGGTGCCCAGATGAATCTATTGTGCAACCAGAACTGAGAATCTCTAGCCTAAAGCTGCTCCCTTAATTAAATCAGTCCAGGCAATGAACCATCCAATGAATCTTGCCTCTCACACGTCCTCCAATTTTCTACTGCTGCTTTCTGCAGCCAACAATGATAGGAGGAGGTGAAACTCCACTTTTCCCCCCTTCTAGTCTATATGTGAGTTAAAACCAATGCCACCTTAAGGTGTCAGCCATTTATACCTTTGTGCATTTATACACTTCTTTCAGCAACCCTTTGGGAAGTTAACTCGTCGACTGCTAGTGGCAGAAGGTCAGTGAAAGGCAAATAGGAAAACACCCACAAATCAAACCAATCCCTTCATCTGAACCATTCTCTTAATTCTTGAAATTCCATAGATCTTTCTCACTTGGCTCATATGCCATCCACCTGTGATACAGCTGGTGAAGTGTGCAGGGGGAGGGTGGCCTTAAACAACCCAGGCAGGCAGCAGTCTCCAAAAATGGGTTGTCACTGAGGATGAATGAAGAGAAAGATACATGTGGGGGTGGGGCGGTGCCGGAATTTGAGGAGGTTCACATCCTGTGTATTAAAAGGAATTATCCAGACCCACTCCCCAGAGTAATGAAAATAAAACCAGAAATAGACAAATGGGACCTAATGAAACTTAAAAGCTTTTGCACAGCAAAGGAAACCGTAAACAAGATGAAAAGACAACCCTCAGAATGGGAGACAATATCTGCAAATGAAGCAACTGACAAGAGATTAATCTCCAAAATATAAAAGCAGCTCATGCAGCTCAATATCAGAAAAAACAAACAACCCAATCCAAAAATGGGCAGAAGACTTAAATAGATATTTCTCCAAAGAAGACATACAGATGACCAAAAATCACATGAAAAGCTGCTCAACATCACTAATTATTAGAGAAATGCACATCAAAACTACAATAAGGTATCGCCTCACACCAGTCAAAATGACCATCATCAAAAAAATCTACAAATGATAAATGCTGGAGAGGGTGTGGAGAAAAGGGAACCCTCTTGCACTGTTGGTGGGAATGTAAATTGATACAGTCGCTATGCAGAACAGTATGGAAGTTCCTTAAAAACCTAAAAATAGAACTACCATAGGACCCAGCAATCCCACTACTGGGCATATGCCCAGAGAAAACCATAACTCAAAAAGACACATGCACCCCAATGTTCATTGCAGCACTATTTACCATAGCCAGGAATGGAAGCAACCTAAATGCCCATCGACAGAGGAATGGATAAAGAAGATGTGGTACATATATGCAATGGAATATTACTCAGCCATAAAAAGGAATGAAATAATGCCATTTGCAGCAACAGGAGTAGACCTAGACATTGTCATACAGAGTGAAGTAAGTCAGAACGAGAAAGACAAATATCATATAATATCACTTATATGTGGAATCTAGAAAAATGGTTCAGGTGGACTTATTTGCAAAGCAGAAATAGAGTCACAGATGTAGAAAACAAACTTATGGTTACCAAAGGGGGAAGAGGGGGAAGGGGGTGAATTGGGAGACTGGGACTGACATATATACATTACTATATATAAAACAGATAACTAGTGAGAGCCTACTACATAGCACAGGGAACTCTACTCAGTGCTCTGTGGTGACCTAAATGGGAAGTAAATCTAAAAAAGAATGGATATATGTATATGTAAATATAACTGATTCACTTTGCTGTACAGCAGAAACTAACACAACATTGTAAAGCAACTATAATCCAATAAAAGATAAATAAATATAAATATAAAAAGATAAAAGGAATTATCTATCAAACAACCACTTGAGCCTTTAGAGAAGTTAAGTAGCTTTCCCGAGGATACAGAGTGATGACCAGGCCTGGATTCAAAGCCAGGTGTGTGAATCCGAAGTTAGTTGGTTTTTCTCTGAGTTGTATTGGCATCGTGTTGAAATAGGCCCCTAATCAGTTACTTGAACCGTCTGGGGCCTGAGTGGCTTGGAATTTAGAAATTTTCAGATTTTAGAAATTATTTCTGTAACAAAACATATTAATATTTTCACTAAACGGGTCAAGAAGCCTCAGATCAGACTTTTACCAATTCAGGAAAGGTTGTACCACTAAATTTGGGGTTTTCAGAGCTTTGGGGGATTTTAGAGTTGCACATAAGGGATTGTGGAGCTGAACGTCAAAGGAAATAAATGTATGTACATAATAACGAACAATTACTGAACAGTGAGCATTTGCCAGACATTCTGCAAAGCTCTGGGCATGCATAACCCTCACAATAACCTTGCAAGATAAGTATTATTACTATTCTCATGCTCAAAATCAGAGAACAGGCATGGGTGGGCTAAGTAACTCGCCTAAAATCACCTAAGTCCATTCATTCGTTCAGTCCCTGTTTTAATTAAAACCTTATAGTTAAATTTTTAGAGAATAACCTTTTTTTTTTTTTTTTAATATTCTTTCTGGCTCTTCCTGAGGGAATACTGGTATTTTCACTCAGTGCATGGTGGGAAATGTGGGTCCACATGTCAGATCTGACTCTCTCCTGCTTTAGGCTCTTCTTCTTCTTTTTTTTTTTTTAAATTTAATTAATTAATTAATTAATTTATGGCTGTGTTGGGTCTTTGTTTCTGTGCGAGGGCTTTCTCTAGCTGCGGCAAGCGGGGGCCACTCTTCATCGTGGTGCGCGGGCCTCTCACCGTCCTGGCCTCTCTTGTTGAGGAGCACAGGCTCCAGACGCGCAGGCTCAGTAGTTGTGGCTCACGGGCCTAGTTGCTCCGCGGCATGTGGGATCTTCCCAGACCAGGGCTCGAACCCGTGTCCCCTGCATTGGCAGGCAGATTCTCAACCACTGCGCCACCAGGGAAGCCCGAGAATAACCTTTTCTTATCGAATGGTGGAATATTTCCAGAATAACTGGCTGGACACTGGGCTTTGATCTGAGAGTCCATGGTTT
Source organism: Balaenoptera musculus (assembly GCF_009873245.2). Lineage (NCBI taxonomy): Eukaryota > Metazoa > Chordata > Mammalia > Artiodactyla > Balaenopteridae > Balaenoptera > Balaenoptera musculus. Next base: position 10,126,351 of record NC_045795.1, read on the forward strand.
GTACTTTAAATTTGCATCCACTTTGTATTATCCATCTTGCCTTACCAGCAGCCAATCCACACAAAACGGTAGGTCTTCCCCTTTGAGCACAGCTAGAAGTCTTGGGAAGTTCAAGGGAAAACTTGTGGTTGATTCAGTCCATTCACTTGCTGCTTGTTGGACACCCACAAAGTACTGGCACTTTCCCAGAATTAGATCCACTTCTGATAAAGCAGAAGAGTGTGAACTTCTACTAAAGCAGTATTGTCAAATTAAACTTGGACGACTGAGGAAGGCTTTTCCTTGGTAATGAGACTCCACGTGTAGATGCTGAACTTGGTCATAAACTGTGTGTTCTCCCTTCCGCATAACTCAATTTACTCTGGAATGATAACCTTTGCCTTCTTAAAGTAAGCTAATCAAACTCACAGGAGTGGTTTCCTTCTACTGTGCCTAATATTTTTTAGAATAGACTTTAAATACTCTCAAGGATTTATCAGAAAAGCATCATTGTTCTAATAATTCTTGAAATAGAAATTCTTGAACTCCACACAACCATTCAAAATTCTGGAAGAACAATGTGCTTTGTTTAGTTAATCTTTCATTTTTCCCTGTAGAACTTAAAACTATTGTGTAAAACATAAGTATCCCTAGCTACCATGCATTTGTTTTGTGGTTAACTGAATTTTATTATTTCAGGAAATTATATAATTGTTTTTCTGTAAATGTGTTCTTTAGACTTGTAGTGATCTTAAGTGATTTTATTATGCCTAAGTAATGAAAATATCCAGTTAATAAAGTCTAGTGAGGAAAAAGGGTTTATCTATAAAAAATTCAGTCTATGGGCACCTTTGAACAAATTTATTCTTTTTTTTTTTTTTTTAATATTTTATTTATTTATTTATTTATTTATGGCTGTGTTGGATCTTCGTTTCTGTGCGAGGGCTTTCTCTAGTTGCTGCAAGCGGGGGCCGCTCTTCATTGCGGTGCGCAGGCCTCTCACTATCACGGCCTCTCTTGTTGCGGAGCACAGGCTCCAGACGCGCAGGCTCAGTAATTGTGGCTCATGGGCCTAGTTGCTCCACGGCATGTGGGATCTTCCCAGACCAGGGATTGAACCCGTGTCCCCTGCATTGGCAGGCGGATTCTTAACCACTGCGCCACCAGGGAAGCCCCGAACAAATTTATTCTTGAAAATAATAAGTGCCTTATGTTGAGATGGTTTGCCCTACAATGTGGTCTGCTACTTACTTCACAAAGCTCCCCCTGGTGTTTAATAAAGTCCAACTTTTCCCCAATTCTTTTTGGACTCTAACTGCTTCTAATTATCTTAAAAATCTATCCATTGATGCCTCACAAATTATTACCAAAGCTAGAACATTTGGACAAATTTTGAAAAATGTTGAGTAGATAGTAATTCCTCAACAGGTGCTGTTGAATGGACTAGGATATTCTTACCAACCTCACACCATAAACCAGGCAACCAGGGCAAAAAGAGGTAACTTACTTCTAAACTTTCACTTCCTGGCTGTGTGACCTCGGGCAAGTCACATCATTTATTCAACAAATATTCACTGATCGTTAATCCATGCTTGGCACCACTACCCCACCTGTCTTGGTGCTAGGGACACAATAGTGGGGAGACAAGTATGGTTCCTGCCTTCACAGACTTTATTAAACAGAGAGTCTCAACTTGCTGTGCATGAGAATCACCTGGAGGACTTGTTTTAAAAAAGTTGCTGGACCCTACCCCCCAGAATTTTGATTCAGTAGGTCCAGGGTTGGGGGGTTGACAAAAACATATGTTCACGCAGGAACTTCTACACGAATGTTTATAGCAGTATTTTTTGTTATAGCCAAAAGGTGGAAACAACCCAAATGCCCATCAATGGACAAATTGATAAAATGCGGTACATCCATACAATGGAATATTATTCAGCTATAAAAGGGAATGAATTGCTGATACGGGCTACAGGGATGAACCTTGAGAATATTATGCTAAGAGAAAGAAGCAGATCACAAAGACCACATACTATGTAATTCCATTCATATGAAATACCCCAAACAGAGAAACATATAGAGGCAGAAAGTAGATTAGTGGTTGCTTAGGACTGGGGGTGAGAGGGCAAGAGGGGGAGGTAAGGAGGTGATAGCTAAAGAGTACAGGGTTTCTTTTTGAGGTTATGAAAATGGTCTAAAATAGACTCACAGACATGCTGTAGAAAACAAACTTATGGTTACCAAAGAGGAAGGGGGAGGGATAAATTAGGAGTTTGGGATTAACATATACACACTACTATATGTAAAATAGATAACCAACAAGGACGTACTGTATAGCACAGGGAACTCTACTCAATATTTTGTAATAACCTATAAGGGAAAAGAATCTAAAAAAGAAGTTTTGTTTTTATTTTTGCTTTTGTGTTGCAGAAGTTATTTATATACACTATTCTGATACCAGTCCCTTATCAGATGTATGATTTGCAAATATTTTCTCCCATTTTGTGGGTTGTTTTTCCTTTTCTTGATAACACCCTTTTGGTGCACAATTGGACTCTGAGTGCCAGCTGTGCCTTAGGAGCCATGGAAGAACTAGGAATTTAGCAGGAAGAAGACACAGGGTGAGGGGAGAGGGTGGTGGATAAAGGAATTTAGAAAGTTACCCCTTAAGACCCTAGCCTGCCTCCCAGAGCTGAAATCTTGCTGCATAATCCTATTTGGCATGTCAGAAACAGAGTATCATCTTCCTCTTTCTATTCCTTCTGTAACAGATTCTACTTTCCCCCAAGCAAAAAAGATGCCTTGAGTAATTTGAGGCCCAGATCTTTGTTGGTTTTTGAGAAGGCAAATAAAGATCCCACTGCGGGCTCTGCGGAATACGGTGGGTGAGCCCCCGGAGAGGCCTGCACAACTGACAGGCCCTGGAGCTTAGATCTCATTCGCTTCAAGGTCAACCCACCTCTGGGCTTCTGAGCACTTGGGAACTTTTCTGAGGACAAAATCAATGCTGTTCGCCAGCATTGCTCAGAGGAGCTACGGGAGAGTAGGGGTTGGTTTTGAAGGAAGGTGGGAGCAGGACTTCCCTGATCAATTAGGTCTTCTCCCTGAAGGGGGCCAACCCCACTCTTTTTGGCCACAGATTGAATGGTTAAGCCCAACGGGTTACAGCAACAGAAAGCTGGGGGAGGAAGGAGAGAACACTCACTACATCACCGCCATTTTTCTGGTTCTATGAGGAGGGATTTTTCCCTAAACAGTCTTCACCCATCCACCCATTCACCCTCAGGGGAGGAGCAGTGACTCATTAGATTGGTGATTTTGGAAGAAGTCATCCCTTGTGCCTTTCTCTTTGGGAAGCTGGGTTCTGCAGAAAGCACTCACCTTTTTAGATACGTTTTATGATCAAGCTCTACTTCTTCAAGTGAACCTTCACTGCCAAGGAAAAATGTGCAATTGAGGAAAATTTAATTAACCATGCCAGAAGAAGGACTAGATTATCTTTCTAATCTTTCTACATAAAATGATATTAGAAATCATTGTTGTGAAGAGATAACCAAAGAGTAGGCAGAAAAAAAAATGTAGAGGAGGATCAAGCAATTTATTTAAAATAATATTAATATTACTTTCTGGATTTGTGATATTTGTGGTAACTGTCAGCTTTATAAAATTATAATTTGTTGTGATTTCTTTTCTCATTCTAAATAGATACTTTCACATATAATTTCATATTCATAATTTTGTTCTTTTTCTTAAAAGGGTCACCGTAGTGTATAAGCATCAGGCCTCGTAAAACCTAAATCCATTCCCTCCTCCCCTTTCCAATTAACTCCAAAGTACTGGAAAGCTAAAAAATCCTCTCCTTAGTCTATTTCCCATCCCAAATCGTCAGTCAGGTTGTTCAGTGTAGTCTATTATAGAGGTTCTGCCATGAGCTTAAATGGTATCATAATGGTAATAAAATGCCAACAACACATTTTTCCTATCATGATGTCCACCACAGATTTAAAGTTCAAAGACTAAAATCCCAAAGAAGTTGAAGTCCAGAATTTTTAAGTTCAGTTTCAAAGGAATTAATCAAATATTTTTGCCCTTGTAAGTTAAGTGTGAAGTCCAAATTCCTTGGGTTAATTTTAAAATAAATTACAGTCTTCCCCCAATTTCTTCTACTCAGTTCCAACCAAAGGGAATCTTGGTGCCTTGGGTAGATGGAGAGACTCCATCTAGGAGCACCAGCCTGGAGTGACTGCGTTCCTTCAGGATGTCTGAAACGTCATCCATCACAGAGCTTTTCAGAAAGTCCAGAGTGTCCACAAGAGGCAAGGCTGTGGGTGGCCCTGGCCCCATACCTACTCGTCGGCAAAACAAAAACAAACACACACAAAAACCAAGCCAAACTGTGGTCCTTAGGGCAGCTATCCAGGCAAAAATTATGTTTGAGAAACCAATGCGTCGATGTTGCCAAAGGGATGGATAGCTGAGTGTTGAGAGAGGAAAGAGACAGTCTTGATGTCAACCTCGCCAGGGAAAAACCAGTTAATCCCAATTATCTAGAATCTGTGCGTTGTGCACTTACGTTTCTCTGAGAGACTCTTTCTACTGAGAAATTAATTTTGCAAGAATGTAGGGATGTCTTTAATGCTACTCCTTGAAAAGAAAGAGTTGGACATACAGTGGAATTCTCCCCTATCTCCTGGCATAGTAAACAGAGTGCCATGGTAATTAATTTCTCTTCCCTTCCCAGGCTCTCAGATTGATTAGGTAATTGATCCCCTGAAGACAACCCCAAGCCTCAAGACTACGCCTCCAGTTTCTGGTATCTTCAAGGCAGTGGGTTTCAACTGGGAGTGATTTTCTTCCCCCTGTAGGGTTGCCAGATTTAGCAAATAAATACACAAGGTCCCCAGTTAAACGTGAATTTCAAATAAACAACAAATAATTTGTCAGTTTAAGTATGTTCCAAATACTGCATTATTCATCTGAAATTCACATTTAACTGGGCATCCTGTATTTTATCTGGTAACCTGGTGGTACCCAGGGGATAGTGTTGGCAACGTCTGGAGACATTTTTGGTTGTTACAACTCCAGGGGTGGGGAGAGGCCAGGGATGCTGTTTAAACGTCTTGCAATGCCCAGGAAAGTCTCCCACCACAAAAAATTATCTGGTCCAGAGTGTCAGTTGTGCCAAAGCTGAGAAATCCTGCTTTAAGGCAAAGCCTTTTCCTTTCAGCTTCTCCAGAGAATAAAGCTCCAGACTCCTGCCTGCCATTTTGTGCCCAGAGTGGGACACATTCATTTATTTTTAAAATCTCGGCATGACCTATTATCCACGTTCACAGCAAAAACTCAAGCACTCTTTCCTCTTAGTTTTCTTCTGTAGCTAATAAGGAGACCAAGGAAGAGCTGGCCAGGATAAAACAGCATTTATGTTAAGTTCAGGGGCATGAGGGCCAGCCTCGAAAAGCAGCCCTGAAGAGCTGGGGGTGGGGATGGAGGGGGCCTGGCCCATCTCATTCAGGCGAGACTTCCACCTTCCTGCCTGGGAGGAGAGGGCTGTGAGCTGCACAGCTGCATTTCTCATGAAGAGATGCTTTCTTCGCAGGCCCTGGGGTGGGAGGGAAGCCGGCAGCCGAAGGTGGGGATGGCGTGACACAGCTGTTAATCAAACGACTTTTAAAAGAACAAGAGAGTAAGGAAGCACAGGGGTAGGGAAGGTTCTGAATGTTTTCTGGTCATGAGATGTGCATAAATTCATGGGAGGTTATCTGAGGATGTTTATCCCAAGCCCTATTCACAGTTGGCCCTGAAATGAATACCAGAACATTAGAATTCAAGGGTCATCGCTCCTTTCTGCAACATCCGGCCCCCATTTCCTTCCCTCCCAGCAGACCTGCGTGTCACACGTGTGGCTGTATGTGCAAAAGAATGAACGTGCACCCTTAGCCACCCAATTTGCAGAACTTGATGGCCCTAGGACAAAAATTGCTGGTAGGTTTTTTCCTTTATTTGATGAATTTTTAGCATAAGAAGTATAAAAACTTTATTTTAAAAGCCACTAACTGCTGACTCAAGGATAGAGACCAGGGTTTTGGAGAATTCAAAAATTAAACTCCATTCAGGCATTCATTAAGTCAAGCAAGATGAATCAGGCTTTTGGTTATATAAAAGCTTGGCTCCTTATGGAAAATCTGTCTTTGCAGTTCTCTGCTTGCTGGAGAAAAGAATGCAAGAAGCATAAGAAGAGGGGCCGTGCAGACAGCTTTATAAACACCAGAAAAGCCCCATTTAGGCTCAGCTGTGGCCTAGCACGGCCTAGACAACAAAATGGGGAGAGTGAGGCATGGGGGCTGGGAGGGAGGTGATATCTCTCCTCTGCCTTACAGAGGCAACCCCTCTGTCCTCGATGACCAGGACATCGTGCTTTTGGTCCAGTAAAGTCACTGACTTTACTGTCAAATTTAATGTTTGTAATTTCTGTCTGAACTTTAGTGACTTACTCTATTTCTCTTTGGAAAGTATTCTAAACTAAACTGTTTGTTTAATCGAAGTATAGTTGATTTACAATATCGTGTTAGTTTTAGGTGAACAGCAAAGTGATTCAGTTATATATGTATATATATGTATGTATATACATATATGTTAGATTATTTTCTTTAAATGTCATTACAAGATATTGAGTATAGTTCCCTGTGCAACAAGTTCCTTGTTGCTTATCTATTTTCTGTATAGTAGTTTGTATCTGTTAATCCCATACTCCCAATTTATCCCACCCCCTGTCCCTTTCCCCTTTGGTAACCAGAAGTTTGTTTTCTACGTCTGTGAGTCTGTTTCTGTTTTGTATATAGATTCATTTGTATTATTTTTTAGATTCCACATGTAAGCGACACTGTATAGTATTTGTCTTTGTCTGACTTACTTCACTTAGTGCAATATTCTCTAGGTCCATCCATGTTGCTGCAAATGGCAATATTTCATTCTTTTTTATGGTTGAGTAATAAGCATTCCATTAAACTAAATTTTTTTTTAAAACTTGGTCTTTTCATCCATTATAAAAGTAGTAGAAATAGCCAAGGGAAAAACTCAGAATATACAAAAAAAGTAAAAAGTAGAGAAAATAATAATTGAACCATATTTGACCCATAGTTTGATACTCACAGAGACAACCCCTGCCATTGACATATTTCTTTCCAAGATTCACTCTAAGCTTAGTTTTTGGCTTAAAATCTTGTGATGATGACTCTTTAAATACAAGGCTATATCTCATGTTCAAAAAATAGAAACTATCGTTTATTGAGCATTTACTACTTGCTAGACCCTCTGCTAAGCACTTTATGTATGTAATTCCACTTAATGGTCAAAACAACCTGATAAAGAAGATACTGTTGTTACTTCCCCATTTTACAGATGAGAAACTGAGTCTCTTACTAGCCACAGAGTTAGTAAGTAGCAGAACTAGGCATATCCTACTTTTTTCACTTAACGTTGACTGTGACCCTTTCCATGTTATAACTCAACTTTAAAAATTTTTAATTGCTGTCCAGTATTATGAGTTGTTACATCATAATTTAGGAAACATTCACCTACCATTGGACATTTGGGTTACGTCCAGTCTCTTGTGGTTGCAGGTGATGTTAAACGTTTTTATTCTTGATTATGGCTGATGCAATGAGCATTTTTGAGCAAAGCTATTTTTGGATTTAAATATTTTTAGGGATAGATTTCCAAAAACAAAAATGGAATTACTAAAAATGTTTTTAAAGGAGTTTTACCTATAAAAGAGTCACATTGATATCCAGATAGGCTCCTTTTTCAGTGTCTTCATCAGCAATGGAAATTATTATTGAAAAAAAAATTAGCTGATTTTTTTAGAAAAGAATTTATAGTACATTGTTTAAATTGAATTTTGCTTTATAAGTAGTCAGGTCAAAATTTTGTTTCATTCATTTGTTGGCCAGATATAAATTTTTTATGAGTTTTTTTTTTTTTTATCCAGTTATCTATTGGGATTTTAATGTTTTCTAACCAACTGCAATGAACAATTAGATAGCAAATATTTTGTCAGTGGTCATAGTTTCAGTATTGCCCTCAGGTTGCTATCTTCCTTTAAGGTTTGCATGCTTTTCCTGACAACATTTGAAAATGTTTATTTAAACCTCTGGGTGTTTTCCATTGTAACGTCCTTCATGTAGAGTTCAGATACTCACTTCTCTTTTCTCCAAGTAACCTGTTTTGAACACTTCTGAGAAGTTTCTTGGTAGTATTTATTAAAATGAAGGTTCAAAATAACACAGAGAAAAACGACATCATCCTATCTCAACCCCAGCCCTATGTGGACAATTGATTGCTGTAAACTACACATCTCAAACCAGCCAGAACTGATTTGTGCAAGCCTGCCCCAGGCACGCTTTGGGCCCCTGCATCCGCCTGGCGAGCCAGCCCCGTATTTAAAAGGCTCTCATTATGTGATGTCGAAAATTCTCCATTACAGCTACTTTGAAGCTCTTCTTATGCCACACAGATCCATTTCCTTTGTTCCATCCTCAGCAGCGACGGAACAGCGAGGCATTGTTCCCCAGGCAAGAATTCCTCGTGGGTAGCCCTGGCCCAGTGCATGGTGGGCTCAATAAATATGCCTTGAATAAAGTTGATATTTAACATCTCTAATCAGAACTATTCTCAGGCTTCCTTTCTCCAAGTTAAATGAGCTAACTACTTTTTTTTTTAACCCCTTGGATCATCTCTATGTGTCTCTCTAACTTACTTCCGGGAGTTCCTGGCCCTCTTGAAGCATAGTCTCCAAGCTGAGACAGAAAAGTCTGTGTCCTCTGGTCACTCCTGCCCCAGAGCTCTCAGGGGTGGGCTGAGAGCCACTAGCACCCTCACCGGCAGTTTGGCTCACCCGGAGATGTGGTGTAGATGGTCCTTAAGCATCTCTTTCTCCCTGTTATAGATGCAGGCTGAGTCAAAGACGTAAGGCCAGAAGGGACAGGGCTGGCTGGGGACAGAACTGAGCCCTCAGGTCCAGGAATGCTAGGCGTGAGCAGTAACTGTGGCTCACAAGCTGACACTGGATTGAATTTTAGCCAGTTTCAACAATAACGGATTGTCATTAGCAGTGAAAATACTTACCATGGATGCAAGATGATAAAGTCAACAAAGAGTCCTAGTGACTGTATGTAACTCTCAAAATGATTAAGATATTTTCTGAGAATGGGATGCATTCCCCAGTCCTTAAAATATCCTTAGGAAAAAAAATCAGACTAATAAAAATAATAGTGCCACAAGCCTTGCTTCTGTGTCATTTTGTATCTGGGTAATCAGATGGTAGAGGTCATCCCTGCTACCTTGGAATAAGAGCTACAGACTGGGAAAGGGAGGGGCCTTGAGTGCTATCTGTTGTTTACTTCAAAACTGATTGTGCGTGGTTCGAGTCTTAAATCGTCAGAAGTTTCTCTTTCCAATGTTGAAAACCTTAGTCGTGACTAAAATCGGATTGAGAACGAGCAATGGAAGAGCTTAGAAGCTGTGAAAAAACCTTGCTCACAAGTGAAAACCATTCCCAACATAAGCCAAAAACAGATTGGTGCCTTAACCCTGAGGTTACAGCTGCTTACGGACAGAACAGGAAGATCCTAGTTTTTAAAAAGGTGAAAAAGTAGAATCAGGGAAAAGATATGTAGTATTTCCACCAGAAGATGGTCACAAGAAAACAGGAGAAAGCATGTAATAAGAATTAATTAAACTTCTAACCTTTATTTTTAAAGTCTTAAAATCCTACAACATCAATTAGTTATATATTTCTAAACTTACAAATGATTCTTGCCAAACTATACTCATATTTTGTGATAGTTATGGGCTTTGAAGCTAGGCCAAAATTGATACTAGTAATAACTTTGTAACTACTACTATTACTATTACCACCAGCTTTCTGTGTACCAAGCACTCCGACAAGTGCTTTATGTGTCATTTAATTTTATGAAACAGGTATTATTATTCCCATTTTACAGACTAGAAAAAACCAGGACCCTGAGAAATTAAGTAACTTTGCCAAGATGACATCGCCAATAAGCAGTGGGGCATGATTTAAACTCAAACCTGTCTGATTCCAAAGCTTAGACTCTTAACCTTTGGTCAGAGCTGTTTGAAGCCTGGTTGAACCGCTAGCTACATGGCATCAACTAAGTTTCTTAAACATTCTGAGCCTTATTTTCCTCATATATAAAATGGACTTCTGTAGTGCCACCTGTTGCTTTTCCCTGCCCAGCATCTGTTTCTCCTTTGTCTTCTAATAGCATCTTAATTTTCTCTTGGGTGATCATCCTCTTCTGTTCTTATTTAGCACATGTGGCTCAGATGGAGCTGACCCACCTCTCTAGTCCATAGGAGGGCATGTGACCCAAGTCTGGCCAATCACCATCTTCCAGCCTCCTGGCCCCAGTGATTCACTCATCAGGCTCCGTTTCCACCTGCTCTGGGTCAAATAATCATATACTTGCCTTCTCTAGAAATACTGCTTCATGCTGCCTCACAAATAACTCACAGCGAAGAGCTGAGAAGATACGTAGGTGCTGAGAAAACAGAATGCAAGAGTGAACAAAGAAGTTGGTTTAGGCAGAAGCTTTTTCTACTGAGACTGAAGAATGAATCCTTTTTCTTAGATTCTCTCATTACATCACTATTGCTTAATTATAGGGATCTCTGGAAAGCCAAGGAAACTGAGTTTGAATTCCCTTCTAGAGCTTTTCTTCAGCCTCTCTGAGGAACGTAAGAAGGGGAATTGGAAGACAGGCAATCTTCTGCTGCTGAAGCCCAGAGGTAGCAACCATTGATTTTGCATGGCAATGCCCGAGGATTCCTCTTAGTGCTTTTAACCTTCCCTTGCTGGAGAGTCCTACAAAAAAAAGTATCATATTTTTTGCCAAATATATTTTAACTTGACCCTACTATTAAGAAAAGAATAATAGAATATTAGCTACTGAGCGTGTTTAAGAAATGACTACTACATTAAGCTAAAATTCTTTCATTATCAATTTTAGTGACTCTGGGTCTAAATCACCTCTTCCATTAATCCCTCAGAAGGTCATTTTTAGAACATGAGTGTGAATATATAAAAACACAGGGAGAGACATCTCAAGTGACAGTTTTAGTTTCGGTGGTCAAGACGCTGAAACGGATTGATTTAGAAGTCCTATCACAGCAAAGTAATTGACCCGTCCTTGGCTGGTTCTCCCCTAAGCAAGCTTTGAAACAAACCAGCTCAGCACTTAATTCATCTTTCCTTTGACTTTTAAAGTGGCCTGGGTCAAGAGAAGCCTTCTTCCGATGAATGACATAGAGTTGGATTCTTTCTCTATAAAATCATGCAATCCCAGGTTTGGCAGTGCCTCAGCCCCTGACCTTGGGCCAGGCACTTAACCTCTACGTCCAGGTGGCTGCACTTCAAACAGAAGATGTTAACATTGACCAGAAGATTCAGGGACGAATAACTTATTAATGATTTGAGAGCACTTAGGACCTATAAAGCACTATAAAAATCCTTCCTGCAATAATATACGGATAGCATAAGTAAAGCATGATAGCCAGTTCCAGAGTGGAAATGAGCCACTTAGGTGCCATTTTGGTGTTCTGTGAAATTTAAGCAAAGGAGGATAGCCCTTTTCCACCACAGAGGTTTTTTTTTTTTTTTAAATTTTTTTTTTTATTTATTTGTTTATTTATTTATGGCTTGTGTTGGGTCTTCGTTTCTGTGCGAGGGCTTTCTCTAGTTGCGGCGAGCGGGGGCCACTCTTCATCGCGGTGCGCGGACCTCTCACTGTCGTGGCCTCTCTTGTTGCGGAGCACAGGCTCCAGACGCGCAGGCTCAGTAATTGTGGCTCACGGGCCCAGCTGCTCCGCGGCATGTGGGATCTTCCCAGACCAGGGCTCGAACCCGTGTCCCCTGCATTGGCAGGCAGACTCTCAACCACTGCGCCACCAGGGAAGCCCCACCACAGAGGTTTTGCCAAAGGGCAAATACATCAAAGTAAGTGGACGCTTGTAAACTTGACTTCTACTTATTTCCCTGTGGCTATTCTGTAACGATTTGATGTGACCCAAAGTTGTCTTTATGTGTCAAATAGTCTGGGGTCTCCTCATTGCCTTTGGTTTTTTTTTTTGACCAAGAATGAAGAAAACAAAGCTTGTGTTATTAAACATGTTGGAGCAGAAAATGCTAAGAGGTTTGGAGCGTGTAAGGGTCTGTCTAGAAACTGTGGTGGAGCATGTGGAAGGAGAGGTGGACAGACAAGTAGATACTTTGTCAACCGTCTTAGTGTTTTGGAAAATGTGTAGTAAACATTTGTGTAGTAAATCTGGAGGATTTACTGTACTGGCATATGAAGCATTTCTAGACCAAAAGAGGCCAATTTAAGTCAATACTTGAAAGAGATGGTGCCTGCTGTCACAGTGGACGTGTCCTTCTTTTTGGCTGATCAGCATCTGTAACCCAGCCCCGTGGTTGGGGAATCCTCCCACCTGAGGAGTTTTGGTGAGAGGCAGAGTCTGCCTTTCACTCTAGAAGGTGAAAATGCAAGATACTCGCCTTCCCAAGGCACAGCCAGAGGACGGAGGCCTGGCAGGCAGAGGTAGCTACCCCGGACTCTGAAAACAGAACTAGTGACACAAAGAAAGAATCGGAGGTAACTCTGTCTGACGTTGGCAGAGGATGCAGAAGCCCAAGTTCTTGGGCAGCAGAGAGAGTGGTGCTGCGGCAGCATCCATACCCACAATGACCAGAGTCCATGGTCCGAGTTCAGATGTGGTTCTCAATGGTGGTGGCTGCAGATATTCTTTCTCCAGCAGATCTGCAGTGGGATTTCGAGTTTTGCTCCTGCCTGGAGGTCCCCGTGCCAGTGACACTGTGAGATACCCAGTACCCCTTTGTTGTTATTACCTTTTTAATATGAATATTTCCAAACATATACAAATCCTCCATCTGCCCACCGTCTACTCCTCCTTGTAGAATTTACTTACTAGAGTATTCAAACACCGTAGTTGAATAACTCAGTGTGTTTTAGTAAATGTATAGAGCTATATAACCATCACCCCCATCTCATGACATTTTCGTTTTGTTTTAGTATACAGTTTTAGGAGTTCTGACCCATGTATAGATTTGTTCAGCCACGACCACACTCAGGATACAGAATAGTTTTCATCACCCCAGAGTACTCCCCTCTGCTATCTATGGTTATACCCTCCCTGCTTCTGACCTCTGAGACCACTGCTCTGTTCTCCATCTCTACACTTTTGTCTTTTCAAGAATGTCATATAAATGGAATTATACGATAGGTAGTCTTTTATGTCTTTGCACAATGCCTCTGAGAGTCAGCCAAGCTGCTGCATGTGTTGATAGTCTACTCCTTTCTATTGAGAAGTATTTTGTTGTATGGATATACCACAGCTGGTTTATCCATTCACCTCTTGATGGTCATTTGCATTGTTTCTATTTTGTTTTGTTTTGTTTGTGGGGTGTTGGCGTGGGGTGGTGACAATTATGAATAGAGCTGCTACCCAATATCCTTTTTCATGTTCTAAAAAATATTTTTCATTTTGAAACAAACTTACAGAAAAGTTGGGAGTACTATACAAATAACTTTTTTTCTAAACCATTTGAGAGTAATTGCTAATCTGATGTCCCATGATCCCCCAATACTTTAGTCTGTATTTTCTACACACGAGAACATTCTACTATATAACCACAGCACAACAATCAAAATCAGAAAATTAACCTTGATACGGCACTACCACCTAATCCTCAGACCCATTCAAGTTTATTCAGTTGACACAATAATGAATTTTATAGCGAAAATATCCAGGTCACAATCACATGGAGCATTTAGCTGTCATGTTTCTTTAGTCCCCTTCTATGTGGAACAGTGCCTCGATCTTTCAGTGGCTTTCATGACCTTGACACATTAAAAATCAACAGTCCAGTCCTTTTGTAGAATATCCTTCAGTTGGGTTTGTCTGATGTTTCCTCTTGATTAAATTAAGCTTTATCATTTTTGGAAGTGATTGTATCCTATCATTTTTTTTGTCCCATTACTGGTGATGTTCACTTTGATGCCTTGATTTAGGTGGTATATACCAGGCTTAAAAAGTATTTTGTGGGGTGGTACTTGGAAACTATCTAGATATCCTGTTCTGCATCAAAGTTTAGATCTAGGTCTAGATCTTGATCTAGATGTCCCACAGTATCCGTGGAAGATTGGCTGCAGGACCCCCATGGATACCAAAATCTACAGATGCTCAAATCCCTTATAGAAAATGGTGTAGTATTTGCATATAACCAATATATAACCAATGCACATCTCCCTGTATACTTTAAGTCATCTTCAGATTACTTTGAATACCGAATACAACGTAAAGGCTATGTAAATAGTTGCCCACGAGTGGCATGAATTTGTTTTGTTTTTTGAAACGTTCTGGAATTTGGGGGGGGCAGGTTTAGAATATTTTCAATCTGCTGTTGGTTGAATCTGAGAATACAGAACCTGTGGATATGGAGAGCCGACTGTTTATCTTTTCAGGTATCTACATTCCCATGGTTTTCTGTTTTACCTAATAGTTTATAATCCTTTATTCTCATTGCATATTTTGATGCTCAAATTGTCCCAGATTTGGCCAGTTGGGAGCCCCTTCACACTGGCTCCTGTGTCCTTTGATGTCCCCATCATTCTTGGAGCATGTTCTTGCTTTCTGGCCCTACAAGATGTTCCAGGATCATCTTGTTCTTTCCTTGTGCCAGGCATGTTAATTGATATCAGGATACTGCTGCTCTCAGTCTTTCAGTGGAAAATATATACGTATATACACATACACATCATTACATCTATCTCTTCTCTTTTCTTCCTTCCTTCCTTCCTTTCTTCCTCTCTCTCTCTCTCTCCCTTCCTTCCTGTGTCATCTATCATCACCTATCTATCTAATGAAAATTATTAGTTTATACCAGTACCTCCAATTCCAAACCAACACTACAGAGTTTATTTTAGTTTTTTCCCCTTTCTTGTGACTCCCTTGCCTCCCGGTGAGAAATATGACTTACATCATTGCTGGATCAATTGCTGGATCATATGTAGGTCTATTTTTAATTTTTTGAGAAACCTCCATACTCTTTTCCACAGTGGCTGCACCAAATTACATTCCCACCAACAGTGCACAAGGGTCTCCTTTTCTCCACACCCGCAACAGCACTTGTTATTTCTTGTGTGTTTTTCTAAAATAATAACCATTCTAACAGGTGTGAGGTGATATCTCATGGTGGCTTGGCTTTGCATTTCCCTGATGATTAGTGACATTGAGCACCTTTTCATGTATCAGTTGGACATTTGTGTATCTTCTTTGGAAAAATGTCTATTCAGTTCCTCTGCCCATTTTTTAATTAGATTTTCTTTTGCTAGTGAGTTGTATGAGTTCTTTTTGTATTTTAGATATTAATCCCTTATCACAAATATGATTTATAAATATTTTCTCTCATTCCATAGATTACCTTTTCATTTTGTTAATGGTTTCCTTTGCTGTACAGAAGCTGTTTAGTTTGATGTAGCCCCATTTGTTTATTTTTGCTTTTGTTGCCTTTGCTTTAGGTGTAAGCCTCAAAAATCATCACCAAGACCTATGTCAAGGAGCTTATCACCTATGTTTTCTTCAAGGAGATTTATGGTTCCAGGTCTTACATTCAAGTCGTTAATCCATTTTGAGTTGATTTTCGTGTACAGCGTAAGATAGGGGTCCAGTTTCATTCTTTTGTATGTGGCTGTCCAGTTTTCCCAGCACCATTTATTGAAGAGATTATCCTTTCCCAACTGTATATTCTTGATTCCTTTGTTGTATATAATGGACCACACATGTGTGGGTTTATTTCTGGGCTCTTTATTTTGTTCCATTGATGTATCTGTTCTCATGCCAATACTATAATATTTTGATTACTATAGCTTTGTAATATAGTTTTAAATTAGAAAGTGTGATGCCCCTAGCTTTGTTCTTTCTCAAGATTGCTTTAGCTATCAGGGGTCTTTTGTGGTCCATACAAATTTTAGGATTGCTTGCTGTAGTTCTGTGAAAAATGCCATTGGAGTTTTGATAGGGATTACACTGTTTCTATAGATTGCTTTGGGTAGTATGGACATTTTAACAATATTCTTCCAGTCCCTGAGCATGGAGTATCTTTCCATTTATTTGTGTCTTCCTCAATTTCTTGCATCAGTGTACAGGTCCTTCACCTCCTTGGTTAAATTTATTCCTACGTATTTTATTCTTTATGATGCTTTTGTGAATGTGATTTTTAAATTTCATTTTCAGATATTTTGTTTTCAGTGTATGCAGAAGCAACTGATTTCTATATATTGCTATAAGCATAGATACTCCAGCTTTCTTTTGGTTTCCTCTTGAATGGAATATCTTTTTCCTTCCCTTCACTTTCAGTTTGTGTGTGTCCTTAAAGCTGAAGCAAGTCACTTATAGGCAGCATATAGTTGGGTTTGTTTTTTTTATCCATTCAGCCATTCTATTTTTTTTTATTGGAGAATTTAGTCCATTTATATTTAAAGTAATTATTGAGAGGTATAGATTTATTACAATTTTGTTAAGGATTTTCTGCCTGTTCTGTAATTCCTTTTTTCCTTTCTTCCTCTCTTGTTCTCTTCCTTTGTGATGACTTTCTGTAGTGGTTTGCTTAGATTCCTTTCTCTTTATCTTTTATGTATCTACTATAGGTTTTTGCTTTGTGGTTACCATGAGGCTTACATAAAACAAATTATATTTATAACAGTCTATTTTAAATTAATAACAACTTGTTCAAATGCATTCTAAAGCTCTACATTTTTACACTTCCCCACTCCACATTTTATGTTTTCTTATGGTGTTTTTTTTTTTTTTTCCACAGTTGATTTACAATATTATATTAGTTTTGGGTGTACAACATAGTGATTCAAATTTTTTATAGATTATACTCCATTTAAAGTTATGTAAAATATTGGCTATATTCTCTGTGCTGTACAATATATCCTTGTAGCTTATTTTATACATAGTAATTTGCACCTCTTACACATTTTATGTTTTTGATGTCACAATTTATATCAAACTATCCATTAACAAATTATTGTAGGAACAGTTATTTATGCAATATCTTTTTAATAAGATAAATTTTCTTATTAAACCAGCCAGAATTGGTTTCTATTGCTTGCAATTAAGAACCAAACTACTATTCTTCTATACCTGGAATGTCCCCAGACCTCACCAGCTGAGGGTACAAAAAAGCTGAGGTCAGTTTACTAGTTAGACACTTATTTTGTTAGTCAAACAGCTTGTGTAACTACAGTATCCCAAGGTTGTTGTATCCCAGCCCCAATCCAGCCATCAGATGATAGCAGTTCAGCTGACATATTAGCTGCAACTTCATGAAAGACCCCGAGCCAGAACTACACAGCTAAGCTGTTCCCAAATTCCTGACCTACAGAAACTGTGAGATAATAAATGTCGTTTAGAGCTGCTAAGTTCTGCCATAATTTGTTACACAGCAATAGATAACTAATATAAAACTGTGTCCTCATTCTTTGCTTATAAAGTACTGAGAGCTCTTATTTTTTAAAGTCAGTTTTATTGAGTTATAATTTATATACACTAAAACTCATCCTTCTTTCATGTGCAGTCTTATGGGTTTCAACAAATATATGTAGTCATATAATCCTCACTACAGTGAAGATACAGACTATTTCTCTCCCCCAAATTTTCTCATGACCATTTGTAGTCAATCCCTTGCTCCACCCCATCACCTAGCAACTGATCTGATTTTTGTGTCTACAGATTTGCTTTTTCCAGAATGTGATATAGATAGAATCATACAGTATGTTGCCTTTTGAGTTTGGCTTTTTTCATTTAACATAAGGCTTTTGACATTCATCCATATTGTTGCATATGTTATTCATTTGTCCTTTTTTATTGCTGAGTAGTATCTCATTGTAAGGCTGTACCACAATATGATTATCCATTCACAGTTGATGGACATTTGGGTTATTTCTAGGTTTTGACAATTAAGAATACAGCATCATAAGTCCCTCACCCACCCTTGGGTGTATAAAAGGAAAAATATTCTTTGGGTATAGTTGTTAAAATGTAGGTGTCTTTCCTGTACCTTCATGGGTGAACAGAGGGGAGCTTTTGCCCTCACTTCAAGCCAAGTGAGGAGGGCTTCAGTAAACCCCCCAGAGAGCTTGACCTGTGTCCCCCTGGAGCTGGAGGGACTCAGGGATTGATATCCAGCATGTACCTGAAAAAGCCCAAAGGTGGGATGATGCAGCTAGAGGGACCTAAGGGGCAGAGCAAAGAGAGTTAGGATTGTGTTGGGAATGGCTTCATTTCCAGAGTTTGGCAGGGAAAGGTTTTTCATGGACATTTTTTGTAAGCTGAATGTGGCCCCGTGGAAGGGGAGTTGGCTGGTAGTTTTCATAGAAAATATCCTGTCCCACAGGCTTTCTGCCAGGGTAGAGATGGCCTCAGCCAGAAAAGGTTCAAACACACCAAGATGCAGAGGTTCAGGAGGCTTGGACTATGTCAATGGAACTATGGATAAACGAACCCTCCCAAACTACACAGGTCGCCCACAACAGGATGAATCAGGATTTGGAAGCTCCTGGGACTTTGATCCTTATCTCTGAAGTACCCTGGAGACCAAGTAGCAGGGTGGAGAGGTCTCAGAAGAGAGATGTCCTCAAGCATGGACCTTCCCCACTTAACCCTCTCCTCCCCCTACTCAATAAGTGTGAACAGCCTTCCATTTGGTGGTAAACACTCGTTAAGTGTGGAGAACGCGGACATCTTATTGGAGATGGATGGGGGCATGAAAGGAGAGCTGTATCTTCAGATAAAGGTGGAACGGAAGAGACCCAATGGGGAAATTCTCTTTGGGAGGGGGTGTGGTCATTCTTCCAATATCTTTAAAAAGATAAAGGTATTGCATCCACCAAAAAAACCAACAACAAACTGGATGTTTTAAACATGAAAAGAAAAGGACAGGGCTCTCAGACATTAAGAATACAGGTATGGGCTCCTCCACACCTCACCATCCAACCCTGAAAGACTGTTTCCTTCTCATTGCTCCAGACTGTCTGATGTAGCCTTGTCCTCACAACCTTACACTCCTCGTCGCAGATCCTGCAAACACCTGCAACCCCATTTCCTGTCCACCACCACTCAGTTCACCTATTCGTGTCAATGTTACTTCTTCAGCTTGGGCTGTGTGCGCGGTTGCTATAATATATGTAGCCCTATCCTATGCGCACGCACTGACCAGCTGCAGGGGGTAAGAGCCGCAAGCCTTGGGTGCTGTGTATGTGGATCCCTCTTAGGGCAGGGTCACACTTTGTGTTAGCCACCCCTCAGGACTCACACTGGAGCCTAAAGAACCTAAGGGGCTGTGCAGAGAGGGCCTTGCTCTCTTGCCTTCCTCCACGAAAGACCCAACACACACGGGGGTGGGAGTGGCCTCGTGGTGTTGATGTTACATTGGCACGATCTCATGGAAGCAGGTTGGAGCTGAGAAATATAGAATCGAGTGGGGCTGGGATTTTGCACAATCTCTGGATTGCGTTTATGTCTCTTGCAGTTTTGTGATCTTGATGCTTATTTTCTTGTTGCTCTCCCTTAGAAAGTTTTAGCCTTCTCCTAGTGTGTCAAAATCAATCAGTGAAAGACACCAAGCCTAGGGGTTTATGTCCAAGTTTATATTTGTACCAGAGGCTTAAAGAGGACAGTCCACGCCTGAGGGGCAGAATGGTAGTCAGCAAAGTGAATGGCCCCAAGAGGACGTAAAAGTCAGGGTGGGGGAAGATTGTCTTTCCAGAGGTAAAGCTTGGCATGTCTGAATTTCACTAAAGGAAGGAGGCAGAACCAACTCCCAGCATATGTGCTCCTAAACTCTTACATCACCTCCCTGGTTATCCCAGAAAAACCTCTGTAGATAGAGTGAGTTATCAATAAACTGTTTTTGCTTATTTATTTTTTAATTGTTTTGTGCTGCTAGGGACCCACACGCAACATGAAAGAAAAAGTAATTTGCTTTGTCTTCAATTTAGTAAAGACAGCCAAGCCATTATCCTCTGAGTTCTGGGCTGCTTTTCCTGCGAGCTTGTTCATTCATTCATTTAATACATATTAAATGAATTCATAAATTGAGCATCTCCTATCAGGTAGTGTGAGGGACTGGAAATATCACGGTGAGCAAACAGAGACAAAAGGGTCATCTTCAGGGAAACTTACAGCCTGGTGGGGAGAGAAAATTTCATCACATGAACAGAAATCTATTTGAAGTCTTCATTGGGCTAACTGCTATGGTGCTGTAAGAGCCTGCATCTCACCAAGTGGAGGCAGGGGGAGCTGGGGTCAGAGAAGGCTCCTTGAGGAAGTGACAACTGAGCTGAGGCTGGAAGGATGAGACGAGTTACTATGGAAGGAATGAAAAATGAACATTCCAGGAAGAGGGACCAGCCTTTGTTTTGGAAGAACAAGGCCATCAAGAAATTAAGCTGGAGTTGCTCTAAGGATGGAAAAGATGGTGGTTGATGCTTCCAGAAGAGGAAGTAGCCTGACACTGGTGGAAGAGTCAGCTTTTGTAAGCCTGGAAGAAGGGATGAGGTTGAGGGATGTGTGCTGGGTAGCTGTGGGTGGTGACCCCTGGGGCTTGATGGAATGCGATGCCTCAGAGGGGGCCTCACCTGTGGGGGGTGGCAGAGAGCTACATATTGGGCCCTTGGACCACGGAAGGTTGCAGCGAGGGGCACTGGGCCTTCCCCACAGCGTGCCTTCCCTCCTCCCCCAATGTCTGAATGAAGGAAAGGATTAACACCTGATGGCTAACACCATAAGCTCGAAAAGCGACGAAACAACAACACTTCAATGAGTAGCAGTATATGTGGTGGCACGGACCCTTGTGTCTGGAGCCAAAGCGCTTACAAATCCCAGTTCTACTATTCAACAGCCTTTCCATCTTGGGCAGTTACTTGACCTCCTTGGGTCTCAGTTTCCCCACTGAGGGGAAAGTGGGGATAACCCTATATATTTTATCGAGTGGTGGGGAAGGTTTCAATTGGTTAATACATGTGAAGTTCTTAGAGGTGTCTGGTGCAAAGTGCCATATACATGTTAGGAAAATACAGCAGCCAGACGTGAGGCCCTTCTCCAATTTTCTTGGACCCCATAGGGCCCTGAAGGCTGGTACAGCCTGCAGGAGCAAGAGAGGCTCCAAAGTGGGCTGGATTTCCAGCCAAACCGAGGGAAGTGGTTGAGGTCTGAGTTGGGAAAACAAATGTTACCATAACATTCTATGCAACCGAGTTCTCAGACCGCTTGCCTTTAGGATTACTGGCGCACCCAGAAGCAATTCTATTCTGAGAAAATCAGTGCTGGTGGTAACCCTGAATCAAAGACAAAGAAAGATGAGTGATTTTACGGGCAATCAGACACGTGGAGCCACGTGGGTCACAGAGTCCTCGAGGACCTGAAACTGTTCCCTTCGGACATGGGGTCAGGATCTCAGCACCGGCACTCAGCTTTGGTGGGCTGGCCTGGGAGCCCCGCTAACCATCATTGGAAATAGCGTCTCAGAAAAAGCCGACCTATAATTCCAAGTGCTCTGTCGCAAAGTTGTGCGATCAGCTGCAGGCTCAAGGAGGAAAGCAGCTCGTCATTCACAACATGTCTGGGAAGCTCACAAAGACGAAGTAAGAGCCTGTCCCCTCCCCCCGGCCGGCCGTCCCCCAAAGAAAGAAATGCAAAAGAACAATCTTGTTCGACGATGAACAGGCCCAGGGAAGGGCCCCCCAAGGCTTGGGAACCCGGCCAGGTGCGCGTCTCCGGCAGGGGCCGCGGAAGCCCGGGCACGTGGGTCAAGCCGCTCCGCCCCCGGCCTCGTCGTCCCGCCCCCGGCCTCGTCGTCCCGCCCCCGGCCTCGTCGTCCCGCCCCCGGCCTCGTCGTCCCGCCCCCGCGCCAGAGCCGCAGCCGCTGCCGCTGCTCGGGCCTCCTGCAGGTGCGTCAGCACTGGGGTCAGGCCGGCGTCTGCGCGGCCTTCCTGGGCTCCGGCCTGGGGTCCGGCAGAGCACGCGTTCCCGCGGGGCCGAGCTCAGCGGCTGGGTGTGGACCGGGGGCTCACCGGGCCGGGCGCGGAGGCGGGGCCAGCCGGCCAGCGGCGCGCCTGCGCGGCTCAAACGCACCCGCTGATTCCGGGGTCCAGGATGGTGGCGAAGGGGGAGGGGGAGCGCGAGGGGGAGGGGGAGCGCGAGGGGGAGGGGAGCGCGAGGGGGAGGGGGAGCGCGAGGGGGAGGGGGAGCGCGAGGGGGAGGGGAGCGCCCCCAACTTCCACGGGTGGACCCGGGAGGCAGCCCCGGCCGCAGCCGCACGTGCGGAGGCCCGAGGCCCGGTGTTTTTCTGGCACAGCACAGAGGCAGCTGCGGCCCGAGAGACGAGGGAGGGGCGGAAACGAGGTCGGAAAGTCATGTGGCCAGGGCAGGTGGGCCTGGTAGGCCTCTGTGAAGGGGGAGCCCCTGGGGGCCCCGGGCAGGACGTCCCCTTGGAGTAGAGTCACTCTGGGCACTGCAGCAGCCCGGGTGGCAGATGTGAGGTGGCCTAGGCCTGCTGGTGGGCGTGGGAGGAACGGCCAGATCCGCAGGTAGTGTAAAGCTGCAGCCCTCGGGATTTGCTGAGCTGTCGGGCTGTGGGTGCGAGATGCTGAAGGAGAGGAGAAGTGGGCACCAAGGAGGATGGTGCCCTAAGGCTTTGTAGGAAGAAGTTTTGGGGAACGTTCCGGAGTTCGGGCTTGGCTGTATGAGGTGGGAGCCATGTGTTGGGCGTTGGAGGGGGCAGTGCCATCTTGAAGCCCTGGGAGGTTGGGAGATCCAGCGAGGTAGGAGAAAAACCAGGAGAGGATGGCGCCTGGAAGCCGGGAGGAGGAAGTGGTTCCCGGAGAGGTGATCAAATGGGTCAGAGGCTGGACGTGATCAAGTAGGAGCCTTGGGTTTAGCAAGGCTGGTGACCTTGGCAAGAGCAGGTGGTAGTAGGGGAGAGGAAGTGAGTCTGCCAACGTCGATACCTGGGGGCTAGAGCATTGCATTTATTTAGCTCATAGGTGTTCAAAAAGTATTTAGTGAACACCTGTGTAAGTTTTTGCAGTTCCTTTGCAATGTACTTACTGTGTATTTTATTATTTTTTATAAATTTATTTATTTATTTTTGGCTGCGACGGGTCTTCATTGCTGCCACGTGGGCTTCCTCTAGTTGCGGTGCGCGGACTTCTCACTGTGGTGGCTTCTCTTGTTGCAGAGCGTGGGCTCTAGGCGCATGGGCTTCAGTAGTTGTGGCTCGCGGGCTCTAGAGCGCAGGCTCAGTAGTTGTGGCGCACGGGCTCAGTTGCTCCGCGGCATGTGGGATCTTCCCGGACCAGGGCTCAAACCCGTGTCCCCTGCATTGGCAGGCGGATTCTTATCCACTACACCACCAGGAAAGCCCATTGTCATGTATTTCAAATTAATGTTTTGTAAATTATTTTTTCTCTCGAATTCCTAATATAACCTTACATTTATTGTATTTTTCAGAATTGGTGGGGTGCCCCCTTTATCAACAGGGAACCTGAGGCATTTTTCTTTTTTTCTAATTGGGTAGGTGAGTTTCCAGTTTCACAAGAAAGCCTGGTTAAGTGGGTACTGCCATTCACCCAGAGTAATATCAGTGTTTGGGAACCTATCCTGCACCCAGAAAGCTCCCAATGACTGTGATGAATGAGTTTTTCTCTCCTGAGGCCTTTCTTCCCACCTGAAGGTAAAATCAAGGCAGGATAATTGGGGGCTTCACCCAGGGCAGTTTTCACCCCTGAGGGCTTTTGGACCAGATAACCTGAGTTCTTCCTCCTCTGACTCAGCACAGTGGGGACCTTCTACCCTATCACTGCACCACCCAGGTGTTTGCTTTTGCACTTGAATCAGGTTGTGAGCTTGTGGAAGCTAGAACCACTGCCCACCCTGATCCCTCAGAATCGCAGATAAATGTTGGCACAGAGGATGCTTCCGATGAATACTTTGAGGTAGCATCTTGAAAATAGACTTATGTTCTGAGCATTTACAATCATGGAGATAAACTTCAGGTGGCACTGTTCTAAAACGTAAAAGTTTTGTTCTTAATCTCTCCTTTGTTTTCACATTTACTGAGAGACTTGGAGAACATCTTGTAAGTTAATGGAAAATTTAGCAAAACAATTCCTACATTCATTAAAAAAAAAAAGTCATGTGATGACTAATAAAACAGGCAGTAGACCTGTTTAGTTTTTGTAACCCATAAGACCAAAATTATCTCACTGATGCATTACTTCAGATAGACATGAAAAACTTAGACTCCACTAATAAATTAGTATGATAAAAGATTTGAAATAAAAAGAATATACATATTTAAAAGGAGTTTTTTTTTTTAATGGCACAACTTTTTTTTTTAACTTTGGGTTTATTTATTTATTTATTAATGGCTGCGTTGGGTCTTCGTTTCTGTGCAAGGGCTTTCTCTAGTTGCGGCAAGTGGGGGCCACTCCTCATCGCGGTGCGCGGGCCTCTCATTATCGCGGCCTCTCTTGTTGCGGAGCACAGGCTCCAGACGCGCAGGCTCAGTAGTTGTGGCTCACGGGCCTAGCTGCTCCGCGGCATGTGGGATCTTACCAGACCAGGGCTTGAACCCGTGTCCCCTGCATTGGCAGGCAGATTCTCAACCACTGCGCCACCAGGGAAGCCCAAAAGGAGTATTTTAATTGTATACAATTCATGAGTTTGTTTATATGCATATATATAAAATATATGTGTATGTCAGTAGACATTATAATTCACATAAGATGAGAACTAAAGCTGTCTTCCCCCAAAGTACTTGCTCATTGCATTTCCTAGACAAACAATCTAGATACTAGTGGTTTTTGGAAATATTGAAACATGAGCAAGGAAAACTTTTTTCCATTTTATTATTTTGAGTTCAGTATTATGGTGAAAGTAATTATTATTACTCAATAATGAGAACATTTGAATAGAAAAACTTAGATGAAAAATTAATAACATTTTACCCAGATAATACAAGTCTTAATTTTGTCAATTCTAATTAAAAACTCCTTCTTAATATTCTCAAATTTTTGACAACTCTTTATAATTAGCAACAAATTAAATACCTAAGTTCAGAGTAGAATGAAGATTTGCCTTCATTCACAGCTATCCAGGAGAAGACCCACCATTTAGACGCTCATGCAGAAGAGCTGTGCATATAGCAGTATAGTCAATTGCTTTATGTTGACGCCTTTGTTGATTGGATTTTAAATCCTTAAATCCTTTTAAATTCTTAATGACTTTAAAAATCCTACCTTCATGTCTAAGAAAAACTATGACAGTTTACTCAGGAGTTGGTCTAGAATTCTTTGAAAATAAGTGGGAATGCTTTCCAACATTTAAAAACTTACAGAGGAAGAAAATAATTTTCTGGATCAAATTGATGTCTCCAGATTTAAATATTAGAAAGCAACAGTGCAATCAAACATCTTTGAGAGAAATAGCTGAACATATTAAGCACAAAATAGCATAAGTAACTTCATGCAACATATAAGGAGCTTTTAGTAAAGTGAAGCAGTTTTGGGAACATTAATCTTTACAGTGTTCATGAAGATGTGCAAGTTTAACATTTATCATCTATGACAATATCTTAAAGCCTCAGCTGGATCTGAGAAAAACCCCTTTTCTTGATAATTATTGAAGCTGAGTGATGGGAACATACATACGAGTTAGTAATACTATTCTATTTTTGTATATGTTTAAATTTTTCCATAGTTAAAAAAATAAAGCATAAACTGTAGATAGTTACACCGTTATTGAGGTGTTCAAGTAGTTAGTTGTTCCAAATCAATTGAAGTTTGTCAGAAGCTTACGCCCATGCTGGTGGAAAATCCTGCCAAGCTGTTTTCCTCATGCTTCCTTTAAATAAAGCACTGGGGGGCTTTTCAGGGTAGTCGGGCATCCCCATTGTTGTGGTCTGCAGGCTGCCCACCAGAGTGGCCCTCCTTGGCCACTGGGCATCTGAGCCTGCCCACCTTCTCCCCCTGGCAGCCTGTCAGCCAGGGGCCTTTTTTGGCACTATCTTTGCCTCTGACCTCATGACTCCAGAGGGTCTTGTCCCCTGAGGTTGTTCTGGAAACCAACACTACACTATTTTTCTCTAACCTACTCTCTTTTTCAGAATTCCAAGCTACTTGTCCAGTCTTTTTGATTAAAGCAGAGACAGGTTACAGTGAAAATTTGTTGACATTTTGTTTGCATGAAAGTTTGTTTGCTTCTTGTTGTTTTTAAATGAGGTTTATTGAAATGCAACTTATATACTGTAAAATTCACCCTTTTGTTATACAGTCTATGAGTTTTGTAAAAACACCACAAAATAAAGACATAGAATTTTCCCTGGCCCTACCTGCCTTCCCCTTCCGTCAGTCCCTGGATACCATGGAGGTGATTTCTGTACCTATAGTTTTGCCCTTTCAGAATATCATATAAATGGTCTCAAACAGTAGGCAGCCTTTTGGGTCTGGCTTCCTTCACTTAGCATAATGCTTTCCTTTTTTCAAAAGAAAGCAACTTTATTTTTAAAAATATTTATTTATGGCTGTGTTGGGTCTTCGTTTCTGTGCGAGGGCTTTCTCTAGTTGTGGCAAGCGGGGCCACTCTTCATCACGGTGCGCGGGCCTCACACTATCGCAGCCTCTCTTTTTGCGGAGCACAGGCTTCAGACGCGCAGGCTCAGTAGTTGTGGCTCACGGGCCCAGCTGCTTCGCGGCATGTGGGATCTTCCCAGACCAGGGCTCGAACCCGTGTCCCCTGCATTGGCAGGCAGATTCTCAACCACTGCGCCACCAGGGAAGCCGTGCAACTTTATTTTTGAAATAATTTTAGGTTAATAGAAATGTTGCAGAC
The DNA here is from genome assembly GCF_009873245.2 of Balaenoptera musculus. NCBI lineage: Eukaryota > Metazoa > Chordata > Mammalia > Artiodactyla > Balaenopteridae > Balaenoptera > Balaenoptera musculus. The sequence goes on from NC_045795.1 coordinate 10,153,327, forward strand.
ATAGTATACAGAGTTCCCATATACCTTTTACGCAGTTTCCCCTAAGGTTAACATCTTACCTTACTCAGTTTAGTACTAGTTTAGATCTAAACTAGGACGTTTACATTGATATAGTACCGTTAACTAATTGGCTGGCTTCATTCAGATGTTGCCACTAATGTCCCTTTTCATGTCTTGAATCCAGTCCAGGATCCCACAGTGCATTTAGTTGTCATGCCTCCTTAGTCTACAAACTGGGACATGTCCCCAGTCTTTATCCTTCATAACCTTCATAGCTTTGTTGAAGAGTACTGGCCACTTTTGCCATAGAATGCTTGCTCAATTGGGGTTTGTCTGATGTTCTCTTACAATTAAATTGAGCTATTGCATTTTGGGGAAAAATACCACCCAAGTGATGTTTTGCTCTTCTCATGGCATCATATGATAGATGAAAATGAAGTAGTATGAAGGAGGTAGATGAAGTCAGTATGTCTTAGAACTGGTGATGTTAACTTTGGTTACTTGGTTAAGGTAGTATCTGCCAGGCTTCTCCACTGTCGTATTACTATTGTGTAATATTTTGAAAATGCATCCATGTTGCATGTATTACCAGTTTTTTCTTTTTATTGCTGAATAAGATTTCATTGTATGGATGAATCACAATTTGTTTACCCTTTTAAAAGTTGATAGACATTTGGTTTGCTTCCAGATTTTGACCTGGCACTGTCTGATAGGCCTGCTGAACATAAATAATTTCACAGAACACCAACATCAGACAAGGCCACCCTGTGATCGTGATGAATCCGGGCAAAAATAAGACAACTCCATAATTAGGTCTGAACCCAGACATAAATAAGCACTTTGTCTAAACCACAGAAATGGCAAAACACCCTCCTATCCTGGCTAATAGGAGGGCTGTTGCCTCTTGACCAATCCCAGCTCAAGCCTCACTTCACTCCTTCCTCCTAGATCACACTCACTGAATTATCCAATTAAAGTATACTTTTTCCTGACAGCATCCAATCCAGATCAAAGCCTCCTTCCTGACCCTCCCCAGCTTTACCCAGCACAAGCCCGAATCCTGTAATAAATCCTTTCCAACACATCACCAGGTCGCCTGCAGCTCCTTACCGTGAGCTGCTCCGTCCTGGCACTTGCTCAGCTGCAGGTGTGTTCTAGACTTCTGCTGGAGAGCACTGGCAATGCAAACAATATATACACACACCTGTTGAAAAGCCTCACTTCCACTCTTGTCGCCATACATCCTACTTCTCACGCCAATTCTTGTTACTAATTTCTTGGGAATTCTTCCATTTTTTTTTAAACACAAATGCAAGTAAGTACTATGGTATAACATGTATCCCCCTTCCTTTCTCTTACAAGACACTATTTGCACCTGACTTTTGTCCCCTATTCTGGAGATCTTTATCGGATTAGAGGGAACAACTCATTCTGTTTTTTATTTTTAACATGTGAAATCTGAACATTGGAAAGATGTATGGAATTAAATAATCTGATTTGACACTAACAGAGTTTTGAGACTCACCTTCCAGACATTTATTTTTAACCTCTCTGAATACCCTCTGCTCTACTGATATCAACACTCACTTCTGAAGCCAGCGAGCTGTCTGCTTATAAATACTGAGTCAACCAGCAAATCACATTTAATTAGACTTTGAATTAGACTTTGTTCATTTGGGTCGTTGTTTAATTGTAGTAAAATACATATAATGTAAAATTTACCATCTTAACTATTATTCAGGGTGCGATTCAGTCGTGTTAGGTACATTCACATTGTTGTGCATCCAATCTCCAGAACTCTTTTTATTTTGCAAAACTGAAACCCATTATTTTTATTTTTAAACTATTTTATAGTTTACATGCAGTAAAATTAACCCTTTTTTAGTGCAGAGTCCTGTGGGTTGTGACAACACAATCATGTAACCACCACCACAATCAGGATGTAGGACAATTCTGTCACTCCCCCATATCCTCTCGTGCCCTTTTGTGTATTCACTCCTCCCTGCTCCGGCAGCCACTAATATGTTTTCTGTCCCCATAGTTTTATCTAGTCCAGAATATCATATACGTAGAGTCATACGTGCATTCTTTTTTTATAGCAGCCATGTTGCGTACTGTGAATGTGTCATTGTTTATTGAACTCATTGCCTGCAGATGGACATGTAGGTTGTTTCTAGTCTCTTGCTGTTAATCACAGTAGTCTAAAGAACAGCCCTGTAGATATGTCATTTTGGATGTGTGCAAGTCTCACTGTTGTAAAAATATCCAGACTTGGGATTGCTAAGTCAAAGGGAAAATGCATTTGTTTTTGATAGGTTGTCCTCCAAAGGGATTGTCAGGTTTTGGGAAATGTGTTATTTTTCTATTTTTCCTGTATATGCAGACCTTTAATCCTGAGTTCTGCCAACAGTGTGATCCACTGGATAGAAGTCAGCTATGTCAGTTACCCTTTTGATGTCATGGATCTGAATATGGCCTTTCTCTGTGTCTGTTTTTCTTTTATATAACTCCTCAGGGATAGGTAAAGATTTACTAAATGCGCTTTAAGACTCGCAGTTTTCTTTGAGACGATGTCATCTTAACCCTATTTCTTGTCATAGTGCATATCTTCCCTGCCTAGTGCAGTTCTCAGAATTTACATTCTCACAGAAGCTATATTTTTTTTATAGTAATCTTTATTTATTTATTTATTTTTATATTTATTTTTGGCTGTGTTGGGTCTTCGTTTCTGTGCGCGGGCTTTCTCTAGTTGCGGCAAGCGGGGGCCACGCTTCATCGCGGTGCGCGGGCCTCTCATTATCGCGGCCTCTCTTGTTGCAGAGCACAGGCTCCAGACGGGCAGGCTCAGTAGTTGTGGCTCATGGGCCTAGTTGCTCCGCGGCATGTGAGATCTTCCCAGACCAGGGCTCGAACCCGTGTCCCCTGCATTAGCAGGCAGATTCTCAACCACTGCGCCACCAGGGAAGCCCTAGAAGCTATATTTTGACGCAAAGTTGAGAAGCCAGTGGTTTTCATACCGTTTTGAAAGCATCAGAAGCTGTGTTTCAAATGAGTTCTCCCATCTGACCCCTTCCCAAGCCTCTAAGGCTGTGGTTCTCAAGCTTGAGCACTCATCAGAATCACCCGGAGACAGATATGGGCCCACTGCCAAAGTTCCTGATTCAGTGGATCTGGGGTGGAGCTCATGACTTTGCATTTCTAACAAGATCTCAGGGGATGCTGCTGATGCTGGTCTGGGGACCGTACTTTGTAAACCACTATTCTGGGCACCTAGGAGCGCTTTAGAACACACAATGAAAACAGCTGGTTTAGAGGATGAACGCCATGAAAATTGCTACGGAGGATTTTTGTTAAGGGCATTCTTTTGCATATATGTGTATGTGTGTATGTATATATTTGCAGAAATACCAGTATTTTCTGATTGTTTCTCTTTGTTTTGTAATTTTTCTAAAGCCCATCTCAATAATTAGTGCGACACAGAGAACCTGATGCCACCTCTCCGGATTGTCCCAAGCCGTTTACTTTCCCAGCTGTATTGCGGATTGAAGCCTCCAGCCTCTGTGCAAACCAAGATTTGCCTAACAATGGCTCGTCCAAGTTCAAGTAGGTCTTCATAGCCTGCCACCTCATCTCCAGTGGAATTTGAAATACCTGAATGTTCCTGCCCTGTGAGGGGGAATGTCTGTATTGAAGTGGGTATGGGGCAGGATGCTGGAGAAAGTCACTCTGTCCTGTTGTCCTTAGGGAAGCCCTTTCTAGGACAGGGTCAGAATTATCTCTCAATAGCCAAGTTAAGTCCATTTAAGACATTCTGTTGCTTCTTCAGAATGTTTGCATTTAAGCTTTTCACACATGATTTGTATTTTAAACCCCTCACCTCTTGGCAGGGCAAGAAAGCTAGTGATCGTCCTATGGGGTACTATGGGGTTAAATTTTCTACTAGACAAATGATTTGTATCTCTACCTGACAAAAACCTGCAAGTCAACTCTGACCTAGGAATCTATTCATCAGTAGGATGACAGAGTTTACATTTGAGATAGAAAAGACTTTTAGGGGAAAGTTCTATGGGTGAACTTTAGGTCCTTAAGGATGTTTGTAGATTTTGAATCCGGGAGTCATGTAAATAGTTCCTAGAAAAGTACTGATGTATTTTCTTATTAAACATCTTGTTCTTTCAGGAGATTAGATCAGACTACAACCTCTAACCCACCCAGACTGGGTTTCTTTTTCCGAATTCTTCCTTGGACAGCTTTAGTGGGCCCTGTTTTTCACACTGGTCTGTCTCTGAAAGGGATGCGAATTCCGGCAGAGCGCTAGTGCGGTTGGCAGGTCGCTGGGCTGGTTACACCCGAGGGAACAGTGTGCCTAGACCGTCTTTATTCCTTTGAGCTTATGCTGCTGAAAGCATGGTCCCAGAGCTCCAGGGCCAAGTGGGAGAGGGAGCCGGAGCCTCTGCATCTTTTGTTTCTGAGGCTCTGCTTTTATTCTTTGTTTATTCTTACCAGTCGTCAGAGAGGAAGGGAAGGGGAGGAGAGATTTTGAGCCTCTTTTGAGATTCTCTGTCCTGGGCTAGCCGTAGAGGCAGCTCTGAGCTTACAAGGGTGAGGAGGGCCCTGCCCTGCCTGGAGGAGCCAACAAGCATGAGAAACTGGTACGATCCACGTCACCAGCTTGGGGTACACAGTGACGTCACCTTCCCTTTAACGTTCACTTTGTTGTCTGTGAGCCCCCATGCCACTGTCTTCCTTCCCTTCCTCCATCGCCGGTTCCATGTCTCAGGGGCGCTCGATCCGTCCAAGGGTTGATTAGCCTCGGCTGCCATTCCTCCCGGGGGAGACCAGAGAGCTTGCTCCATCAGCCAAGGAACCTGCTTCCACTGAAGGTTCAGCACAGACGGGCCACTCCCGGAAGATACCCGTGCCCGGCAGACCCTGCCCCGGTGGCCCAGGCCAGCCGCAGGCCATGCTGGTCCACACTCGCTTCTCCGGGTAGGGGCACTGGAGGAAGTCTCTTCTCCCACAGCTCATGCTCGGCTCTGCTGCACTGCTTAGGCCTGGCCTGCCGGGGCCATGGCATTTCCTCACCCCAGGCACGAGGGCTGCAGAGCCGCAGCGCCTGGGAGAGAGGGTGTTGCTCTCAGCCTAATCTCTGCCACCAGGAGAAACAACGGCAGTTCCAAGTCTGGCTCCTCGTCCTTATCCTGGGATGATGACACTCGTTTCGGGACCAGAGTCTGCCTTGTGATGCCCATCAAGTGCTTGGTGCAGCGCCTGGGCGCAGTGAACCTCACGGAAGGAGGGCTGCTGCCCCCGTTGGTCTGAGATCAGGCGGGAGGGTGCCCGGAGGTGCAGGATTAGGCCTTGGATCCTGGAGCGCAAGCCATAGGCTGTGACCACGACTCCCTGCGGTCATGTTATTCTCTGCGTTCAGTTCCCTTCTGTTACCCCAAGTCTCTGGGGACGTCTTGTTGTAAAGACCAACTCTTACTCGAGCCGTAAAGGAGAAGGTCATGGGTGCAGATTGGGACAGAGCATCTATTCACAGAGGAGGGGCCCTCATCCTCACCCCGGTAGTGATGCCGAGGGAAGCTGGAATTAGCAAGATCCTCAAAGGGAAGTGAATTTGGAAAGGAAGGGAATGCTTTGGGGTGCAGCGGGCCTGAGGTCAGCCCTCACACACACACAAGCTTGTTTTTACTTTTAAGAAGGAAGTTGCATCCCCGTCCATTAGCGTTTTTTAATCCTCATAGTAGCCCCCCTTTAGGGAAGGCACTATTGTGCACGTCAAACAGCCAAGGAAACCCAGGATGGCAGAGGGTCAGTCATTCACATAAGATCCCGCTTGCGGGAGATGGGGTGGGATGCAGGGCCAGTGCTGTGCGCCCCAAGCCCCTATCTCTTTCTTAAGACGCTGTACACTCACACATCAGGTGCACGGGGGCGTCCTCATGGTACGAGAATGGTTTTTATTTGCTTATCTTAAAGTACAATTTCACGCAAGGTCAAGTTTCAAAATACAGGCAATTGATTTGGGATGTAAATGTCCACATGGTACCCTGAATTGACCAAGATTTCATTCTCTCTTGAGGCATGGCTGACTTCCGGAAGTGTTTTGCAAAAGCCAAGCACATCGTCATCATTTCAGGGGCTGGCGTCAGTGCTGAGAGTGGGGTGCCGACTTTCAGAGGAGCGGGAGGTTACTGGAGAAAATGGAAAGCTCAGGTTAGTCCTGTCTCCAGAGCACCGAGAGGCTCTTCTGCCTGAAGCCATAATGGTGTCTGACTCGGAACCTATACCTACTCCTGAAACCCAGAGAGGAAAGTTTTGAAATTTACCATGACCCTTTTGTCCTGTTTGTTTTGGCATCGACACACAGTCCGTATGATTAAGATCTCAGGTTTAAGCAAAGCAGCCTCTTTCCTTTCTTTCTAGGCATGTATTGATTGCACTTATTCAGATAACAGTTGGATTTCTTCTAGTAACTAAAGTGGAACCAGAAAACTTCATTTAGCGTAATTCATTACTTTTCTATAGATGTTGAGATTAAGAATTACACGTTTTTTAAAAGTTTCTCTGAACTTTTCATGTGAAAAACAGTGTTGAATTGTTAAAGGCTTAGGCCTGTGATGCTCAAAACTTTATATGAAGGTCATTAGGATGTAAGTTCTCTGGGGGCATGCAGTTTTTTTAATTCAGTTTTTATTGAGGTATAATATATTGGGAAAAACCCGTACAAACTTTTTGGCCAACCCAATATGTGCAATAAAATTCGCCAATTTCAAGTGTACAATTCAGTGAGTTTTAATAAATGTACACACTGGTGCAGCCGCCACCAGGATCACCGTGTGGAACATTTCTGTGCCCCAGAATATTCCCTCAAGGCCCCTGTAGGCAGTCTCCTCCCCTCGCCCTGGCCCAGGAAATCCCTGGTTTTGGAGGGCAGGGAAATGTGCCTGTTTTCTTCATCACTCTATCCCCAGCTCCCAGAACTCTGGCACATGTAGATGCTTAATAGATTTCTGTTGGTCGAAAGAAGGCAATCATGAATAATTACTTCAATACATGACTTCCAGATTTCATAGGTAATTTCTTATCGAGTGAAGGGTTAATGAATCTGCCCTTCCTTCCCCTATTAAATGTCTCAGGCTGGCAGATGTTTAGGATGTCTTGTCACCTCTCTGCTGCCCTCCGGGCGAGTCTGGGGATCATCACCTTAAAGCTGAGGGAGGGGAGAAAGAAGAGTGGAGGGCCCTTAGGGTCCCACAAGAAGGAGGAGCTGCGGACAGCAGTCCCTGGATCTGAGAAGCGGGGCGGGGTAGGGGCAGGCGGGGGTGCTCAGAGGGCATCAGGAGGAGCTTCCAGAGGGGCGGTCAGTGGTGTCAGAGCAGCTCAGGGTTTGGGGGGACCCAAAGAAGTCAGTCGACTGTTTGACCCCACCTGTGTTCCGGGGCTGCAGCTTCATGCGCTGCCTGTGACCGCTTCGGGCCCCCGGAGGTCTAAGTGGGGACAGGAAGGAAGGAAGTACAGGGTTGATGTGGGTGATCCACGGCACAGATGGTCCACTCCGCAGACGCAGGCTGACTTTACCACCAGGTTGAAGGGTGACCTTTATAGTAAAATAAAATGCATAGTCCCAACCCCGCCTCAATCAATTTATGGAACATTTCAGTCATTGCCAACGGTTCCCCTCCCCCGAGCTTCTAGCCCCAGACAGCTACCGACCACACTGCTCTTCCACCGTCGATGAGACTTGCCTCTCCTAGAAGAGGAATCGTACTTTAAAAAATATGTATTTTATATATATCCTGTTACTATAATGTATATACTATTTTTTATATGTGTAGTTTGTGTGTGTGTGTGTGTGTGTGTGTGTGTGTGTGTGTACCTATCATTATAGTTACAAAAAACCGAGTTTTTCAACTATGGCCATTATACCTCAGTTGGGCATTTTGCATTTTACTTTTCTTCCTGGATTAAATGAGCTTGGTATCCTGTAATGTGGAGCTCCATGAAAAAGCGGATTCCAGACTAAATTACCTTCCCACCTGTTACTCGACTTCACGTTCGTAACTTAACTTGAGTGGAAGATGAGACAGGTTGCAGTCTCCATGCCTCATCACTGGGGAAGTTAAAACCGATTTCTCCAAGGTCTCTCGTGAGCCCCAGGCCCCGCCCTGCGGCTGCCATGCCACATGTACCTACACGGACGTGTTCCTGCGGGCACCTCCTAAAGCTGCCTCTCTGCTTAGAACAAAGGGGTCCTGGGAGCGTCCCCCCGGCTGCAGCAGCCCCGCCGCCCAGCTTCTGGAGCATCAGAGCTTCTTTCCCTCCCTGACCCCTGCCTCCTTTCTGCCCCCCAGGACCTGGCCACCCCTCAGGCCTTTGCCCGAAACCCATCCCAGGTGTGGGAGTTCTACCACTACCGGCGGGAGGTGGTGCAGAGCAAGGAGCCCAACGCCGGGCACCTGGCCATCGCTGAGTGTGAGGCCCGGCTGGGCAGGCAGGGCCGACGGGTCGCGGTCATCACGCAGAACATCGATGAGCTGCACCGCAAGGCTGGCACCAAGAACCTTCTGGAAATCCATGGTGAGGGACCCTCGGTCTTCCGTGGGAGGGGGGAACCAGACCTGAAAACACAGGTGCTGCCATGTCCCAGCTGGGCCCGCTGCATCTTAACAAGACCCCAGGTGCCTGGAATGCAGACCACCTTGCCTGGAGAAGGCCGGTCTGCTCCGCTGTGTGCTCTCCCCTCCCTGGGTGTCCTGCTGAGGGGCCTTACGTTCCCAGACAGCCCCCCAAGCTGGGCTGAGGGAAGCAGGAGGTTTGAGCCATTGAACAGCTGTGGCTTTAGCAGGATTCAGCCCCGGAAAGGCCTGGCATCCCTGGGGGAACCATTTACTCTCCCTGTGTCCCCGATCGGCCCTGTCCGCTGAGGCTGTGCTTCTGCTCAGCCCTCGAGCCTTTAGGGGGCTGCCAGCTCAGTGACCTTCGCTGCAGCGAGCCCACCAGGTCTGTGACACCGCGGAGCTTGTCTCGGGTCCCTCTGGCTTCCCTTCTCTGCGCTTAATGACACCCTTCTCTTCCCTCTTCTTAATCCTCTCCCCTTTTTGCTCTCACCGAAAATCTAATCAATTCATTCATACAAGAGCATAAATGGGTATGCAGGAATTTCTTCCCAAGGGCATTTAATAGTCTACAAAAGTTCAATCCCAAGAAACGCATTTCAAATTGTGGAATTTCCAGAAGCAGTGACCCAGTGGGGCTCCAGGCTCCCTCTAGTTTAGCTGTCTCCTCAGAAAATAAGTCTCTGGACGGCCTTGCTTGGATCCCATACCTCCCTTTTGACCAAACACTACTGCTAGAAGGATAGGCTGCTACGATTGGACCAGTCTGGAACTCGTGCCCTAGCTTGTATCTGGGGATGTGACTGACAGCTCCGTCAGCTTGGCATGGGACAGAGGAGAGGTGGCTCCCCAAAGAAGGGATCCTGGACAGAATGGAACAGTGTGTGTCCACTGCAGTGTGACGTGCTCAAACTGGGCATGGGGTGACTAGTTAGTGAATGGAGATCACCTTTTATTGGTTAAGGTCAATAAGTCATGGCTAGTTTTAACGGTTATTTTCTTCATTTGTTAGTTGATTATTTATTGAGCTGCTTTTGTAGAAAAGATTCAAGCTTTATTAAGTCAAAATTAAGATTCTGTAAAACACATCCCAAGCTACTGAGCCTTTATCAGTCATATACTCCGTGAATCCTGCCCTTAGGTTTAGATTGGCTTCTTCTACCCAATTGACTACTTCAGTTCCACCTGAACATCAGGGTAATCAGAGAGCTCCTCAGTCATGCAGTAAGTTATTTCATCTGCCTCTCTCTCCTACAGATTATGCAGTCCAGGAGGGCAGATGTTCTGGCTTGTTCAATAGTACTGCATGCCTTTATGTTTCCTGTGATACCTGGGGTAGGCCCATTTGTTAAAACGATGTATAAAAACTAAATTATTTCGTACCCCTTTAGACGTGGAGACAATTGCTCCTGATTATACTAAATTCCAGTCTTGTTTAACTTTTGTTTTTCAGGTAGCTTATTTAAAACTCGATGTACCTCTTGTGGAGTTGTGGCTGAGAATTACAAGAGTCCAATTTGTCCAGCTTTATCAGGAAAAGGGTAATTATACTGCACTACAGAATAGACGTATGTCGTTTTGTCTAAGTTGAATATAAATGCGAAGAAATTGAACATTCATCTAAGATTCCCATGGATATTTATGAGAAATAAAACTGGGTACAGTACAGCTATATGATAAAAGAAGTATTTTGCTCACAATTTACAATGTTAAGTGAAAACAACAGAATCTAACTCTATACAATATGATCCCAACTTTGTAAACACACACACACACACACACACACAAACACACACCATGTTGATGTATCTTTATATAGATAAAAGTCCAGAAGAAAATACAACAAAATATTAACAGGAGTGGTAGGATTATGGGCAATTTTGATTTCTTCTTTATATCTTTCTGAATTTTCCAACATTTCTATGATGAACATTTACTATTATTATAATTAGGGCAAAAAATTAAGAGTAGACTCAGAATATTGAGAAAAATTCTACCTGGCCATTTTAAATCAGTATAAATTATACACGTAACTTATTAACATAATGTCATTGCAGGTGATTCCAACTAGGATGACATATACCGTGCAAATCATGAAACTCTCCTTAGCACAACAGCTACTCCACCCGCCCCCCACATACAAATTCCCTCTCCTGAGGTAGAACCAGTGGTAATCAATTGTTTGGTCTCCATCCTCCTGGTACCCTTCTAAGTCAGTGTGTATTCATTAGGAGTTTTGTACCATATACTGCCAGGCAAAGAGACAGTCTTATTGGGTTATCTTATTTCATTGTTCTTCGATTACACCAGTGACGTTCTTTCTTTTCTGATATTATTTACTTCAGGGCTCCAGAACCTGAAACTCAAGATGCCAGAATCCCAGTGGAGAAACTTCCCCGGTGGGTAAAAATGTTTGATCTGTATTTGGTGTTCCAGATTGCAAAAGAAAAGAAAATTAGGGGTCAAAATCTAAGTTCATTTGGTGAGATGCCTCTTAAATGTGCAAATGCCGAACCCAGCCCTGATCTATGAGGCCAAGGGCAAAAGGACAAAAGGTGAACCAAGCCAGGCTTAAGAGAAGTGCTTCTGTCCCATCCCTTTCTCCTCTGTGTTATGGCGGGATCATTTCAGGTCTGGAAAGTTTCAGCAGCTGTTACGTTGTAGACGCTTACCAGTCAGTGTATATGAAGCATAGCGGCTGGCATCCCGGAACTAACTGGTCAGTAAGCCTCAGCGGCTATCCTCTCCATCCTCCTCCTTGTCATCAAAGTTACTAATCCAGGGTTACGGAGGCAGAAAGAGGTCTCGCAAAGGTGAAGTTGTAGGACCAAATAGAATTTTTGTAGATTAACAACAACAAAAAACTCTTATGTCAGTTTTTCAAAACTAGACATTAAAATAGCGCTTCCAAAAGTGTTTCTGAGAGCACTAGATCCGTGTGATGTTATAGGCATTACTTGAAAAAAAGATGTCATGTGCTCAAATAAATACGGAAACACTAGATTGAACAAAGTTAAAGTATGTTCCCTTTACTGCAGGACTAATCAGAGCACTGAATATGTGAAAGCACATTGTTACTCTCTAAAAAGTGATTATTTCAGTATTTCCCTGGTTGACTTAACCTTTTTCATTTTTCTTAATAAGGGTTTCCATTACTAAATTCAAAGTTTCGCTCTAAAAGAATAAGTTTTCATTACTAAATTCCGAAGTTTTGATCTGAAAGTTTTGATCTAAAAGAATCTTGAGTAGGAGGTTAATATGATGAAAATGGTGTTTGGGGGAGATTATTTTAGAAGGTAATTATAAGATGACCTGGGATAGTAGCGAATGAAAGATGAGAGATTTTTAGGAATTGACACTGGAGAACTTGGCTAGAGACAGGGCAAGAGAGAGGTGAATCTGAGAGAAGGAAGAAGGAGGTCACTGATGAAATTAGCAAGCCGTTGACATGTTAGAGGCAAACCTCAGCCCAGTACGTTCCTCCTGGGCCTGGCTGACCGTGAGCACGAGCGTGCCCGTGACTGTGAGGAAGCAACTGGGAAAGAGACAGCTGTTTAGAAAGGGGACATCGAGGCTGGCTGAAACGCCTTCACCAGCACGTCAACCCAGTGCATCCAGACAAGACAGAAACTTTATAAGGGCAGGTAAAGCTACACCTTCAGGGCAAGCTCATGCGGGCTGGAGGGAAGGGATGGGGGCTAGGAAGGCTCAGAGTGACCCACCCGGACAGACGGGACCTGGTGCGGCTCCCGGCTGCCCCTGACGCACTTGGGCAGGCCTTCCTGGGAGCAGGTCTCGGGGTTGGCTTAAGGATGACACTCTTCCAGGTGTGACGAGGCAGCATGTGAGGGCCTGCTGCGACCTCACGTGGTGTGGTTTGGAGAAAACCTGGACCCTGCCATCCTGGAGGAGGTTGACAGGGAGCTGGCCCTCTGTGACTTGTGTCTAGTGGTAGGTCATGCCCTTCCCTGATCCTCGGGGTGCTCTGAAACACCAGGCGTGGGGCGTGGGGGTGGGTGTTGCTTCCCCTCTCCCTCCCCCTCTTTTCCTTCCTCCCTCTTCCCCCCCCCCCCCCCCTTCGCCCTCTCTCCCCCTCCTCCCTCCTTCCTTCCTTTTCTTAAGGGTGTGTTGAGGGTCTGGGGGTGCCCTACAGAAAAACTAAGAAACAGTGAATAAGATACGATCTCAAAAAAAAAAAAAAAAGATACAATCTCAAAATATGAAACTGTGGAAGACCATGTCTTGGGCTTCTCAAAGCCTTTCCCCCCTGGAAGAGAAACAATGAAAAGAGCACGTTATTGGTTCTGATTTTGAAAGTAACACACGCTCGTTATTAAATTTGAGAAAATACAAAAAAGTATAAAATTATAAAGAAGAAATTAGAGATCACCAGTAATTCCACCATCCGAAAATAGTCACTGTTAGCATTTTGGTGTGATCTCTTCTAGACCAGAGGGGAGCAAACGATGATAGTGTACACTATGTTGTGAACAAAGTTGCATTGGCGCATAGCCATACCCTTTCTTCTATGTGCTGCCTATGGCTGCTGTCACACTGTAACAGCAGAGTTGAGTATTTGTGACGGAGACTGCATGGCCTGCAAAGCCTGAAAAATTTACTGTCTGGCCCTTTACACAAAGCTTACCCACCCTGGTCTAGACCTTCTCTTACGCAGATGTAGACATATTCAAATTCAAAAGTGGGTTCATGCTATGTGTTCTGCTTGGAAGCTGCTTTATTCACATAGCAGTTCACTTAGCCTATCTCATGTCAGTACGTCCAAATCCACATCATCTTTTAACTGGCTGCGTGGCGTTCCGTTGTATGGATATAAAAGGACATAGTTAACCAATCCTCCACTGTCGGACACTTAGGCTGTTTCAGATTTTGATATTTTAAACAGTGTGTGATGAACGTCCTTAGATGTAACTCTTAGCGTGCTCTTCAAGGTATTTCCTGAGGGCAGGTTTCCTAGAAGTGGAATTAATGGGACAAAGGGCATGCACATTTCAGATTCTCCTAACACATCTCTAAAAGCAGAGGTGGCCTCTCGTGGGTGCGTGTTCATTCAGCTGGTATTTCTTGAGCGCGTCCCACTGTTGCATCTGGTATCAGTGTGCTTGATAGACGGTTAAGCAAGGAAAGCTGGCTCATAAAACTTGGTCTGGTCTCCCTGCTCTTGTAAAGAATGTTTATAAATATATATTGGTAGAGAAAAACCTGAAAGAATATACATCAAAATGTGAACAGTGATAATCTTGGTAGAAGTAGGGTTAGGAATGACATGTATGTGTTTCTCTTTGAATTTTCTAACTTAAAAGGAACATGGATTATTTGCACCTCTTCAAAGAGCAGAAGCAAAACTAAAACTAACCCCCTTTGGGTGACGATCGAGTCATTTCTCTGCCATTCTCTCCACGTGCGCAGCTCTTCTCTTCGTAGCGCGTGTCCTTCCCGAGTTCTAGGGATCAGCCAGAGGGGTGCCTCCTGCCTCCCTGTTTGTCCCTCAGACGCTCTCCACTTACGCCATCCAGCTTAGCTGTCCTCACACCTGCCACCACAAACTGGCCCAGGTTTCTGATAGGTTTTCTGAAAAGCTGTTTCTTCTCCACAGTGTGGTCATTTGTTCGTTTCCGTTTGTTTGCTCTGTAGGTGGGAACTTCCTCAGTGGTCTACCCCGCCGCCATGTTTGCCCCCCAGGTGTCTGCCCGGGGGGTACCGGTGGCTGAATTTAACATGGAAGTCACCGCAGCAGCGAACAGATTCAGGTACCGGGACTACCAAGGTGGGAATGCACGCTGTTGAGCAGGTTTGGACGTGGTCATCCAAGCAGATTTTACTTACTATTCTAATTTAAAAACACGGAGTTTGTGTTTTCTTATTTGGCCTATAGTTGGCTTTGATGGAAGAAAACAAAGTATCAAACCTAGATGAAGGTAGCTGTGTCTTTTTACGGGAAGTTTGCCATAGGGCTTTTGTTTTTCACATTTTGAAAGTTCTTCCTTGATTCTTTAGACTTTACTTTTATTTGTATTTTTAAGCTAGATTTAGTAATGGCATTTAGAGGTAGGTCAGCTGAAGACTCAGCACGTAAGCCCAGGAGATACCCATGCAGAACTCCATCATGCACTGTTCTCACCGTGGGGCCCCCTGGGAAAATTCCTCTTTGGTCTTACTGTCAAGAATATTTGTACTTGTGGCCATATTATCATACTGATACTGTTTCCCAAATTTGTGTGGAAAGTGTAGATTATCGCAGTATTCATTTGTAGTCTCATTCTAGGTTCCGTTTTATGTCTTCACCTTTGTTTTGCTTTTTTTCACCCCTGCTTTTCTCTCTTCATTTTTAATGTAGTTTATATATTCTTGTCAGTCTGTTTAATTCCTTTCCAGAATAAGGTAGACTATAAACTAATAAATAAATATGAATAAATAAAAGAAAACGTCACTGAAGCTTCTTGTCATTACTTTAGTCAGTGGTTTTTACCTCAGGTTTTAAAAATCTGATGATGACTCAGGAGATTCTGGTGTAATTGGTGTGAGGTGTAGCCTGAGCCCCATGACTTATATAAGCTTTCTAGGTGATTCTAATGTGCAGCCAGGATGAGAACCAATGCTCTTTTTCATTGGGATAAAATTGTGTCCCAGACAGTGTGGAAACACTTAAATATAATCCTCTTCAGGTGAGTGAGCTGGCTTTCTTCCTAGACTTCTCCAGGTCTTTTTAATCAGCTACAGCCTATGTGCTTAGACCATAGTTCTTCATTTGTGTATAAGTGGTGGGAACTAGGAAGGCACCTTTTAAAACATTGCCTTCTATGTGAAACTTATACTCTGAAAATGACAGAATGCTGCTGGAAGAAATACAGAAGACCTAAGTATATGGAAGGACACAGCTGAACAGAGTCCAGAAAATAAACCTCATGTTTATAGTCAACTGATTTTTGAAAAGGGTGTGAAAACAAATCAGTAAGGGAAAGAATAATCTTCTTAACAAATGGCGCTGGAACAGCTGTATAGCCACCTGCAAAAGAATGAAATTGGACCCCTTAATTACACCATAAACAAAAGTGGATCACAGACCTAAATGCAAGAGCTAAAACTATAAATTTCTTAAAAGAAAATATAGGAGTAAATCTTTGCGGCCTTAGGTTAGTCAAAGCCTCCTTGATATGACATCAAAAGCACAAGTAGCATAAGAAAAATGGATAAATTGAACTTCATCAAAGTTAAAGCTTCTGTGCTTCAATGGACACCACCACTAAAATGAAAAAGGCAATCCACAGAATGGGAGAAAATATTGGCAAGTCTAACATTTTAAAGGAACTGGTATCCAGAATATATAAAGAACTCTCACAACTCAATAATGAAAAGACAAATAACCCAGTTAAAAAGTGGGCCAAAGATCTGAATAGACACTTCTCCAAATATATATATACATGGTCAATAAGCACACTGGAAAGATGCTGAGCATCATTAATCATTAGGGAAATGCAAACTAAAACCACAACCAGATACCACTTAACCACTAGCATGGCTATAATTTTAAAAATGGAGAATCACAAGTGTTGGTGAAGAAACTGGACCCCTCATACACCGCTGGTGGGAATGTAAAATGATTCAGCTGCTTTGGAAAACAGTATGGTGGTTCCTCAAAAGATTACATACACAGTTAACATATAACCCAGCAATTCTACTCCTAGGTATGTAGTCAAGAGAAATGAAAACATATGTCTACACAAAAATGTGTACATGAATGTTTATAGTCGCATTGATCATAATAAAAAATGGAAACAACCCACATGTCCTTTAACTGATGAATGGATAAACAAAACTTGTTATCTATACAATGGAACGTTATTCAGCCACAAAAAGAATGAAGTACTGATACATGCTACAACATGGATGACGCTTGAAAACATTATATTTAGGGAAAGAAGCCAGGCACACAAGATCAAATATTGTATGATTCTGTTTTGTACGAAATACCTGGAATAGGCAAATCAACAGAGACGGAAGGTAGATTAGTGGTTGTCTAGGGTTGGGGTAGGGAGGAATGGGGAGTAACTAACTGCTAATGGGTACAGGTTTCCTTTGGGATGATGAAAATGTTCTAAAGTTGCTTGTGGTGATGGTTGTACAGTTCTGTGACTATACAAAAAAACCTGTTAAATTATACCTTTTAAATGAGTGGATTGTATGTGAATTATATCTCAAAGTTGTTCTATTAAAAAAGTTATTGTCGGGCTTCCCTGGTGGCGCAGTGGTTGAGGGTCCGCCTACCGATGCAGGGGACGCGGGTTCGTGCCCCGGTCTGGGAGGATCCCGCATGCCGCGGAGCGGCTGGGCTCGTGGGCCACAACTGCTGAGCCTGCGTGTCTGGAGCTTGTGCTTCAGAACAAGAGAGGCCGCGACGGTGAGAGGCCCGCGCACCGCGATGAGGAGTGGCCCCCGCTCGCCGCAACTGGAGAGAGCCCTTGCACAGAAGCGAAGACCCAGCGCAGCCAAAAATAAATAAATAAGCAAATAAATTTATTAAAAAAAAAAAAAAGTTATTGTCTTCTAACTTATCCACTAAAATATTGGTACATTGTGGCACTTACGTGTAGCACCTGGGCTACTTAGCATCATCAAAAGTAACATCGCAGCCAGGTAACCCAAGCCTCTTGTCTGCTTGAAAGAGCATCAGAACACTCCCATGTGGGGACAGGGTAAATTTTCTGAAGGAGGAAATGCGGTTCATCCCCAAATTCTATTTTTCTTCTAATGTGGCTTATTTTCAGTCATTTGATCTCCAGCTCATCTCTAATAACTGTACAGAAAAGTACACATCAGTGTAGAAAAGTAAAATGCAGATAGGGAAAAAGAAGAAAATAAAACTCGAGTGTTTCCACAACCCAAGATAAGAGTCGGCCTCTGCCTTTCACGCTCAGGACTGACCAGCGAGGACTGGGCATCCATCGTTAGACTTCACGTGAAAGGAAATGGAACTTGGTGGTTTTCCGTGCAAGTTAAGAAGAGATTCTTGGCATGTACTAATGATATCACTTCATAAGTTGGGCCTCCTAAAGCCGCAGACCTGCTTCAGCTGCTACTCTTCTTCAACCAGAATTCTTCAGCTTCACGTCCTGAAAACCTGCCGTGTCTCTGTTTAGACAAACAGGCTACTTGCTAATCAGAGACTTTGATCGGATTTGGACAGCACCGACCACAAGAACCACGAGAACAGATGCTTGTGGGCTTCTTTGGGAGCCGAGACTCTGTACCACTAAGTCTGGGAATTTTCCCAGATGAGTATAACTGACCAGTGAAGCCAGCGATGCTTTTATCTAGGCGTCATCAAAGCTGACATTTAGAAGAGACATGGGTGATCATCTTCTCATCCTACTCAGTTTTTCAAATGGGGAACCAAGCCCAGAGTGATTAAGAGGCTTGTTTAAACATGCGGCTCAACAAAGGCAGAAATTTCTCACATCTCATGTGTAACAGATGTTGGCTGAACTTCAGTTAGGTCAAGGGGTCAGCAAACTGCTGCCTGTAGGCCAAATGCACCCACCGTGTTGTTGGTAAATAAAGTTTTATTGGAACCCAGCCACCGCCACATGGTCCTGTATTGCCTGTGGCTGCTTTTGTACTTAAACAACGGAAGTGAGGAGTTGCAGCAGAGACTGTCTGGCCTGCAAAGATGAAAATATTTACTCTCTGGCTCTTTACAGAAAGCAAATTGCCAACCCCTGCTCTAGGTTAATAAGAAAAATGAAAATTGGAATGATACCTCCTTTTAACCTGATTTTCTTCGTTATCTAAATAGGTAGTGGGAATGCTGCCTCTGTTTTAAACTTGCATCTCACAAGACTCCTTCGACCTTGTACAAGTTGTTTGGATTCTTTGCCCCAATTCTAATTTAGAGACTAAGTCGTGTAGAATTTACCTCCCACTGAAATGTATTAATATTTTCAAGGTGTTAATTAGTTCCAGTTTTGTTTTTTTTTTCCCTGTCCCAGATGGTTGTCTTAGATGATTTCTGAAAAACCATTACACTAGGCATTTTCAGATTTAGGCTTCAAGGTTTCGGCTGTTACTCAATTCCAGAGGTCCTTGGCGAGTAAGGGTCTGCGTGCATTTGTTGAGGCAGAATTGGGATTTGTGTTCCCGAGAGACACTGGTGTGCAGGGCTTTCCAAGCACCCTGGGCCTTCCACGCCCTGTGACAACCTGTTACTCATCTTTGCATTTCTCTAAACTTTGGAATTTAGTCAAAGCCCATAAATGTTTATTTAGTACCTACTATGTACTAGGCACTGCTCTGGGTGCTTGGGATAGGATATATTAGTAAACAATACACAAACCCTACCATGCGAAGATGGCATTCTAGTGGCAAATAGTACACAATAAGGATAATAAATGTGCAAATTCTGTGGCCTATGAGAAGTGGGGATTAGGCTGTGGGAAAAGCAAAGGTAGAGTTGGGCGGAGCAGGTGGGTCGCAGGATTCAGTGGGCAGTTGGGGGGAGCCTCACTGAGAAGAGATCTGAGCAGACTTGGAGGAGGGGAAGGAGTTAGCTAAAGAGATATGTGGGCTAAGAGCTTTCCAGATGCCGGGACCACCTGGAGCAAAGGCCCCAAGGGGAAAGCAAGCCTGGAGGTTTGAGGGACAGCAGGGAGGCCAGCATGGTTGGAGAGGAAGGAGCGGGGAGGAGCTCCAGGAGAGGTAGAGGGGTCAGTACGGTGAGGAAGTGACCTGTGCTGGGGAAGTGCGCCCAGAGGAAGCTCACTGCAGGTGGAGTTTAGAAGTCTCAGGAATTCTTAGCTAGAAGATGGTTTTATAGCTTGTCCTATTTATGTATTTACTCCTCAAGAGTATAAAGAGGTTAGTTCTTTTAATTTACAGTTGATCACATTTGATAGGGAAGGCCAGTGCTCTCCCAGGCTGGATTATCAGGGTAGGGGGTAGGTGCCCTGTTAGTCCATGCAAAGGGGTCCTGCGGTCTGTTAACCAAAGTCATTTAAAGCAAGAATATAATAAAAAAAAAGGACACATAAGTATTTCATTTTCATTTAAAGCATAAATGTGCATTCATTTGCCTTTTTTTTTCTGGTAGAGCCAAAGGCCTTTTCTTTGAGTAGGAATCCACTGATTGGAGCTCACCTTTCTTGCATAAATCATATGCATAATCCTCCCGGTGTTCCTCAAATTTCCCTGAAGAGAAAAATCACCTCAGCCTTTATTTTATAAAACAAAACAGATAACCAAGAAAATCAGATCTCAAGGCCCCAGTCTGGACTTCCTGAGTCAGAATATTCAGGGCAAGAGGGCTGTTTATTTGTATATTTAACAAGTGACCTAGGTGATTCTTATCATCAGGAAATCTTGGAAAACACTGGAATACAACTCCTGGTTTAGATATTTTTCTGTTTGTTTGTGTTTTTGGGGGGCCACGCTGCGAGGCTTGCAGGAACTTAGTTCCCCAACCAGGGGTTGAACCCACGCCCTCGGCAGTGAAAGCACAGAGTCCTAACCACTGGATCACCAGGGAATTCCCTGTTTTTTCTTTTTTTAAGTGGAGAAAGAACATACAAAAAAAAACTTGTGAAGCAATCCACCTCATCTTTTCCACCTACGTCTAATTTGACAGAATTATTTTTAATAACTTATGTCTTTCCAAAGCATTCAGCTAATTTTCCTAGAAATAACCCTCTTTTAATAGCTATATTTTTGCATTAATTAAATTTTTAATTAAATTGGATCATTACATTAACCAATAAAAGTGGCATGAACATATTCTGGGCGAAGCACAGTGGTCTTGGTTATCCTACAATGGGAGGGATGAGGGGAAAGGCACCGGGCTGCTAGAACAGGGGTCTTCAAACACCTTTGTTCTTGTACCACCGCATTTACATTTTTAAACTTGACGTCTAAAATTTATCAAAATCATTGAAAAAGATGTGATTCCGAATTATTGGAAATAAAATACCGACATTTAAAAATAAAACTGCCATTATCCTAAACTGCCATTTAAATGTATCCAGTCAAATCCAAATGTCACAACTACTTGATACCCACATCATCCATTTACAGAATAAATATACAAGCCCTTTTTAACAATGAGAACCTTCACATTTTTTCTTTTTCTCTTTGAACTTGTATTCCCATCCGACTTCTACCGTAGAAATTTATACTAATGTATTTTTATGCTTGAAAATCTTTTGTTGACTATCCTATTCTGCTGTAAAATATATGAGTTACTTAACTATTTTCAAGTTCTTTAAAACTTAAAAATTGCTCCATTGAAAAATTCTTGTAGATGGAATTATCCCTGCAGTAATTTACAGTACTAAGTTGTTGAAAACAACAAATGATACATTTTGATGAATAATTCCATAAAAGTAAAACTATGGGAAATGCATCTCTTAATAGATGCATGGGGCATGAGTTTTTTGAATTAGTTCGGGTATTCACGGCTGAGTATTACGTATTGTTAGAAGGAGACAGAGTTCATGTTGTTGTAGCCCAGTTGGCCTGTGGTCACAGGAAACAAACCTGTATTCTGAGAAGATCAGGTTTCCTGACCCACTGCAGTGAGCAAGACCCCAGAGGAGCCGTGGGGCATGTCCCCAAACAAAGGAAAAGATGGAGTTATTATAGGATTTGGAAGGAGGGTTAAGTTTAGGTGAAGTTTAAATGAAGCAGTTTTTGATAGACTCAGCAACCAGCAGGGCTGTGGGTGTGGAGAGGGGTCAGATCTGCTCTGGCTGCAAAGTGGCCGCAAGGTCCTGTTTCCTTGAAGGTAGATGTGGAACCCTGGTCCCAGACACCCCTTACATGGAGCTCTGCACCTGGGTTGGAAGTAAGGCTGCTTCTCGGAGGCAAAGTGGCTTAGGTCCTCCAGACACAGAGGATATTTCATTCTTTACTGCCATCATACTGGTAATGTATGATTTTAGAGGACAGAATTCCTACTCAGTGAGTAACAAAGCAGTGGTCGCTCAAAGAAGGGAGTTGTTATGATATTGTGCAGCTTGTCCTGGGGGGGAAAAATTGTGTTTCTTACTAGCTTTGCAGCTGGCTGTATCTGTGTCTCTAATTCCAGTCTGAGGGATGGCAGGGCAGGTTTTTACTGGCCGAGCTAAATTTTACCTTTTCAATGTCCAATGTCAATGGTAATCCTTTGTTTTTGCTTTTTTTAAAAAAATATTTATTTATTTGGTTGCACCGGGCCTTAGTTGCAGCAGGCGGGCTCCTTAGTTGTGGCACGTGGGCTCCTTAGTTGTGGCAGGCGGGCTCCTTAGTTGCAGCTTGTGGGCTCCTTAGTTGCGGCATGCATGTGGGATTTAGTTCCCTGATGAGGGATCGAACCCAGGCCCCATGAATTGGGAGCGCAGAGTCTTATCCACTGCGCCACCAGGGAAGTCCCAGTTTTTGCTTTTTATAGATGAAAGTACTGAGAAACCTGGGCCACATAAACCCTGGGCGTGAAAGGAATTTCATTATGGCATCACCACTCAGATTTTGGACCTCCTTCCAGGTTGTATGCTGAAATACCCATAGTAATCTTGAATCACGTTTAGAGATCTGTTCATTGACAAATCTATAAGACCCTCTTTCAGTTTTACTGAAAGCAAGAATGAAACGGCCCTGCCTGCATGTGTTACCCGGTCTTTAGAAACCATTTGTTTTCTCAGATCCACGCCGATATTTCAGACATCCCTTTCTTTTCACGTTCTGGGATAAGGCGCCATTGTAAGATTTGGGATGGTGAGGTGAGGTGCAGCTTGCTTTGGTAAACATGGAGGAGGGTGAATGTGGAAAGGGGCACAAGGAAGAACGTGTGGAAGTTGAGGCTCTCCGTGCCTGGTTGTGCTTCCCGGAAAGTCCTCAAGGGACTGTGCTGGGCGGAGCTTTCTAGTGGCCAGTGTCCCACACGCTGCCAGTGGTAGAAGGATCAGAGAGGCCATTTGGTCAGGGATGTCTGTTCGTGGCACAGAGAACAGACTCTTCAAGGGCTAAGGCATTCATGATTTGTGTTGTATCAAGAATAAGTAATATGACCAAATGCTTTTTTCATTTTTAATTGTGCTCAGTTGATTTTCTTATTAACAATACACTAGAATTAGCTGGGTATTTTTTCCCCCTGTCCTAAATGTTTTCCCTTGAAGGAAGCAGAAGTCATTGGTTTTTCTTCTTTTCTCTCCCTCCTCTTTCCTTCATCTTTCTCTTTTTCCTACTTTCTGACTACAAGTCAGGGCTAGTCGCGAATTCCAGTGGACGGCTTGAGAGGCCTGTTGACTCAGTTAAAATCTGTATGGTGCATGAGGTTCTTTTTCTCCTGTCCTTATTACCTGTGAGTAAGATTTTGTAAAACCTACAATATGTCAGTTATGAGTTTGGCAAAGCAATCACAAAATACAACCATGTCTCTCCTTCTTCCTTAAAAGAAAATCCTTATTTATAGCACCTAAATTCTAGGCAATTGCTTTCCCAAATTCCCTTGGTGACGGGGGCCAACCCATAGTGAAGTGTCTGCATTTGGAGTTTTCAGAAACTAGATGAAAGAACTGGGCACAAAAACGCATGAGACCGCATTTGTGAGAATGTGAATTTTACTCTGGTTGTAACTAAGAAAGTTGACTTGCTGAAGCAGAATGTTTATTTTGCTCATAACTCTGCTGTGATCATCCTTCTATTTCAGGTTTCATTTCCAGGGGCCGTGTGGCAGGATGCTTCCTGAAGCCCTTGCGCCTCATGAAACTGAAACTGTTTCTTAATTGCCCTGAGGAAGGAAGAAATCACAGCGCATCTAAGTACCAGGCCACCAACAGGAGAAACAGTCTTGTGGATGGTGAGCTGAATACTGAAAGGTCTGAATATATCTTCTGGAATCCAAACTGCTGATAAGTGATGGGACTTAGAAGAAAAAGTAGTAAACGTGTTTAGAAGGAGAAGTCACAGAACTTCTCAAGTCAATTCGCGTTATTTGGTTTGAACCTAAACATAAGATACCTCTGATGTGTTTGGTTGGTTACCGGGAAGGAAACAACTTTGTAATTAGATTGTCTAAAAAAAGTAATTATTTTTGCTATTTGGGTAGAGGGGTAAAAGCCTGGTATTTCTGATTTTTGTGCAAGGTTTGGTGGAAAATAAAATCCCTTTCTACAGCAGGTAATTGACTGTATAAAGATGTTACCCCAAGAGATATCTTTGTTGGGGACTTTTTGTCAATGTTTATCTTGTTTGGCTGCCTAACCTCAGTTCCAGGGGGATAGCTTACAACAAGAATTCAGGCAAGGAAGAGAAAATGAGCAATAAGGTAGAAAATCAGGATGAGAAAAAAGAATAATGCAAATATATGGACTCCAAGGGTAAACACAGCTGCCTAAAATTTAGCACTGGCCTTCGGAGCAGCCAAGGAGGAAAGGGAGAGGTGATGGTTGGTCGTTCCTCAATATTATAAACACAGAAGGACATTTCTCACTATCATAAACACACGCTTCCCCCGACGCTGAATTTTGAAGGGAGTTTTTCCCGTGGGACTTGAAAGTTTCATGCTCATAGTACCTCTACGTAAAGTAGGAAGAATACAGCCCTCTCCTCAAGTCCCACCACCTAATGCAGCACCCAGGGGTGCCTGCTGCGGGCAAGGCAAGCATCAGAGGCCTGACCGAGGAGCGGCCTTCAGTAAACAGCGCGTGAAGGTCGTACATAACTAGCTCCCTTGGATCACGTGGGCTCCCTGGGTGATAATGCAGCTGGGCCACATCATCCCCACCCCTTACAAAGTTGCATTTAATATTACACCCTTGGCGTTTGTAGAAGTAGATGACAAGACACTGTGACATAAAACTTTGTACTGCATTTGCAAGTCATGCCTTTTAATAAATCCCAAGTATCCTTTGCATGGGCAAGAGGGGTGCCCATAACCCACAGGGAGTCTGAAGGATCAGCCAGGCACCCTGAGGGCTCCTGTCATATACTTTTACACGGGTGGGTCAAAGCATGCACACTGAGGGGACTTGTAATACTTATAATGCAGTGTTTGTACATAAAATACCATCATTCACTTCTAGTAGGTTTGTTGTAGGGCTTCTCAAAAGTGCACTCTATACAATTCCCTAGTGTTAGCAGTGATGGAAGTCAGAACACTGTTTCAGGGAGTCAGACTATATTTTTAATTTGTTAATTTCTATCTGACCAAGAGCCAGATATTTCAGAGCTGTTCTTTGCAACTCCCTTCCTACTAGGTTGTTGGTACCAGTAGCTGTTTTTGTTTCTGTTTTGTCATTTTTGTTCATGTTTTGGTCTTGTTTTTAAACTAGGAATTGCTTCCAAATCAGAGAAGAGGAAAAGAGAATTGAAAATACTCCAAAATTTATGTGAGGTAGGATTATTCAATTCAGTTTAATATTTACTGAACATCTACCATATGATAGACATTAGAAATCCAGTGCTTAGAGAGCGATGGACCGTCCCTCAAGGAGTTCACAAAGACTGGGTTGGGACGATTGTCATATAAACTGTTAAACAGCGTGGAAGCTATAGTTACAGAAATTTGTTCAAGATTCAGAGAATGCAATTAGAGATGAGCAGAGTGGGGATGGGGTCGATCTTAAGGTGCTTGGAAGTCTTTAAGAAGAAGTCAGCCTGGGTGGGAGTTTTTGAAGTATAAATAGGAGTTCCAAGGGCGGAGTGTGTATCACGAGAGTATGTCCAAATGCAAGGTAAGTATGAAATAGCTTGGTTTGTTCAGAGAAAGATGAACCATTTGCTATCGTATAATGGGTGAGAGAAGATAAACACAAAGGTCATGAAGGGCCACGTATGCTAGGAAATGAAATAAGTATACTTGGGGCGGGGGCAGGGGCATAAATATACACAGTACGGGGGTTGCGGCACTAAGTGACGGTAGGATGGGCAGACACCGTGCAAGGTCCTGGGGTTACAGCAGGGAACCGGGGAGGGGGGTCCCCGCTCTCAGTGAGCTCACGTTCTAACGGGAGAGTCAGACAACAAGCTGTTAGGGCGAGGAGTCAGTGATGGACACAGAACAGGCAGTGGCCGAGGGCTGGTGGTCGGGGATGCCCGTGAGAGGGCGGCCGAGGTCGCCACGCACACGTTTGGTGCTGAGGATCGATTTAAGTCCGAGTCTGTCGACCTTGTTTCTCGTCGGCGACAACAGGGCTGAAAGGCATGGGGTCCTGCCGCTATAGCGCACTTCTTCCTTTTGAAACTCCACTTCTGTGGGGAGTGCGGAAAGCCGAAATCTCTTGTACAAATACTGATTAACGGGATCGACCAAGCGGATCTCGGAGCTAAAAAAAGGCGGCGATAGGGCGACTGGGGCTTGTGGTCACCGGATGGCGTGACCTGCGAGTCCGCCTCAAGGAGCGCGAGGACCCAGCCAACCCTGCTCTCGGCATCCCCGCCAAGGAGGCAGCAGGATGTATCTTTCCTGCCTAGAAACAAGCACCACGGCCACCAGCTCTCGCAGCCGTGAGCGAGGAGGGACCGCGAGGCCTGCTGCGCGCAGTCTCGGAGTCGGGCGGAAGGGAAGGCCCCCCGCTTCCCTCAGGCCACGCCCTTCCCCGCTCTGCGCATGCGCCTCTGCATAGCTCAGTGGGGCCTGGGAGCCTGCAGAGGGCGACAGAACCCGCGGCGCCTGCCTTTTACGTCACGCTCCGCTTGCGTGCTGATTCCGGGTCAGAGGTCGGGCGTAGCTTGGGTCATGGTGCAGCTCAGGCCGCGCGCGTCCCGCGCCCCGGTGTCGGCGTCGGCGATGGTGGACGAGGGCCAGCCCGCCTCGGAGGAGGAGGCGGAGCACGGCCTGTTGCTCGGGCAGCCGAGCAGCGGCGCGGCTGCCGAGCCGCTGGAGGAAGACGAGGAAGGGGACGATGAGCTTGACGACGAGGCCCCGGAGGAGCTGACTTTCGCCAGCGCCCAGGCGGAAGCGAAAGAAGAGGAGCGGCGAGTTCGCGAGACCGTACGCAGGTTCGGAGCCCGCGGCCGGGCGGGGAGAAGCGCCCCTTCCCGTCCCGCTCGTCCCTGCCCGCACTGACTTGTCGCCTTTTCTCCCAGGGATAAAACGCTTCTGAAGGAGAAAAGGAAGCGACGCGAGGAGTTGTTCATCGAGCAGAAGGTTAGAGGGGAGGGCGGCGTTTCACAACGCGGCTCGGGGTAGAATTCAAAGTTGCTGGGATGTGGGGTAGAGCAAAGTCGCTAATATTTTCTTCTGACTACAGTGACAAGGTGCTCGTGCTCCTTGCCCTCCACCGATTGAAAGTGGGAGTGGGAAGAGGTGTGAACCTGACATCGTAGGGTCAGTCCCACCTCTGACGCTCAGCGGAGGTAGTTTATTTGAAACTGGGTCGCCGTGAGCATTAGGTGCTTTGTAAACTAAGGGCCGTTCCAACACAGGGGATGATTGATGTGCTCTCTGCTGTTTAGCAGATTGGCCACAGAACTGACTCCATATGGACGCGATATTAACTGCTTCCAGTGTACGACAGTGACCTGAGGGTTCCACTCTTCACATCTTCCAAAGAATGTGGAATAGGTTCTGAGATGCTTGGTCCCAGGCTTCCCACAGCTTAGAGATAGTGGAGGGCAGTGTTCAGCCCATTTCATTTATTTGCCTAGAGGTAGGGCTGTCCTTAAAATGGTAACTTTTAAAAGCAATCCAGGGCATATTGTCATGTGCCTCACTTCTAATTGATTTTTAAAATGTCTTTAAGAAAAGAAAACTTCTTCCAGATACTATTCTAGAGAAGTTAACTACAGCTTCACAAACTAGGTAAGTAATGGATCTCGTTTTATTACTTGCCTTACATACAGTCTTTGAATTACAAATTGGTACATTTATTTGAACTCAAATAACTGAATAAATTGTAAAGTCTAAATTAAAAAGCTACACAGTATTTGAATTTGGTGGGACAGGTGGAGGGAAATATTCCACTTCTTTTCCAGTCTTCTGTTTTTCATTATGTTTGTTGTTGTTCCCATAGGTAACTCTAGTTTCTGAGTTGCTGATCCCAGTGTGTTCATTCAATAAGTTGTGGGCCACTGTCATTGTACTAGGGGCAGGTGTGACTAGATGGTGTGAATAAAACAGTGTTTTGAAATTTATCCTTTAGTGGAGTAGCAGGCAATTATCCATAGGCTCCTAAAACTCAAGCTTGTCCCAATCTGCCACCAACCTGTCCTCCCTCCTCATCCCATTTAGATTCCCCATTTCATTTAGCAGCTTTGCCATCCACCAGATGTTTAAAGCTCCTTTTCCTCATCTATGCCACGGAATCAATCAAACTGTACTTTTGCCTGTACAAATATTTGCCTTTTTTTTTTTTTTCCCTATTCCCCCTTGTCTCCTCTCTCACTGCTTTCAGTTCAGAAGTTTAGCCCTGCATCTTCGGCTTAGGACAGTGGTTCTTAAATTTTCAGTAAAAGAACTTCTTCCAGAGAGTTACTCGGTTTCTGAATACATCACGGTGACGAAGTCCTTTTCACCTTTCAAAACCAAGTTCAAATGTCACCTGTCTTCTCTCACTCCCTCCACCCCATTGCTCCCCCCACCGTCTAGCTTTTCCAGTGTGCAAGTGCTTCTGTATAGATATCTCATTGTATTTTGCCATTTATCTTTCTCTCCATTAGACCGCACTTCTTGAGGCTAAATTCTTGTCTCTATCCTCGTCTGTGTCTAAATTGTTCAATTAATCCTTCAAGATCTCTCCAAATAAAGTGAGGCAGGCCTACCACCTTTCACTTTGCATTTCAAATACTGTGTTATATAATTCTTAAATATTTCACTTTAACTCTGTTAACCACAACAGTCTGCTTCTTTGGAAGCCTGCTAATATATTTCCAGATTTTAAATTCTGAGAAGATACTCCCAACCTAGTATACAGTTTGTTGATTGGGAAAACAAGTCCTTTTAAACTTGTCAGCAGTTCATTGGGGAGTGACTCTTTCTTTCTAAAGATCCTAAGTAAAAACTGAGAATGGTGGTAGTAAAAGGGGGGGAGGGGTATCTTATTTGTAAAACTAGATGAAATTCTGTAACAAGTTGAGTCATCTTTGCTCTCTGCTATCCCAGTTAGTGTTTTTCTTGTTCTTCCTTAGTGTGAAGAAATCACCGGCAAAGTTGAAAGAAGGTATGAACTATTCTAATTTAAATAACTTCTCATTAAGTGTCAACTACATTTGCAGATATTTGTAGTCAAATGTTACTGACCCTTAGAAAGAGCATGGGAACAGGCCTGGCCAGTTTTAGCTTATTTCTTACAAATAAAAACCACACACTGGTGTGTAGTGGGTATTTAAAGTGAACTCCGGTATGTGTTCCTGATTTATTTTTACACGAATGCTAATTAGAAATATAACTCAATTTTTTAGTTAATTTGCAAAAGAAAAATGAAGAATGTGAGAAAGGAAGTGACTCTAAGAAAGCTAAAGAAAAAGTGCAAAAAGTACAGACTGTTGGGTAAGAAGAGTCTTCTTTTTTTGTGTGTAGGATGTAAAGGTGACCTTTGGAGGAGAGTATTGGCTTAATTAGTAGCAGTTTCAGATTGGATCCTCTGTGGAAAGTTTTTGGTATTTATATTAAAAAAAATATTTATTTGCTCTACTAAGATGTAAACATTACTTGTAAAATAGTCCTGTAATTTAGTTTTATTATCTTACCTGTGCATATACAAAATTAGGATGTGGGATTTTTTTTCCACTATTTGAGTCAACTAACAAATACTTTATTTTGAAAATAAGCACTGCCTCATTTTGACCTTTTGTATTGATTACCAGCCAGAATAAAAGCTACTTGGCTGTAAGGCTAAAAGACCAAGATTTGAGAGATTCAAGGCAAGAAGCAGCCAAAGCCTTCATACAAAATTGTTTATATGGTCCTGGAACCAACAGAACTACTGGTAATTTCTTTATGGACTATTTTTCTCCCTTTTAACTGCAAGTAAAACAAAGCAATGATAAATAATTCTCTTTCCTAGTAAACAAGTTCCTGTCTCTTGACAGCAAGAGGTTACCGGTGAAAAAGGCCGCAGCCCAGTTTTTGAATAATGCTTGGGGTAAGATTCAGCTTTATTCTCTGAATCTGATAGTTTTATATATTGAATAATGTTCTTTAAAAAAAAAAAGTTAATTTATTTATTTGGCTGCGTCAGGTCTTAGTTGACAGTGTGCAGGATCTTTAGTTGCAACATGCGGAATCTCTTTTTGTTTTTTTTTAGTTGCAGCATGTAGTATCTAGTTCCCTGACCAGGGATCGAACCCAGGCCCCCTGCATTGGGAGCACAGAGTCTTAACCACTGGACCACCAGGGAAGTCCCTGAATGATGTTCTTTTTTTAAGGAGATAGTAAATACTCATGAAGTATCGATTTTTTTCTTACAATGGCTTCTATTACTATTTTAAAGTTGCTTCTGAAGAATAGGTCAGTGTAGTATGTATGAACATATACCTAATTAATTTTAATATTTACACTCATGTATTATCTAGAAAATTTGGAATTGTTTCTTGGGAATTTTATCTCTTTATTATTCTTAACTGCACAAAACCTTCTATTCTAGGATCCCAGAAAAAACAAAATGCCAAGAGGTTTAGAAGACGTTGGATGGTCAGAAAGATGAAAACTTCTAAGAAGTAAATCAAAGCTAAATGAAGAATGAGTACTTTGTATGTATAGAACTTATAAATATTTAGTTTAGAGCGTTTAATTTTTTTGAAAAAATTAATAAAAAAGACTTACTTAAAGGGTCATTATAAAAATCTTAAGTCTATTTGGGGTGGTACCCAGTCCCATCTCATCCATGGAGTATAATTAATTGTGCCTTATCGTCTTTGAGCATCCTGGAAGAAAAAGCAGTTTAAAAGGACTTGTTTTCCTTTCTTTTTATAATCGTTTCCCCATTTTATTGAACACAAGCAGTGCCCACACCAGTAGGGCTCCTCTGCTACCCCTCCTCCCTCCCCTGCAGGGTGTGTGGCAGGAAAAGTCTTCCACTACAGCTCTCCAATGCTTTAGTCTCTCGGATATTTTTGTGCTATTATTGATGAGAATGTCACAGAATGTGAGGAAGAGTGCAGTATCTAAGTGTAGACAGATAATCTGTTCTTTTTTAAAAGGTTTAAGCCTCGGTGTACAAAATACAGCCAGCAATCAATCACCTTTGCCAAACCAAAGGATATGGTGGTTTGTTATCCTGTTGAAGAGCTTGCTTATGTTTTACTTGTAACCAGTTGGGAGTTTGCTTTAAGAATGGCAAGTCACATGCCATATTCTGATTGATTATGAAAACAAGATTCATTTCCTGCTTGCTTTCTATCATCACCCATAGTATCAGCTTTGACCCTAATCCACGGAGGCCAGTAACTCAAGGCAGCCTTAGGTTGCAGAACTCCGATTTATAGTAGCAACCATTCATTTTAGTTGTTCTAACTTTATATTAATCATGAGAAGTATGCAAGTACCTAATATATAAACTCAATTGACACTCTAGTATCTGTAGAAGTAAATTTTTAATGGCTGGTTAATTATATCACTACATTTTTATTGCAATATAGTACTCATTTAAGCACTTAAAAATGGAAGGTGTACAAAGATTAAATTAAGACACGGTAAATTGACTAAATATTTGGTTTTTATATAAATAAAGGTCATGACCACACTGTTGACATGTAATACTGTTATAATACAACAGTTAAACTTGTGAGTCTACAACAGAAGTCATCTGTAGTTAAACAGGAAACAAAGTTGAAAAAGACCATGTTAAAACAAAACTACTGGGACTTACAGGTCGGGATTGTAAGTAGCAACAAACATATTCACTCAGCTCCTGAGTATTTCAAGTTTTACAGTACACATTAAAAATGATTTCTTCCATCAACACTATAAATTCAAACTGTCAGATGTTTATGCATTTTGCAAGTTACACTGATTGAATTGCTTACACGGGAGCGGGGGTCAGAACACCTCCCAATTTGAAGTTTACATCACCCACATGCTAACACAAACACAACTTGTTCCGTTTCCTTCCCCCCTCTCTCCCCCCAACAAAGAAGGCAGAATTTTTTGGTTTCTTTTAGGTAATTGTTTTAAAGGATTTGTGATGATCAATTTGAACGTCTGAAATTCAGTAATATTTAACTCTTAGACAACTAAGAGGTTAAAGATGGAAAATAATTTCTCCTAACACTAAGTTAGAAAATCATTTGCATCATGCTGTAAACTAGGAAGCAATGTAAAGCGACAAAAACCTGTCCCCAGTACATAATTTAAAAAATCTAAATTTCAAATCAGCAGAACTGGTCTACTTCCATGTTGACTATATGCCACAATATAAGTGTGAGCTCCGTGAATGCATAGCTAATGTAGGTAGTCTTCCACTGTGGCAAAAGCACAGGATCCAATTCCTGATCGAGCCATCAGTCCTAGACACTGTGTGGCCTGTCCCATGGCTAGGGCAAGTGGAGGTTGCTTTGGCAGATTGTGGGTTTCTGAGGAAAAATGATTAAAAATGGAAATAGCAATTAGCAATACATTTTAAACAACGTCTCTCAATCGGGAAAATACTGCATTACTTACAAAATTACCAGTGTCTATGCTGCTCTTAACTACCTAACTAGCAAAGGTGGGTTTTAAGCAAACAGTGACTGCCTTGGACAGGTACTCTGACAAGGTACTGTGGTTACTGGGTGTTCAAGTAATAAGAAACATTTCTTGCAGAATTAGACTTTCAAGGTGTTAGACACTCAAAAACTTTTACTTCCACATGTACTATGATGGAAACGATGTAATTATCTAATGTGTGCAGTGGGGAGTAAGGAATATTTAGTATTTCCCTTCTATTTTTCCAAGGTCAATTGACATTACCAAAGAAAACAGCACCAGGTTTTCGGTACAAGTTTCACTGATGGATTCTTCCCCTTCTGGGAACAGGACCCAACAGAGGCTGCCGAATCCTTTCCACGGCATGTTGGTGAATGTCATTTGGGTTGGTAAGGGAGCAGGTGGTGAGGGTGACCATGAGAGACCACTGAGCCAAACGA
This sequence comes from Balaenoptera musculus, assembly GCF_009873245.2. NCBI lineage: Eukaryota > Metazoa > Chordata > Mammalia > Artiodactyla > Balaenopteridae > Balaenoptera > Balaenoptera musculus. Next base: position 10,185,996 of record NC_045795.1, read on the forward strand.
CCCTACAATCTGAGGAGTTAATTTACAATTGATAGGATAAACATTTGTAAAAATCACCATTAAATGAAAGTTTTCAGGGTCCTACATACCAGACATGTCAGACAGCTGTAGTACAAATGTTAACCATCATCAAAATTCATTCTTTGCCAGAAATGAGAAACTGAACTAATGATAAAAGTGACCAAACCCATAGAAGCTGATAACTCCTCCTTGTGTGGAGGTGTCCAAATTTTAATTTTATGCAGATTCCCAGTTAGTAAAATTACTAATCAGTCCTTGTAGGCACAGCTGGCAACAGGGCAAGAACAGTGATCCAGGGCTGGTTAAGGCTCCACGTGGTTGGTTCTGAGGCCGCACATGGCGGTGGGAGAAAGAGAAGTTCCGGAAGGGACGAGGCAGAAATAAAGGGAGCAGGTTCCGGACTTAAAGGTGTAAGGGGAGGTGACACAGGATGAAGAATATTAGAATACAGATACGCAAGAAAAGATGCACACGCTGGTGAAAAGTGGTCTGTGGGTTAAGATTATTCAAGTACTAGCTGTTCTCTGGCAAGACGCTATTCAGCTAAATTCTGATTGTGATACATTTTTTTGTCAACTCTAAGCAGGAATGACTTTATAAACTAACTCTGCCTCAACTAGAATCAGGAACAATTTAATTTTTACATAAAATCAACATAACAGAATAAACAATGAAAAGGAAACCATCCTTTCAAAAATCTCTCTTGAAGGTTCACAGGGAAGTAACCTTGCTCAGAGGTAAGCACTTCATTACAGTTTTATTTTGGCCAAGGGAGGCACATCTGTAAGCATCTTTAAATTTTTTTAGCATATGAAACTCACAGGAATTACATACAATATAACTTTAAGCACTATTTAGAGATGAAGCTATATAATATAGCACAGTATTTATAAATATGCACACATACACCCACAGCAGTAAGTCTCATTACTTTTGCAGGAATTATATACATTTAATATAGTTTAAGCACTGTTTACAGCTGAACTACATAATACATGGCACAATATGTAAGAACACACACATCCTGGATAATGGTCCTAAGCAATTTACTACTGAAAATTTTAATTCCCCTGGAGAACCCAAGATTTTTAACTGTCGTAAGAAAACTTTTCACTTTTCAAAAATTCCTTCCAAGTCTGAGTGTTTACCTAGATACAAAGCAATTAGGGCTTCATGATTACCTATAATGTAGTCATTTCAAAAAGACAATTATAGTAAACCATTATTTGCCCTACAATCCCAGCACTGCTACTAAGTACACTTACTTTTACCAGTAAAGCTAAAAGAATTTCGTATAACCAAAGAAAATACACATTACCCAAAGAAAATTCACATTGAATTTGTATAAGAAAAGTATTAACAAAAAAAAACACTACTACTATTCCAGAACTTCAGTATTAGACCATAACACCATGAATTAATAATGAATTTCAGAAGGACAAAGCAGATAAAGGCCCAAACGTGAATACTTTTAAATTGCTTCCTTTACATTCCAGCCACATGAGCCTTGGCCTTCACTCCAAGTCTCTCTGTGTGACACTGATCCCATCTATCTAAGATTGTTTCAGACATAAACCTAACAGGGCCAAACAGCACAGAACAGACTTCTAAACTGGTAGTCCCCATTTTTCTTGAGGAATTACATTCTAAAAAGGTGAAAAATCGCTCTCATCTGAACTACCTCTGAGAAAAATTGCCCAGATATGAAAAGTTTTCTGTAAACAATCAACCCTATAGTTTATATATAAACGCACAAAATGTGCAGTTACCGAATTCATATAAAAAGTATTTGTTCAGGGGACTTCCCTGGTGGCTCAGTGGTTAAGAATCCACCTGCCAATGCAGGGGACACGGGTTCGATCCCTGGTCCGGGAGGATCCCACATGCCACGGAGCAACTAAGCACATGCGCCACAGCTACTGAGCCTGCGCTCTGGAGCCCGCGAGCCACAACTATTGAAGCCTGTGCGCCTGGAGCCCGTGCTCCGCAACAAGAGAAGCCGCTGCAATGAGAAGCCCGCGCACCACAACGAAGAGTAGCCCTCACTCGCCGCAACTAGAGAAAGCCCACATGCAGCAATGAAGACCCAACGCAGCCATAAATAAAGATTAAAAAAAAATTGTCCTCTGTTTAAAAAAAAAAAAAGTAGTTGTTTGGTACATAAATACCACAGTCCTACTCTGCCGTGAGTTGCTCACAGGAATGGCAACCAACCAGGGGGCAGCACATCCCAGTTTCTCACTTGGTGCTCCCCCTGGCTAAGCCCGCTGTTCTCCCCTTCCCTCCCTTTTTTACTTGGTAAGGGCATGTAGTTAAATATGCTGAACTTTGATGAGAATGTCATGTGTCTCCAAGGGTTGATGCTGACAGCACTCGAGCCCCATGGGAGCTGCGACACCGGTGGCTCGGGCCGGAAATGCTTATGTACACGTTGACACAAAAACTTCTGTCTTCCAGAATCACAAGATGCACCCCAATATACTGCTTTTACTCCATTTGAATCTATTTAATCTGGGACTGAGATACCAGAGGAAGTTTTCTATACTTTAAGGTCATTTTAATTTTTAAAATGTAAAAAACATTTCCCTTATGATTTTGCCAAAATATAAACGCCAGCACAAACACCATCTCAAACACTCAAGAGACCAGCCGACGTGCTTTCCGGCCTCACTCACCTAATATTGCGCTGTTCAGAGCAGAGCACACAGGTTCTCTCTGAAGTGGGTCAAGCTGATTTCCAACCGGGCTGTTCCAAGGGTCTGAATAGGCTAGTAAACTGAATGCATCCTGTTGAAAACAGCAATTTGGTTTTTAATTCAAACAGTTCAGCGACTGTGCTCACCATGGTTACACGTTGAGAGAAAGGTAAAATATGGCTTTAAGGCCCTAGACTAACACAAGCCCATTTACCCCTGTGACTAGGAGGCTATATATTTTTTAATAACTAGATTATGCAGCAAAGCCTAATTTGTTTTCATTTTTCTTGTAAACAGCCATTTTCATCATCTACCCCTTATCCCTACAACACATGCAGAACAGAAATAAAAAATGGAAAAAACTTAATTCCTGTGGAATGGGCTATATTACTGGTTAAAGTAAAGAGAAAGAGAAAACATTTGGATGCTTTACAATTGATGACCACTAATATGAATCTGACATTAAAAGGTTAGGACCAGCCCATGTATTTTTTTAAACAGATGTGGGAACTGGGCATATCTCACTGGATGTCATCTTCTCAAACTCAGTAATCAACAAAATAAAATTAAACTGGCTCCCCTTCAGGAACATTCAGTAGTTCCAACCATCCTAAGCCGCCCCTCCTGAAGTAACTGACACACAGTCTTCTTTTCAGACGATGGCTCTGTCTTCCTGTCGTCTTTCTGTGGGGAGCACATAACTACAGCGGTTTCAGACATTGGCTTCAAGTTAAGCTGCATCACCAGAGTGGCCTTGGGCAAGAACAACCTTCCTAAGTATCAGTTTCCTCATTTGTATAATGGGGATTATAAGAGGTCCTATTTCACAGTTTATGAGGACTAACTGAGCTGAACAAAATTAGTAATGTCAGCTCACTCTAATCTTTCAGTAAAGGATAAATTATTGTTTTGCCAAAAGTCAATGCCCTAATCCAGAGTAACAGTATGATACAGATATAGATACAGTTAGACACAGGACACCTTCCCAGTTCAGATGGCATACATGGAGAAGTGCTGAGGAAACCAAATCAGTGAATTCAGTAGCGTAACACTCAAAATGTTGGTCACTGAAAGGTGGAAGACTGAAATTCCTAAAGAATACCATCTCCCACGTGAAGCTGCTCCGGCACCCCTCTAGTAATCTTATTAGTGGGGGTAAGGCTTCCTGGTCAAGCCTGTTCTTGCCCTTGCTCATCTGAATTGGCCTCTACGTTGTGACGACTGGAGAACAACCGCCCATAAAGCAGAGCTGTGCGGCCTGAGGCTACAGACAGGGATACACGTGGCACCTCCACTGTCCTACACTGCTGAGTATCTCATTCACATCAGACTTCCTGCCACAGTTACTAATGAAAGTTCTTTGAAGAACTTATACTATTTTGAACCCCCTGCAGCTACTCACAGGTGCTAGTAGATACAAGGAGAAAAAAAAAAAAAGCTTCATATACCTGCTGATTGCAAGACCTGCTTCTTAACAGTATTTAAGATATTTTATGCATCTCACAAAGCTACTAGATTCTATTTCTGGTTCCCCCCAATCCAAATTTATTGATGGAGAAAGATTAATATCTGATATCCTGTGAAGCTAACTCTAATCAATCACATTATTTCTAAAGACTGAGCTTTGCTCAAGACTTAATTCACCCCACAACCATCTAATGAGGTACCATCCCTATAGTGCAGATAAATTTTAAAAGACAGACTAAAGAATCCGTCCAAGGAATAACTGCTACATAAAATTTTAAGCACAAAACTATCCTCTTGCGTCTACATCCTGACATGCTACCAAAAAGGTGAGATGTTGCAGTCCCAAAAGTCAAATCAAGACCATTCTGTCAAATACACCTTCTAGCATTTAAAACAAAATTCACAGAAAAAGATAATGATGGTAGTAATTTACTGTGCACTAATATTGTGTGAGGCAATGTTTCAAGCGCTAATGTGTATCATCTCATTTAATCCTCACAATAACCTTCGGAGGTGGTTACTACTATGCCCATCTTAGACGCAAACTGAGGCAGTGAGAGATTACCACCACACAGCTAGTACTGTACTTCTTTTAGGAAGATACAGTTTCTTTCTTTTAATTACCAATCTAAATATTAAGAGGAAAAAAGTCTAAAATTTTGCCCCCATATTTTCAGTATAGCTGAACAAATATTTATTGGACACAGACGGGGACCACCAGGACCTCATCACTGTTTTGAGGACTCACACAGTCCTATGGGGAAGGCAGACATGTAAATGATGTACCGTCTATTGCTTATTAACAGAGTGTATTGTGTCACAAGAAGCAATCACAGAAATAGGCTCAAGCTACATGGAAACTGAGGCTGGAAAGGAGAAAAGGCATGGTTGGAACCATGGGTAAGGGCTTAGATCCTAAAACACCCTAAAAATCGCACTAAAAAGCTTCCATTTGTTCCAATAAGGCAACAGAGTTTTACATAACGGAGTGATATGGATTAGACTTGATTTTAGATGGATCACACAACAACACTATGAAGCACAGCTTGCAAGTAGAGCGAAGCTTTAAGCAAGAAAACTAAAAAAACGCTTTAAAAAAAAAACCGGTTTACACGATCAAGTTCCCAGGAGTAAATATCTAGAACTTGGTCTTTCTTTACAAGGGGAATGAAATCAGCAAAGCAACCTTAATGTTTTAAATTCTGCTGTAAGACTAATTGGTGAGAGTAACCAAAGAAATGCAAATAAGCAATTTTGAGATAATGTTAAACCCACTAAAGTAGAATTAAGGTACTAGTGCCACCGGCACATCCCTTTATTACTGCTGATAAATTGGTAGACGTTTCTGGAAAGCAACACAGCAACACGTAGCAAGAGCCACAATAATTGTATCCTTTGACTCAATAATTCTATTTCTGGGACTTTATTCCAGTGGAATAATTTTAAGGAAGAAACAAAGATACATGTATAAAGGTGTTCACTAAAGCATTTTTTAAAAGGCAAATAGAAAATCTAAAAATAGAGCAATGAAAAAAAAAAAAATAAATAAATAAATAAAAATAGAGCAATGCTTAAATAAACTGATATAGCAACACACTAGAATATCATATAGCCACTTAAAAATAATTGTCAATAATGTATAGAAACTGGAAATACATTTTTTATGATAATAAGAACAATACAAATAGGGTAACTACAATTACCAATCAGATAAAACATATGCCCATGCGATTTAAGGCACAAAACTGAAAATACCTGTTAAATATCATGGCATTATGGGTTACTTTTTATTTTAGAAAAAACATTACTTCAGTGGGAATAATTTCTGAGGAAATGTGACATTTAGGTAGGATTCTCAAACTGTACTTACACTTGGCTTAAAATCTGTAGCAGTTTCTACACAGGGTGTGTCTAGAGTTACTGGATTAAGAGCTACTTGCAGCTGGGGCTGCTCGTTCTAACCTGACTCTCCCAATCCTCCAGCAGGTGCCCTGCTGCTCTGCGCAAGTGCAGTAAACAGCTGTTGAACAATTCAGGTAGCTCTCCTGGGAGCCACTGGCAGACTCAGGCAGGTAAGCAACAAACACAAAAACAACAGGAAAACAGGAAAGGAAGACCGAGAAAGTCAGAAAAAGGTCAGGAGAACCACGGCTGCAGCAGGACCCCCAGCCCGTGTTGAGCACAGGTGGGCCACCCCGAGGCCTGCAGTGCGCGTGCTACTCCACGACTGGGGAAGCAAAACACGCGTGTACCTTACGGCAACTTCGCTAAGTCTCACGCCAGCCTTAACCAAATCCTGTCTCTCTACACGTGTATGCATGCTTCAGAAGTCTGTGCAAATTCAAACAAAACTAAAGATAAAAAAACCCCTTTCAACCACCCATGACCTGAAGTGAAGAAGAAAAGAAAACAGTAATTTCTAAACCTTCTCAACCAGGGCAAAAAAAAAAAGTTCTCTTTGTGTTACCCTCAAATCCTCCAGCATTGTTCTTTAGGTACTTAGAAGCCGGATCCGCCACCCATCTTATCTCTTACCTGGATCAAGATACGTTTGGGGAATGGGAGAGAAGCAGCTCAGAGTGTTAAGACAATCTCTTGAAGTAGTTGGCATTTGCTTAGAAGTCAGAGGGACAAACTCAAAGCCATCCACATTCTTTAGATGATGAATTACATCTTCACTTAATTCAATATATAATCAAGGAATATCTTTGAGGATAGGCCATGTAATGCCATTTCCTGTGCTTCATGCAAATTAGAATCAAAGAATAAGCCATGGAGTGGAATGTTAAATTTTCAAAGAGGCTACATAAAATCATACTCCATTAGCATAAAGTATTAACAAGAAAACAGAGTCAGATGACCTGGTGTAAAAAAGCCTATGAATTCTTTTTTAAAAACATTTCATATCCCCAAATATCTCCTAAAACATCAGTTCTCAAAGCATGATCCAGGGACAACTGGGTCAAAGACCCTTTCAGGGTCTCTTGTGAGGGCAAAACTATTTTCATAATAATACTAAGATATTACTTGCTCTTTTCTCACTCTCATTCTTTCAAAACTATACAGTGGGGTTTTCCAGAGGCTACATGTGTGTGATATCACAACAGACTGAATACAGAAGTAGGTATGAGAATCCAGCTTATCATTTATTAAACCTAGCATTAAAGAGATTTACAAAAATGTAAAGCAGGGCCACTCTTCTCATTATGTTTGTTTGTTTATTTTAGGAAGATAAAATAACACTTTTATGAAAAATAACGACATTATTTTAAAATGAATTTTTAGTATTAATTTCTAGTAGAGTAAAATCAATAAATATAACTTATACAAACAAGAGCCCTTTGGGAATCTTTAATAGTTTTTGAAGTGTTTAGATACCAAAAAGGTTGAGAACCACTGCCCTAAAACAACCCCAGTACCTAGCAAAGAAGTTTCCCAAAGGGATAGCTTTGGATACGTGAAATAATAATAAAGCCTGAGAAGTTTCTTAGCACTGCTGATATCAGAAAAGATTCTCAAAGTTGTATAATAATGAAAATTCCCAGTCTGGAAAAATCCAGTTACGCATGCCTTTTTCTCTGGAGGTGTATACAGGTGGCTTGTTAACCCATCCTAGACTAGACAGGTGCTCTACTGAGGCTACAGCGCATGTAGCTGGGGTGGGTTTTTTTTTTTTTTTTTTGGGGGGGACGGATTTTATGCCATATTTAGCACTACTACGTGTTGCTCGCTGGCCCTCTCTCTGTTTAGGTCAGGAAGGGATGGCAGGAGTCTTGAGTCTCGCCCTCTCCTATACCCAAGCATCAGTGTCAAGGCCACTACATGCATCTCCCCTTCGTTTTTTGGGCTTATTTCAAAACATTCAGGAGAAAATATTTGTAACAAACCAACTTTTGAGCCCAACCTCATGCAGGACAAACAAAACAGAACAAAAAACCACAATGGCTAGGTTCATGTTTCACAGGTGTACAGGGCTGGTGGGACTTCTATGAACATGAAAAAAATCTCATCTCTACCACTAACTGCAATGCTGACTTAAGGTAGGCAAAGCTCCATCTTTAACTGCTACACAGAACTGTGGCTAACTTAATGAACTGTTTCCCTTTTCTCCATCTCACTATATCCAGTGCAGGCATCAATCCAGAAGAGACTTGAAGACGTGTTTTATCTCTTCTGTGAAAGATGACCCAACCCTTCACCAATCTCAAAATAAAAGCCACACATTCAATTTGCTGCAACCCTGAACAATCTCTACTAAAGTAAAAATATCTCAAATTTATAGTTTTATCAGCACACTCACATTTCTCCTAATAACTCTGCCAATTTTATAGCTGAGAAAACTAAGAAAGCAAGTTGACAAGGGGCACACAACACTGGTAAGTGGCAGAACTGAGATTTAATCTGTATGTTTCACAGAAGTCCAGCGCTCCTTCCAGCAGAGCAGGGCTGCCAAACCCGGCCACGCGTTCTCACTCTCGGCCGGGCAGGACGCCGGGGAGGAGCGCGCGTCCAAGTTTCCCAACAAGAGTTCCAGTGTTGCTCAATGTACAAAACTACATTTTCGTTCCTTTGACACATTTATAAGTTTTCAAGGGAAAACAAATTTACCTTCAGCATTTTTTTATTTGCTGTGTTCTTGCCACACTCTCTCCTCAGCTGCTCACTCATCGCTTGTAGCTCTCTTCCGAAGTGAATCATTCTTTCTATGGCGGCTTGACTTCCTCCACACAGCTGGCGTCTCAACTGGCTTGAATCAACTTCTGTAAGCGAAACAAACAGGTATTTTACTACCTTACATCTGGAGTACAATGGAGAAATGAACATAAACTGCTTACAACATTTTGGACGTTTCATTTAGTAACTACTTCCTAATATTTTACCTAAATATGCAGATTTTTAATTTAATGTGGACCTTTGTAGCTAAAAGGTATACTTTATCTAGGCCTCAAGAGTCTAGGATCCAATACCCAGCTTGCAGTTGAAAGTCAGGTGACAACCTTTCAGTGTTAGGATGTACATATGTCTCAGGGAAAATTTTATGAAAGGTTAATAAGCACGATTTTCTAAAACTACAGCAACATGAAAAAAAGAAAGAAAGAAAAAAGTAATGCTTCTCAGGCTACTTTAACTGACAAAGAACAGAGATAGAAGGTAAGAAAGACTAAATGACTCCAGTAAAAACACAGAAGACACCACATACTAATCAAAAGGGTTAATTATACTACTTTTAGAAAAATACTACTTTTAGGAAAAAATTTTACAGTGTATATCTTGACTGACAATAATCACTGATCAATAACAAACAATATAAGTCACTAATAACAACAACATTATAAATCACTAATGACGATGATAATAGTTAATGTTTACGAAGCACTTACTTTGTGCTATTAGCTTTTCACAGATCAGCTATGAGGCAGTTATTATTATACCCATTTTACAGATGAAGAAACTGAGGCAAAGAGCTCCTAAGTAATTTGACCAAGGTTACACAGCTAGTAAGTGGCAGTTGCAGAATTCAAATCCAGGTGATCCGACTCTAGAACTCCTGCTCTTAATCACTATGCTCAAATTACTCTTGGAATGTTGAGGTTGCTTGCTGATATCTGATAGAGTGAAGCTAGGCTGCCTTTTCAATCATACTCCTTGCTTGAAAGAGTGAATTATGCATTGGAACACACAATCCTCAACAACAAGGTGGTTGTGTAATATAAGTTTGCATTTATAAAGTAGTTTCTAACAATTTGAATAAGTACCTTTTAATCTCAAAATACTAAGAAATCTAATGTTCTGACTAATAAGAATTTATAAGCTTCAATAATTTTCACTCTCCAATTGATGGGAAAGTTTGCTGATGGTTTAACTTTTTGGTACAATTTACTACACAAGTTGTCAACAAAGTAAAATTATGCATGCTAATATATCTGTCAGCCACATAGTTCTGAGGGGGGAGGAGCCAAGGGGGTGTCAAATGTAGGCACCTACTGCCAGGCACTGGGCTATGCACAGTCACATATATTCACATTAAATGAATTTAAGACAGTTTGATTAGAACTTATAAAATCATCTCTACCCATTTGGCCTTTACTGGCTATACTGAAATAGGTGTAAAAACTTTTCATATCTCCAACCTTAGCTATCCTAAAGGATATTTAACACTAATAAGTTAGTACTCCTACATTAATGAAAGCACTACAGTTGTGCAGAAACAGTTCAGCAAAGAAGATACCAAAAAATTAAACTCTACTCTCTTTAGCAACCCACTCTCACAAGAAATTTTACGAGAAGTAATACGTATCACTATAAAATCCAATGGCTCATACATCTTTAAATTTGATTTATGCTCATCAGCTGTGAATCAGTACAAGTAAAAACATAACCTTGTAGTCATCATTTTTTATTAAAAATGTAAGAAATATCACTGCAGACCCATTTCGGTGTCACAATCTTCCATTTCGTGGTCATGTTTAGAGCTACCGTTTAGGAAACCATTGGATGAAGTTTCTCCAACTCCATTGGAGTAGTGATCTGTTTCCATGTCTACATCATTACTGAAAATGAAAAAACAAACCTAATTTTAGAAATAGCATACTTGCAGCTTAGTTTAAAATAAATTACTACTCAACTACAGAGCCTACTTATAAACTGACTTCATAAGGCAATAGCAATCTGGAAAAAAGGTATTTAGTTACATCTTGAATGTATTCAAAGCCAAATCTGTAGCTGACCTTTAACAAATCTGTACTCCTGGAGATAAGGGAGGAAAAAAAGTACACGTACTAAAATGTAGTGGTTTTATGACTTCCGATCAATATGGAGAAATCATTTTTCAGCACATATTTCCCACTATTTTTCAAACTCAGATCTGCTCTCCATTCTTTGTTAATCAACTCCTGCCCCAGAATCCCTGACCCTCACCCAAGCATTCAGTTGGCAGCGTGTAAGGGAAACCCTCCCTCTCAAACTACTCCTGGAACCCACCTCTCTTCACCTCTTTCCCCGCGCTCATACTCGAGTCGCTTCTAGACTATTTTTTTCATTAACGGCCTTGATGTTTTGGCATTTGTCCTCACTACTCAAAAATATACTCTTTCTCAAAGGCAAATAATAACCTGAAAAACTACTCAGTCTCATCCCTTCATACCTTCCCAGCACCCAACACTATTTTTCTCTCACAGGCTTTCTTATTGGCTGAAGATTCTAAAATATTGCTGAATCTTAATTTTTAAAATGCTGTTCTGGAGATACTTAGGGCATTTCCAATTCTCACCTACGTCACGTTGACGGAACGAATAGCATGTGCCGACAGTTCTACAGGGCCATGCTGAACTCGTCAATATTTGCCCTTCAGGTCCTTCCACACCCCAAGCAACAATATCTAACCATCCAAATTTCTCCTATGAAGATCTAGGTTATGATTATACAGCTCAGAAGGAAACGCTTGATGAAAATTTAGAAAATATTTAAATAAAAATGATCTTTTCTCATTAAAAAGGCAATGTCTGTAGAAAAAAAAAAACATCAAATGCAGATAAGCAAAAAGCACCTTATGCATAACGCTAGCAAAGGTAACCAATGGTTAGCTTGGGCGCGTGGGCACGCGTGGGTGCATGCATACTTCTATCAGTAAGACCTATCAGGGTAAAAAGGCACACAGAGATCTAGGAAGAAGAGGGCAATGGCCCCAGGACATTTTTGTCAGTCAGAAAGCTTGTTTGGTATCTTGATGAAATTTGAAAATTGATAAGAAAAATCAAACTTTAAAAATAATGTTTAAGGGAAATCCTTAAGATCGTAGCTTTTAGTGATCTTATTAATATACTAAAGTGCATTTTTCATAATCCAATATAATATTTGAGAGGGATACTTTCATTCACCACACATTTAAGAGCCTCTGGGCCATCCTCTGTGTTAGGTGCTAAGGATATAATGAAACAGCCCCTGCCCTCCAGGAGTGAACAGCCCAGAAAAAGCTAATAAAGTTATTATAGTACAGAGAATCAGTACTGTGATGAAAGTTCATCACAAGGAGTGACACAACATTTGGCGGGGATATAAATCAAGGAAAACATCCTGGAAGAGGAAACATCTGAAGTTGAGTTTTACAGCTTGAATAGAAGTTAGGATGGAGGAGAAGAAGGAGAGCAGGGAGAAGAGCATTTCTGATGGGGGAGTATAATGGAGAAAGCACAAGTCTAGAAGTCAGACATCCTGGGAAGCAGTCGCAGTTCTGCAGCTTACTAGTTACTAATTATTAACCTTAAAAAAAAAAGTCATTTACTTCTCTGGTACTCAGCTCTACATCTGTAAAATGGTTTTCACAGTTAATACCATCTTTGCCTACTTCACAATACCGCTGGTAAGGAAAGCCATTACCAACTAGAAAATAACTGTTACTGCTTAACAGTTTAAGGCAGTTTAGAAGCTTACTTTCTTCTATACTGCACACAAAAGAGGATGCCGTGTCATCAGCCCCTTCCGTTGAGCTTGCTTCCCTCAACTCAGGTAATAACAGGTCTCTTTAGCAACTTCCTGCCAGAAGGATAGTATTTAAGAGAAAAACTCACGAAGAAACTGCAATCCTACCCTCAAACTATGGTAGAACCCTCTAACAATGATAAAGTACTAATATACTATAAAGTACAATGATGTACTAAAGGCTTAATCTTTTAAATTTCCATACAAAAATTTCACTACAATATTCTAATCTTATATTTTCTAGTTATGTCATCTCTACTGACTACCCTGACCTCCTCAGCAAGACAGTCCGTTTTCCTACTGTTCTTCTCATACCATTTTTGTGGACTTCATTATCACCTGTACCACACAATACCATTACTTCAGTGCATTTTTATCATTTGTGACAGATAACCTGGAAATTCTGATTAATCTCCAAATTTGTGAAAACAGATTTTTACACATACTTCCTTCTCCAGAGTCATATTTCCATTAAGAGTCATGGTAAACATTAGGTTCTCTCTCCTTCAATGGGAGAATTTTGCACTGATAAACATTCCCCCAAAACGCAGTGTGACCAATCAATTCATGTTCTAAGACCAAACCAACATCAAATTGATAAAATCCATAAGAACTTGCTGTCACACACTAGCATTCAATTCAAATGAAACCTTTCGGTTTCATGAATAGTAAACCTGAGTATGTCATAGTATGCTGACAGAGACTTCTCTCAAAGCTCTTCAAGTGGAGACCATGCCTAGCAGTGTCTGACATCCAACAGGTTCTCAATACTCTCCTCACACTGTATGTTTTTACTAAATGACTTAACCATCTGTTATACGCAAGCTACTTAAATTGAAGATAGGTTCTCATCAAATATTTTTTGTAAAGTTAGTTATCTGGAACTCAGGAAACACTTCACACACTTACACCAAAAAACCCACACACAAAGAAAAAAAATAGTTGTAATTGTATCATATGTTAACTGCAGAGGTTAAATATACTATTGTGACTTCACTTGGAAACATAACAAGTGGCATGTACATAACCACCTGTACGGGTCTGCGGTGGCAGGAAGATGAAATGCAGAACCCTGGATGTGTCCCTATCACCCCACTAGAGGGAAGAGTGACGTAGAGGAAGGGGAAGGAACAGAAGGAGGAGCCTCCATGAACACTAGGAGAACAGAAAGCTTTGGGTAACTTACTCCCCACCCTTTTAACCTCTGGGGGCTTGGGAACTCTCAGACCCCCACTATGGACCATCTACCTCAATTTCTGCATATTATTAAAAATGATGACACCTATAATTAAGGTTATTTATAGTAACGCAAAAGCTAGGGATTTCATTACCTGGTGAAGTTATTAACTTGCTGTGACCTTGACATGTTTATACTGTTCAGTTCTGGTACATTCAAACTGGACGACTGGTGTTTACTATGGCAATACGACTGATGTGCTTTATTTGATATTACACCATTACTACAACTTTCAAAACCTGGGAAAAAAGAAAAAAACTTTATAATAATAGAAACAAACACATAAGGTTGTAACAGATGTACCATATTCTGATCATGTATTTAAGACTTTTATAATGCAGGAAAGTCAATGGACTACTTAAATAGAAAACAAATGGATAACTTCTTTGAAAGAACATAAGGATACTTAATTGTGAGCTGTCATCTCCTCCTATATTTATTGAAGGCTTAATTATGGGTCTCCTCCTATATTTATTGAAGGCTTAATTATGGGTCTCATTTAATCCTCACAACCCCCCAGCCCCCGCCCATGAAGCCCAGAGTTATCATAACCCCATTTTACATATGAATACACAGAGGCTAAGAATCTGTCCAAGCCTGACGTGACACGTGGTGTCAGAGGGGTGGTGACTAAGGACACAGACATGAGATTCACGCACACTGTGCAGGATGGTGATGTAAACAGGCTGAGAGGCAGCAACGTAGAAAGGTATATGTTGAGTGAGAAAAAGCAAAGGTGTTGCTCTACTCTTTGAAAGGACAGGAAACAGTATTTGACTTCTGCTTTAGAACGTTAAATGTACAGAGGAAAGATAATACCTTGGGAAAAACAGAATTAAAGAGACAAGCAAAGAAAAAAGACTGAGAAGGATCAGAAATAAACCTGCAGAAGTGATGTCATAAAAGCCAAGAAAGGAGAGAATTTTAACTAAGAGAACACCAAAGGCCTTGGTGAGTCCAGAAAAGGATAGGAGGAAATGAACAGGCAGAGCCGACTCTTGCCGGCAGCTTGGCTGGGAAAGAATGAGCAAGAGGCATTGGGTAGCTGGGTGTGCTGATCGGTGGCTTCAGACAGCGCAGCCATGTCAGCGCCTGTACAGTTATCCTTTCCTAACACACACAATTACCTTCTCATCACCGAACATCTCCGATTTAACTTCTAGAGACAACCTGAACGCCGCCCTTCATTTCCGGAGAGCCGTTAATCACCTGTTCTTAGAGACAGCCCGTCTCCAAGTCGCTTCCTGGTACTAAGAACACATGAATCTGACCCACCCACAATTCTTCCTCCAGAACATCCTGAGATCAAGTATACAGATGTGCCAAACGCCTAGCAGAAATGTCTAGATTTTTAAAAAAATTTTATTTTGGTTCAAAACCACGAAGAAGGATAAAAATTTTAAGATAATGTCGTAAGACTGAACCTCACCAGAAAAATGTGCAGCACTTCCTTTGCCTGATGCTAAACTGTGGACACTCATTCCGTGGCTGGGGCTCATACTTGGACTACTAAAAGGTCGAGGACTCACAGGGTAACTGTCTTGAGATTTTGGACTTCGGCCTCCCAAACATCGTACTTCGCTATCTGTACCATTCACCATTTCTATAAACTGACGCACTCTAAAAAGAGAAAAGAAAAATTTACTTACATGATCTTCAAATTACTGTTTGTTTATTTAATAGCAACAGATTTCTGAAAGGAAATATTTTAAGAACTTGTATTTATCAGTAAGTGTGGCCTTTAGATAGTATGCTAAAAATACTAAACATGGTTCCATATACTGTACTGCTTAGAATTCAGAATTTTCCAGAAAAATGAGAGTATATATAATGCAAAAGACATTGTATCGCCTTTAATCAAGATTTACTAAGAAAATGAAAATCTATCTGTAGCTATAATAAACAAACCAAAATGGACCTCATTTATTTTTAGCTAAAATAATCAAAATAATATTTGCACTTGGAAGCAAACCAAATAGTACATAAGAACATCATGTACTTTTTTTTTTAACATCTTTATTGGAGTATAATTGCTTTACAAACATGTACTTTTATATACATACCTACCTACATACAAAATAAGAGCCTAAGTCCCCAAGTTTCCTCATTCCTCTTAACCAAAACAGGCCACATTTAAACTTTGATTCTAAAGCAAGACAATTTTGACACTGGGCTTAGAATTTCTGGTGCTTAAAGAGTTTAAATCTTAAACCTAATAACACCTGAATTTTAAAATAACGAAGATTCATACGACCAATTAAAAAATGCCAAATTAGGATGGCTATTATTTATGAAAACAAAAACAAAGAAACAGAAAATAACAAGCGTTGGTGAGGATGTGGAGAAACGGAACTCTTGTACGCTGTTGGTGGAAATGTAAAATAGTGCAGGGCTACGGAACTGTGAGGACTAATTTTCAAAAAATTAAACACAAAGTTATCATATGGTCAACAATTCCCCTTCTGAGTGTATACGCAAAAGAACTGAAAGCAGGGACTCTAACATATATTTGTACACCCGTTATGCTAAGTGAGACAAGGCAGTTACCAAGGACAAATATTTTATGATTCCATTTATATGAGGTATTTAGAGCAGTCAAATTCAAATTTATAGAGACAGAAAGTAGAACGGTGGTTGCCAGGAGCTGTGGGGAGAGAGAGAAATGGGGAGTCAGTGTTTAATGGGTACTAAGTTTCAGTCTCGGATAATGAAAAAAGTTCTAGAAAGGGATGGTTGGTTATGGTTGAAAAACAATGTGAATGTACCAGAAACCATGTGAATACCAGAAAACTGTACATGTAAAAATGGCAAATTTAATGTATATTTTTGCCACAGTTTTTTAAAATGCCCCAAACTTACTATAAGGTACTATACAGGAGGAAAACTAGACACCCATCTTCTAAGTAAGATTTTCACGTTTTTAAACACGGGGATAGAATGACAGAGAGCAAAACACAAAGTAAAAGATGCCCTCTGCCTACAGTCCTCAACACACAAGCATATTCTATAACCTGTTACTTAAAGGTGCTACATTACAAAATTATATCCAAATATCTGAAACAAGGCAAAACAAAAATTAAAACTACTAAAGCATGAAAATAATTTTGATTATATAATACGCACATGTATAATTAATATAACATTTCATTAAACTCACTTTAATGTGAAAAGGAGATTGGGATTTCTTTCAAGTAAACTTGGGTATAACTGTTGTGTTGTTTCAATGGCTTCTCCCATTCTTCCTGCTAACACCAATTTCTGAATTCCTATTTAGAAAAAGAAAGCAAAAGATAAATTTTTTAAAAAAAGAATAGAAACAGAAACTTAGTGGACCCTCAAAAAAAATGTAGTACAAAATCTTTAAATAAATTATCATGATTACGTTCCACTTCTTTTTCTAACTCAGTTTCTACTTCAACGAAAATTTTCAGACAAATTAAAAAATTAGAAAAACAATTACTTTAATAAACTACTAAAAAACCCCACAAACTCACATACAAGTAGCACAGGAAAAATACCTGTTAAGCAATACTGATCTACTGAACACTAAAATGAAAAAGATGGGTACGTTATGGCATACATTGTGGTGATGATTTCATGGATATATACTTATCTCCAAACTCAGCCAGGTATATACGCTAAGTATGTACAGTTTTTTTAACATGTCAACCATACCTCAATAAAAGTGTTTTTTTTTTTAAAAAAAGACCATAGGAAACGTTAAAGAAATAATATTCCAAGTGTCTTATCAAATACTATCACCTTTCGAACCCAGTACTAAACGAATGCTAGCCTTTGAGTAAGACCTGAATCCAGTAGCTACCCAGTGAGCAGGCCCTGCGGGTTAGATGACGGGGATACGAAGAGTGAGCGGTCGCCTCCTGCTTGCCAGGGCTTACAACGCCGTGAGAAAGACAGGCAAGCGTACGGTTAGCTACAACGCAGTGTCAGCCGTGCTATCACAGCAGTCTGACCTATAACACATTTGTTTTCATCCATCGTGATCTCACCCGTAACGTCTTGTTTTTATCCCTGTACTTTCATCAAGCCATGCCCTCCCTAATGGCCTAACCGCACCAGTCTCAGGGTGGCTACTGTGGACCCGCTGTTGTGCTGACCTGCCCTGGGCAGAACAGACTCCACAGCTCTGGCCACAAGCACCAGCACCTAAGCAATAAATACTTAAGATCAATACTACCTTAAATTTAGACAGCAATTTAAATGCAAAGATACTTAAATTTATTTTACACGTTATCTCCACTAACATCTAATCGTGGACTACTTTACCAATTTAAAAAAACACTGTTTAGTAAATGTTTACTTCCTGAAAGCTCAAGAAAATATATTTTATTTTAAGAAAAAATGGCAAACATTTTTACAAAAATTTCTCCAAAATTGTATCTTTCTACATCCAGAATGCTAATAAGTGAATTTTTAATGTAATCTTCAAAAATGTCAGTAAAAATAAATTTCAGAGGCATAATTTCAAGTTAATATATTTGAAAAAATTTTAATTTAAAAAATAAAATTTCTAAAAATCAATGTAACCAAACCTATAATCTGAAAACAAGTGTTAGCCATGCACCACAGGGTCCTTACTTTGTCTATTCTTAATGGAAGCTAATTCTTCTAGAACGGTCTGGTCTGTAGATCTGGCAAAGGCCTCTGCTGTGGCACAGTACCCATGGTGGACTAAATAAGATGAAACCATTCTTAAAATAAAAAGAAGAAACACACATCTTTTAGTCAAGAGAATACATGGTTCATACTACAATTTATATAAACAAGGTCTACTCTGATATTATAAGACCAACCTATGCCCTTGGAACAATTAAGGCTTTAAGTACCTCAACTTTAAAATAAGTTAAAAAAAAATCATTTTGTCTTATTCATGTAGTATTTCCAAAAAAGATAAATGCAAATGCTGAGGTGAGACTACTCTCCCTAGAAATAAGTATTACCAGAGAATCAAGGACATTAAATGACTTTGATTCTTGGCATTCCATTATCCCCAGGTCCTTTCCTATTATTTCCCATCCTTATTGAATCGTACTAATCATAATTTCTATTTTACCTTTATCATATGACTTATCCTAGTAAAGTGTTGGCATTTTGTAAAATAAAACAATTTAAAAACAACAGATTAACTTTGTGTTCTGTAGTTGAACCATTTTCTTTATCCGTCAGTTACATAAAATGGGATCACAAGGTGTGAACACAAAAAATACTAAGGTGAACCCAGAGAGAGAATCCTCCGGAACAAAGTCTATGAGGGTGATAATATTAATCAATGAGGAGTCAGCCTTCTAATCTAAATCAGTTAGTATGGTCGTGCACAGGACATTAATTCCTCAAATATGATTTACATGTAAGTGACACTGCCAAAGAGAAAGTTTCTTTTTTAAAAAAGCTACCAAGTGGTGTTGGCATTTACATCTAACCACAAAACGTTAGAAAAACTGTTGACTAAACGATATTAACTCAAATACCTCATCTCTCTCTAAACACCCAACTTTTAAACCTGCCTCCATCCAGCACAACTATAAGGGGCCCATGAGAAAACGGTGCGAAGCAGTGGTTCAGGAAAAGGGGACTGAGGTGGCAGAGGGGAGGATCTCTAAGAACCAGATTTTTTTCATTTTATTTCATCTAATTATTCAAATTAATTTAAGAGGGTAGGGGAGAACCTCTTAAAATGGACTTCCCAGGAGGTCATGGTGAGTATCAATTTTGTGAAGCATGGGGTAGGGGAGGGTGCCCTCAACTGAACTCTGGCTATAGGATTAAGATAAACAATGCTTCCTCTACAACTATCCTGCCATGATGCTCAGTAGTAACCATTTTCAAAGCATTAAGAGATGTGACCCCCCAGACAGCAGTCTATCCTAGCTCCAACTCTAACTCATGGCAACTATGGGATTCTGAGTCAGTTTCACTATTCTTTCAACTGTGCAGGACAAAATACTAGTGTTGAGGCTCTGATAACAGCTCTAGGGAAAAAGCTTGTTTTCAGAATCATCATCATGTCCAAAATTATCTCCTCCAAAAAATATGCAAAGTTTTATTAGATTTGTAAATTTAAGACTGTTCAAAGCAATCATACAGACATTTAAGATGAACTGTGTCAAGCTGATGGTATCTTTAATTTTCTCAGGTTAGATTACAGTAGCGAGAATGACAATTTAAACTTACTGGTATTTATTTTAAAGTCTACACTATTTCAAGTTCTAAGAGCTACTATTCAGTATTACTGACATTCTCGTGTCATGGCTAGCCTTTCAAGCAAAGGCATAGTCTAAAAAGTTGACTGTCACAGGAGTTACATTTTCCTGCTGACTTCCATATTGAAATTCTACCTTTTCATAAAAAGCTGCCTAAAAAAACAAGTTGAAAATTTTGGGTAAAAATGAGTTGAGATAAGCAGTACTTTGACTGACACCCACTGTTTGCTCTGCTGCTGCCCGTCCTCTACCACTGTTACTACCGATTCCTAAGTATTTAACCTGCACTGAGGAGTCCTAACTCCACACTCGCTGTCCCTTGGTCTTTATTCCCTTTAGCTCCTCTTAAATGTCTAATTATAGAATATACAATAAGTAAATGGAGTTTTAAAAATTCCTTAAGCTGGAGGCTTTTAGTCAGACAAGAAAAAAGGGATCCTAGTAAACAAAAATAGCTGGTATTATTCTTACACAGCAACCCATTCACTGGAAAAACTCAGCCAAATCCTGAAACGTGAAATGTACACATCAAGTCTGTATTCCAGTATGTAAACTACACCACTATTTTGATGCTTATTCTTACTAAGCAATAATTTTTTCTTCATAAATATTGACATTATTACTGCTGAACAACATAGCCAAGTTCATGTCCAAATACCACAATGCTGAATTATACAATCTAAATTATCTTTCTGAATTTATCTTTTGCATTGGCACTATTAATAGTTGAATCACATAACCTACGGAAACCGTTAAATCCTGTTACTAAGGATAGCAAATGCATTAACCTAAGAGATCTACTGTCACTTTATTTCTTCCAGCAAATTAATAAATCAGACTAAAATACAATTTGGTATGTGTGTCACCAAATCAAACATTATTAATACATTAAAATCATTAGGATATATATTAAGAGATTAAAAAGCTTCAATAAATAGTCTTTCATACCAGAAGGATGAGATGTTTTATAAAAAAGGTACTTTGGAAAATGTCAGTTCACATTTCTTCACTTACTTTTGTATCATGGTCTGCCACTCTCCTTCCCGATCTCCAACAGGAAACCGGTCTATCTGTGCCTGTATTTTGGTTCTCCACTCTCTCATGTAATCTTCTATATCAAACACGAAAGGATGTTGCCCAAAATTAGCATCGACGACTTCTCCTGGTGTCTGGAGCCCCACAGTAGGATATAAATTGGGCTGTAAGACAACACATTTTACTAAACATCTATTCATTCTTTCAAATGCTACAAAACTACAAATTTACTTCATGAATATTTTAAAATCTCAACCAAAAACTAGTAGAGGAAGACTAAAGCAAATCATCTAAAATACATTATATGCTGGATGAAAACTATCACTTCCTGTAATCTAATCATCAAAAAAAATACGCAGAGACCATGTGGCATTATACTTCTAATAAATGAAGACACCATTCTTGCTCTTAAGAATATGTCATATAATAGTTGTAGAGATTCAAGTATAACGCAGGTTTATCCTTTTATGTATGATATAAGCGATGCATTTCTAGAAACTGCACGTGAAAGCTAGTTACTATGAAAGTACATCCTAACTGGGCATGTACTATTTTATAATTTCACTTATCTGTACATCTGGGATGCCTTTATTAAGGGATCATGATAAGAACTTAATTATAAGCAAAACAGTGCCATTAAGAATAGAGATTCTTTACATAAAAATAAAATGCGCATATTTCAAGAAAAGGAAAGGATGGATTTAAATATTCAGATTCATGAAGAAATGCATTTACTCCAAGATATACTCTAAGATTTCGAGGTAAAACAATCAAGTTTAATAGCTTCAAAAATTTTGTACAAAAAATACAGGAGTCTTTCTTTTGGCTCTATCCCTAGTTGTTACATCTAAAGGGAGAATAAGTTACTGAATGTCTACTAAACGGCCAGGTTTAATCATTATAATTATCCTGTTAAATCATTATTATTATTATTTGCATTACAAAGATACAGAAACTGAGGATTACGGGTAAATTAACTTGCTCACAGTTGTTCTACACTATGGCAGAGGTGGGATTAGAACACAGGTTTATTTAACACCAAATCTAAGTTCAATTTTTCTTTCTGTAACTCCAAATCCTACTTCATCTTCAGTCTCTGTATTTATGCCTTATCTCTTTGCTTTAATGGTTATCACAAGTATTTTCAGTACAAAATTAGGTAAAGACTGAGTATAATTCGTGTGTACATATAAGGTGCTTAGATAGATTTCACTGCAAAAAGCTAAGAGGGTGTTTTTAAAATCACTTGACCAACCAAGCAACCAAAATCACAAACAGAAGGAGTACTGTGTCAAAATATTGAGAAATATACTCACACTGGATTAGGGAAATAAATGGTAACACAATGCACACAAAGGTACTGAACAAATGTACTGATTCTTAACAATCAACAAAACTTGCAAGTTAATAGAATTTTAAGCCGAAGACAAGTGAGATACTTATTACAACCTTCTCATTTGACCAATGAGAAAACTGAGACCTAAAGAGCTTAAGGGGTGTCTCCAAAAGCACATAGCTTGTTAATGACACACATAAAGGAAAAAACTCATGGCTCTCTACTCGTAGCACAGTATTCTTTTCATGAAAACCCATTATAAAATTGTGACATACTTTAAAACAAAAATATATAAAGCCAAAGACTCTTATGTCAAGAAAACTAGACTTTATAGAAAACAATCTGCCACACATATAAGGATCAATGTTCCAAATATTAAAAAATATTCTCACAATATAGGAGGACAAAGGTTACTAGTTCAAAAAAATTTAATTGGCAATAGATAGGCAATTTGAAGAAATATAAGATGATAAAAATATGAAGAGACATACTGAACTTTTTAAAATGCATATTAAGATAAAGATATTTTTGCACATCAGATTAAGATTTTAAAGACTGAGAATACCCAGTGCTGATGAACGTTGGGAAAATAAGCCCTCTCATCCACTGTACACACCAATGTGAACCCATATAACCTTTTAAGAAAGAAATTCAGCAAAATCTATTAAAACTGACAAGGCAATTTCACTTGTAAGAAATTAATCCCACAGAAAAACAAACATGTGCAAAGATATATGTCCCACAGCATGATTTGTAATAGCAAATAAAAAATTAAAAAGCATGTCTATTCACAGGTGGTATTATATACCACAATCATTGAAGCTCAGATCCCACTAACTACAAGATTTACCATTATTTTATGTCTAAGCAAAAACACTGCCCATTAAACTCTGACAGGCCATGGATTCTAAGATGCATCCCATATCATAAATGTTAAAATATGGAAAAATGTACATCTTCAAATTGTGGTAGTATATCATATAATAAGATATTATAAAAACAAGCAAAAAGAAGAGTTACAAATGTGTATACTGACACAGAAAGAGGCCCAAGATACATTACTAAATGAAGAAAGCAAGCTATAGAATAGTGCCTCAACTATGACCCTGTCTTCTTCCATCCTACATTTAATTATGGAGATACTGGCTAACATAAGTTTAAAACAGATCTAGAAGGGTATACACTCAACACAATCATTGTATCTATAGAGGCTGGGATTATAAGGAACTTCTCTTTTATACATTCCTATATTTATAAATATTTATTATTTGACTATTTAACACTCTATATTGCCTTCTATAATCAGAAAGTGATAAAAAACTAAAAATGACAAAGTCAGTTTAGGCTCAATGAAAAGTAACTAACTGTACCTTTTATACCACTTACTCAACCTTAAAACTTGAGGGAGAGATTAAGGACACAGCCCTTAACTGACTAAACTACAAATTTTAAAAAATATAATAGACTTTTAAATTGCTAAATTATAGATTTCTAAAAGCAGAATACAACAATGCAATGGGTCTTAGTCACAGAGTTGTGCAGCCATCACCATTATCTAATTTTACAACATTTGCATCACTCTGAAAAAACCTCCATACCTATTAGCAGTCACTCTCTGTATCCCCCCAGTTCCTAACCGCTGACAACCACTAATCTACTTTCTGACTCCACAGATTTGCCTATTCTGGATATTTCGTATCAACGTAATTATACAATAGGTGGTCTTTTCTGTCTGGCTTCTTTCACTTCACATAATGTTTTCAAGGTGCATCCATGCTGTAGCGTCTATCTAGATTATGGATACATGTAAAACAATGTTTTCAGGGAAACTGTTTTTAAATTAGAAAAAAAAAAGCACTCCTGCCTATGTAGAATTAGAAGTGAGAATAATTTAAGTCTCTATGAAGAGAATAGAAAAATACATAGGTCTCATTTCTATTAACCCATGAAAGATGAAAACAGCTACTAAAAATGCTATTCAAAAGCTAAGTATACACAATAAAATTATATCCTCAATATCATAGTTTTGTTCTTTTATATATAAAAGATTTTTTTCTAAAGAAAATTGAAGCAAATAATGCTTTCTATAAAAGGTAGATTTCAAATCAGGCCAAGGAACTGGAAAGCAGCATCATTTTAAACGTGAACAGCTTCTATAGCAAAAGAATTTATCTAATCCCAACTGAATTAGTCAGCTTATAGATGGACATTTCTCAAACTGGTGAGGTGAGCTGGGGAAGAAAGATCATTTTGAAAACATCTAAGGTTTTCCGAGACGTGAAGCACCCTGTGTTCCATAATAGGTACACTTTTTTTCTGTGAACATACTCTCCACTGGGATTGAATGCTACGACTGGCTAGTGAACAGTACACAACATAGAAACACTTGTTTGGTGGCGCCTTTAAGAGAAAGACTAACTTCTTCTTTCCTTTTTAAGTAGAAGAATGATACGTTACATGTGGAAGTCCCAGGTCTCAGTCATAAAAATAAAGAGCTCTCAGAGCCACTGTATTGTTAAAAGAAAACTTACAACTACCACCATAACCACCACTTTACCCACTGCTACAGAGCTGAGTATCACCCTTGGTTAATCACAGACAAGGCAAAAAATAGAACTGGCGATTCTAAAGCGGGACAAAAAATAATCAGAAGGCAACACAAAAATAGTCAACATGTCTACAACTAGCTAAGCCTTTTTCAAATGATCCCCACTAGCTATCAGTGAGGATCAAAATCTGCTAACTGACAAGTTGTTTTTACTTGCTCAGTGCCACAAAAAGAGGGAGAAGAAAGAAAAGCAAACCAGCTACGTAGGCCCTTTAACGCAGCGGTCCCCAACCTTTCTGGCACCAGGGACTGGTTTTGTGGAAGACAATTTTTTCAGACTTGGGGGGGGGATCAGGGGGTAATGCAAGCGATGGGGAGCAGTGGGGAGTGACGGGGAGTGACGGGGAGTGACGGGGAGCGGTGGGGAGTGACGGGGAGCGGTGGGGAGTGATGGGGAGTGACGGGGAGCGGTGGGGAGTGATGGGGAGTGACAGGGAGTGGTGGGGAGCGACGGGGAGTGGTGGGGAGCGATGGGGAGTGACGGGGAGTGACGGGGAGTGGTGGGGAGTGACGGGGAGCGGTGGGGAGTGATGGGGAGTGACAGGGAGCGGTGGGGAGCGGTGGGGAATGATGGAGAGCGATGGGGAGCGGCAGATGAAGCTTCGCCGATCGCTTGCCGCTCACCTCCTGTTCTGCGGCCTGGTTCGCAACAGGTCACGGCCCGCCACCGGTCCGCAGCCCAGGGCTTGGGGACCCCTGCTTTAACCAACTCCAACCGAAATGGAGCCTTAGCAAAACCCCTGCAACAATACTGAGCCACGTGAACCTGCCTACCTGTGCCCACACCTACACCCCGTTGCCCCCACCACAGCCGCTCTTCTCTAAAGCCTCCCCTTTTCCACTTAACACACTGGGTCACTTCCCTTGTTCAGTCGAGGGTACGATCATTGCTACTTTTCCTCTCTGTATACAACATCAACTGTGTTTCTGGCTACTGAATCGTTCTCATCAGCAAACACCCTGCTGAATCTAACAAAAAATCTCCTACTGTCCCCCATTCTACCACCAGCTACCACATCCCACTTCTTTACTCCTCACTGTGGTCAAAATCCTCCAAAGCTGTCCATACTCTATAACAGCTTCTCTCTTCCGATTCTCTCTTAAACCCGTCCCAGTCAGGATTTCTCTGTCACTCTGCTGAAACTCTCTCGACAAGGTCACCAGTGACCTCCACTCTGCCAAACCCACTGATCAACAGCCCTGTCTTATGTGATACGTTACAGTGGCATTTGGCACAGTTAATTTCTCCTTCCTTCTGGAAATATTTTCTTCAGTTGGCTTTGAGGACACGCAACTCGTAGTCTTCCTCCTACCTCTCTGATCGCTGCTCCTCACCTTCCTGGTGCGGGTTCCTTCTCTTCTCCCCAGCATGGCACGTCCCAGAACTCAGTCCTTGCTCCATTTCTCTGCCTGCACACACTCCCTTGTTGACTTCAAACAGTCTCATGACTTTAAATTTAAACACTGAAATGCCAGTGACTCCCAAATTTTCATCTCCAGCCCAGATCACTCTCTTGAGTTCCAGGCTTGTATAGCCAACCGCATGCTTGACAAGTCCACTTAACTTATCCAAAACGAGCTCCGGATTTCCCCCCTCAAAAAAGTGCTCCACCTAAAATA